>NW_026527002.1:31369940-31992440 GCF_024362965.1 Panthera pardus
ATCATATCCATTTAGTACTTCATTGAAAGTATTATGTACTGCATCAAAAGACAACTAAATGAAAAGTATAAAGATGAGAAAGGAGTAGGAAAACTTAAAATGCAATTTCATTGCATGTTTATGTATATGTTCATATATATGTATGTTGTATATGTTTGTGTGTCTGTTTAAAACCCCATATATTTACAAAATATCTTAAACTAATAAATGGGTTCAGCAAAGCCTAGGGATACAATGTTATTATCTACAAATTAATTTTATTACTATAGTCAAAAAGCAAATAAACACTTGGACAATAAATTTTTAAATATTATTTACAAAAGCATCAAAAATTATTAAAATTTGGGGAAAAATCTAATAAAAGAAATACAAGACTTCTACACTGAACTGACAAAAACCATGAATGAAAAATATTTTAAACTACAGTAATAAATACAGAAGCATACTGCGTTTATGAATTGCAAGTGCAAATATTGTCAAGGTATCTGTCCTCCACAGAATGATTTGTAGCTTTAACAGAATCTATAAAAAAAAATCCCAGTAGACTTTTTTTTCTGGCCAAAGTTAACAAGCTGATTCTAAATTTTATATAGAAATGCAGAGAATCTATAAGGGCCAAAATAAGCTTAAGAAGCAAGAGCAATGTTGGCAGATTTACATTTAGTTTACATGTTACTGTAAAGATAGAGCAATTGAGATAGTATTTTATTAGCATAATATAGACAGATTGCTCAATGGAACAGAATAAAAAAATCAGAAGTAGACCTGCTTACATATCATCAGTTGATTTCCAAGATATGCACTAAGGCAACTTGACGGGGAAGGGAAAATCAATTCAACAAATGGTGTTGGACCAACCAGTTATACACATATGGAAATAAACCTTGCGTCCTGTCTCGATACTAAAAATTTTAAATCAGTTCAGGGTGGATCATGGATCTGAACCAAAGCAGAGCCATTAATATTCTAAAGAAAACACAGGAGCATGACATTATGATCTTGGAACAAGCAAAGATATTTTTTGAACAATAGCAAAAAGCAATAACATAAAAGAAAAAAATGATACATTGTACTTAAGCAAGATATTCCCTAATTCCCAGAAGATATTAAAAATAGAACAGGTAAGTTCTACTGAAAGACAAAATATCCTCGGGACTTATATTTCACAAATGAGATATACACATAACATGTAAAAATGCCTATAAGTCAATGATACAAACACACACAAAACGATAACTTGCCCAAAAGATCTAAAAAGGCAATTCACCAAAGAAGATATAGTAATGGCCAATACACATATGACAATGTGCTCAATCATAATTGCATAACAAAAATTTAAATTGCAATATATTGTAATACTCATTCCTAGAATAGGAAAAAGAAGAACATTAACAATACTACATATGACAACTTTGTAGAGTAATTAAAACTCATACATTTCTTATAAGTTTTTTTTAAATGTTTATTTATTAGAGAGAGAGAGAGAGAGAGAGAGAGACTTGCGAGCATGAGCGAGGGAGGGGCAGAGAGAGAGGGATAGGAAAGAATCTCAAGCAGGCTCCACACTGACCGCACACAGCTGGAACCCACAAACTGTGAGATCATGACCTGAGCAGAAATCAAGAGTTGCTTAAGCAACTGAGCCACCCGGGAGCTCCGAAACTCATACATTTCTCATGGGAGTGTAAAGTAATCTAAATATGTCAGGAAGTTGTTAAACATTTTTTCATAAAGTTAAAAATATCATCTACCGAGGCGCCTGGGTGGCTCAGGTGGTTGGGCCTCCGACTTCAGCTCAGGTCATGATCTCACAGTCCGTGAGTTCGAGCTCCGCATCTGGGGTCTGTGCTGACAGCTCAGAGCCTGGAGCCTGCTTGGGATTCTGTGTCTCCCTCTCTCTCTGCCCCTCCCCTGCTCATGCTCTGTGTCTCTCTGTCTCCAAAATAAATAAAAACATTTAAAAAATTAAAAAAAAATCATCTACCATATTATCTGCAAACCCATTCCTATATACTTACATATTAGACATTAAATTATATTTTCATAAATAGTCTTCATAAAAATAGCTTTATTTATAATAAGCAAAGATCGGAAATGCCCAAATGTCAAATTGTGATAAATTCATATATTCATGCAGTGGAACACTACACAGCAATACAAGGTCCATATACTGATATCTGCAACAACATGGATGAATTATAAAAACAAACGAACAAAAAACACCTTTTGTTGAGCAAAAGAAGCTAGACACAAAAGAACACTTATTGCATGACAAATTCCAAGACAGCAAGTCTCTGTCACAACTTAGAGTCTTCCAATTTCCTTATAGTATAATTAAAGGTAACACTCAAATAAAACAGCATGTTTCACATTGAAAATAAGAAAGAAAGAAATATTAATTTGATATTTAATCATTCAATATAGTTTTATTGCTTATCATCATGTGACAAGGATAGTCTTGGGCAATGTCTTATTACTAGAAAAAGGCAGAGGCTATAGGGAGTGGAATGCACCTTTAATTATGAATGTGTGGAGTCATATATTATTATAACTTTCTTTTTTGGTGTTGATATTCCAGGGTTGTATGTGTTCTTTGCTGGTCATTTTTGTAAGGCATATACTTTCAATGCATTTCATTAGTCATTGATTATAGAGTAAGATTGTCTTCAGAGGTTATATAAACTTTCCACATTTGCTTTTGCATCATTAGCTGCTTCCCTTTATATTCAAATGTATTTAAATTTTTTAACGTTTATTTATTTTTGAGAGAGACAGAGAACATGAGAGCGCATGAACAGGGGAGGGGCAGAAAGAGAGAGAGACACAGAATCCAAAGCAGGCTCCAGGCTCAGAGCTGTCAGCACAGAGCAGGACGTGGACTCGAACTCACAGACTGTGAGATCATGACCTGAGCCAAAGTCGGACGCTTAACCAACTGAGCCACCCAAGTGCCCCAAATTTTAGAGAATGCTGGGGAGTGTATCAGAAAACGTGGAAACATGAATTATGTTTCATTGTACACTAAATCAATATAGTACTGGGTATAAATGTTTCTCTATGTTCCACAGGCAAAAGACTTTCATATGTTCCTGGATGTTCCTGAGATAAAAGATGAGTTCTCAAGAAGATTCTCATCTTAAATGCTTGCCAGCCAATGGATTTGATTAAAATGATAATAAGCTACAAAATCTTTCTTTTATAGAAACTGTTTGCCCTTTGTGTAGCTTCCTCTGTTTATAGATCTTTTTTATTGTATCAGGTCTTGTTTATTACTTGTGAAATTATAATCATGATAATACTGCATATCTCAAATAACCAATTCTATGAACAGAAATTGACACTAGAAAAAAATTCTACCGTACTGATTACCTCTAGCAATGATATGACAATAAAGTAAATGATATGAATATGTCATCCACTGTTAAGAGCATGCATAATGTTTGATGCTAGTAGAGAGTGCTATATTTGAAAATTATACTTTGAAAAATCTGGTTTTTCTCTTAGGTTTTAATTTAACTACTTTGTATTTTACATTGTTCTTCATGACCTTAGTATGTGAAATCAAGAACTCTATTCTATGAAGATCATAGAGGAGTTAATTATTCAGGTGGACTGTATTTTGTGCCTTATATTTATTTGTCTTCCTAACAAATTCTATCCTCATTATACTTTAAAAAAATTGATTGAATTTAAATGAACACATTCTAGGGTTCCAGTCCTTTCAACATTAAGCCCAGAATTATTACCAGAACATAAATTATGCACATAGATAAATTAGAACATAATTAGTTATATTAATTTGGCAATAGCTAATTGTCCCCATATCGTTTCATGTTCAAAGGCAGCTTGATGGAGATCAGTATGAGGATTTAGCATATTAAGAATATCTAAGTTCAAAAGATAAAAACGGTGTCCCTTGTGCCTGTTGAATTGTCCTTGTACAACTTATGAATATTTAAACCTGCAAAGGTATAACTATTTACTGCGTTCTAATCGTTCTCAGAGAAGCACCCTCAGCATTAATAATTCCAAGCAGTCATAGCACAATAATTTTATAATTATATGGCTATAAATTATTTTGTAGGATATTAAGACTTGGTTTTGATATTTAACAGCACAATTAATTGTTCATGTTCATCACCCCACAAAACAATAATTTTTGTCACATAAGGGAAACTATACATTTAGATAATTGTGCAAATGGATTTCATTTAATTGTTTCTAAAACAGTTAAATTCACAGTTCAATTAAAAGGTGATAGATTGCATATAATTTGTTCCGTTTTTATGGATTAGAGATTAGAGATAAAATTAGCTCAGGAGACTTTTTTTGCACCCGTGGTTTCACAATCTGTTATTCTAAATGTAAACTGATTGAACCCACAATTCCCTTTTGTCACAGCAGGTTTCTGGCTTTCAGTGTTTTTCTGCTTGTATAATTACATATTTTAAGAAGATATGTTAATCAGTAAGCATATCTGGAGTCTCAGGGGATCTAGCAGAAATTTGCTGCAGATAATATATTTTAACCATTTTAAAAAGTCAGTACTCATAGTTATAAGCTAAGGTTACTTATTTTATATAAAAGAGTACACAAAATCTTACTTGCTCATTTACAATAATCTAGTCCTATATAAGCATACATATTTTGGGTTGGAATGGACTTCAGAAATCATGTAGTATTATCAACTTGCTTTAAGTATAAGGAAATTAAGTCTCAGGTTGCCAGAAAGGAGCAGTGGTATTGATAGAAGATTCTTATTTCAAATCCTAAATGTATCACTTACTGGGTAGGTTACTTTATTTATTCTTAATGTTGTTTTAACAAATAACTACAAAAGTAGTGGCTTCAGACAATGCATATTTACTCTCTCACAGTTCTGGAAGCTAAGAATCCAAAATCAAGGTGAATCTTATGGACGGTTCAAGACAGAATTATTACCTTGAGTTTTCCACCTTCTATGGGCTGCTTTGATTCCTTGGTTTACCTTGCATCACTAACCTCTGCTTATGTTAACACATCTCCTTTTTCTAACTGATCCTTTTGCCTCCCTTTTATAAAACCTTGTGATTACATTGGGCCCAAATGGATAATCCAGGATTTTTACCATTTTAAAATACTTAACTTAATCTGGTTTACAAAATCTCCTTTACCATGTAAATTAACAGATTCACAGACTCCACAGATAAGGATTTGGATATTTTGGGGGTATCACTATTTAGCTCACCTCCATTATTTTACACCATCTGGAAAGTAAGCATGAATTGCTATAGGGCTATTCTGTAGCTCCACAACACTCTGACCTACCTTTCTGAATACAGTTTTTGACCATCTCTCATCTGTTGGATTAATCTGATTTTCTATCTGTTGTACCATTCTTCTTGAAGCCAGAATTTATCCTATAGCTATACAAAATTCAAATGTGTTCATATTATTTCCTTACTTAATACATTCAATGACTTTCCGTTGCTTACTTAAAAAGACCACGTTCCTCACAACAGTGTACAATTCCCTTCACAACAGGAATGGGATCCAGATGTCTAGATTTCACTACACTTCTCATGCTAGTTAATTTTTCCAAAGTGCAATAAGTAAGTTTCTTTATATATCTAGACCTTTACATAAGTTGTTTTTCCTGTAGGAAATCTCCTTAGTGAAAGCCTTTTCTATCTAAAAAAATTCTATCCATCCTCCAAAACTAACCGCATTGTATACTTCTATGTAACATCCCTTAGAGGAAACTTGTACCATATTGTTTTTTTATGTTCCTTTGTATTTATCATGTGCTTTTGCAATTATAATACAGCTTCTTTATTGTACACTATGTGATGTGTTCTTCAAGAGTAATGCCTATGTTCTATTAATCTTTTCATAGTCCCAGTACATAAATGTTTAACCCTGGCATTATTAACTTCTTTATTCTCTGAATTTATCCCCCACTTCCATCACTTCTCTTAATTTTGCCTTCAATTATGAATTCCCTTGCATGAAACAAACATTACTTCATGTTTTTGTCTCCTGAGGTCTTTCCTGGTACAAGATATTCATAACACGTTTTATATTTTGCATAGCATTAGGAAATACTAAGGACAAGGTAGATATTAAACAAATTCTTTAATATTATTAGACCAAACTGGATTAATATATGGTTTCTTGAATAAACACAAAATTACAGTTAAAATATTGCTATTTTATGTTTTCATTGATGATTGGAAGAAGATTTCTCAAGAGAATCCAAGTTTTGGTCCATGACCTTAAATCTGGCAAGAGAATAGAGACGTTCTAACTTATTAACATAAATTATACATCATAAATCATAATATAGAAATAAGGAATTTTAAGGCATGCAAGCTGCTCAGGGAAAACTGGAATTTATTGTCTAAATATTTTTCCCCAGGTGTGATGATTTGAAATAAATACTTGATAAAAATTTTAAAATGCAGAGCTGATCATTACCATCTAGGGAAGAATGAAGTTTCATGATAGTATATTGACAATGTTGATCTGAAAGAAAGAGTCCTGGTCTAAGAGGTCAGTATCCTCTGAAACAAAACCAAGTAGGTGAACCTAATCCAAGTAGTAAGACTGATTCCATAGTCTGCCTTTAAATCCCAAACAGTGAAAACAAATGACAACAATAAAGAGCCACCCACTCTACCAAAATGCACAGAAACTACTTTCTGATCCAACCAGAATTGCCTGCGACCCCTTTGCTCTTTCAGTGTGCCCTAGCCCCAAGATCTACCCTGTCCTTACTTTTAGCTTCATTAAATTCTTTCTTTCTGCAGTAACAATTTGGAGATGACATACTTAGTATGTCACTGTAGTGGCAATGGAACCAAGTATTCTTTGGCAAAGGTGCAACAGAGAGAGTAATAGATAAAAAGGAGCCCTGGAAACAAGGGATGATAGAAACTATAGTCATTCTGAAACTCAATGCATGAGGAAGATCTGCAAACTACGTATTTCCAGTGTAAAGAATCAAACTGGCTGGGTGGGGAAATACTAATGTTTTGGAGACAAGTCACTTATTATACCTTTATTTTTCAAAAAAAAAATAATAAGTAGTATATGTCATGGCAAACAACCTAGAATGTCCATACGATGGGGGGAAACAACTCAGGAAGAAATGCTATGCTTTTTCCAGCCAGTATGTCAATGATTACATGCCCAGATGCAGAGGGAGAGCTCTATACCATGGGGGATTGGGAAGGAGAGGTCTGATCTCTA
Source organism: Panthera pardus (assembly GCF_024362965.1). Classification (NCBI taxonomy): domain Eukaryota; kingdom Metazoa; phylum Chordata; class Mammalia; order Carnivora; family Felidae; genus Panthera; species Panthera pardus. Next base: position 31,377,171 of record NW_026527002.1, read on the forward strand.
GAGTGTCTGCATGTTTAGTGAATCTTTGTTTTGCTAATATTTTGATAATATCATTCTTTCAGTCTTTGGGTTAAATTACTTTTAGCTAGGTTTCCTCCTTTTTTTTTCCTTGAAGCTTAGTTGACTAGGTTTCCACCCTACACAATAAAAAAATGCAGTCTTCTTCATGTATTTGTGAATTTGGTGTGAAAAATTCTTACTAACTAGGTAAGTTAATTACATAATTATATCTATATATCTATATCGATATATTTATATATATATATATCAATGCTATTTTCACTTAAAATATTTTAAAAACAATTTTGTGATCTCTATAGTTAAAATATAACATTCTTTTTTATAATTTAAAAGTTTATGGATTGATAAGAAATTCTTCAACTCTAACTGTGGAGTGGATTTAAAGTTGCAGTAGTCCATTGACAACCTTACTGACTTCATTTACTTCACTATCACTAGAAAGAAGAGTTGATACCTAGGTATAGCTGATGGCCCACGGCCTACTGTTAGTCGCAAAATCTTCTTTGGAAAGTTTTTAAAAAATCTGTTTTCTGGAATTTACAATTTACTGCCAAGGGACAATAGTTTGTAGATTGATGTATTGCATGTAAAGAACAGGTAATTGTATTAAATGAACTTTCTTTGCCAAAGACATAAATAGTCAAAGGATAACATTTTTGAAGTTATTTTCAGCTGTTGAATTATTGGGAGATTCTGTAGTATTGCATATTGTAATTTGAACTGTGCACCACAAATCTTTAAAAAGAACATATTTGTCTTTGCTCAGGTGACAGTGGAATGAATATGAAAAAGAAACGCAAGTATATTTTGCAAAATCAAGGGATGGACTGTTGAGCAAAACTTTGCCTGTTAGACTAATTAAGTAAAAATACCTATATATGGCTGCATCAAGTTCTACTAACATGCAGCTTAGGTCAAATTCGATAATATACCTGTGAATTCAAGTTGATGCCGTGGAATCAGGTTAAAGTGACTAGACTTTATTGAATTGTGGATTAAAATTAATGATCTCTATCTTTTCAGGAACTTTTTTCAGTGTTTTGATATACACTGTGACCAAGAGGATCTCAATACTCTTAGGGGAATATTGACGAAGCTTGAATAAACCCTGGTCAGACTTCTTCCTGGCTATCAACCCCTGACTTCCCTTTTCTTAGAACACTCTTTCTCTTGCCTTTTGAGATATAAATCTTCTTCCCTCCTCTGGCCATATTTATAACCCAGGAATGTCTTTTTCAAAGACCTGGGAGCCATCCTTCAGAAGTGGAATCATCTAAGGAAATAGTGACCCTATATCCCAGTCTCTGTGGGAGGGTAACAGCTTATAAGGGGCCATTAGCAAACACTGATGGCTTAATAGCACTGCTAGCATCTTCCCTAATGTCTGCAGTATTCTTTCATTAGCTTACTCCAGGGTCATCCATCCAGCTTTTTGTTTCAGGGCAGTTGAGTTAAATCTCTCTTCCCTATTGTAATAGTATTGAATAAAGAATTCCTCGCCTGTTTAACTGTTTACAGTGCGATTTTTCTTTGGCAACTAAAGGAGACCTCCTATTTCCACTTCAATAAATGCCTCCATAGCGCTAATGATTATGCTAACTTGGATGATCTCTTATGCTATGCATTCTTCCTTTCTCGTGTAAATTGATACATGTAATGGTTTTTAAAAGTGATTTGATTTCCAATTACATTTACATCAATTACTTAGTCACAGTTCAAAATTTTATTCCAGAGATTTTGAATAAATTTTTTTAAAGTTACTGCTTTGAGGAAATCAAAATGCCCATTCTGTGGGTGCATGGAATAACCTGAAGGAAATATCCTATGTTAACTTGTGGTCAGGAAGTTCAAAATTAAAATTTTATCCAAGTGGACTGCTATGGCTGTGCATTGCCAAAAGTCACACTGGTAGTGTGTGTGCCAAACTGCATGCCAGCCCTGAGTATAAACACTTACTTGGCTGATTTGGACTTTTAAGTTTCTTTCAGGTCCTTAGTTCCCTTTCTAGATGAGTGCTAATAAACAAACAAACAAACAAACAAACAAAAAAGACCAAAATGCAGGCATTAAGAGGAAAAAAAAACCAAGAAGTGTGGGCAAAAATAATTTTCAAACAATAGAATTTCCCTACATTTAAACAGAATGAAAAAAACAAGTGAAAATGAAAATTGATGTTTAAATTTCACACAAATTTATTATTTTAGTCATTTTTCTTTTTTGTTTTTTATTTTAATTATTTATGTTTGTTTGTTTTATTTTTTATTTATTTTATTTATTTTTCTTTTTTTTATGTTTATTTTTGAGAGAAAGACAGAGAGCGATCAGGGGAGGGGCAGAACAAGAGGGAGACACAGAATCTGAATCAGGCTCCAGGTTCTGAGCTGTCAGCACAGAGCCTAAGACAAGCTTGAACCCAGGAGCCAAGCCACAAGATCATGACCTAAATGGAAGTCAGACACTTGACCCTAACAAACTGAGCCACCCAGGTACCCCACTTGTCATTTTTCTTATGCAAATCTGCAGAAGTATATACTTCGATGAATGCCTTCAAAAGTTAAAATAAATTAAACCAGGTTAGTTGAAGAAAAGGAATGTCTTGGAATTAAAAATATCAATTTTTTTCTTTGTTTAATTGGAAAATTCATAATTTAATTGCTACATAGTGAGTATTCAATAAATATTTCTAAAGTATTATTGTTATTTCTATTATCAATTATTAATTACAGATTGAGTTGTCATATAATAGAAGCTGAGTTTGAATTTTGTCTCTACTAATTACTTGCTTGGACAAGTTGCACATGCTCTCTGACTTCACTTTCTTTTTCTACAAACACACATGCTTCTTTCCCATCCTTGTATTCAATATAGGATACAAAGCAGTGAACCCTTTAGTCATAAGGGAGTTAAAAATAAAAATAACAATAGAATATTATTAAAAGCTCCTGATATTTCCTTTGCTTCCACTTTGGCAGGTATTACATGTATCTATCAATTCCTTTCCTTCTGTGCTCCAGGCCACACCCCTCAGGCTTTAGTGTGGAACTAAGACCCTATGTAACAGGTAGGCTGGCCTCAGAGATTATCCTTCTTCTCTTTTAACTATAAATAGTGGTACAACGAATTACATAACACAGTACAGTCAGAGAAAAAGAGACAAAGAGAAAGAATGAAACATAGAAATTATATTTAAAATATGTTATAGCTAAAATTTTTATGAATTTTTAGCATATTCTAGTGTTTCCATCATTGGATGAAAATAATTCACATACTTCATGCATACTTATATATTCTGGATTCATGGACACACAGACACACACACAGAACACACAAGGACGTACTCAATGCTTTAGTAAATAAAATGACAAAAGGAGTAGTTTTAATAAAAGACATAGGTCAATGTGAAATTTGGGACAAGGATTCTTTGACATTCTGAAGTCAGGACTCTCAGAGAATTGAGAGAAAGTAACAAGCTAATTGTGTGTTTCATGCATTAGGTACACTGTAAAGACTTGAAGCTGAACATTTCAGAATTGAACGGTATTATGATTTTTGTCCTAAAGTTGGAAAATTATTGCTTAAATACAGCAGTAACTTTGAAAAAGGAAAGAAATGTTAACAAAATATGAAATATACAAATATCAGACTTATAAACGTATATGTATTGACCATATCTAGCCTTAAGGAGAGCAGGGAAAAACTGGAAAAGTAATGTTCCATAATTTACAACTTTACCATGACAAATATGGATGCTAAATCAATTTTTTATTCATACTATTGACTCTCAGGGTTCATATGCGATGCAGTACTTTCAATCAAAGAAGTATTACTTTAATATATGTGCAAATTAGTCAAATAAGTAATGCTATTACACTTTGACCTTTTGGTGAGCAAAATTTTTATAAAGAGTTTTACATTTATATTAGACTATGTGTAATATACACTTAACCTTTCCTTGGTAGAAATGGGTATAGAAGCAATGGCACACGTATACAAGACACAAGATTCCACCCCTATCCAAGTCAGTTTGTTTAGGAGTAAATAGTTGGAAGGGCGCCTAGGTGGCTCAGTAGGTTGAGCATCTGACTTCGGCTCGGTTCATGATCTCATGGTTTGTGGGTTTGAGCCCCACGTTGGGCTCTGTGCTGACAGCTCGGAGCCTGGAGCCTGCTTCGGATTCTGTGTCTTTCTCTCTGTTCTTCCCCTGCTCTCTCTCTCTCAAAAGTAAATAAAGATTAAAAAAAAATTTTTTTAAAGAAGAAAAAGGAGTAAATAGTTGGAGTCTCCAAAGTTAAGAGCTTGCAATATCTTCATGGCATACATTTTTAAAAACAGCATATTTGCTGGTGGTAACCACATGGGCAGAAGAGTGCAACAAAGCCCATTCTTTAGAAATAAGCAAGTGAGACAAATGGCTTAGAAATAATAGGCTAAGTAAATAACTCAAGTGAAAGTCTATTACATGTCTCTAAGCATCTTTTTTGGTAGTAAATGATTATAGGGTCTATATATAACCATTCCACAGGAAAGTTTCATATATAATATCTTACAGAAAAATTATAAGAATATAACAATTTACCATCCAATCAGACATTGTTAGAGCTAATAAAGACCTTATAGGTCAAATATCCAATCAATTCAGGCTACAGTTAGGACAGTAATGTAGAGAGATTTAGGCTCAGATTAATATAAATACTTTTGAAAAATATAGAAAAACTAATAAGGCATGTGGATTCCTATTCCATTTATATCTTTAGTATACTATGCTGTCTCATTCACTCTGTGCTTCTGTGTATTTCTTGTTCAAAGCTAAATTTTATTGCTGCAGGAGAGAGACTGGTTAAATAAAACATTGTCGAAAAGACTGGTGAAATGAAAAGTTGTGAGTGGCTGAGTCAGTTAAGTGTCAACTTCAGCTCAGGTCATGATCTTAGGGCTCGTGGGTTTGAGCCCCTCATGGGGATCTGTGCTGACAGCTCAGAGCCTGGAGCCTACTTTGGGTCCTGTGTCTCCCTCTCTCTCTCTGCCCCTCCCCCGCTCATGCTCTCTCTTTGTCTCTCTCTCTCTCTCTCTCTCTCTCTCTCTCTCAAGAATAAATATACATTAAAAAAAAAAGTCGTTAAAAGCAGTCAAAGAGTTTCACCCAGGAAGTTTGCTCCAAAGTAGATGGGAGTACGTCAAGCAGTAAATCTAAGTTAAAAAATGGGCAGGGGGCTATTGATGAGATACTTTGGTCATTTTCGGTCTTACTACAGAGAAAACAAAACAGACACAGGATGTATATATATGAAAAAGAATAAGCATTCTAGAAGAACTACTTCTCTAAGGCAAATAGTTTTGAAGAACCAATTCTAGTTGTTTAAAGAAGAGTTAAATAAGGTCAGTTCAAAGCACAACAACTGTAATTTGAAAAACCACAACAACATTTATAAATGGATTACTGAGAATGTGTCAGCAAACAGAAATGTGTCCTTTGCAAATTAAAGAACTTGGACTGCCATAAATAATGAATGCAACCCAATGCATACACTAATACTATATGAGCATGTTACTGTAAAATATTGAGGCAAAGCTTAATTTGAATAAAATATAAATATTTTAAAAATATGTAAAACATACTTTATAACGACACAGTGTTTTTTTAAGAGCCATACATGAACTAGTCAGAATGATCGTGTGGATTGATATAATAAAAATTTCACTGGCTTGGGGCACCTGGGTGGCTCAGTCAGTTGAATGTCAGACTCTGGCTCAGGTCATGATCTCATAGTTCATGGGTTCGAGCCCCACACCAGGCTCTGTGCTGACTGCTTGCTCAGAGCCTGGAAACTGCTTAGGATTCTGTGTCTCCTTCTTTGTCTGTCCCTCCCCCCTCTCATGCTCTGTCTCACTCTGTCTCTCAAAAATAAATAAATGTTAAAAAAAATTTTTAAAAATTCACAGGCTTGTATGTCATGAAAACTATATTCTAAGCATACCTATACAACCAAATTGAGTAATCACTTGATTTCTACTAAATTTGGCTTTTTATCTGTCTACAAAAGAGACTTGTATATATTTGGTGCTCAATCTATACCAAAAAACACACGGGAAGCTGGATTTATGTTTCCTAAACAGTGTCCTGAGGAGCTCTATGGCACCTCAGAAAACTTACAGTGACACCATGTTATACTTAAATTTTATGGGAATAAAACACATCTTTTGCATACCATACAAATTAATATTATTATGTCCTTTGGACATAAGTACTTTAAAAAGGAAATACTTAGACATTTCTTTTGGCCAAGGAGGACCGTGAAAAAACTACTGAGGCACTAAGGGATTAAAAGTTTTCATTTGTGAAATATATTATTTTTGCAGTCTTGTCCAAATCCAAACCTGAATGACTAATAAAGAAGTGGATTTATTTGTTTGAAATGCACTATTTTTATTTTAAGTGGGAAGTTTGCATTTATTACTGAAGTTGGTAAATTAACACCTTGGTTTTCTATTCCTCAAGTAACAAGATTGAAGTAGGTTTAAAATTACGAATATACATGTAGGAAAATATGTTTCAGGTATTAAGATGTAAGTCACATAGCTATATACAGGCAAAGAGTTAGTATGTTTATAGACATGAGCACACCAAATGTTATTGGTCAAGATATCCCCAGTGCACATAGATGTAATCTAATTATTGCAAATGAAATTGTAAAATGAAAGGTAAAATGTCAACATATAGACATTGCATTGATTGTAGATGGCTGTGGGTAGTGTGGGCATTTAGAAATATTAATTCTTTTGACCCATGGATACAGGTTAACTTTCCATTTATTTGTGTCTGTCTCAATTTCTTTCTTCAATAGAAGTTTTCAGTGTGTAAATATTGCACTTCTTCAGTTAAACTTATTCCTGAATACTTTATAATTTTTGATCTTGTTTTAAATGAGATTTTTAAAAGCTTCTTTTCATATAGTTCTTTGTTAATGTATAGAAATCCCACTGATCTTTGTATATTAATTTTATATGCTGCAATGTCACTGAATTCATTTATTAGTTCTAACAGTTTTTTGGTGGAGTCTGTAGGATATCTATATATAAGGTCATATCAAATGTAGACAGAGACAGTTTTACATTTTTCTTTACAATTTAAATGCCTTTTACTTCTTTTTCTTGGCTAATTGCTTCTATTTCTATGTTGAATAGGAGTGGTAATGAGGGGCATTCTTGTCTTGTTCTGGATTTTAAAGGGAAAGCTTTTTAGTTTTCACTGAATGATGTCTGGGCATATCACATAAGGTCTTTTTTATGCTGAAGTACATTCGTTTTCTATTAATGTGGTGTATCACATTTATTGATCTATAGGTGTTGAACCATCTTTGCATCCCAGGGTGAATGCCACTTGACCCTGGTGTATGATTTTCTTTTTAATATGCCGTTTAATTCAGTTTGCTATGTTTTATTGAGGACTTTTGTTTCCATATTCATCAGTGTTACGGTCTATGGTTTTCGTTTCTTATGGTGACCTTGCCCGGTTTTGGTATCTGGGTAATGCTGGCTTTGGAAGATGACTTTTGGAGTGTCTTGTCCTCTCAATTGTGGAAGACTTTGAAAAGAATTGGCATTATTCTTTTTTAAATTTTTGGTGTAATTCATCCACAAGCCTCTCTGCTCCTGGGCTTTTCTTTGTTGGGAGGTTTCTCATTACTAATTTGATCTGCTTACTCCTATTGCTCTGTCCAGACATTCTATTTCTCCATGGTTCAATCTTGGTATGTTGTATGTTTCTAGAAATTTATCCATTTCTTTTAGGTTGCCCAATTTTGTAGTATCTAATTATTTATTATAGTCTCTTATGATCTGTTGTTTTCCTATAGTATCAGTTGTAATGTCTCCACTTTTGATCATAATTTTATTTATTTGAGTCCTTTTCTTTTTTTCTTGGTTATTCTATTAAAGTTTTTTCAATTTTGTTTCAAGGGCTAGCTTTTAATTTTGTTGATGTTTTCTATTGTTTTTCTATTCTCTATCTCATTTATTTCTCGTCTAATCTTTATTGTTTCCTTCTTTCTGTTAACATCATGCTTAGTTTCCTCTTATTTTCTTAGTTCATTGATTATATTAGGTTGTTTATTTGAGATATGTTTTTCCCTAATGTATACATTTATAGGTATGAACTGTAGAGCAGTTAATAAGTATATTCTAAAACTTAAAGCTATTTGTATTTAATAAAGAAGGTATAAGGAATTAAAATAAAAGTATAGAAAAAATAAATACTGTTCTGACCATGGTATAAGCCTAATACTTTTGATAACTGAAGGAAATATGAAGCCCAGTGGAAAAAAAATAATAAATGTAGAAGTATAGTTTGGCCCCAATGCTAATTTTGGAAAATGATTTACAACTCTGTTCAAAGTAGCATGTCTTAGAGCAGAGTTATGCTAATGTTTCTGAGGAGTTTTTGAAAACATAAACTTGATGACAAAGGACAAGATTAAGTCTTATATCTGAGGCAGAGGCAGTTTCAAGACAGGTTCTCTATACTCCGTTCACTTATAGAATAACATATTGACTAATATATTGACAGTTTAATTTAAAATTATCTCAGTGCTCTAAATGTTGCCAAAATTTAAATTCAGATTGACCCTACTCAAGACATCAATATACTTTATATATTTTCAATAATATTAAGGCACAACCTCAAAACCACATTAAAATTAAAGTCGCATGCAATACTGGGAAAATATCTTAAGCCTGTTATAGATGTTCTTAGTTGAAAGATTTTTTTAAAGGAAGATTGCAAAGCCTGTTTCAGTGATGGAGCTTCAAGAATTACAGAATAAATAACTGTGTTCGTATCCTAGTTATAAAAGTAATTTTGTCATCAAGAGTGCATGTAGGCTTTGATGCTTGTGTTTAATCTCTGATAATAGGAGACAGAACATAAGAAAACATTTTATATTGAAATATACAATTTTGCCATATTTTTACATAGAGTTATATTTAAAAGAATATTCTACATGAGTAGTAACTATGGTATCTCAATATCACAGCCAATCCTGGAGAAACAACATAACTGAATCTAAAGGAGAAAGTGTTCTTTGCTGCTCACATGGAAGAAAGAATAGATTTTTTGAATTCAGAGATAAAAAACTTTTTATAAATATCTCAGTCCTTATGTTTTGAATGCTATAGTAGCAAAAGCAATAGTGACTTGGAACTCTTGCATTTGGCATATTCATTTTCAATGATCAAATTTTACTTATGATACTGGAATGAAAATATATAAGTTTAGAATATATATTTCCTACCTATTTTGGTTGAAAGTTATGTAAATCCATATGGTATTTGCACTGGGCAATGATAGTGGGTGGGAGGACTTTCCTTTCTTTTTCTTTTTTTTTTTGGAGGAGTTTCAAGTGTTTATTTATATTCTAGTTAGTTAACATATGGTGTAATATTAGTTTCAGGAGTAGAATTTAGTGATTCAGTGCTTACATATAACACCCAGTGCTCATCACAACATGTGCCCTTCTTAATACCCATCACCCATTTAATCCATCCCCCATCCTCCCCTCCCGTCAAGCAACCTTGTTCTCTCTAGTTAGGAATCTATTTTATGGTTTGCCTCTCTCTCTCTTTTCTCCCCACTATGTGCATCTATTACGGTTCTTAAATTCCACAAATGAGTTAAACCATATGTTTTCTGCCTTTCTCTGTCTGACTTATTTTGCCACTCTGGTAAACAGTATGGAGGTTCCTCAAAAAGTTAAAAATAAAACTATCCTACAATCCATTTATTTTTCAATATCTTGTTCTGTTATTTTCCCTTTGGAAATATTGTAAGACTATTAAGATTAAGGTTTTAAAAAATTATCTGATTATATTTTAATCAATGAGAGTAATGAGAGGTTATATAATTATTGTCAAAGACCTATGCAAATAATGGAAGACAGCTAGTTTTGATTGATATCCTAATTAAGTGTTCTGTAATAATTGTATCTACATTGCTCTTCAAAAATGAAAAAGAGTAGTCTATTATCATACCAACATTATAAATAATTCTACCTCAAAAGGATGAAGGCATAAATGAGCATGACATTCTTAAATAACTTCAAATCATTTGGAATGGCTACCTTAAACAGTGTGGGCTCTTACCAGAGGGCAAAATTTTAAAGGTTTAATGTAAGTCAGTTCTATAGTCTGCTTCCTATTTTTAAGTTAACGTCATCACCATTTATTTTCACTCAGCCTATAATATGAAAATTATTATGAATACTTCCTTGTATTTTCCTAATTTTGGTTTTATTATATAAAGACTTTATGTGTAATTGTTGATTAACATTTGTATTAGCAGCATAAACTATAATAGTGCCACTGAACAGATATACTACTCCCATATCTACCATATGATACTTCATCATTCCTGACTTTATTTCTATTTCCTTATATTCTAGTACATATTCTTCTTTCTCCCTAGGACTATTGAGTTAGCTCTGCCTATACTTATTGATCTCTGGCTATTATAAAATCAATGAGTCCTACACATTATTACTCGTAAAATCTTTCTTGAATATAGTTCTGATCATGCCATAGTCTTTAGGAAAAAATTTCAATAACTTGCATTTTTTGCCCACCAACAAAATAATCTATAATCTGTCTTATAGCTGTTTTCCAATAAATATAATTTAATATAATCTAATAATATCTTAAGATAATAAGAATAATAATCCTACAGGAATATTGACCTGTGTAGGGAACCTATACTGCAGAAATTCTATAATATAGGATTCTATACATGCAAATAATAGCTCATGATAAAATAATAATAATAATATAATACAATTGACACTAGAACAACATAAGTTTGAACTGCATGGGTTCATTTACATGTGAAGTTTTGCACAGTATTATAAATATATTTTCTCTTCTTTAAGATTTTCTTAATAGCATTTTGTTTTCTCTAACTTAGTTTATTGTAAGAATACACTACATAATGCATATATACAATATGGGTTAAATGACTATGTTATTAGTAACACTTCCAGTCATCAGTATGTTATTAGTAGTTAAGGTTTGGAAGAGTTAAAGGTCATACATGGATTTTTACCTGCATGGGGGGTCAGACCGCTAATTTCTGCATTGTTCAGGGCTCAATTGTATCTTATTTTACAAACATTACACTTGCCTTTCTCCTAAATTAAAACCCCATGCCTTTGTTTGCTATTCTTTTGCCTAGTCCAGACACCCACCTCACAGCCATAATAATCCATCAAAATTCTATAAATCAGGATGTTCTGTAGTTGATCCAAAGCATAGGCTACTAACAGTCACTTTAATAGACAACTGTACACTCTAGACTGAGTACAAAAATTGATACTACCAAATAATTTTAGAGTGAACAAAAGCAGTCTGGGCTGGACTCAAAACTTGAAGAAAGCTACCATCATGATATAATTTCCTTTTTTTTTTTTTTTTGTCTTTCCTTGTAAAAGACATAGCCATAGCAACTATAGAAGAGAACGGTTAAATCTCCAATAAAAAACCTAACATCTTTCTGCTCAGAAAAATCAGGCAGAGTCTGAAACAACCAGAGCTACTTGATATTGAAGGTATTTTGGAAGGAACAGTGTCAAAGAATGGAAAAGCTAAATTCTGAGCACAAATTCTGCTCAATTTCTAGTAACCCGTGAACCACATATATGTGAAGAAAATTAAAACCACAGGTCACTACAGGTATTATACATTATGATGTTTGAGTATAATAAAGTTAAGCATCAGCAAAAAATTAATATCATTTAGAATATTATATATCAGAATCTCAACTCAATGACATATTTACATATCCAGTGCAAACTAAAAGCAGCTGACAAAAATAAATACATAAATAATATAAAATAAAATAAATAAAATAATTTGGATGAAGAACCAGGAAAAGATGAACACTTCTGAAGGGAAAAGACAACAGAGTTCAATATCAAAATAATTCAAATGATAGAATAATGGATTATCAGACCTGGACATTATAACAACCATTATAACTATGCTTATTTCATTAAAGAAAGATAAATTAGTAATGAATGAAAAGATAGAAAATCTCAGCAGAAAAATAGAATATATTATATTATTGCATATACATATATCATATATATGTATATTTTTGGATCTGTATATACATGTATATACATGTATATACATACATGTATATACATGTATATACACACACAAAATGAAATATTAGAAATAAAAATATATGAAATTTTAAAGTAATCATATGAACTCACCAAAGGACTAGAGATGTCAGTAAAGACATCTCTTGAAGACATATTAATAAAATTATCCAATTTTAAGAAAAATTTATAAGAAGACATATAAACCAACTCTCAGGATCTGTGAGACCAATCAAAAGATCAAACACATAGTTTATTTAAGCCCTAGAAAGAGGGGATAGAGAATGTGACCAAAACATATGGGAAGAAATAATGGTTCTAAAATTCCCAAATGTGGTAACAGACATGAAATTTGAGATTCAAAAAGTTCAAGAAACCTAATTATGAAATATATTTCAAGTATAAATAAAGAAGAGTCAAACTGCTAAAAAAATGAACAAAATACCTCCATAAGAGGTATAGAACTATTCTACATTTACAGGGAAACAAAATCATCACATATTTTTCATGAGAAGCAATGGAAACTAGAAGACAGTGGAATAATATATTTCAAAATGCTGAAAGAAAGAAAAAAAGAAAAAAGTACCTGTAAAGCACAATTTGATATCCAAAAAAAAAGTTCTTAAAATAATAAATTAAAAAAAATTCACATAAGGAAAATTTGTGAACAATGTTCACTACCAGACCCACAATAATAGACGTGGTGAAGCAAATTATTGAGAGGAAGACAAATAATAGCAGAGTGAGACTCAGGTATTTAGAAAGGAATAATAATAATAGTAAGTATCTGAGAAATTGAAAAGCCAATTTTTCTCTTATATTTTAAAATGCATATGGCTGTTTAAAGGCAAACTCATATCTATGACTGGTGAGGATAAAAATGTATATAAATAAAATCCATATGCCAACTGTGTAAAAAGGATGGTGGAAAACAGAAATAAAAAGGACTATAAAGTTTCAAATTTTCCTTTTTTTATATGAAATATTACAATGTTAACTATAAGTAGAATCAAATGTCATCAATGTACAGTGCAATCTCTACAGCAACCACTGAATACAAAAGGTTAGAGCTAAAGGTGCACAAGTTTAAAAAAACAAAGTATTTTGGGGGCACCTGGGTGGCTCAGTTGGTTAAGTATCTGTCTCTTGAGTTTGGCTCAGGTCATGATCTCACACTTCCTAGGTTCAAACCCCTTGTCAGGTTCTGCACTGACACTGTGGAGCCTGCTTGGGATTCTCTCTCTCTCCCTTTCTCTCTGCCCCTCCCCTGCTCACTCACTGTCTCTCAAAATAAGTAAACTTTGAAGAAAAAGCAAAACTATCATTAAAAAGGTCAATAATCCAAAAGGACATGGAAGGGAAAAATTGAGAAACTAACCAATAACCAAAATACACAGGCAAAAAACTAACAAATATTAAGAAGAGTTCAAATCTAATCTTATTAATATTTACATTAAATGACAATGATAAAAATGTTTAAATAAGGCAATTATAAGTAAGAATGCATTAAAAAAAACAAGAGCCAAAACTTCTGCCAAAAATGCACATTTTTTCATTTTTTTTTTTATTCTGAGAGAGAGACAGCATGAGTGGGGAGGGTAATGGCAGAGAGATAGAGAGAGAGAGAGAGAGAGAGAATCTCAAGCAGGCTCTGCATTGTCAGCATACAGCCCAATGTGGGACTTGATCTCATGAACCATGAGATCATTGACCTGAGCTGAAATCAAGACCCGGCCATTTAACTAATGGAGTCACCCAGGTGCTTCACGACTCACATTTATAATGTAAAGATACAAAGAGGTAGACAACAAATGTATATAAAAATATATAGCAATAAAATTATATACTAAATAACAAAACATGTTTTACCAAATTTAAAATAATTGAAATCATATTGAATATCTATTCTGACTGTAGCGATATGAAACTAGAAATCATTAATAAGAGGAACCTGGAAAATCTAAATATATAGAAATTAAACACACTATTAAAAAACCAATAGGCCAAAGAAGAAATAAAAAGATCAATCAAAAAGAAACTAAATTAAATTGGTACTACGGCCTACCAAAACTTATGGTATGCAGCCAAAGTAGTTGTAAGAGAAAAATTTATAATGATAAAAGCCTACATTACAAAAAGAGAAAGATCTCATATGAACAACCTAATTTTACTTCTCAAGGAACAAGAAAATATATATAAAGCCCAATTTAGCAGAAGAAAGGAAATAACACAGTTCAGAGCAGAAATAAATGAAACAGTGTCCACAAAGCAATAGAAAGATCAATGAAGCTTTGTGATAAGAGAAACAAAGGTGAGAAATCTATACTAGACTTACCAAGAAAATAAAGTTCTCAAATAATAAAACTATACATGAAGAGGAGACTTTACAATTTATACCACAGAAACACAAAAGATCATAAATGATTGTGAACAATTATAGGCCAACAAATGGGACAATCTAGAAGAAATGGGTAACAGGAACAAACTACCAAGTGTGAATCATATGGAAATAGAATATTTCAACCAACCAACAATGAATAAAGAGATTGAATTAGTAATAAAAAATGTCCCTACAAAGAAAAGCTCAGGACCAGATGGCCTTATGGACAAATTCTACCAAACATTTAAAGAAGATTTAACAACAATACTTCCCAAATTTTTCCAAAAAACTCAAGATGAGGTAATATTCTCAAACTCATTTTATGAGACCAATATTACACTGCTACTAAAGTTAGATAACAACAAAAAGATTATGAAACTACAGGCCAATATCCTTGATAAATATAAATGAAAAAATTCACATACACCCAAACAAGCAAACAAACAAAAAACCTAGCAAATTGAATTCAACAGCACATTGAAAATAGTATACACTATGATCTAGTGGGATATATACTTGGAATGCAAGAATGGTTCAACATACAAAAATCAATAAAAATATGATACATCACATAAATAGAGAGACAAAAATCACACGATAGTCTCAATAGATATAGGAAATTATTTGACAATATGCTACATCATTTTGGGAATGAAAACTTTCAACAAATTTGGAGTAGAAGAAACATACTTCAGCATAATAAAGGATTTACATGACAAACTCACGGCTAACATCCTATTCATTGGTGAAAAATTGAAAGTTTTCTCTATATAATCGGGAACAAGTCAAGAGTGGCAACTCTCAACATTCCTATTCAACATACACTTATAGTCCTAGCCAAAACAATGGGCAAGTAAGAGAAATAGGAGTCATTCAAATTAAAGGAAGAAGTAAAATTGCCTCTGTTTGCTGATGATCAAATCTTCAATATAGAAAATTCTAGATACTATCAAAAAGTCTTAGAATTAATAAAAAGTTTCAGCAAAGTTCAGGATACAAATCAACGTAAAAAAAAACAGTTACATTTTTATATATTAACAATGAACTATCTGAAAAAGAAATAAAAATTATCCCATTTATGATAGTTTCAAAACTGGGATGCCTGGATGGCTTAATCAGTTAAGTGCCCGAGTCTTGATTTCAGTTCAGGTCATGATCTCACAGTTCATGATTCAAGCCCTGCATCAGGCTCTGTGCTGACAGTGTGGACCCTGCTTTGGATTCTCTCTCTCTCCCTCTTTCTGCCCCTCCCCTGCTCATGTTCACTCTCTCTCCCCCTCTCTCCTCTCTCAAAATAAATAAATAAACTTAAAAAAACTTGTTTTGAAACCAGTAAAATACTTAGGAATTAATTTAACAAAAGAAGTTAAATATCAACACAATAAAAACTATGAGACACTGATGAAAAAAAATTAAAGAAGAGACAAATAAATAAACAGATATTCAGTGTTCATAGTGTTCATGGATTAGAAGAGTTAATATTATTTTAATGTCTATACTACCCATTACCATCTATAAATTCACTGCAATGCTTTCCAAAATTCCATGGCATTTTTACCTAAATAGAAAGGAACATCCTAAAAGTCATACAGAATCTTAAAAGACCCAAAATAGCCCAAGCAATCTTGAGAAACACAAAGCTGGAGATATCATGTTTCCTGATTTCAAACTGTATTACAACACCACAGTAGTCAAAACTGCATGGTACTGGGGAAAAAAAAAAAAAAACCCTCATAAGACCAATGGAACAGAACTGAGAGCATAGAAATAAACCCATGCTTATATGGTTCACTAATATCGACAAAGGAGCCAAGACTACTCAACTGGGAAAAGGATAGTCTCTCCAATTAGTGAATGATATAGTGAAAACTAGATATTTACATGTAAAAAACAAAAAAGAAAAGAAAAAAAGAAAGAAACTAGACCCCTATCTTATACCATCCACCAAAATTAAATAGAAATGGATTGAAGATTTAAACATAAGGGGAGTCTGGGTGGCTCACTCAGTTAAGTGTCCAACTCTTGATTTCAGCTCAGGTCATGATCTCACAGCTCATGAGATGAGCCCTGCATCAGGCTCTGTGCTAACAGTGCAGAGCTCGCTTGGGATTCTCCCTCTGCTCTCTCTCTGCCCCTCTCCCCATTCTCTCTTTCTCAAAATAAATATATGAACATTACAAAAAAGAGAGCATAACAATTCCTTAAAAAAAAAAAAAAAAGACTTAAACATAATTCCTGAAACCATAAAACTCCTAGAGGAAAACTTAGGGGAAAAACTGCTTGATATCGATTTTGGCAATGATTTTTTGATGACATCAAAATCACAAACAAAAATAAAAAAATAAATAAGTCAGGCTATATCACACAAAGAATCTTCTGCACAGAAAAAAGAAATAATAAATAAAATGAAAAGTCAACCTACTGAATGGGAGAAAATGTTTGCAAACCACATATCTGATAAAAGATTATATATATATATAATATATAATTATATTAATTATTATGTTATATTAATTAATTATATATAATATACATAATTAATTATATAAATCAATATATTAATTATATTAATTAATATATATTTATATATATAAAATTACATATAAGATTATATATGGCTCACGTTTCTTCTTATATATAAGATTATATATGGCTCATATAATATATATATGGCTCACGTTTCTCCCTAAAAGGAAAAACAAAAGCAAAAACAAAAACTTTGATTAAAAAAATGCAAAAGACTTGAATAGACATTTTTTTTTTCCAAAAAGGACTTACAAATAGCCAACAAGTACATGAAAATTGTTCAACATCACTACTCACCAGAAAATGCAAATCAAAACAACACTGGGCTATCACTTCACACATGTTAGAATGGCTATTACCAAAAAGACAAGTGACAAATGTTTGCAAGGATGTGGAGAGCAGACAATCTTTGAACACTATTGATGAGAATAATGGAAATGATGGAAAACAGTATGGAGGTGTCTTGTTAAATTAAAAAGAGAACTATCATTTGATCCAGTAATCCCACTTCTGGGTATATATCCAAAAATGATAAATTCACTATCTCAAAGAGATATTTATACTCCTATGTTCATTGCAGCAATATTCACAATAGCCAAGACATGGAAATATCCAAATAGTTGAATAGATAATGGAAATGTTGTATGCACATTAGTAAGCATGAACATATATAATGTGATATAATTTGGCCATAAAAAAAGAAGATTCTGCCATCTTCTATAACATGAATGACCTGGAAGATATTATGCTAAGTGAAGTAAGCAAGACAAAGAGAGACAAATACTGCATGGTATTACTTGTATGTGGAATCTTTAAAGAAAAAATTGAATACATAGAAACAGAGGGTATAGTTTAGATATTCTGGTGGATAGTGCTTTCCAGTGGTTGGGGCAGGGGGTGGGAAACAGGCAAATGTTGGTCACAGGGTACAAACTTCCAGTTTTAAGATGAATAAATTTCAAGGATTTAACGTACAGCATGGTAACTATAGGTAACAATACTGTATTGCATATTTGATAGTTATTATGAGAAAAGAACAACAACAAAATGGTAATTATGTGAGGGAAGGGACATGCAAACTAAAGCTTACTGTGATAAACATTTTTCAATATATACATGTATCAAATCTTTACAGTGTAACACCTTGAACTTACGCAGTGTTAGATGTCAATTTTATCTCAATAAAGCTGAGGAAAGGGAGAGAAAAGAAAATTGCTTATAGACTGCTTTAAACTGTCAAGAAATTGAGTATCTTACATACAGAGAAAGAGATTGCCCTAGCAGATTCTTTACTAGATAAATCATTTTAAGCAGTTAAAATTCTCCTATTCACCTGCCCTGAAGGATATCCTCAAACCCAGTGATGGAAAGCTGAGTAAAGAATGTTAGCAGTACCTACATGTATATTAAAAAAAAAAGATGGATAGAATTCAAATTCTTTATAAATAACAAATATTGTATCTGAAAGGTCTATAAGCCTTTAAAAATGATTAAACAAGAAACAAAATGTAAGGCACTATGAATAAATTGTGAAAAAAATTTAAATGACTATTATCCTGAATATGTGAAAAGGAGGCACAAAATAATTAGAAAGAGCTTCTTAGTAAAGAATTGGAAAAAATGTTTAATTTTCTGCTTTCTAAAATTAAACTGAGAGGACAGTCATTATTTCATTCCTGCAATTGATGACATATTCTGTTCTTTAACACCGAGTAGTGTCAGAGAGCAGAATGAAAAATATTCACAAATCTCCAAAATCCCTGCACAATAGCAAATAATGCATAACAAATGTTAGTAAACAGGTAAGAAAGGAATACAGTAGATGTATAAATTAAGTTCTAAATATATTAATTTTAAATACTGTAAATGGATAAAGTCTCTAATAAAAGACAAATCTCAGACTAACTGAAGAAAAATTTTCTAAAAAGAAAGTATTTAAAAAAAATAGCTCCCCAAATGGATTGGAAATAATTTTCCAGGCAAATATTTGAAAGTATAAATAAGAGTAGAAAAATTTAATTAAAATCAAAGAGTATTTTAAAACTTATAAAATGTAAAAGCCATAAAAAAAAGAAAAAAATTTTTTACTTCCAAGTATAACTTAAAAACCTTTTTAGAATCACAAAGAGTAATTTTTTTAAGAGAGAGAGAGTGAGGGCAAGCAGGGGAGAGAGGCAGAGGAGGGGGAGGGGGGGGAGAAAGAGATAGAGATTGAGAGAGAGAGAGAGAGAGAGAGAGAGAGAGAAAGCGAATCCCAAGCAGGCTCCATACTCAGCACAGAGCCTGACTTGGGGCTCAATCCCTTGACCCTGGAATCATAACATGAGCCAAAATCAAGAGTAACACACGCAACTAACTGAGGCACTCAGGTACCCCACAAAGAACAATTTTTAAAACTTATAATTTGGTTATATTATCTCAATATATAAGTATTATCTATCAAGGTTTATTTTTTTTTAACAGTTATTTATTTTTGAGACAGAGAGAGACAGAGCATGAACGGGGGAGGGTCAGAGAGAGAGGGAGACACAGAATCTGAAACAGGCTCCAGGCTCTGAGCTGTCAGCACAGAGCCCGACGTGGGGCTGGAACTCACGGACCACGAGATCATGACCTGAGCTGAAGTTGGATGCTTAACCAACTGAGCCACCCAGGCGCCCCTATCAAGGTTTAAATAAACATGTAAAAGAGGGTATAAATAATTGCAAAACCAATATTCAGTGAAACCAAATGCAAAATTATTCATAAATATGAAAGTTTTACTTTCATAAACGAATATGATCTCTGGTAGTCACAGTGTATTGCAACGTGTTGCCCTGAGGTAGTCCACAAAAAAAGGCATTTATTCCATAAAAGTAATAGGTGGATTAAAAACAAATAAACAAAAGTACTTTGCTAAACACTAATAAATCTAGCATGACAAATTAACTTCAATTTGTAGTAATTTAAAATAAAATTTTCTGATGAAAGAAAAATATATTCTAATAAAATATTAGAAAAATTGCATAAGGAAAAAAGGAGAATTTAAAAATATGGTCAACAATAATTTTAAAAATATACAATAATAGAATTGATAATTGAGACAAAATGTTTTAAAAAGTAAAATTAGAATGATTACTTAAAAAACAAAAAAAATATTGAATACCAAGTCTATTATACTAGATTTGAAAATCTGAATAAAATAGTTTTGAAAATGCAGTTTTTCATTAGTTGTCATGTTTATTTTGTATCATAAAATCTCCTCTATTATAAAATATTCATGAAAATGTCATAATTAAAACAAGAAGAGACAGTGAACTCCATAGGTCTCTCAAAATGGGAGAGATAAAAAAAGGAAATCTGACCAAATATTATACCCAGAAATTTCCTGGAGAATTCTGCCAAACTATTTCATAGAATGAATTATCCCCATGCTATGCTAATTATTTAGGTGCACAGAAAATGGTGAAAAACTCTTAGAGGGTACTTAGTGGTGAGTTCACATGGAGGGCATGTCTGGACTATGAGTCCCTTGGGCACAGTCATACAGGTAAATTGTGTGTGTGTTCAGATGAATAATGCTAACATTGGATTTGTATCTTGCCACAGTAAGTGTTTTCTGATATGTCCCATTACAGCGGTGCAGGTCCCAGGAAAGATCCTATTAGATGATTCCTTCTGATATTTTTGTGATAAATAGGTAGTAAATAAACCACTTCAGTGAAACTAACTGCTTCTAAGTGGAAATGTTATTGAAATTCACATCCACTTTCCCAAGGGCTGAATTATTTCTGAAATATTTAGTGGAATGTGAAAATAATTCACAGATATCCATCAAAACCAACAATGATTGCCAGACTCCAGGTGATCTATAGATTAAGTAATAATCCCAGTCATAGATCTGGGAGTTCATGTGGAGGCTATTTCCAGACTCTGAACCTCTGAAAGCATATGCCCAGAGGTATAAATGAGATTGAATATATACAGCAATGTGAATGGGTTCAGAAGTAAACTATTACATTGATAACTATACGTGTGAGTCAAACCCTAAAATGATACAGTTGGCACTAGCCACAAGTGGTTATTGAGCACTTGAAATGCAGGTAGTAGTCCACATTACCATGTCTAACAAATTTAAAACACACACCTAATTTTGTAGGCATACTAAGAATTGAAGTAGGGAAGGAAAGGAGGTTGGAAGGAAGGGAAGGAGGGAGGGAGGGAGGGGCAGAGAAAGAATACTTCATTAATAACTTGTATATTGATTATATATTAAAATAATATTTTGGCTATATCAGGTTAAACAAAACACACTGCTAAAATAAATTTTACCTATTTATTATTTTACCTTTTAAATGCTGTTATTAGGCAAATTAAAATTGCACAAGTGACTCTCAGTATATTTCTATTGGACAGCAATGCATTAGAGGCATTTGTCTCTAAATCAGACATATTCTCAGGGTTTTTCAAATTTCTCTAGCTTCTCTGTTTCCTCATGCACATCTGGTCTGCATGCTATACATAGATTACCCTTTTAATTCCTTATTAATCCTTTGGTTTTCTGCTTTGAGTCTCAGGATGTAGGTTGTTGGCTAGGCCAATAAGTAAGTATGTGATTTGTTTGACTCCAAATAACATTATCCATACATGTGCATTATGGCCTGGTGGCAAGACAGAAATCAAACAAAAATCGAATTTAAGACTATGGATCAGAAATAGCAAAAGCTGTTGTTTCAAATGTTTGAAATAAAATTCTAACAAGTACAACTGGGCCATATAACAAAAGATCTATCAAATGTTTTCCACGAAAATGGCTACATACAAGAAAATCTATTACAATTATGAATTCAATGGAAAAACTAAAAATTGACTATATAATTAGTCATGAGAAATACATAAAATTCAATATGTATTTTTCGATAAAGGTATTAAGATTATAAGTAGCAGTTTTCTTTTCTTAGATAATACATTTATCTCAATGTTTTTTACATAATTAAAATTTAAAACTACAGTCATTTTCATAATATCAAAAATGAGGAATAAATACCACCTTTCTCATTTAATACTTAGCATAATATTAGTTATGGTTGCCAGTTAAGTAAGTGAAGAGATATAAACCAGACAAAAATTAGATCCAAATAGAGAAAAAATATTATTTGTGGATAACATAATGAAGAAATACAATTGAGGTATTTTAAGGTAAATGAATATTCAACAGCAGTATATATGTTAAATACAGAAATATCAATAGCTGTCCTAAATTTTGACAATAACTGCTTTCACTCCTCAAGTAACAAAAAATATATATAGGAATGATTTTGGAAAAATTGTAAGAAACTTTGATGAAGAAACTAAAATTAAAAAGGAAAGAAAAGAGGAAAAACTGCCAAGAGCTGCATATAGGTCTTCGATAAATATTAAGTCATATCTACTTAGAATACATCTTATTCTAAAGATATAAATTATTTCCAAAATAATTTGTGTATTTATGAAAATCTAATAAAATATCCACTTGTATTATTTTAAATGATATTAAAGTTTCCCTGGCAGAGGACATGGAGGGAGGGATAGTGAAAATAAATATGGTGTTGAAAAGAATTAAGCAAAGATTTTCTTTACCAGATTTCAAAACACAAAGCCACAATAGTTAATTCGGTCTGTCTGGTAGAGATTACTATTGTTCCTTCCAAAAATTATTCTCTGATTCTTCTTTACACCAAGAATTTTACCTAGGTACATGGTTGTTCAGTTTTTCTCTATGGCTAAACCTATATCTGTGACTAGATTCTGGTTGATGAATTTTAAGCAGAAGTGAAACGTAAGGTTGTGGGTTGTACGCTTAAAAGGCAGGAAGCTTGACAGCTCTTCTTTGAAATAGTTGTCTTAGACTTTCAGTATGAAGCTGTTTGCTTGGGATAGCAGAGCAATAAAATAATGAGATTGGATGTCCAATATTATAGAGATGTCATATCAGTTCTGAGCTGCTTATGTAAGAACTATTATGCAAGTGAGCAGTAAATTTCCCTATTTTAAAAATCAGTGTTATTTGGCATTTGTAACATGATACAGTATCTTAATTAATGTCCTGTGACATTAAAAAATGAAATAGGTTAAGTCAAAAGTTAATACATGATAAAGACATAAGAGTGGGTAAGATGTTCATTATATGGAATGGTGTTTTTAAAATAAGGTATTAGGCAAAATAAGAAAGTTGAGTGTATGTAGTTTTCATAAAACAACTAGATTTAAGTAATTAAATAATTAAACACAAAATATAAAACCAACAAGATAAAATATTGCAAAGATTCTTCAGCTATTGCGAGGATAGTTTTTCAAATTTTTTATTGTAAATACACAGAAAGATTTAATTATGAATATATATATGTCTTTGTAAAAATTAAAACTTGTTACGTAAAAAAATAATATACAAAATTAAGAGAAGAAAAATACAAATGTCCCAGCAATCACTAATATTTTTGTAGTTATAAAAATAGCTGTTTATTATACTGGAATTCACATAAAATGAGTCAGAATCTCTTTATACTCCACTATACATATAGAAATTACAATTTATAGTAATTTCAAGGACATATTTTGACCATTTCTTTTGGAATAAGCAAATAGTTCACATTAAAGATCATCTGAAAATATTTCATAAATAGGAGGATTATGGGTTTTATGATTATCTAGGCAATATGAAAATCATATATATGTCATTTTAAGTTAAAAAAAGATCATATTTCAAAAGAAGAAAGGTCTCAAATCAATGACCTCAGCTTTTAACTTAGGAATGAGAAACAGAAGAGCAACTTAAATCCAAACCAAGTAGAGAAAAAGCAGCAATAAAATCAGAACAGAAATCAATAATAGAAAACAGAAATATAGAGAAAAATCAATGAAAAATACTTCACTTATGATCAATAAAATTGATAAACTCTAGCTAGATTTCTTAGGAAAAAATTAAACTACCAATACTAGGAATAAGAAAAGTGATATTATCACTAAATTGTACACCTGAAAATAATATTACACTGTATGTTAACTAACTGGAATTTAAATTAAAACTTGAAAAGTATATTAAAAATAGAAAGATGAAATTTGTGATGAATGTATTTACTGTCTTCATTATGGTGATGATTTTATGGGTGTATATATGTATGTCAAAACATATCAAATTGCATGTTTTTAATATATACAGCTTATTATGTCGGTTATACTATCAATAAAGCTCTTAAAACAAAACAAAACAAAATCATATAATGCTGGAAATAGAACTTCAAGATGGTTTTATTGTTTTTAGGAAAGAAAAAACAAAATGGTAAATGTGTGCACAGTTTATGTTTGCTCATAAAATATGTGATTTATTTGTTTGCATAAATAAAATTGACATTGTATATATTACATTTTACCGTTTAACATTAAGTATTCCTCTGGATGTTTATAAATCTCCTGACATATTAAAAAAGTCAATACGTATAGAATTTCATTATTTTCCCACCAGTGCATTATGGTTCTTCATATTTAAGCTAGGTGAGTAAAGATTGAAAAATAACTTTTTACCAACAGATTTATAGAATAGGTAAGTTTACTAACCTGCAAGACATTTTCTCTATCGATAATGTCTATTTGCTCAAACTAGGATATAACTGAAATTGATACATTCTTAAGATGGATATTGAAATTACTATCCATATTATCAGTGGCAAACGTTGTTTTTGAGAGTAAATGTCAATATTTTTCCAATAGACATAACACTAGGAAATGTCAAGTGTTTAACATGCTTCAAGGCCAATGTGTTAAAAAACTTATCTTACCATACTTAAAACTAACTGGGAGCAAATTTCATTGCTTTTTAAAGGGACATAAAAAGACAGAAAGATGATCAGGGATTTCTTTTCAATAGAACAGAGAGCTAATACAGACTACTGTAATTCAAGTTAGAGGTTCAAATATTAACATCTGTTCTTAAACCAATATCTACTCTGGTCCTGTTCAAGAAGTATTTGATGAATAAATAGAAGACTCAAGTGCAGGAGTGGGTAAGAGAGGAGCGAAGCGGGAGTAAGGTGGATTTTTTTTTTCCTGATGTTTATGTATGTATTTTGAGAGAGAGCACGTGCAAGTGGGAGAGGGGCAGAGAAAGCAGGACAGAGAGAATCCAAAGCAGACTCCGCTCTGTCAGCTCAGACCCCCATGCAGGGCTCTCTCTCAGGAACCATGAGATCATGGCCTGATCCGCAATCAAGAGTCTGGTGCTTAACTGACTGAGCCACCCAGGTGCCCCAAGGTGGTTATTCTTTTAATGACCATGTAGAGATTCACTAAGAACTAGTGAATTTAAATTTGGCTCTATTTTTTTTTTAAGTTTTTATTTATTTTGAGAGAGAGAGAGAGAGAGAGAGAGAGAGAGAGAAAGAGAGAGCAAGTGAGCACACAAGTGGGGGGGGGGGGGACAGAGAGAGAGGGAGAGAGAATCTCAAGCAGGCTCCCGACTGTCAGTGAAGAGCCCAGTGCAGGTCTCAAACTCACAAACCAGGAGATCATGACCCCAGCGGAAATCAAGAGTCAGTTGCTTATCTGACTAGGCCACCCACGTGCCCCCAGCTCTATTTTTAACATAATAGTAACACTAGTAACCAGCCAATATGTGCTATCTTTGCTTGTTTAGTGAGGAGGCATGAAAGCTTTGTGGTAGAAACCAGTAGAACCTAACTGGTCATATTCTCCCAAATGGCATTTGGATTAGTTAAAATTTGTGTCAGAACATCTCATCATTTACCTCCTGGGGGAAAACATTTTGAGTTAATACAAAATATAATTTTCCTTTAAATTAAATTTCAAACTTCATGGATTGCAAGGGAGATAATCCAAGGGCATAAGTAATTCAAGAAAATATAATGACTTTGTGCAAAATCTCTAAAAATTGCATATTTTTTGAAAAATTCTGAGTAACAAATAAGTCAAAGCCAGTGTTCATTAGCAAGGATTTTCTTGTATTGTCCTAGAGTTGGTTTCTTTGAACATAATTCTAATTAACAGTATTTCTATCTGAATGTTAATGATGAATGAAAAAAAATAGGCACATTATTTTTCTTGTTAGAAGTACATTATCTGATATTTTATTTTAGATAGTTATTTTTATCAATTACACTCTTCCAAAATCTGTTGCAATTGTATTTACAAACTTAGAGAAATACTTAGTAAATAATTTCTAAGGCCACCAAGAGTACATTATCCAAGTGAATGGGTAAGGTAGGATAAAATAATATAACTAAAAAATCATAAACAGCAACGAAAAAATAATGGCAAGCCTACTTTAGGATGCATTCCCCCCACTTCTTTTCTTTTATGTAAAGTTTATAATAATTCATCAGCCTTTCTTTTCCATAATACAAATCTACCAGAAAAAAAAAGATATTGTGCATTTAAAATAGTGCTGACTATACTGCAAATAATTCATGTATTTTTATTAACAAATTCTGCTGTGAAAGTAATTACTATATGTAGGTTTTTATCCATTAAAAAGAATACAATATCCTAATTATAATATAATTATATAATAAGATAATTATAATTATCTTAATTATAATTCCTTTTTAAACTCATATCATTTTTTCTAACTTGAAGTCAAATAAATTATGATAGCATAAGTACACAGATGTTTAGAATAAGATATAAATTTAAATATTTTCTAGTTATATGTAAGGTTATTAAAAAGATGAGGGACACATTAAAGCTCTGAATAGTCCATTTCATATCATTGATTCATCTAAGAATATATGGATTTTTATCAGCAACCCAGTGTATGTTAGTAAAAATCACAGCACTCAATGTTGCAAAATCAAGATGGAAGGGAAGTCAATGGGAAAAAGAGAACTATGATTTACTCGTTGGATTAGGGTCAACACTTCCAGTACCGATTTTCTGGGCATATGCCATCAGATTATCAAAATCATCCACTTAAATTAGAGTGGAGAATAAATATCTATGATCACACAACTCATATGAAATAGAGCTGAGATTCAAACCTACATTTATCAAATTTCATATTCTCTTTTTCTCAGTGGCATAGTATATATATTAAGGATATATATATGTATATATGTATATATATACACACACACATACATATATACTGTATATATATATATACTGTATATATATATATGTTATTTTTTAAATTCTGCACTATTAACTAAATTTATTTTACAGAAAATTGAGAAGTGTTCTATCTTGCAGTTTATTTGTTATAATTTGTACATTCAGTGCTAGCTTTCAGTACTATATTTATTTGAAGATTTTATCAAAGACATTTTTAACCACTTGTCAATTTTATGAAAAATATTTTAGTTCAAAGTAAAATTACATGGACTTTAGTCTTCTTCCCATGTGATGTTAAAAAACAAAGGCAACCAAAAACTAATGAGTCATCTGCCTCAATAATGTACAACCCCCACATTTCTTTTATAGGATACTCCGTAAATTGTATGTTGTTTGTGTTATTCTGAACTTCAAACCCAGGCACATCATGAATTGTCAATAAACTTCTTTTAATTTTTTTTTTGAGAAAGCCACGTAGATACCCAAAAATCACTGGATTGTTTTGAAAATACTTGAATTTTTGCACATCTCTTTAGATAATTAATTTGGAGCCACAATACACTACCACTTGTTTATTATTCACTTATTCAATAATTCACTCATTCAACAAATAGCTAAGTACCTTCTATGTAACAAGCACTGTTCTAAGAACTGGACATATAGCAATTTAAAAAAATATGATAATATTCTCTCATGAAGTGTTCATTATAGTAGGGGGATAAAGGAGATAAATAAGTATGCTATATATATATATATTATATATACATATGTATATATATATTATATATACATATCTATGTATATATATAAGTATGTTATATATATATGTGTGTGTGTGTGTATATATATACATATATATATATGTGTATGTGTGTGTGTGTGTATATATATATACATATATATATGTATATATATATATACATATATATATGTATATGTATATATATACATATATATATATATATATATATATATATATATATATATATATATTCCACAGAGAAAAATAAGGCAAGGAAGAGATGTTGGCAGTAAAAGGGAGGGTGCTATTTAAATAATTTT
Source organism: Panthera pardus (assembly GCF_024362965.1). Lineage (NCBI taxonomy): Eukaryota > Metazoa > Chordata > Mammalia > Carnivora > Felidae > Panthera > Panthera pardus. The sequence continues at coordinate 31,405,386 of NW_026527002.1, forward strand.
GTAATGACCTCATTAAACAGACCCTGCAGCAGGAAAAAGAGGGTACCATGTGGTTTCTTGGAAAGCAATCATTCTTGACAGAAGAAACAAAATATCAAGTCATGATTGAATTTGGTATATTCTAAGGAAAGCAAGGATAATAGTGGATCAGAGGAGTGGGAGAGATGGGGAGAATTACAGGAAATGATGTCAGAGAATTTGAGGAGAAAGGTGAGGTCAAACTGGAACTTTCAGATTATATGGAGATTTGGATTTTACTGAGGAGATGGGGGAAGTAATTGGGAGACATTTCAGAACAGGGTGAAAAGATCTATATTGGATTTGGAAAGAGCTACTTTAGCTGCTGTGCTGTACAGCGAGTGCCAAAACAGGAAGAAGTAGGAGGCAGATGATGGTGGCTTGGCTGAAGGTAGTAGTGATACAGGGAGTGAGAAATTTTTAGATTCAAAAGTAGAGCTAATAAGAAATGCAAATAGATTGACTGTGGGACATTATATAGAGAGAAAATTCAAAGACTGCTCCAAGATTCCTCTCAAGCTATTTGGCCAGAGATATAAATTTGGGAATTGTAAGTACAGAGAGATGGAATGTAAAGTAATACAATTGGATTAAATCATGTGAATAGTGCATAGAGTTAAAGAAGTGAAAAAGTCGTAACACAGGGTTTTTGGTACATAATGTTTAAAAATCTAGGAAATTATTAGGAATTGGCATTTCCTATTTCAACTTTTTCTGTTTGGAGTTGATAACCTTTTTCTTCCAAAGTGACTGGTCCTTTAGAACACTCAACACTTAACATTCCCTTCCAGCTTACATACAATGGTTCTTCAACACATTTCCTCTGTTTTTTTTTAACATATTTTATTTTAAAAATAGTATTGGATTTACAGAAAAATTGAGCAGATAGTACATAGAATTTTTATATACCTATCAGCCTAACATACAAACAGCTTCCTTGACTAGTAATTTATTGCAGAACTGTAGTACAATTGTTAGAAAAAATTTGCTGACACTGACACATTATTATTAACTAAAGTCAGTAGTTTACATTAAATTTTGCTCTTTGTTTCTTATGATTCTTTGATCTTCAGCAAACATATGATGATATGTACCCACCATTACATTATCATGAATAATTGTTTCTAACTATTTTATCTTATTTTTTAAAATTTAAAGTATTTATTTACTTTGAAAGACAGTGTGTGTGTGCAAGTGCATGTGAGCAGGAGAGGGGCAGAGAGAGAGGGTGAGAGAATCCCAAGCAGGCTCCATGCTGCCAGTGAAGATCCCATCATGGGGCTCTTTCCCACAAAATGTGAGATCATGACGTGAGCCGAAATTGAGTCAGATGCTTAAATGACTGACCCACCCAGTTGCCCCTCTAATTAATTATTTTAAGTTGTAATCTTTATTTCCTATTAGATTAAGTAAATATATTAACCAACTATATGTAAAAATCAGTAACAACACTAAAAATAACTGAGTTTTCTTTAACCCCGAGTTTTGCTTTCTATTATAATCTTAATAGTAGAGGAAAATGTTAACTAAATAAGTGTGACTCAGGATTGGATATAGATGCTTCTTAAACTATGCTCATTGTTTATGGAGGCAAACTTTGATCAAATGTTGATAGTCCTATACACCTATATATCCCAATGTTTATATATTATAGTTCTGCCTATTAACTATGATGGGTGAATTTGCTTTAACCATTAAGTCATCCTCATTCACTAGACTGGGAATGTTCTGATTATGAGTCTGTTATTGGGTATATGAGTAAGGAAAGCATTATAAATTTTCCTCTACTCCTAAAACATGAGACAAAGCACAAATCTGATACTATCCATTAAAATTATTCTTTGTGAGAAGTTAATTTTCATAATTTTGAAGCAGCTTATAACAATTGATTCAAATAAAAAAAGTAATTAAATTATAGAAATCTGAATCCTTTTTTTAATGTTTATTTAATTTTGAGAGAGATAGAAACAGAGCACAAACAGGGGTGGGGCAGAGAGAGGAGACACAGGATCCCAAGCAGACTCCAGGCTCTGAGCTGTCAGCACAGAACCAGACACAGGAACTCAAATTCACGAACTGTAAGATCGTTACCTGAGCCGATGTCGGACGCCCAACCAACTGAGCCACCTGGATGACCCTAGAAATCTGAATCTTAAAAAGAAATTTTTTTTTCCAATTGTTCTCACTTATTCTGCCTAGGTCAGACAATATTGGCCTCTTAATAAAAAAAGGAAAGAAAGAAAGAAAGAAAGAAAGAAAGAAAGAAAGAAAGAAAGAAAGAAAAAAAGAAAGAGAAAGAAAAGAAAAAAGAAAAGAAAAGAGAAAAGAAAAGAAAAGAAAAGAAAAGAAAAGAAAAGAAAAGACAAGAAAAGAAAAAGCTATATTGCATCAATTCCTGTTATGGACCTGTTATGAGTAAGATATACCTATTTTCCCATATCTGGCACTAAATAACATTACAGATATGAAAATAGGAAATTTTTCTCAGGAAGTCAATAGTGTGTGTGTGTGTGTGTGTGTGTGTGTGTGTGTATTGACTTCAATATACATATATTGAATATATATATATTGAATATATATATATTGAAGTCAATTTGTGTGTGTGTGTGTGTGTGTGTGTATATGTACACACATATATATATATATAGACTTCCTGAGAAAAATTTCCTATTTTCATATATATATACACACACATACATACATATATACTTATACCTATATATGTGTGTATATATATATATGTAAAATATGTTAATATTTTATAGCTTACAAATGATTTTTACCATAGGTAGCCATGAAAATTATAAGGACATGGCAACAATGATTATTAAGAGTCCTTCATTATTATTATCTTTAAACACAAACACAAAACACTTAAAAAAATTAAAAATGTGGCTGGGGCGCTGGGTGACTCAGGTGGTTAAGTATCAGACTTTGGCTCAGGTCATGAACTCACAGTTTGCAAGTTTGAGCCCCACATCGGGTGAGCTCGAACCCCCCCTTAGGGCTCTGTGCTGACAGTGTGGAGCCTATGCGGGATTCTCTCTCTCTTCTCTCTCTCCCTTTCTTTCTGCCCCTCATGGGAGTCTCTATCTCTCCCTCTCTCTCTCTGCCCCTCGCTCACTCATGCTCTCTCTCAAAAATAAACTTTAAAAAATGCTAAATTGTTAATAAAAATGTGGCTTATGATCTTAAGAGTGCTCATTTAAGAAAATAAAGGAAATTATTTCCTATGTTTCCCTTTTCCAGGTACATAAAGATTTTAATATTTATGACATCAGTTATGTTAAAATTTGAAAGCATGCCTTTAATCATTAATTCAAATCTGTTTAATGCGCTGATTATAAGTTCTTGAGATTTTTGATCTTCACCTTTTATTGGCATCATGTCTATCCCACCAACATAGTGGATGAGAGAATTGGTCTTAGATGTAAATAAAGGAGTTTTTTAAATTTGTTTTGGGGAGGGAATTGTCCTTTTTCTTTTTTTAATTTAAATTCCAGTATAGTTAACTTATAGTGTTATATTAGTTTTAGCTGTACATATGATTCAAAAATTCTGTATGTTACTCATTGTTCATTGTGAGAAGTGTACTCTTAATCCCCTTCCCCTATTTCACCCCACCCCCACCTACCTCCCATCTGGTAGACATTAGTTTGTTCTCTATAGTTAAGTCTGTTTTTTGGTTTGTCTCTTTTTTCCTTTGCTTGGTTTGTTTCTTAAATTCCACATATTAGTGAAGTTATATGGTATTTGTCTTTCTCTGACAATGGCATTATACTCTCTAGATCCATCATGTTGCTGCAAATGGCAAGATTTCATTCTTTGGTATGGCTGAGTGATATTCCATTGCATGTATATACTACACCTTCTTTATGAATTCATCTATTGATGGACACTTGGGCTGCTTCCATAATTTGGCTATAGTAAATAATACTGCAATAAACATAGGGGTGCATATATCTTTTCTAATTAGTGCTTTCATAGTCTCTGGGTGAATGCTCAGTAGTGAAATATCTGGATATTATAGTAGTTGTACTTTTACATTTTTTTTGAGAAATCTCCATACTGTTTTGCACAATGGCTGCCCCAGTTTACAACAATGCACGAGGGTTCCTTTTTCTCTGCATCCTTGCCAACACTTGTTTCTTGTGTTTTCTTGTGTTTCTGCCATTCTGACAGGTATGAGGTGATTTTTTAGAGTGTTTAAAAAAAAGCTGTCCTGACTCAGGTGGGAGGACTGGCTTAGTCAGTTCACCTATTTGAACAACTGATTAAGCCCACACGCAGTGACTTCCCTTATAATGCTATCATACACCAGACTATTTTGCACCCACCCTAATCACCCTCAGAGTCTAGAATCTAACAACAATGAACAGAGCCTATGTTGCAGAGGCTGCAAAATTATTCAAATAAACCAATCCATAGGAAGCCCATGAACTTCACATGATTTGCCAACCATAAGCTGCCTCCTACGGCTCTAGCTTGCTGTAGCCCTGTCTCCACGTGAAACCCCCTGTGCGGTCTGGATTCAGCCTTCTCTCAAAGAGCTCTGTCTTTCATCTATTCAAATGTCATGGTATTGTGTCCTACCATCAAAAGAATCTTTAAATCCTAACATTAGACACCTAGCTTGAAGTTTTGGAGCACTAATAATTGTGAGACTTCAGAACAAAGTATGTAGTTTTTATATATCTTTTTCATAATCCCTTCTCTGAGAGAGATTAATAAGTTCTTTCTCAAGTCTCTTATTTTTTTAAGTACCGTGATGCCCAGCAGGGAGCCCAACACAGGACTTGAACTCATCACCCTGAGATCCAGACCTGAGCTGAGATCAAGAGTTAGTCACTTAACCAACTGAGCCACCCAGGTGCTCCAAGTCTCATTCTTCTACTCTTTGTGATTTACTTTATGATAAGCAGGTACTTCCAATTTTTCCATCAAAGCAATTGTATGATTCTGATGATGGAAGAAAATGAACAAATAACCTAAAGTCTTTACCATAATCAAAATTTCTTTGGGGGCACCTGGGTAGTTCAGTCTGTTGAGCATCCAACTCTTCATTTTTGGCTCAGGTTATGATCCCAGGGTCATGGGATCGAGCCCTGCATCAGGCTCTGTGCTGAGCATAGAGCCTGTTTAAGATTCTCTCTCTCTCTCTCTCTCTCTCTCTCTCTCTCTCTCTCTCTCTCTCCCTCTCTCTCTCTCTCTCCCTTCCTCCCTCCCTTTTCCCCCCTCTCCTCAACTTGTACTCTCTCTCTCTCTCTGAAATAAATTTTTAAAAAAGACCAATTTTTTGGAATAAAATCTTAAAATAATCAGAATCTATGATATTTCCCCATTACATAGCATTTAAAATTACTTAAGTTTTGATTTCACAGTCATATAAAATCGATTCCTCATAAAACAATACCAGTATAATCTAGGACTTCGATTAGCTGTCAGGAATATTACAAAAAAACCTGTCAGTGGTATGGTATGGATTCACCTTATTGAGCAAAGTCCTTTGTCCATCCTCTCGCTTTCCCTTTAAAATATCTTGTGTAATGTTATCAAAAGTATCAAACCAACAAAGATGGAGAGGCTATCTACACCTTGTTATTATGCATTAACTGAGTTAGTATAGACAGAAAGCTTTGGTCCTCAAAATTTTGTTGATATCAATATTGTATATAAGTTCAAGAGAAGCAGCCCTTTATTGTGAATCGCGCAAAAAGCAACACAGATTTATTGAAAACCTTAATCTACCCATAGTGTGTTTAGGTTCAACATTTTATTAATATAGCTTTGTATCAGTTTCAGTTTGGCTTCTGTAAAGTCTTTACCACATATATTTGGATGGTAATCTCATATAAAAGCTTGGAACATGTTTTACATTTAAGTACTTTAAATTCAAATACACTGCTTAATATCCCTGTGCCCTTCAATTTCCAAGAACTCATTACTTAAAGTATTGATAGATAATGGGAGCCAGAATAAAATAAGGACACAATGAAGAGATAATTCTGATTCTTAAACTGACTTATAGAAAGAGAACTGGCCAGAGTCCAATGCTATATACATGCTATGCGATATTTTACCTATGATTGAAGAGCTTGGATACCTAACATAAAAAGAAATGAAGACCTCTCCATAAAGAGCAGGATAGCTAGTCAGAGCAAATGTGCACACATACACACACACAGACTTGTGTGCGTGCACACTGCAAAAACTAGAATGTTATATGGATAAAGAAAGTCCTAAAAGCAGATGAGTTCAAATTATAACTTATTTTTCCTTTGAGAGTTTTTTAAATTAATTTCAGAAAATTAAAAATTTGACTCTTTTATAAAATTTATTGTGAAAACTTTCAGAATATATGAGTTTACTATAGTAACATTTTATTTCCTGTATAGTAAACTATTTCAATTTGTTTCAATATTTCAACAGACTAGGTTGAAAAGTTTTAATATTTAAGACTCATTTCCTAGTTTTTGTTTTTTTTTTTCTGAAACCCCCTATGAAAATCACAGCAGACTACATGATCTCCCTGAGGATCTCCACGGATATCCTATCCCTAAGTTTTCCCACAAACTCCCACACACTTCCTCTCCTGCCCTCCCTTTTGCAAAGCATATGTCATTACCATTACACCTGCCTGATAAAATTCTAGTCTTATTTATCTGTTAATTTATTTGTTTTCCAAAACATTGTCTTCCATGAAAAGCTCCTTTCATCTCATAAGATTAACTACACCATCTGTCCTAGTACCAGGCACATAGTATGAAGTCAATGAATCACTGTTTAATCAATGAATCAATTCATTCCATGGATTTTGTTCATGATACAGTAAGGAACTTAAAATAGAGCACTGAATTGTGATTTAAGGTATATATTCACTATTGTCTCCAATGTACGTGAATATTGAAGGCTGTGGTTGTGATACTGTTTGTTTCCTATTTTACCAGTGGCAAGGAGATTATGACGATCAGTCTTAACAGATATGCTTTATGACAACTGGCATTTCTTTGGACTATTCAGAGCTTTAATGTGTCCCTCATCTTTTTAATAACCTTACCTATAACTAGAAAATATTTAAATTTATATCTTATTCTAAACACCTGTGTACTTATGCTATCATAATTTATTTGATTTCAAGTTAGAAAAAATGATATGAGTTTAAAAAGGAATTATAATTAAGATAATTCTAATTATCTTACTATATAATTATATTATATAATTATATTATAATTAAGATAATTATAAAATTATATTATATGAATATATTATAATTATAATTATAATTAAGATAATTATAATTTGTTCAAATGATATTGTACTCAAATTCCTGTGAATATAAACTATAAGTTATTGACCTGTTTATCATTTTTGACAAACAAGTGATTAAATATATTAACCTGAAGTGATGAACAGCACCACATCATTACTGATCAAATTTTCTATTTAAAATTATGGGTTTTTCAAGTATAAAATTATTTGAGAATGCTCTGTCACCTGATCTATCTACCCATCCATTTATTTATCTAACCATAATCTTGGGGCGCCTGGGTGGCTCAGTCGGTTAAGCGTCTGACTTCGACTTAGGTCACGATCTCACGGTCTGTGAGTTCGAGCCCCACGTCGGGCTCTGGGCTGATGGCTCGGAGCCTGGAGCCTGCTTCCGATTCTGTGTCTCCCTCTCTCTCTGCCCCTCCCCCGTTCATGTTCTGTCTCTCTCTGTCTCAAAAATAAATAAACATTAAAAAAAAAGAAACAGTAATATCTAATTATCATCTTTATCACCTACCTATACACCTATCTAATCTAACATCTATCATGTAGTCCATTTATACCTTAATTTTAAACTCAAATGCTTCAGACAGATTATAGAGAAAAACAATTATCAATCGCTCTCAATATCAAACTCTTCCAGGAATAATATAGTTGCCATGTTTCTTAATAATTTCTTGAATATTATAAACAACTTGAATTATATTTTTTCTGTTTCATGTGTCTATTACATATTTTTATTTCCTTATGAACATGATTTTACATAACACAATTTGCACATATATTAAAACAAATATCAAATTTTCTTATAGATTATTTAATAGGAAAAACAGCATGTTTATTTCTGAACACCAATCTCTTGGGTCTAGTGAAATATTTAATTTACAACAAATTAAACAGTTTACTATTAAAATTCATGCTGCATTTCTGTAAAACATTTATAATTCAACATTTGACATCTTGCATTATTTACTCCATCTTTTGATTTTCGTAAATTCCTACAATTCCTTTTCATATTATTCTATTTGTAGAATATATGCATTTGTAATGCATTTTGCATTTTTGCCATTTCTTTTTTTCTTTTACATATTTGTATATACACTCCTTTTATTTCACTTCCTACCACCTTACCATTCCATTGTAAAATAAAATGTCTAATTTCAAAACTCCCTACTTCTTCATATCCATGTTGACACTGAATATATTCTAATTAGTTATTTGCAAGGTGACAGGTTTGGGTGATATAAAATATCCTTTTTAAAAATTTTTTTGTTAATTTTTATTTATTTTTGAGAGAGAAAGAGAGAGATGGAGAGAGACAGAGAGAGACAGGGAGGGAGAGAGAGAGAGAGAGAGAGAGAGAGAGAGAGAGAGCATGAGAGGCCAAGGGGCGGAGAGAGGAGGAGACATAGACTCCAAAGCAGGCTCCAGGCTCTGAGCTGTCAGCACAGAGCCCGATGTGGGGCTCGAACTATGGAATGCAAGATCATGACCTAAGCCAAAGTCAGAGGCTTAACTGACTGAGCCACCTAAGCACCCTGGGGGTATAAAATATCTTAATACTTGTCATATTTTACCTGGACATTTATTTGTTACATTTACTATTTTCTATGTAGTCCCTATTATCCCAGAAGAGTTACCAATATTTAGATACTTGATAGATTTAAATTCTCTAGCTATAGTGAAGCAAAATCATCAATTTTTCAGTATAGTCAAATCCATAACAGAATAAAATAAGTATTCATATGTTTATTAACATAATTACTTCAGTAGTCAATCTTGAACTGAGGCAAATCATCATATGATAAAATAAAATATAGAAAAATAAGTGAAAAGACACTGATAAAAGAGGAAATGTCAAACAAATAATGATAATGCTTTCCCTTTAATTAATGAAATATTTACTTCATTCCATTAATTAAAATGTAGACAATATATACAAATTTGTATATAGGAACATATACAAATAGAAAAGCTATTTGAGAAGCCAAAACCCAAGATGGGAACTGGGGGAATATTTTAAGGAATATGATAAAATACTATTTAATCTCATTAATGGGCCCTTCTTTAATAAGAAGAGTTATTTTATCTCATGCTCATAAGCTCTTTCCCTCTGATAGTATTAACCATATACACCATAATTTTGAATCTGTACCCTAAGGTTCTTTAACCTTAAGGTTATCACTCTCTTTGGTAATGTTTTCTTTTTTTTTTTCCTCTGAAGACTTTAAACTTATTTAAGAATAAACAGCTCAACACATTATAAGAATTCCATTTTTTAATTACTGTTTAATACGTTTCTCCTTATCCAGGGACCAATGAACATACTGTATTTCATGCATTTCTTTCTAAGCTTTACAATCCATTTTAAAATTTCTGTTTATGTTTGTAAATAAATGAGGCAAAAAGAGCCTCTAATAGTCTCCTTTTAAACAACTGTGACTCAACACCCCTGTTGAGTGAAATAAATTGAAAGGATGTGATTAGTTCTTAGTTAATCCTTTAATTATTTGAAAAAAGTTCATTGAGGTAGTTAGTATTCCTAAAATTGACTTACAAGAACAGCTACACTGGATCAGTACTTTTGTTAATTACTAGTTAATTGATTATTTAAAGTATATTTATTGTGTTGAAAAATGATAAGAATTGGTTTCATATGTGCCTATATTTCTCTCCTTTTACCTTCGTTAAATTTTTTCACAAGTATTTACTTACTAGTCTGTGAGTACCTCTCTTAACTCTAAATGTGGTACTTTTAAAACCATTTAAAATGTTGATACCTATCAGTAAATTATCTTTCATTCATGAAGCAATTCAAATCATGCTGTTTATGCCTTGAGGAATTATCCAACATTTTAGTATCTCTTACTTTGAAAGTATATTTTTATTTGTTTTCAGGTTACAATTTGATATAGTGTAGCAGATATTCATGGTTTACAAAACAGAACATACTGTAACTAGGAAACTGTTGGCGATATTTTAAATAATTGCCTAAAACCCTCATAAGCATAACTTTAGATTAATAGGGAAAAAACCAAAGTAACTGTTTCTTCAAGAGATAGTTGATTTCCTGGTTGGTTTTTTTTTTTTTTTTGCTTTTATAGATAAGAATCAGAAATTTATATAAATATATAAATAAATATGAGTGTTTGGGAACAAAATATTTGTCTGATTTTTAGTACTGTATTAAAGTCAATAAATGGCATGTGCTTTGGTATTGAGTTTGATAAGCCGTCTACAAAAATTGTTAACACAATCGTCTATCAAAATGTAGAAGTTTATACTATTTGAAATTTATCTTATCTCAAAAATATTAGATTTTTATATGAAATAAGTATTATGTTTTTCAAATAACTAGTAGATTCTGAGGTAAATGTCACTTTTTTAAATTCCTTGATCACTGAGGATAAGAACTCATGGCTACTTATACCGAAAAGAGAAAGCCAACAATTAAGAGGTTGTAGACTGCTGTTTTAGTATGAGACTAACCATTACACACTGAAAAAGTAATTCTGTGAGTTGATTGATGTGTTAACTAACCTTATTGTGGTCATCATTTTGCAATATACATGTGTATCAAATATACACATTTTGTAATATACATGTGATTTGATACACAAATCATTACAGTATACTCCTTAAACTTATATGATGTTATATGTCAATTATATACCAATAAATCTAGGGGAAATCCTCAAAAATTTGTAATGTCACATATCAATTCTGTTTGTACATAATTCCCCAAAGCAAATCAAATAGCAAAATTTGCAATTAAGTAATCAGCAGGAATAATCTTTTCTAAAGGAAAGGACAAAGAATATTTACCAGCAGAAATAAAATAGATTACAAGATTTCTAATTCGATTGTGGTTAAAGGAATATAGATTATATTATATTTATATTTTGAAAGAGATGAAATTTGTAATCAATAATTTATTTCAATGACATGAATTTGCACTTATAGGTATAGATATTATATGGGTGTTAAATTAACTAGATGAAATATCACATAACCTTGCTATATTCATCTATCATTTTTTGAAATGTGTATCAAAATATGACATACTATTTGGATTTTCCCAATTTATAATGAAATTATGACATTTTTTGCATTATATATGTGTGTATATGTAGAGACCATATTTGTTGATGTCTAAAACATACGCCCTTATTTTTTTAACTTTTTTTAATGTTTATTTTTGAGAGACAGAGACAGAGACAGGGAGACAGAGAGACAGAGAGACAGAGAGCAAGCAAGGGGAGGGCAGAGAGAGAGGGAGACACAGAATCTGAAGCACGCTCCAGGCTGTGAGCTGTCAGCACAGAGCCCAGTGTGGGCTCCAACTCATGGACTGTGAGATCATGACCTGAGCTGAAGTCAGACACTTAACTCTGAGTCACCTAGGAACCCCCATATACACTTATTTCTATCATAAATTGTTGTGTTTTAAAAATACCCTTTTTAAAAATTGTTTTCATTTTTTCTTGCTATTTTTTATTTACTTTTATTTAGATACTATCTTGTTTGTTTGCTTTAAGTTTTTTTTCAAATTCCAGTCACTTAATATATAGTGTAATATTAGTTTCAGGAGTAGAATTTAGTGATTCATCACTTAACATACAGCAACCAGTACTCATCACAAGTACTTTCCTTAGTGCCCGTTATCATTTATCACATCATCCCACCCATCTCCCCCCCAGTAAACCACAGTTTGTTTTCTATACTTAAGCGTCTTTTTATTGTTTGTCCCTCTCGTCTTTTTCCCCCGCCTTGTTCATCTGTGTTGTTTCTCAAATTCCATGTATGAGTGAAATCACATGGTACTTATCTTTCTCTGATTGACTTATTTCACTTAGCATAATACACTCTCGCTCCATCCATGTTATTGCAAATGGCAAGATTTCATTCTGTTTTTATGGCTGAGTAATATTCCATTGTATACATATACCACAACTTCTTTAACTATTCGTCAATCGATGGACATTTGGGCTATTTCCATAATTTGGCTATTGTTGATAGTGCTGCTGTAAACATCAGTGTGCACGTATCCCTTCACATCATTATTTTTGTATCCTCTGGAATAAACAATCCTAAAATTTGTATGGAACCACAAAATACTCAAATAGCCAAAGCAATCTTGAAAAGGAAAAGCAATGTTGGGGGCATCACAATTCTGGACTTCAAGTTATGTTACAAAGCTGTAATCATCAGATAGTTATGGTGCTGGAACAAGAACTGACACATAGAGGGGCACCTGGGTGGCTCAGTCAGTTAAGCATCTGACTTCAGCTCAGGTCATGATCTCATGGTTTGTGGGTTCAAGCTCCACATCGGGCTCTGTGCTAACAGCTCAGGGCCTGGAGCTTGCTTCAGATTCAGTGTCTCTCTCTCTATCTCTCTCTGCCCCTCCCCTGCTCATGCTCTGTCTCTCTCTCTCTCTCTCTCTCAAAAATAAATAAACATTAAAAAAAAAAAGAAAAGAAAAAGAAAAGAACAGACACATAGATCAATGGAACAGAATAGAAAACCCAGAAATGAACTCACAACTATACGGTCAACTAATCTTCAACAAAGCAGAAAAGATATCCAATGTAAAAAAGACAGTCTTGGAGCACCTGGGTGGCTCAGCGGGTTGAGCATCTGACTCTTGATTGTTGGCTCAGGTTATGATCCCAGGGTCATGGGACCGAGCCCTGTGTCAGGCTCTGCTCTGAATGTGGAGCCTGCTTAGGATTCTGCCCCCACCCCCACCCCCTGCCTCTTCTCTCTCTCTCTCTCTCTCTCTCTCTCTCTCTCCCTCCCTTTAACTCTCTCACTTTCTCTCTAAAATTAAAAAAAAAAAAAAAAAAAAAGGAAGAAAAGAAAAAAGACAGTCCCTTCAACAAATGGTGTTGAAACTGGACAGCAAAAGGCACATAAATGAAACTGGACCACTTTCCTACACCATCCACAAAAATAAATTCAAAATTGATGAAAGACTTAAATGTGATAGGAAACCATCAAAATCCTAGAGAATAACACAGGCAGCAACCTCTTTGACCTCGGCCACAGCAACTTCTTACTAGATCTAGACACGTCTCTGGAGGCAAGTGAAATAAAAGCAAAAATGAACTATTGGATTTTATCAAGATAAAAAGCTTCTGTACAGCAAAGGAAACAATCAACAAGACTAAAAGATAGGTTTTGGAATTAGAGAAGATATTTGCAAAGACATATATGATAAAAGGTTAGTACCCAAAATCTATAATGAACTTATCAAACTCAACACCCCAAAAATAAATGATCTACTTACAAAACGGGCAGAAGACATGAATAGACATTTTTCCAAAGAAGATATAGAGATGGCTAAAAAAACATGAGAAGATGCTCCACATCACTCATCATCAGGGAAATACAAATCAAAACTACAATGGCATATCATCTCACACCTGTCAGAATAGCTAAAATTAACAACACAGGAAACAATAGATGTTGGTGAGGATGTGGAGAAAGGGGGACCCTCACACACTGTTGATGCAAACTGGTGCCTCCACTCTGGAAAACAGTATGGAGATTCCTCAAAAAGTTAAAATAGGACTACACTACAATCCAGCAATTGCATGAGTATGTGTTTTCAATTTGTAAGTTTCTCTTAGATAGATAAGTGATTTTATTGCCTCTCCCAGCTTTTTAAAAATCTTTCCTTATTTGATGGGACACCTGGGTGGCTCAGTCAGTTCAGCATCTGATTTCGGCTCAGGTCATGATCTCGCAGTCCATGAGTTCGAGCCCTACATCAGGCTCTGTGCTGACAGCTCGGAGCCTGGAGCCTGCTTCAGACTCTGTGTCTCCCTCTCTCTCTGGCCCTCCCCCACTTGTGCGCTCTCTCTCTCTCTCTCTCTCTCTCTCCCAAAAATGAATAAAAACATTAAAATTTTTAGAAAATCTTTCCCTTACTTGAAAGCTTAGAACGTTTTTTGCACGTTTTATTTCTTTGTTTGAAGATTTTCCTGAGCAGGTTTATTTTTAATTAAAAGGGCACATGTGTGCATATATACATCTCCCCCTTCCTTTCTTGTTTTATACTGGAAATTAGTAAGTGGGACAGAGAAGGGGCAGTCAGAAGAGCATGGAGAAAGCCATGAGAATCATCTATAATGACCAATTTAAATTATTCCTGGTGGGAGATAATATCATCCTTGGCTTCAGTTATTCCTACAATGATGGAATGTAATACCCCATCCAAATTAATAATAACCAATAAGACAATAAGGTTAAAGACATAAATAGAAACCAGCAAAAGTAATGAAAGGAGATGAACAACACAGGGAAATGCAATGTTGGGATTATTGCCAGGACTTAAAAAGCTCTGATCACTTTGTCAAATGATATAAAGAACAATATTTACATCAGGAAAAGAACTCATAAAGAAAAGAATACATAGAGAAAAAAGAAAATCTTGTAACTTAAATTAAATAATTGAATCTAAGAACTCAAAGGATGTATTTCAGTTTGCACTAGGTACAATAAAAGAAAATGAGTGAACAAAACTAGATCAGTACAAAATGTCTAGAATAAAGGAAGAAGAAAAAATAAAGGAGTAAATCAAAGTAACAGACAGAAAAGACTCAGGAGAAGCTCTCACATATACATAATAGGTGCAAGTAGAGAGAAGGGGGCAGAAGTAAAGTCTGACGATGTATTTCGTGAGAAAGTTAAAAAAACCAATGAAAGACATCAAGCCACAGATTCCAAAATTAGTGAGAACCCCAAGAAAAATAACTTAAAATATAGCTGCACCTAGGCACGTCATGATAAATTCCTGTAAATCAGAGGAATTTGGTTGCCAAATTCTATAGGCAACCAAAAACACAGATTAGCTTCAAGGAAAAATAATTTATACCGATAGCTTATTTTCAACAGACACAATGGAAGTCAGAATATACTGTAACAACTTTAAAACGCTGAAGAAAATGGCTGCCAACCTCAGATTCTAAATTGAACAAAAATATGATTTTCAAGGACGAAGGTTAAATGAATACAACTTCAGACAAAAAATAAAAGACTTTATCACCAACAGATCCACAATAAAGAAAATACTTAAAAATGTTCTTCAGACTGAAGAAAACACATTATAATGGAGGGCTCACGATGTGGGAACAAAATATCGTAAGTATGATAAATATATGAATGCACCTAAATTAATTTTGGCTGAATAAAACAATAAGGCAATATACAATTCATGGACCCATGTATGCTACAGTCTATGAATATTTACATAATGAGTACTTACATACTGTTCACCATCTAATTGGTGCACTTGAAGAACTTGCTCAGGTCCAGGAACCATCTCTTTATTTTCCTTACTATCAAATATCCTACTCTTATCTAATTTCAGGTGTGTCCCTCCTGGTTAATTTCATAGTTGTAACACAAGAAAATGGTGCAACACTACTATTACTTGCAATACTATGGCTCCTTGGATCCATTTTTATTGCAACAATGTAAACCTTCTTGCATCTACATGTCTTTAATACCGAGTATTTAATACTGGTTACATTTTTACTCATGATACTATGTCATCTATGTCTCTGCCAATAAATACTGATATGTAATGACTCTCCCAACGATTACTACTGACTTGGTTTAATGCTGACCACATATGCAAGTCTCACCCAAAAAGAAAACATAGGGGTGCCTGGGTGGCTCAGTCAATTAAGCCTCTGACTTCAGCTCAGGTCATGATCTCGTGGTTCGTGAGTTCGAGCCCCGCATTGGGCTCTGTGCTCATAGCTCAGAGCCTGGAGCCTGCTTCGGATTCTGTGTGTCCCTCTCTCTCTGCCCCTCCCCCTCTGGTGCTCTGTCTCTCTGTCTCTCAAACGTGAATAAATGTAAAAAAAAAAAAAAAGAAAACATAAATAAAAATTTCTCCTCTGTTTGTATCATAGTTGCTGTTTGGAATTTTATGTCGTAGATATAGAACACAGTATTAAGCTATCTTGGGAGATAGAAACATTGTCTGCCTTTGGAACAAAGGGCCTGGATACTTGCTGCGGATTACAAAAGGTCTGCAGCCCATGTGTGTGCAGGTGCTATCTGGTCTTCTTTATGCATCCTGTCAGTATTAGATGACTAGGCAGAGAATTGGCATAATTATGCATTTACTCACACTTCTTGCTATAAGTAATAAAGACTTTTATCTCTGACCTAAGTCTTGTTTTGTTTTTCGTCATCCTTGAAATAGTAGCAAACTAACTTATTAGCTTGAAGTAGAAAAAAAATGTCAGATTGTTTTCAGTCCTTGAAAGTCTCCTTTTGAACTCTTTAAGCCCCAGTCACTTCATTCCTAGAATATGATCTCTTTCAATGTTGATGACACCATTGCCTTCCACATAACAATCAGTGGGGACAATAGGCAAGGAAATGTGAGAGACGTGGGTGGTGCTATTGGTGTGATAATTGTCTTTTGTTTTTTTTTCATATCTATGACCAACCCTTGAAAGCACAACAGCACCATATAATTTGGAGGCAAGAGAGGAAATTGATCAGTAGGGCCTGCTGAAACTGCCAAGCAACATTTATGAAGACTCTCAGAAGATATAGGGATGGCCACCCCTAATAAACTGTCTGACCCCTGATGCACAGAATGAAGAGGTACAAGGTAACCTCCCCGTGGGCCCCACCCACCACTATCAGAAGCTGTAAACCAGAGGTAGTACTAGGGTTCAAGCATAGGTAGGCAAGAGCTGATAAATGCAATCACACCCTCCAGCTCAAGCCCAAGTTGACCTTCAATCCTGAGGCTCAGGGTTCTAGAGTATTGGTAGCCCAAAGCGCCGAAGGTCATTGAAAATCAGTGTATCAGACTAATCTAGCAGTTCAAAGTCCCACACCCCAGAAAGAAATACCACTTCAGCTAGTAAGCATGATCTATATTCCTGGACAGCCTTATGCTACAAGGTCTAGCTTTGGGGCCTGAGATAACTTTATAAACATGAGTCCTGAAACTGTGGGGCATTTGATAGACCTTAGACACAAATGTAGATTAGTAAAAAGCATGAAGAGGAGAAACTGAGACCTATGTTCACTTGAGACCTGGGCCTGGCTTGAAGTAGCTCACCTGGAAGGCACTGCTGGCTCAGGTGAGTCCAAGGCAAAGAAAGTCATTTAGACAATTTTGAGGAAGGCACTCCAAAACATGAGGCCCACTGAAATACAGGACAAAGGCAACAGTCTCACTTTCCTGGGTCTAAGAGTGGCACTATAAGAGAGCCAAATCCACTATAATAAGAAGTACTAAGACAACAACCAAAATTTTTTCAAAAAAGACAAAACAATAACAACCCCCCCAATAAATAGCAACATAGCATGCCATTTAGAAATATGAGGTATATAATATAACAAGTAACTAAACAGAAATTGGAGGAAGAAAGAATAAGGGCTGGAAAATGCTTCTTCTCATAAATTCAGGTTATTTTTTACTTTTACTTTTTATATACATTTGATAAAAGTCAAATATTAATTCAAAAGTTTCAGTGTTCGCATGAATATAATTTGAATTTTTAATGTTTATTTTTGAGAGCAGAGAGTGGAAGTGGGTGAGGGGCAGAGAGACAGGGAGACACAGAATATAATTTTAAATAATAATAATAGCTGGCTCTTCTAAATCGTAACTGGGGAAATGTGTTTTGGTTTGCTTGGGTGTCTTATTTTTGGTAAGAACAGAATAAAAGGACTCTGCAGTGGTATGTGAATCTGTACCTTCAAAAGAAAGGGCAGATTATAAAAGTTGATTATAAAGACCCTAACAAAAAAGAAATAATTCTTGTTTCATAAATATAATGGAAATATGTGCAGATTTTGCCAAATGTCCAAGGGTAAAATGTCTCCACCAATTGGAAATTAATAATTAATAGATTAATAATACATGTGCAAGTGATGAGAAAATAGAAGAGTCAAGAAGAAGTCCAAGTCTGTAATATCCTGAAAAGGGAGTATATGCTTACAGTATAATATACAGTACTGACACTTATCATAATGGACCCTCTTGATGTGGTCTGAAGCAGTTAGGGAAAATTTCAGGATAGCGTAGAAGTCTGAAAAGCATAACATGTATACATTTTTTAGAGTATTTTTCTTGTTATTCACAAAGGTAATTTTATTTGTGAAACATTCATACAACTGGCCTTTTTGATATCTTCTTATGCTCCATAAAATCTCTGCCATATTTGATTTTTGTTGTTGTTGTTTATTCCTATTTCTTAAAGCTCATCTGGCTTTGGTAAGAATGTATCATTTTGTACTTTTCCTACATCCTTGGCACCTCACATCCTGTTTTCATTACTAGGCTCTAAATGTCCTATTTTTATTTTGTTTTCTTCCCTATACATTTCTTGCTTCAGTGATCCCATCCTTTCTCTTTTTTAATGGTCATCACTTCTCATCAGATGACTCCCAAATGTACATTTAAACTCTGACGAAAATCCCTAGCACACATAAAACTGTTCAATAATACTGTAAGACAAATAAATTATTTAATGGATACAAATTAGTGCAAAGTATTAGGGCTAAAATGTGGACTATCATATCATAGGCAGAATTGATTCTGAATGGATCATTTTCATCCTATCCCAAAAGCTCACATTTTATTTTATTTTTATTTATTTTTTTTTTTTAATTTTTTTTTCAACGTTTTTTTATTTTTTATTTTTGGGACAGAGAGAGACAGAGCATGAACGGGGGAGGGGCAGAGAGAGAGGGAGACACAGAATCGGAAACAGGCTCCAGGCTCCGAGCCATCAGCCCAGAGCCTGACGCGGGGCTCGAACTCACGGACTGCGAGATCGTGACCTGGCTGAAGTCGGACGCTTAACCGACTGCGCCACCCAGGCGCCCCCAAAAGCTCACATTTTAAACAAATACACTGTTATCTGTAACTTCACACTGTCAACATTGCTGCATCTGTTTTGGGGGGGGGATGGTTTTAATAAAAATTAATTTGATTTATAATTGTAACCATTCCTGGGGTACTTTTTGTTGAATATCTGTAAGGCTAGGAGTTTTTCACTGATGAAATTATCTAAACCTTACAAAACCACTGAAAAATAGGTATTTCTCATTCCATTTTTAATATAGGTGAACACCAGGTATGAGAGAAGAATTACTTATTAATAGTTGCAAAATTTGCAATTAACAGACAAGAATGAAAGACACCCTTAATTTTTCCTTTTAACCATACTATACTTTTTGTTCTGATCTAAAAGGAGCAATTTTCAAAAGGCTATTACATGAATAATGTACTAATTATCATTTTAAACTGTGAGATTTAATTACCTAATGTAATTAAAGGAATATATTAATTTGGCTAATTTTCATTCTTGAAATTAATGGCATATTAGATATTTAATGTATAATAATGTGAAAATTATTAACCTCATTCTTCAATGTCTTTTCTTTTAGGAAAATCTCTAAATATTGATTAACCAAACATATCAGTGAACACTGTAATGGGGAAAAAATACAATAACTGACATTTGTATAAAAGTTCGTCTCTAAACCACACGTCTAGTTGAGATCAGAAAGCTGCCTGAAAGGAATACGTTTATCAGGATATGTTAATATCTATAACATACGGTTTGGGCTTCAGTCAGTTTACCAGGTAGATTGCAAAGAGTTTCAGCTCCTTGCAATCAAGGACAAGATGCTTTCCAGCTTGTGGCACCACCTGCTTTTACATGGTGTCTAATGTAAAGTGGAAGAGAAAATAGCAGGCAAATGGAGGCTGGCTCAGTCCATGAATCAGAGAAAGAAGTGGACTTGATCTAGCACCAGCAGTCCCTGCCAGTCTACACTGGGGCCACCAAATATCCACTTCATCTTCAATTCCGTGTAGGGGGTACCGTGACTCCTCAACAATGGAGAAAACCTAAAATGCGAGCATATAGTAACTGCATTCAGTCATGGTCCTAGATCTCTAGGAGAGCAATGTGGTACTTCCTACCACAAAGTCAGAATGTGATTCCTCTTGGTTTGATCAACGCATGATCTCATAAGTATCCCCCCAAATCTCCCCAATATGTTATGGTATACAGAAATAAAAAAGCTATCATCAAAATTTCCAACTGGAAGAAGATGAGAAGTCTTTCAGTAGTTCCACAAAATCGGTGGGATCTTTAGGGGTAAACATTGGGTCCCTGTGCTGGCAGTGGGGGATGTTCTCTGATTAATTCTGCTTCAGTTATTTGAAAAGACATATTCTCCCTTGTTTTTATAAATACTAGCTCTGTACTTCTGTGTGTGTGGTGGGGGGTGGGGAGAGTGAATTTTCTTCAACTGCATTTGGAATGGGTCTTGGATGCTGTGGATTTTTTTAAATAGAATGTTAGAAAGTGGACTATAATTCCTTTGACAATATAATTCTCCTCAGAACTTAAGGGGCTCCTGATCTATTTGTTTCCAGTTAGTTCCTGGTGCCAATAACCACATATAAACACTTATATAGCCATATTTCTTAAATCTGCATATTCTTTGCATCCTTGCCTGACATTTATCTCTATTAACTGAATGGCTGCTACCTTGAGGCTATCTAGTTTGAGTAAAAAAACAAAAATCCTGGATCTTAATAGGCCTTTGCTGTTTTCTCAAACTTATTTCATTTTTCTTTTGCTTAAATGCACACAGATTTTTTCTTAGACTTCAATGCCACAAATCCCCAGACTATTTTCTCCTCTGGACTCCTTTCTCTTTCCTATTGTACTGGGTGTATCGGTCTCTGAACTTAAATCCTTCTTGTCAAATATAGCTAATAATTGTCAGCACACAATAAGGTTTTAATTCTTTCCAACCACTTCCCCTGGAGCTCTTGGCATGAACTTTCTTCCAGGTTACTATTGCAGGTGATGATGTCACTAAAAGTTTTGCCACAATGTAACATGGAATACCAATTTTCCAGCTTTGAAATTCAGTTTCTTCACAAAAACAATGTTGTATAGTGAAGATTTTTGCAACAGTGGGACACTATTCCTATTTTCGAAACTAAATCAGTCAGGGAATGCTGACTGCTTGAAACAACCCCCAAATCTCAGCGGCTTAACCTAGTAGCTAGATCATGTGACAAACCACTGTGATTTGCAAGGGAGCTCTATTCCTGCAGTAATTTAGGCATTCTAGCCCCTTCTATCCTATGGGACCATTACCTTTAACACATGATGTTCAAGATCATTATGGAATTTCAAAGGGGAAAAAGATATAGTACACAATAGAGTTCTATGGAGCAAGCCTAGAATCCATGTACATCGTTTGTGCTAATATATCATTGGCCAGTACTCAGTCCTATGACCCTAATCTTATTCAGGAGAGATGTGCAACGCAGTTGATCTCTGTGTAATGGAAGAAAAAGAGAGAAAAAAAGGTATCAGTAAATAAAAGAAGTCTTTTCCATGAAGAAGTCTTAGAATATGTTTCATATTAGTTATTTGAAAGTTATTTGTTGGCTTTAGAGGACAAAGTCAAAACAAGCAAAATCAATAATTTAATGTTATAAGTTGTACCTAGACATTTTTAAAACTTTCTCAGCTTCCACTTTTTATAAAGTACACATTCTTCCCCACCTGTCTTTTATCATTGGGCATTTTGGCAGAGAATGACCCTGATTATACAGGGACCTGCTGGAATCCAGGTCCAAGTACTGAAGGACCTGGCGTTTTGCAGGACTGCAACTCCTCCAATGTTACCTTTGTGATCTGTCTTCCAACGGTGACCTAACTGCATGAAAAGCACAACCATCTGCTTAAATGCCCAAGAGAAAATGAGGATTTCTTTCCTTAACTTTTATTGTTCATAAGTACCAAATCTTATTAATCACTAGTCCTTTTAATTGTACGTCACTAACAGCTCTTGAAACCACTCACTTCTCTTATCCTTATTGCTACATCCTCCCTCCTGGTTTCCATAACTTCTGCCTCAGCACCTTAGCTAATATGCAAATAGGATCACATTGCTCCTATTAACCTCAATATAAAGTGTAAACTACTTAGCATAACGTTCACATGATTGCTATGTGTCCAGACCTGAGAGCTCTCTTCCTTATTTATGATCACTCCACCAAGTTATATTCCAATCTTGGGCTGTTGCTCCTGGAGGCCGTTTCCTGTCTCTCTTTTTACTCCCTTAACACCAATTGCTTCCTCATACTTCTACACTGTATTTTACTTGTCTTCCTGTTTGCCTCCTCAATAAAACTTGCCATATCCTTAAGGACAGCAGCATTTTATTTTTCTTTCATCTCTAGACCTTAATATATTCCCAGGCACACTGTAGACACTCAAGACAATTTGCTGAATGATTGAAGGGAAGCAAATATTAGATTCTAACCACTTTCCACTTCACCCCATCAGTCACCCAGGTAGTGCAGGGAGCAGTGGACACCTCTCTATTACGTGGATCTTTATAAACAACCTCAAAATGCAGTGGATGCACTATTGCTTAATGCACATAGCCAGGAAATAAGATTTAGTTACCTCACAGCTTCAAGGATGTTTGGGAGTACATATTTGGAGCTCATACTAGAGAGAATCTGTATCAGTGTGTGACTAACAGCCAGTGAAACAGAAACTTCATGGCAGAATCTGCTGGCAGCAGCAGAGACAGACATTTTTATTTCCCTTTGCTTTTGTTTCTATGAGAAGAGTGGAGAGTGGTAAGAGATCTTCAATTCATGAAAGAACAACTGTTTCTCTACCTTCCTTGTTTTTCTTCTTCTTCCTGAAAGTTATTAGTGAAACTTTAGAGGCAAGTGAGCATGTGAAACATGCCCCTGTGGGTAAATACAAATAGTAGGTTTGAGCATGCAATCTGAATTTCTAGAAAAGAGGTATATTGTTAAAAACCATCATAGCAAACAAACAAACAAAAAAACAAAAAACAGAAACAAAAACAAAATAGCAGTGATGCTGGCATTGGTTCTAGCTGGACTTGTTTCACACAATTTCCTGAATTCATACTCACCATCAAAACATAACAGCATAAAGTAAAATCACGAATTCAAGTTCAGTGAATCTGAAAGTCACCCAGGAATCAGCATTTTAAAACCAGTATCCTAAATGATTTTAATGTAGTTGATTAAAATCTCACCTGAAATATGCTGGTGCAGTGTATAGGGCATGTATATGGAGTGAGAATGGTAGTAACGAAATATCTTATTAAATTCTTTTTCTTCTAGAAAAGACATATATTTCTAAACCATAAATGTCCCTTTAGGCTCTTCTTTACTTGTGGCTTGGAAGTATTCTAAGTATATTGGTTCCAAAATATTTTACAAGGAACTGTACTTAATGATTCTTTCTCAACAGATACTACTTATCTGCTTCACACTGAGACATGATCTACCTGAGAAGGAGGGCGAGTTCCTCATTTCATTTGCCCAAAAGATTTAGATTTTGTTTCTTTGAGAAAGCATCACAATCATGTCAAATAAACTATCTGCCAGTCCACAAAGCCCAGCTTTGGAGAGAGCTAAGTGGGGCTAATCAACACTGTCTTTTATCAACCAATAGAAAGCACATTATATATCTTATCAGCTAGAAATTCTGAGATACTAAATATAAATTGCTTACTGTTTTTCTTAATTGTCTTTATCTGAATGGAGCAATTCTATCACTCTATTTCCCCTTTTTAGTATTTATATGAATTTTTATACGTTGTATAATTACATAATATATTGTTTTGTAATATATATATAATATACATTACATATATATATATATATAATATACATTACATATATATATATATATATATATATATACACACACTTACTAGATAGTGGTCTGTCATATATATATGTTGTATATATATGTGTATATATATGTGTGTGTATATATATATATATGTATATATATATGTTTGCAAATATTTTCTACCAGTCCTTAGATTGTCTTTTCATTTTTTCCTCCTGAGCTTTTGCAGAACAGGAGTTTTTAATTCCATGGGGTCCAATTTATCAGTTTTTCTGTCATTGAAAATGCTTTTAGCTTTTGGCATCAGGTCTAATATCTCTTTGCCTACTCATAGTTTCTCAAAGTGTTTCATATTTTTTGTTTTAAAGTTTTACAGGACTCAAAGGCTATGACCCATTTTGAGTGATTTTTCTGTATATGTGAGATTTAGATCAAGGTTCCTTTTGTTTTTTGTTTTTTTGTGTGTGTGTTTTTTTTGGGGGGGTTGGGTTTCTTGTTTTTGTTTTTTTGCCTACAGAAGTCCATTTGCTCAATACCACTTGTTGAAAAGGCTATCCTTTCTCTCCTGAAATACCATTAAAGCTTTAAAATTTGGCAAAAATATCAGTCCATCATAACCAAGTCTGTTTCTGGGGTTTTCATTGTTTTCCATTAATCTGTGTCTGTCCTTTCATCAATACTTTACAGTCTTGATTACTATGGTTATACAGGAAGCCTTAATATCAAGCAAAGGAATTCCTCTCAATTTATTCTATGTCAAGACTGATTTAGTTATATTATGGCTTGTGTTTCTCAATGTAAATTTTGTGGGTTTTTTTCTTTGTTTTTTTTTTCTTATGTGAATTTTGGAGTAAGCCTGTCTGTGTCTACAAAAAGTCAAATGGAAATATTGATAGGAATTGCATTAGATATATAGACCAATTGACATGTTTACTATGTTGAAACTGCCAATCCATGACCACATTGTAGCTCTCCAGTTTATTAAAGTCTTCTTTTAACTGTTTCATCAGTATTTTGAAATTTTCAGCATGCATACAGATTCTTAAATATTGTAAGTAAATATTTAAGTATATTATTTTATTTGGAGCAATAATTATTATTATTCTGTATTTAAATTTTTAATTCATTCTTAGCATGTAAAAATACAATTGTTCTGGGACACCTGGGTGGCTCAGTCGGTTAAGCATCTGACTCTTGGTTTCGGCTCAGGTCATGATCTCACGTTTCGTCAGTTGGAGCCCAGCATCAGGCTGTAGGCTGACACCATGGAACCTGCTTGGGATCCTATCTCTCCTTCTCTCTCTGCCCCTCCCCACTCATGCTCTATCTCTCTCTCTCTCTCTCAAAATAATAAACTTAAAAAATACAATTGCTCTTTTGTGTTGATTTTGTATCCCATAACCTTGTTGAACTCACTTATCATAGAACTCTTGTAGATATTTTGCTGGATTTTCTACTTAAACAATCATATAATTTGCAAATATAAGAGTTTAGTCTCTTCACTTCCAATCTGTATGCCTTTAATCTCATTTTGGCCCTTTAGAAAGGGCTAATTAAATAAAAGTTTTGAATGAAAATGATGCAAGCAGACATCCTTGATTATCCTTGATCTTACAAAGGAATACTTAATTTTTCACCTTTCTTGTGCTATCTTTCTTTATTAAGTATATTAACTGTAGGGCAATTTAAAAATATTCTTTGTCAAGTTGAAATAATTCCCTTCTATTGTTAATTGGTCAACTTTTTTTTTTATAAATCAGTTGTTGGGATTTGTCAAATGCCTATCTTAGCCGATAAAATCATGTGATTTTTCTTCTTTTTTACTAAATGCTTATTCATTTAATTTGAGGTGGGAGAGGGGCAAAGAGAGTGGGAGAGAGAGAATCCCAAGCAGGCTCCACACTGTCAGTGCAGAGCCCGACCAAGGGCTCAATCTCATGAAACTGGGAAATCGTGACCTGAGCCAAAATCAATAGTTGGATGCTTAACCAACTAAGCCACCCAGGCATCCCTGATTTTTTTCTTTACTTTATTGATACTATTAATTTTGATTGATATTTGAATGGTAAAAAGTATTGCACATCTTTTTCATTTGTATTTTGTTTATAAATTGTTATATTTTGTGTGCTAAAATTTGGGGGAATTTTTCTATCTAAATTTATGAGAGATATTGGCTTACATCATTATTTTTTATTTATTTATTTATTTATTTATTTATTTATTTAGGTACTGTCTGTCTTGTTTTAGTGTCATGGTAATACTTGCCTCATGTAATGAGTTGGAAAGCTTTCCATCTACATTCTGGAAGAGATTGCATAAAATTATTATCAAGTCTACTTGAAAAGTTTGGTAGATTATACCAGTGAAGCCAATTGAGTGCAATATTTTCTCTATGAGATTTTAAATTAAATTAAAATCAAAAAAATTAAATCAAAATTTCTTTAATGGTTGTAGGGCTATTCATATTGTCTATTTTATTGAGTTTTGGTAGCTTGTGGATTTTGGTAGTGTGTGGACAAAAATTTGTCTCTTTTTTCTAAGCTCTCAAATTGATGATTATAAAATTGTTTCCCTTATTCCCTTATTCCCTTATTCTCTGTGATGGCTGCAGGATTTGTAGTTATATCCTCAATCTCATGCCTGAGATAGGTAATTCATGTTTCTCTTAATTTTTGTCAGTCTTACAGAGACTCCTCAATTTGATTACTTTTTTTAAGAATTAACTTTTTGAAATCAGTCTATTTTCTTATTTTCAATTATATTGATTTCAGCTATCTTTATTATTTTCTTTCTTTTGCTTGTTTGGATTTATTTGTTCTTCTTTTTCTAGTTTCCTTTTTTTTGATGTAGAAACTTAGATTATTAATTTGAAAGTTTTACTCATTTTTAATGTAAGCATTTAGTGTTATGGATTTCCCTCTCACACCCACTTTAGTTTCATTCCACATTTCATTTTCATTTTTGTTGTTTCTCTATCATCTATCTATCTACCTATCTATCATCTATCTATCATCTATCTATCTAATTTCCTTTGAGATTTCTTTGTTTTTTACCAATTGATTCTTTAGTAGTATATTTTTTTAATTTGTACATGTTTTGAGATTCTACTGTTATATTTCTGCTATTGATTTCTAGTTTGATTTTATTACTGCCAGAGAGCCTACACAGCGTAGTGTAAACTACTTTGAATTTGTTGAATTGTATTTTAACCCAAGATATGGTATTTTCATGGTGAATGCCCCAGGGCTGCTTGACAATTGTGTATTCTATACATTGTTGTTCTATACATGTCAATTAGATCTTGTTTTTGCTGATTGTGTTGTTGACATCTTCTGTATCTTTGCTGATCTATTTAATGGTTCTACCAGCTGCTGAAAAGGAGATGTTGAAGTCCCCAGTCATAATTGTGGTTTTGTATGTTTCTCTCCATTTCATTTCATTTATTTCCAAGCTATTTTGTTTTATGTGTTCACGTATAAGATCCTTATGTCTTTCTGGCAAACTGTTTTCCTTTTATCATTATACAATAATGTACTTCTTTCTAATAATTTTATTTGTTGTGCAATCAATTTTGATATTAATATAACTATTCTTTTTTAAATATTTTCTTAGTTTATCTTCTACCATTCTTTTACTTTCAATCAACCAATGTTACAAATATGAAGTGGATTTTTTAAAGCAGCATATACTGGGCCAAGTTTCTTTGTGTTTGTTTTGTTTATTTATTTATTTTTTTTAATCTACTCTGCCAATATGTTTTGACTGCTGTATTCAAATATTTACTTTTAAGGAAATTATGGATATATTAGCACTTAAGTCTGCCATTTTATTATTTTATTTTCTATTCATTTTCTATGGCCTCACTATTCTGCTTCTCTTTTCTTGTCTTTCTGTAGTGACTTAAACTTTTTAAAGAATCCACCTAGGTTTATAGTGTTGTTTTTTAAATTTTTAATGTTTATTTTATTTTTGAGAGAGATACAGACAGAACATGAGCAGGGGAGAGGGAGAGAGAGAGAGGGAGACACAGGATCTGAAGCAGGATTCAGGCTCTGAGCTGTCAGCACAGAGCCCCATGTGGGGCTCAAAGTCAAGGACTGTGAGATCATGACCTGAGTGGAAGTCAGCACTCAACTGTCTGAGCCACCCAAGCACCCCAAGGTTTACAGTGTTTTTGAGTGTATCTTTTTGTGTAGCATTTATACTTGTCATTCTGAGTATTACCCTATATATATGTGATTTATAACCAATCATCTATTTATGCTAATATTTTATACTTTTGAATAATGTGTGGAATTCTCACTGCTATCTCTACCTTTTAACTTCCCCACTTTTAAATATCATTGTTTTGAGTATAAAATGTTTTTAATCATCAAATATGATTTACAAAATAACATATGGAAAGGAGCAGTCTATTTTTTGCTCATGTTACTATTCTTTACTATTCATATTACTATTTTCCTTGTATGATGCTCTAAGATTTTTTTCTTTTATCATTAGTTTTCCTTTGAAGAGCTTCCTCCAGCCAATTTGTAAGTATAAGTATGGTAGAACTAAATTATTTTAGTTTTCATTCATCTGAGGACTCTTGATTCCTGAAAAACAGGAAATGTTATCTTTCAACATGTGAAAAATAGTGTGCCCCTTTCTTTTGGCCTTCATGATTTCTGGTAAGAAATCAAGTGTCATTTCAAATTGTGTTCTCTTATAAGAAAAGCATCATTTCTCTCTGGGTACTTTCAAGTTTTTTCTTTGTCTTTTGTTTTTAAGACTTTAATATTATTTGTCTTGGCATAGATTTCTTCAGGGTCTATCTTGTATGGGAACTGCTCACCTTCTTAGATCTGGATTGTATCTTTCACCAAATTACAAAAGTTTTCAGCCATTATTTCCTCAGTAATGAAGAAATTTCAGCTGTAGTCTCTTACCCTCTCTTTATGGGACTTTAATGATAGTACTGCTAGATGTTTAGTTCTTACAATATGGGTCCCTGAAACTATTCATTTTATTCAGTCATAAAT
Source organism: Panthera pardus (assembly GCF_024362965.1). NCBI lineage: Eukaryota > Metazoa > Chordata > Mammalia > Carnivora > Felidae > Panthera > Panthera pardus. The sequence goes on from NW_026527002.1 coordinate 31,434,409, forward strand.
AAATAACTGGCTACATATCAGGACATTGTAAGCACAGAGTAAACACATACAATGCTGATTGTGCTTTTAGCACTAATTTGTTCCCATTATAAATACATACTAATCATTTTAAAATTCATGATGCTAACCTTTACTCAAAGAAAAAGAATAAATCTGTCCATAGATAAATTGGAAGTGCCTCTTCATTGGTGAAAACATAAACTGAATTTAACACATCTTTGAAAAAAAAAAAGAAATGTAGTAAAAATTGCTACAGAGGAGGACTTTTAATACAGTATTTAAGCCTTGGATTGGTACTAATTAAGTAGGTGACTCTGCTTAAGTTGCACTTTTTTTCCTCCTACTCAGAGTCTGTATATGTAGTGATGAAGGTGAACTGTGCATCTAGGGTAAACTGGTACTATAACCTTAAAATATGGTCCTATTTTCATAGTGGGCATAATTTGGTTACTTCTCTGTTCTCATAGACTCTTTCACAACTCTATAAAAGCATGCACGGAGATGCATTTAAGTTTTTATTTGGTTTTCTGTGTTTATTCAGAAGCCTTTTTTTTTCCCATTAGGATGAGAACTCCTTATAAGCTAGGCTGGATCACTCTTGTGTCCACATCACCATCACTCTGCACTGTGCCTTATACATAAAACCTGCCCAGTGAATGTTTGCAGTAGGCACAAATATGGACCAAATATGTAGGATACCATAGAATTTCTCAAAGACAAAAAGGAAAAGTAAAACAAGCCAACATCCAATAGATAGATACTAAAAAAAATACTTTTGATCTGCATATTGCTGTATTTTCTAGAAGCAGACTCTTAGCTCAATTTGGGATTTGAGATATGAAACTTCTACTCTCACCATAAGAGCTGATTTATTGTAACGAATTAATAAGAGAGGCTTGTGGTCTTGACATAAAGCAAACTGATCAAGAGAACCTATCACTTGGTATCTAGGGAAAAAAAGGAGAAAATTATCTACTTACCACCTGAATACATATTACAAAATTGTACTCTGAGGATAACTAGGTTCTCATGATTTTCCCTCAAAAATTATTTTGGAAGAATAAAATCTTGGCTTGAGAGTAACTCGTTCTGTGAGTGTTCCACAAGATGAACAAATATTTCCAATAAAGTTTAACTTGATAAATGAGCAATTTCCTGCAATATGAGTAGTACATGACACCAAATGTCACACGATCACAACTGAGCCAATGGTTCTCTCTCTCTCTCTCTCTCTCTCTCTCTCTCTCTCTCTCTCCCCGCCTCCCTCTCTCTCTCCATTGCTGTGGGGTTGTGGATGATCTTCTCCCATGCTCGGCTCCTCAGTCTCAGGCGGTGGTGTTTGGCAGAAATCACTGATTTTTCAGAATGTGGGAAGTTGCCCACAACTAGAACAAAAAAGGGATTTTTGTCACTTCAAAGCACCTATGTACAATCCTTTGCTTACCCATACAAAAGTAAGCTTAGGAATGCTTTGCTTCATTCTAGGTCATTGGGTAAGTTCTTTGTTAAAGTTGCACGAAAAGAAAAAGATTCCATTGAGCCAATAGCAGTGATTCCATTAGTGATAGTGAAAGTTGTCCTAAACAATAATCCTCTCTCTTGTCTCCTTCACACCAGCCATATAGGTTTTCAAAGGAAAGTACAGGCTAATTTGTTTATTATTCTTTACAGTTTGTATTTTCTTTATTGTTTGTATTACATTACAGTATTGTAATCATTTTATATGAATATTTTTGGGTTGTAGAACAAATCATCTGAGTTTCTATTATTTCTTCTTGGAAATTCACTTTGATATACAAGTGCTTTGGATTACAAACATGTTCGCAGAACGAATTATACTCACAAACCAAGGTTATACTGTATTTAAATAAATCTGGAGGCAGTAAATACATCCATGGGTTTAGAGGTCCCCATGAGACACTAGAAAAAGCTACTTTAGAACAACTAAAGATCATGGTAACCCATTCTTCATAACTCAATAGATAAAAAGCTGTCAAGTGAGCAGATAAAGAATAAACAGTTGATAACATAAGATAAAATATAAAATATAAGATAAAATAAAACACAAGATAACATAAGAAAATGCCATTTTTCTTACTATCTCTCCCCAAATTTTTGTGTCACCCCTTTTAGAATTTGGTTGTAGATGTAGGAAAATGAAGTAGCAACATGTAAGTACTCCTTATTTCATATGTAAAGATTTGGAGAGTGCTCAATGTTAATAAAATTTAGGTTTTTACAAAGAGAACGTATTTTTTCTTCTTTTTTAAAATTTTTGTTTAATGTTTATTCACTTTTGAGAGACAGAGTGCAAGCAGGGGAGGGGGAAAGAGAGGGGGACACAGAATCCGAAGCAGGCTCCAAGCTCTGAGCTGTCAGCACAGAGCCCGACACAGAGCTCAAACCCACGAACCATGAGATCATGGCCTGAGCTGAAGTCGGATGCTCAACCAACTAATCCACCCAGGTGCCCTTATTCTTCTAATAGTAAATTCTAAATAGAATCATATGAATTAAGGATGACTAAACTGATTATCCTCAGTTCACAAAAAAATAAACTGCTTCTGCCAAAATAATAATGAATATTTTTAAATTAAGTTCAAGTTTGTTCAAACTCAAACCTAGGAAAACAGAGCATTAGTCTTTAAGGAGGAGTCTATTAGTTAAACACTTAAATTTGTAGTTGGTTATTTTTAGCAATGTCTTGTGATTGTTATTTATTACAACTGCAAGGTCTGCCAAACACTTTTAGGGAATAAAATATGATACAAGTCTGACAAGAGGTAATTTATATAAAAAATACTTCTGGAGAAAACAAGGAGAAGGATGAGCATAGAGGTGATCTTGTGTGACAGCAATATATCTTTAAGATTTGAGATTCATAGCAATATTCTTCCCATTTCAAATACTCCGTTTTTACTCTTGTGCTTGTTTTTAGAAATCATCAAGCTTTTCTGTGCTTCAGAAAGCTAAAGGCCACCAATGGGAAACTGGAATACCTCAGAAAACTTCATTTATAGTGCAAACAAATGTGTTATCAGCAAAGTATGGTACAAATGAAAATTAATAATGTCCAAATGAAATTTGCTTCCCTGTGGTGACATGAAAGCCAGGAATGAATTCTAGAGAAAGATGACCTATCCACAATAAGAATGGATAAATTAATCAAGGTGTAATTAGCTGAAATTTGCATCAATTAAGTGACTTGGAAGAAACTCAGGTACTCATTAAGAACCAAACCCTGTTATATAATCTACTGAATTAGTACAGTTTCCCTTAAATATGAGAAGAACATTTTATCTTTAAGAAGCAGATAGTTTTAAAACAAGCTTGCATGTCTTTAAAATTAATTCAAATTCACTAAGTTGTTCCTGTGGTAGTTTTACACTAATATTTTTTCCAAGAATTATGTAGTGCCCTGAAAACTGGGGACCCTAACAGCATCTTAGAGGCCTCTTGCAAAATTACTTATTTTTTCTGGATTGTGGTTAGATGTGATGGCAGTGATTGATACTGGTGGATGTTATAAGAAAAGTGTTCTGAGAATCCTGCTACATTTAAGGTTCTACTATTGTTGACATTATTTTCCCACATTACATAACATCCTTTTCATTAGAATCCATGAGAATAATTCTTTTACGAATCAAAAATAGTTATTTTGCTGAGCTGCTGATTTTGTTTTTATATTTTAGATTCTGTGGATGTTGCAAGTATAAAGTGGCTTTGTAACTTCCCAAGAAATAGCAAGGGTAAGTTTAGCTAAGATGCAAGACAGATATCTTTGCCAACTGTAAACAGGAGGAAATGCCAAACAGTCAGGAGGTCAAGGCCACCAGTCCGTTAGGTGCAAGGCTTAGATAGTTTGGTCCTTGTGTAGTAGCTTCAGACAGGTGAACAGGCCTTAGCTCACTATTTTCAGAAAATAAACTGACTAGAAATTAGACTTTCTAGAGTTATAAAATTGTTAGAAAACTGTCACCTTGGACAAGTAGCTGCCAAACTACAATGACACAGACATAAACTTTACAATAAAGAACTGAACCAGGTCACCCACTGGATCAGGGACTACATTGCAATATTATATAAAATATTACTGTGGCTTGAGTCCTAAACTGCCTTTATAAGATGTGGTTCTGGTCCTAAACCAGAAGCCCTAATAGCTGGGCAAAAGGAACTATAAATCCATCATACAGGCTAATACTAGAAAATTAGTAAGATGTTAACAATAAAAAGTTTTTCAGAGACTTAGCCATAGTAATCTAGCAACATAGCAACAATAACAATAAATAATAGTAACAATTGAAATTACAATAACTATAATTTATTAGAAACACAGGACTATAAAGCTATCCATAAAACAATTCAAGTTTGCTTTAGTTATGTTCATTGTTACAGAAAAACTTTGGGTCACTCTTTTATTTTTATAGGTTTAGTGTTTTTATTATTTATTTATTTTGAGAGAGAGAATGAATGCATGCAAGAAGGGGAGGGGCAGAGAGAGAGAAGGAGAGAGAGAATCCCAAGCAGGCTCTGCACTGTCAGCACAAAGCCAGATGCAGGACTTGATTCCACAACCCTGAGATCATGACCTAAGCTGAAAACATGAGTTTTACTCTCAACTGACTGATCCACCAGGTGCCTCAGGGAACTTTACTTTTAGATTTGATTACAGGAACTATTATCCCAGAATGGGATAAAGAGGTAAAGATTTCCGAAATGGAGCAGCTTCTGGTGATGGCAAGATCCAAAACGTGACTCTGGCAATGGGTGGATGTAGCACAATGAGAGTGAAAGTGGCTAACGGTGAGCTTGGGAATAAGCAGGCTAGACCGTCGGATGGATTATTGATAATGACTATGAGCTTGCTGATGATGATGGCAGAAATGTGAACAAAGAGGAAAACATCAATGAGTTACTGATTTTTCAGTGACTAAGCTTGATTCGCCAGGAGGTCAGAACATGACAGTGATAACAAGGGAAGAAGGGCTTGGTTTATAAACCAAATACACTATTATTCGCAGTATTTCATTTTTTTACCTTTTTTCCTTCATTTACTCAAATTTCACAGTGGGAAACCTCTAAAAGTGGTTTACTTTTCTATTTTTGAGTCCTCTGTGGACCATTTCTTTTGTATTAGAACAATTCTTTTGTAGCCTTCTACACTTGGCACAGTGCCCCAGAAATTGTTCATTTTTCCTCTGTTCTTTACCATTTACACTCACCTCTTTGGCAATCTCCTGTATGGTCATGTCTGTAAAAACCATCTCTACACTAGTGCCCCAATCCCCTGAAATTCGCTTATGTCCCCCATTTGGCTATTTGACATTAAATAGCATTATTTAGATACTGATTAATAACATAACAGAAAAATTGCAATATTAACATGGGCTAAACTATACTCTTAATTATCCCTCAAACTTCCTTGCTTGAGTCTTCATATGGATAGATGGCAAAGCCATTCTTAGAATCTGAAAAGATATGCACTGAGTGCTTACAGAGTTAGGTAGAATCACAGCTGGCCAGTGACCCAAAGATTTTGAAAAATATGTTTCATACTGAAATAATAATTTCTCTTCTTACACATATACTTATCATTTCTGTGTCTAATCCTAAATACTTGTGTTAAGCAGCTTTAATTGTGTTTGTTCCATGTCATTTCCAAGCTTGGAGAAGTTATGTAAAATTGTCAAAGGTCATGTTGAAAAATGGCCACAGACCTATTTAGATAGCTATTACCCTTCTCCCTTGCTCATTAAAAAACAAATTTTATTTTATTTTACAGCATACAAACAGGGGAAAGGCAGAAGGAGAGAGAATCTTAAGCGGGCTCCATGCTCAGGACTCAGCAATCACCTTTCACCTCAGAGCTGGACCTGGGGCTCTATCCCAGGAACTGTGAGATCATGACCTGAGCCAAAATCGAGTCAGATGCTTAACCGACTGATCCACCCAAGTGCCCTTCCCTTGTTCATGTATTTAAGTGACACCATCAGGAGGAATTCAGGAAAAAGTCTGACCTTAGCATGAGTTTCAATGTTCTGTGTGCTATCAGTTCGATTTACCCTCTTAACTTCATTTTTTAACTCCCTTTTTAACTGCCCCTTAATTCTGCTGATTTTGCCAATTTTTGGCTGGCATGTAATGATGGAAAAAATGTGGAGATATGCTACAGCAACATCTCAGTATCCCATCTTTGTACCTGTCAAAGGCCATTGGAGAAAGTGGCTTCTTGGTGTCTAGATCATAGCCAATTCAGTGTGGCAAGAGAGTAGATTTTTTTTTTAATATTTCTCAGTATCTAATGCAATGCTTTGCACTTAGTATTTTAAAATACATATTGATTTTAAGATACTGTTTTATTGTAGTTTTTCCTACAACAGATACGCCCCCCTTCCTGCTATTATTTGTAGAACTAGAAACAAATGGATGGAAAAATTGAAATTTCAAGGTCAGACATATATTTTTGAAAATACTACCTCATGTTATTAATGGTTCCATAGACTTATGCTTTTTTGTGACTGAAATAAATATGAATGACAATTACAATTGGCCTCAAAAGGATTTTATAAAAAAACAAGTTTTGAACCTGCCATAATTTGATGGTATTGGAAGACGACAGAGATATACTGTGACTGATGATTGGCAGGGATAACTGGCAGCTACAAGCCAGGCATTCTATCATGTCAGAGCCCCTGCAGGAAGTAGGCAACAAAATCAACAATCACTTTTACATGTACAGTACTTTATCGTTCAAAAGCATCTCTCGAAGTACCTTACAAGACTGTACAATTACTGAATGAAACAGCTAGCAATACCAAGCAAGCAACTGAAAACCAAATAGGGGAAAAATGTAATCCTTATGGATTTGACTGAAGAGAATGGAATATCTTTGGGCATATGCCAACTTGGAGAAGAAGACGTTAAATGGTCAAGACATGAGGCCCATTGTGGGATGTTTGTTCAATGATTATTTTAGTTGAAATGTTAGTTTAGTTAAAATAACACTAAAAGATATTTAGTTTACTAGCGATAGTTCAGAGACAAATAGAAGGGAAACTTCCAACAATTTTTTAAGGTCAGAGAGACAGAGAGTACATAGTAAAGGAATCACCTAGAACTTTTTATGACCATTCTGAATTTGTTATTCTGGAACAGTGAGCTAGAGTTTCTAAGGATAGCAAACAAAACAAAAGACAACAAAACATTGCTTATGCCTTTAATTACGTTTTAGAGATGAAAGCAATATGGTTAAAGGGCATCTATTAAACTAACTACTCACCTTATTTAGTATTTAGTAATTGGACATTTTACTGGTGATAAAATATACTTCTGTTTACATTGTCCTAAATTGAGCAACTTAAATTCGAAGCTATTCAAAAGAGCAAAATAATGGCTCAGTCCTTAGATTTCTTTATACTTGCTTTAGTATAAGGTTTCTCAATCTAGATACTATTGACATTTTGAGACAAGTAAGTACTGGGGCATGGGGCGTCAGAGACTCTTCTGTACAGTGTACAAAATTTGGCAAATTCTCTGGTCTTCTCCTGTTAGATGCCAGATTCTGGATCATGACAAGAAAAGCTGTCAGCAGGTATTATCAAATAGCTTTTTCCTAGGGGGAAGAAAGGGGAACACAAAATTTTCCTCTGTTGAGAACCGCTGCTTTGGAATCCTAGATCAGTTTTGTCGAGCTGCGACTTCCGACATCCCAATTGTAACAGTGGCTGCTGACTTTCCCAAGTCTTTAATCTGGCCAGTTTTACCAGTGCATTTAACTTAACGCACCATGTTGAGATAGCCAACTTCCTAGCATGCTGCCTCACATAAGGTCTGTCTGACATAAGGTCTGTGAAGGCAGAATCAAACATCTCCATTCTTGATTACGGATTCCCCAAGGTTAGCGCAGGGCTTGGCACATAGGACTTAAGCAATAAGTAATATTTACATATTACTAAATTAATTACCTTCTTTGTTAAATATATTGTGACTTCTAATACACAAATTAAGAACATAGCGTGGACAAAATGGTTTGTAAATGTAGGATATATTTGTTTTTTTAGAGAAATAGCTCAAGGCTCTGATAAGCAACACGGCAACTAAAAGGTAATGCATGGTTATGTAAAGGCTGAGTCTAAAGGCTAAATTTATCATCTCTGGCTCCTAAGCATAAACATCATATTATCCTCCTGAGGCAAGGCAGTATTAACTCAGGCCTCCAAAATTAAATAATTTCAATAAAAATAGATTGGTCATACTCATGCTATTAGAGAATGTAGGAGCATACAGTTATAGGCATATTAACCTGTTTTATAGTGAAACTCATAGCATCACTGTGGGGCCATTCAAATCATTTTATCAAGATTATAAAACATAGTCCAGAGGGAAGTGTTATCAGTTTAATGTAAGCTTGCAAATAAAAAATTATAGAACTATATGTCTTCTGTGAGGTCTTAATCTCTTTGTTTCATTTGGGGGATGAGAAAAAAAGGAATGAATATTTCATATTTCCTCATATAAAATTGTAAAATTCAGCTACACAATAGAATGCTTTATTCTGATTTTGTACTTGCAGTACAAAATCTAATGGTTATGAACTCTCTGTTTTCCTTAGACCTATTTTCCTGTTCCTGGGTTGAATGAAATCTTCAAGATAAAAGGAAAGAATTTTTTTTCTGTCTTTTGATGATAAGTGAAAAAGATTTCTCTTCAACAGTGTATACTTTCATGGATTACCCTTTTTTACCCTGGCTTGACTTTACCAGTAAATTCATGCTCTTTATTCTTTTTTTTCCCCTCCTAATAGTTATTTAGGGGTATGTGGCTAAACATACCATTAAAACAATATTGTTTTCATATCATATTTATGGGCTATCTCTTAATATTTTAATATTCCTTACCTTTAGATATTTCAAAAGTAATTTAAAAAATTGCCTTAGAGTAGCTAAAATAACCAAACACATTTCAAAAACAATTTTGTTTAGCATTAAATGATTCACTGATTTTTCTCTTAATGCTTACTTAGTTACAGTTAACTCCAAACATCCTTTTTATGCCTTTATACCATTTTATATATAAGATAATTTTAGGTGGTTGTTTTCTTATTTATTATTCCACATGTTTCCTTGTATTTTTTTTTTTTCTCGAGAGATAACTTGTGAACTGTTATAGAGTAATGTTGTTTTGTACAAAGATCTACGGTAGTCTTTGTCTTCTGGGTGGTCATAGCTACCACTATATCTCATAATAAAAGTATAAATATAACAGCTTGTATTTATTAAACATCTAAATGTGCCAGACACTTCTGTGAATATTTGATATATGTTAACAAACTTGGAAAATGTAGGCATTGCAGTGTTATCTTTCTCCTACACCAATAGACTAGTATTATTTATAATGATCATACACCATTTGGCTTGGTCCAGCCTGAAAGTTTTAGCCACTTTGGTCAGTAATGGATCTTTGTAGCTTCATAAGAGCAGCAATTAGCCAGTAGCTGGCTTTTCATCCATAGTCTAATACATTAATACTGTTACCATCTCTACAGGTCCGTAAGGAATGAAGTAAGGCTAGGGATTAATACTTATCCAGAAAATTTAACGTCTGGTTGTTTCTTTGCACGTATTTTATATGTGTATTGTACATGCCAAACAGAAATAGTAATGTTATGTGTAAAGTGACTAGAACACATGAATAAAAACTATGTATAAGCAAATCAATACTAGAAAAAAAGCAATGTAGGAAACACGAAAGAACTATAGGGAAGTAAAAGTACTATGGAAACCCATGGAGTCAGGAGAGATTTCACAAAGGTGATGATATGGAGATAGACATAAAAATATAAGTGGGACATCACTAGGTGAGAAGGAAGCATGAGGACACCATGTGAATAAAATCATAGGAATGTGAGAGTTCCTGGCCAGATTTTGTGAAGAAAAGTAAAAGTTGTACAGGAACAGTTAAAAGATATAATGCCCTAAAATATAGTGGATTCTTGGGGCACCTGGGTGGTTCAGTTAACTAAGTGCCCAGCTCTTGTTTTCAGCTCAGGTCATGACCTCACAGTTCATAGGTTCGAGCCCCACATTGCGTCTGCACTGCTTGGGATTCTCTCTCTTCCCCTCTCTATGCCCCTCCCTCGCTCGTTATTTCTGTCTCTCTCTCAAAATAAATAAACCTTTAAAAATATTTTTAAAATAAATAAATAAATAAATAAATAAATAAATAAATAAATAAACTGGATTCTTACTATAAAAGGCCTTTTGGCTAGCTCGGAAGATGGCGGCGTAGGAGGACGCGGGGCTCACAGCGCGTCCTGCCGATCACTTAGATTCCACCTACACCTGCCTAAAGAACCCAGAAAACCGCCAGAGGATTAGCAGAAGGGAGTCTCCGGAGTCAAGCGCAGACCAGAGGCCCACGGAAGAGGGGCTCCTCCTGAAGTGGATCACCTAAGGAGAAGCGAGCTAAGCCTGCCCCTCCAGCCCCCGTGCACCTTGCCTACCCACCCCAGCTAATACGCCAGATCCCCAGCAACACAAGCCTGGCAGTGTGCAAGTAGCCCAGACGGGACACGCCACCCCACAGTGAATCCCGCCCCTAGGAGAGGGGAAGAGAAGGCACACACCAGTCTGACTGTGGCCCCAGCAGTGGGCTGGGGGCAGACATCGGGTCGGACTGCGGCCCCGCCCACTAACTCCAGTTATACACCACAGCACAGGGGAAGTGCACTGCAGGTCCTCACCACGCCAGGGACTCTCCAAAATGACCAAACGGAAGAATTCCCCTCAGAAGAATCTCCAGGAAATAACAACAGCTAATGAACTGATCAAAAAGGATTTAAATAATATAACAGAAAGTGAATTTAGAATAATAGTCATAAAATTAATCGCTGGGCTTGAAAACAGTATACAGGACAGCAGAGAATCTCTTGCCACAAAGATCGAGGGACTAAGGAACAGTCACGAGGAGTTGAAAAACGCTTTAAACGAATTGCAAAACAAAATGGATTCCACGATGGCTCGGCTTGAAGAGGCAGAGGAGAGAATAGGTGAACTAGAAGATAAAGTTATGGAGAAAGAGGAAGCTGAAAGAAAGAGAGATAAAAAAATCCAGGAGTATGAGGGGAAAATTAGAGAACTAAGTGATACACTAAAAAAAAATAATATACGCATAATTGGTATCCCAGAGGAGGAAGAGAGAGGGAAGGGTGCTGAAGGGGTACTTGAACAAATTATAGCTGAGAACTTCCCTGAACTGGGGAAGGAAAAAGGCATTGAAATCCAAGAGGCACAGAGAACTCCCTTCAGACGTAACTTGAATCGATCTTCTGCACGACATATCATAGTGAAACTGGCAAAATACAAGGATAAAGAGAAAATTCTGAAAGCAGCAAGGGATAAACGTGCCCTCACATATAAAGGGAGACCTATAAGACTCGTGACTGATCTCTCCTTTGAAACTTGGCAGGCCAGAAAGGCTTGGCACGATATCTACAGTGTGCTAAACAGAAAAAATATGCAGCCGAGAATCCTTTATCCAGCAAGTCTGTCATTTAGAATAGAAGGAGAGATAAAGGTCTTCCCAAACAAACAAAAACTGAAGGAATTTGTCACCACGAAACCAGCCCTACAAGAGATCCTAAGGGGGATCCTGTGAGACAAAGTACCAGAGACATCACTACAAGCATAAAACATACAGACATCACAATGACTCTAAACCCATATCTTTCTATAATAACACTGAATGTAAATGGATTAAATGCGCCAACTAAAAGACATAGGGTATCAGAATGGATAAAAAAACAAGACCCATCTATTTGCTGTCTACAAGAGACTCATTTTAGATCTGAGGACACCTTTAGATTGAGAGTGAGGGGATGGAGAACTATTTATCATGCTCCTGGAAGCCAAAAGAAAGCTGGAGTAGCCATACTTATATCAGACAAACTAGACTTTAAATTAAAGGCTGTAACAAGAGATGAAGAAGGGCATTATATAATAATCACAGGGTCTATCCACCAGGAAGAGCTAACTATTATAAATGTCTATGCGCCAAATACCCGAGCCCCCAGATATATAAAACAATTACTCATAAACATAAGCAACCTTATTGATAAGAATGTGGTCATTGCAGGGGACTTTAACACCCCACTTACAGAAATGGATAGATCATCTAGACACACAGTCAATAAAGAAACAAGGGCCCTGAATGATACATTGGATCAGATGGACTTGACAGATATATTTAGAACTCTGCATCCCAAAGCAACAGAATATACTTTCTTCTTGAGTGCACATGGAACATTCTCCAAGATAGATCATATACTGGGTCACAAAACAGCCCTTCATAAGTTTACAAGAATTGAAATTATACCATGCATACTTTCAGACCACAATGCTATGAAGCTTGAAATCAACCACAGGAAAAAGTCTGGAAAACCTCCAAAAGCATGGAGGTTAAAGAACACCCTACTAACGAATGAGTGGGTCAACCAGGCAATTAGAGAAGAAATTAAAACATATATGGAAACAAACGAAAATGAAAATACAACAATCCAAACGCTTTGGGATGCAGCGAAGGCAGTCCTGAGAGGAAAATACATTGCAATCCAGGCCTATCTCAAGAAACAAGAAAAATCCCAAATACAAAATCTAACAGCACACCTAAAGGAAATAGAAGCAGAACAGCAAAGGCAGCCTAAACCCAGCAGAAGAAGAGAAATAATAAAGACCAGAGCAGAAATAAACAATATAGAATCTAAAAAAACTGTAGAGCAGATCAACGAAACCAAGAGTTGGTTTTTTGAAAAAATAAACAAAATTGACAAACCTCTAGCCAGGCTTCTCAAAAAGAAAAGGGAGATGACCCAAATAGATAAAATCATGAATGAAAATGGAATGATTACAACCAATCCCTCAGAGATACAAACAATTATCAGGGAATACTATGAAAAATTATATGCCAGCAAATTGGACAACCTGGAAGAAATGGACAAATTTCTAAACACCCACACTCTTCCAAAACTCAATCAGGAGGAAATAGAAAGCTTGAACAGACCCATAACCAGCGAAGAAATTGAATCGGTTATCAAAAATCTCCCAACAAATAAGAGTCCAGGACCAGATGGCTTCCCAGGGGAGTTCTACCAGACATTTAAAGCAGAGATAATACCTATCCTTCTCAAGCTATTCCAAGAAATAGAAAGGGAAGGAAAACTTCCAGGCTCATTCTATGAAGCCAGTATTACTTTGATTCCTAAACCAGACAGAGACCCAGTAAAAAAAGAGAACTACAGGCCAATATCCCTGATGAATATGGATGCAAAAATTCTTAATAAGATACTAGCAAATCGAATTCAACAGCATATAAAAAGAATTATTCACCATGATCAAGTGGGATTCATTCCTGGGATGCAGGGCTGGTTCAACATTCGCAAATCGATCAACGTGATACATCACATTAACAAAAAAAAAGAGAAGAACCATATGATCCTGTCAATCGATGCAGAAAAGGCCTTTGACAAAATCCAGCACCCTTTCTTAATAAAAACCCTTGAGAAAGTCGGGATAGAAGGAACATACTTAAAGATCATAAAGGCCATTTATGAAAAGCCCACAGCTAACATCATCCTCAACGGGGAAAAACTGAGAGCTTTTTCCCTGAGATCAGGAACACGACAGGGATGCCCACTGTCACCGCTGCTGTTTAATATAGTGCTGGAAGTTCTAGCATCAGCAATCAGACAACAAAAGGAAATCAAAGGCATCAAAATTGGCAAAGATGAAGTCAAGCTTTCGCTTTTTGCAGATGACATGATATTATACATGGAAAATCTGATAGACTCCACCAAAAGTCTGCTAGAACTGATCCATGAATTCAGCAAAGTTGCAGGATACAAAATCAATGTGCAGAAATCAGTTGCATTCTTATACACTAACAATGAAGCAACAGAAAGACAAATGAAGAAACTGATCCCATTCACAATTGCACCAAGAAGCATAAAATACCTAGGAATAAATCTAACCAAAGATGTAAAAGATCTGTATGCTGAAAACTATAGAAAGCTTATGCAGGTAATTGAAGAAGATATAAAGAAATGGAAAGACATTCCCTGCTCATGGATTGGAAGAATAAATATTGTCAAAATGTCAATACTACCCAAAGCTATCTACACATTCAATGCAATCCCAATCAAAATTGCACCAGCATTCTTCTCGAAACTAGAACAAGCAATCCTAAAATTCATATGGAACCACAAAAGGCCCCGAATAGCCAAAGTAATTTTGAAGAAGAAGACCAAAGCAGGAGGCATCACAATCCCAGACTTTAGCCTCTACTACAAAGCTGTCATCATCAAGACAGCATGGTATTGGCATAAAAACAGACACATAGACCAATGGAATAGAATAGAAACCCCAGAACTAGACCCACAAACGTATGGCCAACTCATCTTTGACAAAGCAGGAAAGAACATCCAATGGAAAAAAGACAGTCTCTTTAACAAATGGTGCTGGGAGAACTGGACAGCAACATGCAGAAGGTTGAAACTAGACCACTTTCTCACACCATTCACAAAAATAAACTCAAAATGGATAAAGGACCTGAATGTGAGACAGGAAACCATCTAAACCTTAGAGGAGAAAGCAGGAAAAGACCTCTCTGACCTCAGCCGTAGCAATCTCTTACTCGGCACATCCCCAAAGGCAAGGGAATTAAAAGCAAAAGTGAATTACTGGGACCTTATGAAGATAAAAAGCTTCTGCACAGCAAAGGAAACAACCAACAAAACTAAAAGGCAACCAACGGAATGGGAAAAGATATTTGCAAATGACACATCGGACAAAGGGCTAGTATCCAAAATCTATAAAGAGCTCATCAAACTCCACACCCGAAAAACAAATAACCCAGTGAAGAAATGGGCAGAAAACATGAATAGACACTTCTCTAAAGAAGACATCCGGATGGCCAACAGGCACATGAAAAGATGTTCAACGTCGCTCCTTATCAGGGAAATACAAATCAAAACCACACTCAGATACCACCTCACGCCAGTCAGAGTGGCCAAAATGAAGAAATCAGGAGACTATAGATGCTGGAGAGGATGTGGAGAAACAGGAACCCTCTTGCACTGTTGGTGGGAATGCAAATTGGTGCAGCCGCTCTGGAAAGCAGTGTGGAGGTTCCTCAGAAAATTAAAAATAGACCTACCCTATGACCCAGCAATAGCACTGCTAGGAATTTATCCAAGGGATACAGGAGTACTGATGCATAGGGGCACCTGTACCCCAATGTTTATAGCAGCACTCTCAACAATAGCCAAATTATGGAAAGAGCCTAAATGTCCATCAACTGATGAATGGATAAAGAAATTGTGGTTTATATACACAATGGAATACTACGTGGCAATGAGAAAAAATGAAATATGGCCTTTTGTAGCAACATGGATGGAACTGGAGAGTGTGATGCTAAGTGAAATAAGCCATACAGAGAAAGACAGATACCATATGGTTTCACTCTTATGTGGATCCTGAGAAACATAACAGAAACCCATGGGGGAGGGGAAGGAAAAAAAAAAAAAAAAAAGAGGTTAGAGTGGGAGAGAGCCAAAGCATAGAGACTGTTAAAAACTGAGAACAAACTGAGGGTTGATGGGGGGTGGGAGGGAGGGCAGGGTGGGAGGGAGGGCAGGGTGGGTGATGGGTATTGAGGAGGGCACCTTTTGGGATGAGCACTGGGTGTTGTATGGAAACCAATTTGACAGTAAATTTCATATATTAAAAAATAAAAAAAAATAATAATAAAAAAAAAAAGGCCTTTTGAATATTACTTCATCAACAATGGGAAGTTATGCAAAACTTCATCAAAGAAAATGAAATTATCATATCGGTGCTGTAGAAAGATACAATTAGTAGTGGGTTTTACTGGAAATCAAGCAGGTTGGAGAAGACAAAGAAGGATGACCATTAGCAGATAAAATGAATATTTGTTACTTGTCTACCCAGTATCCCCTGCTTCCCCTTCCTGATAGTGCACTGCTGTAGTTCTGAGGAACTACCTCTCCTCTGCTGGGAAACACACAGGCAGTTTGTATAGAACACTTCCATGCCTGACTCCACCAGTGGGCTCTGACTAGTGTAAGTTCCACATCCCTTTGTGCAGCAATGTTGTGAGGAAGGGCTAAGTTCCAGGCCTAAGCCAGTAAATTCATGGCACTCCCTAATCTCTGTGTCGTTCCTTGTGGTTAAATGAAAAGAAACTCAGGACTTTTATATAATTATTGTGTGAAGCAGGGGTCTTTTTCTTTCTATTGATGTGAAAGAGGAAATGTGCAATCCTTCAACCAGAGTACCTAGATGAGTTCAATACCATAAGAACTGCAGAGAAACAGAGTCAAAGGCCTCATCAACCTGCATCTGAAGCTCAACATTGTATGAACCATTTGTCAATGATAATGATACATTGAATAAAGAAAAATCTATTTCAATATTTTAAGATAATTATCATAGACAAGATAGACCAATAGTGTGCTAATTCACAACTTCATTTGGAGATTTAAAACACTGAACCACCCTGCTATCTGAATGCATAATAGTTAAATCTTGAGTTTGTGAATAAAGATACATATACCATCTTGTTATATCAAATATTTTTACTGAACCAAGACGTTTAGTGATTAATTACAATTGAATGAGGAAATTATATTTCACAGAACCTTCTTAAAGTAATAAAAATCCATTGGAAGACCCATAAATATTCATGCAACATACATGACAAACAGAAACACATAGGCACATGCATGGATTAAAGCCCAGGGACACCTTAAGTCTGTTTGCATATTGTCTCCATGTTCCCTTGTTCTAGTATGATAACATTGATGGCCTTGGCTGTACATAAGAGTGTTATTCTTTTGATCCAAATATAATTTACCAGTAAGACTTTCTGAAGTTTTTAAAACCCCAGCATTTATTAATTTTAGTTCAAAATATTTATAGATGATCCACTCTACATTGGCTTCTAGCTACAGAAAGTAATTTTAAGAGGAGAAAGATCCAATCCAATGATGAATAAAAACAGACACAAATTACCGACAATTTAGCAAGAAGAAGGCTGTGTTCCAGATAAAATGTCTAACTAAAACATACCTATGATTCCTTCCCTTGAACCCAAACTCAGAGATGCCACAGATGGGAGAAGTACTTCCATAGATTTCAGAAGTTAACTCAGAAAACTTACAGAAGCAAGAAGGCAACTGAATCCTGGTGTGAATTGAATGTGGAACCTAAAATGAGGGTGCACCAGGGCCATAGTTAGGGGATGCCTTCAGGTAAGGGGTTCTCCCAGCATTTTCCTGGGTGCACGGTAGACTGTTCAGTTGTTCCTTCTGCATAAAAAATCAGCAGGGTCTGCATGATGTCATAGGCACCATGAATCAGGGCAGTGCTGGGGCCAGACAAAAATGTTAGCTTTCCAAAGATTTGTTTGTCCTCAACAATTTTCTTTTCCTCTTCTTTTTCCCAGGCCTAGGCTAGGTAAATTAAGAGAAAGTGCACAGCCACTGAGAAAGTGTAGAAACTCTAGTGGAATTAATAAGCGGTTCCCTAATGGGCAGACTTTTCTGAGAGAGGGCACCAACTATCGGTGGTTGAGTACAAATAACAACAATTCATGCTCTTCTCACAAAAAGGAACTCTGTCAGGACAACGGAAAGGAAAACAACAACAAGTAATAAGCTTTCTACGACGGGAAAGTAAAATCATGCCAAGCAACACTTAGCGTTGATGAAGAGTTGGGAAGACAAGCAAATTCACGCACTTCTGATGGAACTGTAAATTAATGGAGCTATATTGGAGGGAGGGATCTGGAATTTGTGAAATTAAGTCTACCTCTTAATTAAGTCTACATCTTGGAAAGTAGCATCTTACTCATGGTTTGTTTTCAAATAGTTCACAATGGACAAATGCGCAGGTGCTGATAACTATATCTTTTGTTGCAGTACAAACACACACACACACACACACACACACACAGGCTATGTATGTATGTGTATTACAATGTATATATTCATTTTCCTAGTGTAGGGGTCCTAGGTTACCAATACCCATATGTAGAAATTAAATATATATATACACACACACACACACACACACACACACACACACATATATGGATATATACAAAGTAATTCCCAGAATTACATATGAGACCATTGATGTATCTTAAAAGTTATATTCAAAGAAAAAAGGAAAATACAAAGGATAAATAGCACAATATCACTTATATAATTAACAACATACAAACACCATCCTATGTCATTTTTAAAGAATATATAAAGGTTGAATTAGCAGGACACGTGTTTGGTTTTTGTTGTTTTTTTTGCTTTTTTTTTTTTTTTTTTTTTTTTTGAGAGAGAGAGAGAGAGAGAGAGAGAGAGAGCAGGGAATGGGCAGAAAGAGAATCCCAACCAGGCTCCATGGTGTCAGTGCAGAGCCTAGTGCAGGACTGGAACTCACGAACTGTGAGCCACCAGGTGCCCCAGGACACACATTATGCATATAGAAATGGACACCTACGAATGGGAAAAGTCTTCAAAGTTGGATGGATAGAAGATAGTGAAAACCACAAAATATCAAGTATCAAGCATGATTATAGCAACCGTGTGCACACTAATCAAAGGGCTAGAACTGAGGTTAAAACCAAAATCCAAACCAAAGCTAAAGCTAAAACCCAAGAGCTGTGGCATCTTAGAAGAAAAGAATAACTTAATGGACTTGTGACTTAGAGAAAGGTTTACTTAATTTTTGGACCTTTTTTTGAACAAGTAGGAAAGGTGTGTATGGCTTTAATTAAGCAGAGAACTATTATGTGCTAAGAGATAGAGTCACAGGGACTAAGTCATCTGAAGATCAGCTAGATATTTAGTGAAGGCAATCCTGAAATGCAGAATTCTAATGTTAACCACCGGATTGAGTACAGATTCCACATTTAATGGGCACAGTCCCAGCAAGACTCCTTTCCCTTTACACAAGTCATAGGCTTATGGATCCCCAGGCCACCTATCCTTCCAACCAAATCATGCCAATTCTGAGGCTTCCATGACCCCTTCAGGTTTGATGATTTACTGAAATGACTCTCAGAACTCAGGAAGGTGCTATACTAACAATTTATTTTCCTATAAAAGATGGAATTCAGGCCAAGCCAAATGAAAAGATAATGAGCAATTGATAGACATTTCTAAGCAGAATTGTGACAACAATTAGTACATGTCTTCAGGGAGCTAGTTGGTTGGAGTATGGAAGTTGGATTAGTCTGGTTGACTGGTGGCATACCTCCAAGTTAGTAGAATATAGGTGAGATAATAAGGCACTATCGAGGGGCATCAAAAGAAGGGGCTATATAGTAGAGGCATTTAATAAAAAAGAATCAGAGATTCAAGATGATGCACTGATTTGAGGATACTACTGAGATTTCTACCTTGGGAAGTGCTTGACCTCACATCATTGTGCAAGTTTGTTCTAAAAAGAGATTTATGCATAGGTCAGAGGAAAATACCTGTATATATATGTACATATATACATATATATGTATATATATGCAAAATTAAACACCTTGCATTATAGATTTTAAAGATACAATTAGATGGATTTTGGAGTTAACCTGCCATAAAAAGTTATGCCTTTGCTGTAGAAAAAGCCATCATATGCATCACATGACAGTACATATATGATCGCCCCATGTGCTCACAATATTGCTGAAGGAGCCTCTTATTCTGCTTTGTTTTCTAAGGTATTTAGCTTCTCCCTATTGCCAGCTTCTGCAGAGGGACAGGCTTTATGGGTGAAGGGAAATCATATACTAAACATAAGTGACTAATGGAACCATAATACAATCATTTTTTGAGCAGGACCATGATTCTTTTTAGTTGCTTATAGAACACTTACGAAGTGTTCTGCTGGAAATGTAATGGTGTTGTTTCTTCTCAGAATTCTTTTGGCAACAACACCAACGCTGCATTGCAAAAGATGTAAAGAAGGGAATTCTTCATCGACGAAAAGGCAAATCTATGATTTGAATTATTTTTGAAGGATAATTTGAGCGTTGGAAGGAAAGTTTTATTTTTCAAAACTGTTAAGAACATAAATAACACCCTTAGCATATAACAGCTGCATGTCCCCATGCTGAGAGTGAATGCATTATGCAGCTTTGGAGTGCAAATGCATGTTTATCTGAGATCAGTCCAAACACTGAGACAGTTCCAAGAGTCAGACAGCTGGCACAAGCCCTGGGAGAAAGGGTAAGGTTTCCTTTGGAAGTAAAGTGATAACAAATTGGTGGTGATGGTGGGGATACTTGGCACTAATATGCTTGAAAATATGTTATCATACTTGCACTCTTACCAGCTAAGGACACAAATGTAGGTGTGACTCAAATCAATGTTCTGTGCTCATTTCATTTCACCATATCTAGACTGTATGTAAGGGAAAAGAGAGAGAGTGACGGTAGCATTGTAACTCAAAAATCAATAATTAAAAAATTTGTATTGAAGGAAATCATTATAAGAGGAACCATGTTTCAGATTTCTTTTTAAAGGTGTTGTTTGTTCCTGAGATTTAAGCTACATTGTAAGAAACAAAGGCTCTCCTTCAGAGGCTTCAATTCAAGTTTCCCCTGGGGAGATGGCATCCAGGACATAGATAAGATAAAGCCACAGCATTTCCTGCCTTGTGCCTTCCCACCTTTTTATTCTAAGTCTTGATAAAACCGTGGCACATTGTATTGATTACCTATTCTCTTTAAACATTCTATTCCAGGACTTTTAACCACAGATTGTAGCAATGTAGAGAAAATGGAATTTTACCAGTTCAATGTTGGCTGTGATAGTAGTACGTCCTCTAGAAGTCACTTTTCATAATTTACATTACATTTGAAAGCACTCCCTGTTGCTACTATGAAGCCATATTTTTATGTTAACTAAAATAGACACATATAAAGGAAAATTAAGCTTTCCTTTCATGGTCTGATCTATTCCTACAGTATATAAAAGTCTGTTTACTGGTATGATTGTTTACTTTAAGCACAGTTCATATATATTCATAATTTTAGGACTATTTTTGTATGTGTTACAAATATTTTCATATGTTTGTAATTTGATGCTAGGCAATTAATCATCACTTACAGCACATTAGATATTAGAAAAACTGTATGAACTATGGATGTCAGACTTCCTATTTAAAGCCAAAAATTGAACAAGATCATTTTTCTGTGGATTTTAGTGCTCAATTTCAATGTTTATTCCACCTCAGCATTTTATGACTTAATTTAAGTTCCTTATGTTCCCCCAAAGACCTCAATGCAACCTTACTACTGTGCCTTTGCTTATGTTTTTATTCACCTTACAGAATAGCCTTCCTTTCTGGTAAAATTCTATCATGATCTAGATCAACATCAGCTATTCATTGAGGGATTCCCTTTCACCAGCTTTATCTCCCTCTTTTATTCTGACAACCCAAAATTTTACATTTGCTATTCTGAGAAGGAAAAGGAACTAATGCACTCCTAGTAAAGTACTTGGTTATCTGATGCATGATATCATTCCTATAATACATCTGAGGCTCCCAACGTTTCGTGTGGCTAGGTGACTAGTGTATGCTGACACAAAGAGGACATAATGAAGCCAAAATGTGAACTGATAGAAAATTGAATAAGCTTATACTCTTCCTATCTTCAAGAAGAAGGCAATTTTAATTTACTTAACCAAATTGCAGGTTACTAATTGAGCCTGCTTTGCTCCTACATTGTCTGCTGGTTAGATGGTTATTAACAGGTTTGGCTGTCTCTCTTTTCTCTCCAACTCTTACAACTAGAAAGGTAAACTGATCTGATACTTTCTTAGAACCTGACAGGGGAGCACTCCAATCAGTACTACCCTGTTTAGACCACCTAGGACTCAGAAGATAGGAGATAGGAGTGTGCAAAATTTATGAATAGCTTTGAATTTAAGTCTTTTGGTGGAAATGTGGGGAAGGTATAAGACGCCTTTTAACTCTTTACCAATATAGTCCAGCCACAATGATTCGACTTTGTTGGGTTTCTATATTGCTTTGTAAGGAAGCCTAAATCTCCTTGGTAATATAATAAAATGGTGACTTTCTTTGTCAGTGTGTTTTACCTTTACATCTCTCTTAAGGAAACATTTTTAGAGAAAAGCTGATTGGCAAGATAAGATTTGGGAATTCCTGCATGCTTTGGTCGAATATTACCTAAAAGTATTTAAATACCATCATTATTTCCAATAGGCACACTCAATAATACCGAAATGCACTTAGCTGGTATCTTGTGTGACACCCACTGTCAGGTTATTGCAATCCTATTGATTTTTATATTCCCAGGAAATGGCATAATAATTGACAAATAAGTGCACAGACAAATGTGATTGACATTGAAGTAGAATAAATCATCAGGCCAAATTAATGTTCTGTATCTATTATTATGTATACTAATACAATGCAGCATTCTTTAGTATGAATATAATCCAGTTTCCTTCAGAAAGATGTGTTTATTAGCCTTTCCACTAGTAGTGAGGATGAAGTGAGCTCTAGACATTCGTTTCCTTATTCTGCTTAT
Organism: Panthera pardus; assembly: GCF_024362965.1. Lineage (NCBI taxonomy): Eukaryota > Metazoa > Chordata > Mammalia > Carnivora > Felidae > Panthera > Panthera pardus. Next base: position 31,457,029 of record NW_026527002.1, read on the forward strand.
GGCCAGTTGTAATTATTCATGAAACATATGGGGAGAATAAGGTGGACAGTGTAAATTCATGGAACAGAATGGCTGTCTTTATATGAAGCTTGCTGTCTCATATGGGGAATGAACCCCTGACCTTGGCCTCATTAACACCAAGCTCTAATGAGCTGGGATAATGGGCCCAGATTGTTACACCAGCAGGTATCAAGTCTAATTTAATTCAGCTATTCATGGTTTTCATAGAACTGATTTTTAAAACTGTGATATTCAGGTACCTATAATTTCCAACATTTCTGATACGGTATATATTCACAGTCTGGTAGTTGGACCTATAAAGTGAGCCATTAGCTTATTAATCACTTCATACTTATTCATTTCAAGTAAGTTACTGAATTGCTGCCATAAAGGATATCCTCAGGTAGATATGATTCCATAATAGATTTGTTGTTAGTTGGTCAGATGCCAACTGATAAATAAAAAGACAGGTCTTCTTTTTAATATAATTTATTGTCAAATTGGCTTCCATACAACACCCAGTGCTCATCCCAACAAGTGCCCTCCTCAATGCCCATCACCCACTTTCCTCTCTCCCCAACCCCCCATCAACCCTCAGTTTTTTTCTCTGTATTTAAGAGTCTTTTATGGTTTGCCTTCCTCCCTCTGTTTGTAACTTTTTTCCCCTTCCCTTCCCCCATGGTCTTCTGTAAAGTGTCTCAAGATCCAGTTATGAGTGAAAACATATAGTATCTGTATCTGTCTTTCTCTGAGTGACTTATTTCACTTAGCATAATACCCTCCAGTTACATCCACATGCCTGCAAATGGCAGGATTTCATTCTTTCTCATTGCCAAGCAGTATTCCATTATATATATATAAACCACATCTTCTTTATCCATTTATCAGTTGATGGACATTTAGGCTCTTTCCATAATTTGGCTATTGTTAAAAGCGTTGCTATAAACATTGGGGTACATGTGCCCCTATGTATTAGCACTCCTGTATCCCTTGGGTAAATTCCTAGCAGTGCTATTGCTGGGTCATAGAGTAGTTCTATTTTTAATTTTTCGAGGAAACTCCACACTGTTTTCCAGAGTGGCTGTACCAGTTTGCATTCCCATCAACAGCGCAAGAGGGTTCCTGTTTCTCCACATCCCCGCCAGCATCTTTAGCCACACTAACCAGCATGATATGGTATCTCAGTGTGGTTTTGATTTGTATTTCCCTGATGATGAGTGACGCTGAGCATCATTTCATGTGTCTGTTGGCCATCTGGATGTCTTCTTTGGAAAAGTGTTTATTCATGTCTTCTGCCCATTTCTTCACTGGATTATTTGTTTTTCGGATGTGAAGTTTGGTGGGCTCTTTATCGATTTTGGATACTAGCCTTGTATCTGATATGTCATTCGCAAAAATCTTTTCCCATTCCGTCAGTTGCCTTTTAGTTTTTTGACTGTTTCCTTTGCAGTGCAGAAGTTTTTTATCTTCATGAGCTCCCAATAGTCCATTTTTGCTTTTAATTCTCTTGCCTTTGGAGATGTATCGAGAAAGAAATAGCTGCAGCTGAGTTCAAAGAGGTTGTTGCCTGCTTTCTCCTCTAGGGTTTTGATGGTTTCCTGTCTCACATTTAGGTCTTTCATCCATTTGAGTTTATTTTTGTGTATGATGTAAGAAAGTGGTCTAGTTTCATTCTTCTGCATGTTGCCGTCCAGTCCTCCCAGCACCATTTGCTGAAGAGATTGTCTTTTTCCATTGGATGCTCTTTCCTGCTTTGTCAAAGATTAGTTGGCCATACATTTGTGGGCCCAATTCTATTCCATTTGTGGGTTCTGTATTCTATTCCATTGGTCTATATATCTGTTTTTTGCCAATATCATACTGTCTTAACAATATGAGGCAAGTAGAAATTCTGATTGTGTAAATATAATTAACTTGAGAACACAAACTATAACACTCAGTGACTTTGACCTTTCTCAGCTGCTGTCAGGCAGCATAAAACTCCAAAATCATTTGGTCTAAATCATTACCTTACCTCACTCAAGCAATTTGTTTAAAAATTATATATATATATATATATATATATATATATATATAATGCCGAGTGCATTTTGGTATTATTAATGAGTGGGCCTGTTGGAAATAATGATGGCATTTAAACGCTTTTAGATAATATTTGACCAAAGAATGTAGGAATTCACAAATCCTACCTTGCCAACCAAATTTTCTCTAAAAGTGTTTCCTTAAGACAGATGTAAAAATAAGGCATAGTGACAAAAAAAATCAACATTTTATTATAATACATTATATACAATGTATAGTATATAATATATATAAAGTATATAATAAACTATAATACATTATAATATTTTAAGAAGATTTAGGCCTAAATACATATATTTATAAGTGTTTATATATAAAAATAAACATATATATACATTTATATAAATATAACCATAAATATAGCCATATATATATATGACAACAAAACCAGTCTAGTGGTGCCAAACTATAGCACCCTTTAGGCCATATATGGAAATATGGCCCATGGCCTCTGTTTATAACTTTTACAGAAAATAGACATGTCAATTTGTTCATCTTGTGTCTGGTGTTTTATGCTGCAATACAGAATTAAGTAGTTGCAACAGAGACTGTATGATCCACAAAGTTTAAAATATTTATTATTTTCTGGCTCTTTTCAGAAAATGTTTGCCAAATGCTAAGCTGGTCAATTAATACATTATTATCTAACTAAAAGTTTAAGTTTTAACTTTCATCCATTTTATCGGTGTACTGAAAATTATTACATAGTGAAATGGTTCCAGAAATGCAGTGCCAGTATCTATCTTCCTAGAATGTTGATCATTCATTTCTTCTTTGGCTTTAATTCCTTTACCAATAAATAAATTCCATTGGGTTATATATTCTTTAAAATATTTTCTTCATTCTCACTTTGAAATGTTGGTTTTGAGAATTTTAAAATTAAATTCCATAATTGCACTAGAATATGATGATGTCCCCAAACTGTCACCATCTCTTTGACAATCCATCCAGAGGAGCAATTGGATGCACAGAACCGAGTCAGACATTATAAAGGGAGAGTATGGCCTACTACTAAGTTCTGCAAAATTCTCTGTCATTATTGACCTCACACACATTCTGTTTGTATTTCATAGTGATGTCCCTATATTGTCTGCCATATATTTATCTCCCCTAAACAATCCAAACTGTCCTTGATTGTCCATGATAGAGATCCAGTTTTCTCTCTGGTAACTTCTTTTTTATAGAACTGCAATATTTTATGTCCTTCCTCATAATATGTAATGGCTAGCATGTGGTGGTGCAGGGATGGAGGTTTTCCTCATCTCACTTAGATAGAAGCTAGATAGGGCCAAGGCATCTTCTCTTACTATTTCACTAAGCCGTTAAGATAAAATTTGCATATTTGCCTTCTTTATTTCTTATGTCTCCTCTTAACAATGGAATCATGTGTGAATTAATAAAGATGTGAATATAGTAATATAATAGTGAATGAAGAAGGGTCTTCAGAAATATCATTTCATTTTAACTATTTTATTCCTTGAAAGAATTATCATGTGTAAGTGAATCTCCCGTTAGCCTAAATGTATGACTTATAGGAACCAAGAGTCTTGATAAATTTTTGGCTGTTGTTTGGTAAATCAGCCACTGCAATTCATCTTGCAACATTATCATTTTATGTGTTTTACATTTGAATTGAAAACTTACATAAAAAGCCTTGCCTTTGCTTAGATATCCCTTTCTTTCTAACTTTTTGTTCAATATCATTAAAATTTTTCTTTACTTGAGAAAAGACTAATGAGATTTAGCTCTGGAATGATCCCAGAAGACCAAGTAAAAACACTACTTCCAAATTTTTGGAGATTCAACTATAGAACATGCCCACCCTCAAACTGTCCTTTACCAACCACGAATGAACATTTTGTTAGCTTAGTGATCAGGACAATATCAACACTTTTAAAAAATTAGGTGAAGGAATTAAAGCAATATTCAATCTGGATACAATTTAGGTATGGTTTTTACATTTCATTTAATAAGGAATCAATTTCTGTGTGTGGGCATCTTAAAATTTCTGGCTCATTGTGATTCAAGAATTGAAGGACAGTCTGATCCAAAGAGTCTGCCATTATATCATATACATCTCAGAACAGGTATTCATGAAAGCATGATAAACTCTTTGCTCATAGGAGTTTACTTTTTTTAAAAAAAAAAGTTTTATATTTATTTTATTTTTGAGAGAGGGAGAGAGAGAGAGTGCAAGTGGGGGGAGGGGCAGAGAGAGAGGGAGACACAGGATTCAAAGCAGACTCTAGGCTCTGAGCTATCAGCACATAGCCTGACTGGAGGCTCAAACTCAGACTGGGAGATCATGACTTGAGCCAGTCAGCCCTCAACCAACTGAGCCACCCAGGTGCCTCAGGCCTTTACTTTTAGTACCACATGTATAGATGAGAAATTATAACAATTTTTAAAGTATGCTTTATTAAATGAGTAAATTCATTTATTTTACCATTTGCTATTAAAATCCATCCATAAGATTATTTTCTTTTTCTTCCTAACTAACTTAGGCTTGAGAATTTTATAAGAACCATAAACCAGGAGCTCAGCTTTTCTAGAATTTTTTTAAAAGGTCATAAAAAATATATGAGATTGACACTGGTGTCCCAAATGCTCCCTGAGAGAACAGGCCAAGGTTGTAAGCAGTGGCAACAAAACATGGGTATTAATGTTAAGCGTCAACACCAAAGAGTCCGTACAAGCAGCTGGTCACAGGGAAACAGTAAGGAGTTAAGACAGGGAACACCAATCCAAGGACAAAACTATAGGATAAAATACCAGAATGGGAACTGGTCAGAGTCAGGAAAGAATCAAGTCCATGAAAAATCCAATAATTTCAAACTTAAGCCAAGGATCTGTGAAAAAGATTTCTTGATGGCAGATAAAATTCAGGAAAGCAGATAGTTTAATAAAGGAGTTTGATTAAAAATTTAATGATTAATTACATATTTATATTATTTAAAATTTTAAAGTTTTTTTTTTAATATTTATTTTACTTATTTTGAAAGAGAAAAAGAGTGAGCATGAGCAGGGGAGGGAGAGGAGAGAGAGAATCTCAAGCAGGCTCTATGGTGTCAGCACAGAGCCCGATGTGGGGCTTGATCTCACGAACCTTGAGATCATGAACTGAGCCAAAATTAAGAGTCGGAGGCTTAACCAACTAAACCACCCAAGTGCCCCAAATCTTCAAACGTTTCAACACAGTTCATGCAGTGAGCCACCTATAGGATACTTTGGGCCTTATATGTCAGGAATTTTTTTTTCAATTAAAAACAAAAAATGTATTGAAGCTTACTCATAGTATGAAATAGATAACAGAATTTAGAGAAAATTTGAACCAACATTGTGTAGGATGGAAAATGATATTTGACTTCCTTAATCTAATCTGGGTAGCAAAAACCATAAACAATTTTTTTCAGTGTGCCACTATTATAATTACTTATAGAGCCACACAGTTTCATCTTAATGATGTCAGAAAAAATATATTGGCTTACCCCATGACCAACAATTTTAATGTTATTCAAGGAGAATGTAAATCATAGATCCCTAAGGGAAAGTTAGGACAATATAAAAAAATGAAGGAACTGAGGGCTGCTAGAACAAGGAATACAAAATAATATAGTAACTTTCAATATTAAGATAGCATTCTATTATAATCAGAAGTTTTGTATGTCTTGACTTGCTTGTCTTGCTTGTAATGCAGCCTCCTTTTAGTAATCTTCCAATAAGTCAGAAGATTCTGATAAGAACAAAAGAAGCCAATTTCTACATAACCACATCTTCTTACTTTGTTTTGTTTTAACAACTTTATTGAGATATAGTTGTTAAACAACAAAAACATAATGTATACAACTTGATGCACTTAACATATGCATACACCCATGATATCAGCTTCACATTCAAGGTAATAAACATATCCATCACTTCCAAAAGTTTCCTTGAGTCCCTGTGTGTGTGTGTGTGTGTGTGTGTGTGTGTGTGTGTCTACATGTTGTGTTAGTTTTGTTTGTGGAAAGAATACTTAACATGAGATTTACCCTCTTTAAAATTTTGGACCAGAAAGCTACTTCCTGGAAACCGTGTCCTGATCTCCATTCCATTTCCAGTTAATGCTGTCCTACTCTAGATCTAGTACACACAGTAGAAAATTGGGTAAAAGAGGGACGTGGTGCTTTGATCTACAATCAATGCTCAGTAGATTTTGGAAACTCTGAGATTCTCTTTCATAAAAGACACGATAGAAATATTGTAAATACATAAATATAATGTGGATAATAATGTGTGGGTGTTAATTTTCTTACTTGGCAAAGGACTCATGTGGCTTATGTTACAATGCCCAATTATGGTGGGGCAATTAAAAATAAACACAAAAAAACTCATACTTTTAAGAGACCTAGACAACCCATTTATATAGGACACAGTCAGGCATTAAGTTTAGTACTAATTGTTAAGTCTCATCTTAAACAACACATCTATAGGTTTGATTTACCAGAGAGGAGGAGATTGATTAGAGAGACAACAGAAAACAATTTGAAATTCCAGATAAGAAACTATCACAATGATCATTTCTTTCATACACCATAGTTATGGTCACTGAAGAGCTGTAATATTTGCTTTCTTCTCTTTTAGTATATTCTGTCTTCTACAGTCTAATTAAAATCGTCCCAATTTTAAATGTGAAATTTTTAAAATTGAGATATAATTGACATACACTATATCAATTTAGGTGTGCAACAGGATTTAATATCTGTGTATATTGTCAAGTGACTACTTCAGTAAGTCTAGTTAACATCCATCTCTACACATAGTTACAGAATTTATTTTTCTTGTGATGAGAATTTTTAAGACCTATTTTGTTAGCAACTTTCAAATAAGCAATACAAATTATTAACTATAGTCTCCACGTTATACATTACATCCCCATGACTTAATGTATTTTATAACTGAAGTTTTGTACCTTTAGACCACCTTCACCCATTTGACCTCCCAGCCCACCCATGTGAAATGTTTAATATAGACAAAGTTCTGAGGCATTCCTTAGAGTTTTTTTCTTTCTTTTTTATGCTTACTTATTTTTAGAGAGAGAGAGAGAGAGAAACAGACCCCTAACAGGGGAGGGGCAGAGAGAGAAACACACACACACAAACAGAGAATCTGAAACAGGCTCTAGGCTCTGAGCTGTCAACACAGAGTCTTCCATTCGGCTCAAACGCATGAGCTGTGAAATCACGACCTGAGCTAAAGTTGGATGCCCAACAGACTGACCCACTCAGGAGCGCCTAGAATTTTTTTTCTTAAAAAATTTCTAAAGGAAATTTTATGGTGCTTCACAGGAAGTATGATGCTGTTCAGGGCAGTGAATCTGAGGTGATGATACATTGGGGGTAGGCAGCTTCCCTGTTTTTGTACATAAAGCCTATATGTATTAAACACGGAGACCCTCTATAGAGCCACCTATTCATTTTTGGATTCATAAACATATGACAAAATGTTTCAATTTTCCAATTCTTGGTTCTGTACACCATTTCACGTTTTTCTCCATGCTATTTTCTCTAGGCTGAAAGGAATCAATATCATAATATATCGTTCTCCTAAATGTGGATTGTATGTGTGTGTGTATGTATGTGTGTGTATATGAAGTAAGTGTAAGAATTTAAAAGAGGCAGTGATTCAATAATCTAGTAATATAATCTTTACTCTGCACGCAATTTTTATATGATAATAAGGAAGATGAGATCTTATGAGAGTAACATAATTTTCCATTTTAGCTTGGTTTTCAGAAATCCAAATAATTTAGACAAAATTCAGTTAAAATGTTTAATTAAATATATTATTTATTTTGTAATCAGGACAACCACTTTTATATTTAATTGTACGCATTATTTTGTGAAAAATTAATAGGTTCCCTTCCCTTTACAAATATAAGCTGCTTACTATCACTTAGCATTTTACTACTTAGTGCCTTTTTATACACAATTTTCTTATTTCAGTGAATGCCTAGATAAAAATAAACAAGGCTGCTAATTTTTCCTTGTTTGCTCTTGTTTAGACAAGCCAAGTCCATGATCCCCTAATACCCTGAACCATACAGGGGGAAAGCTTGTTCTGCAGATGTAGCTGATATTTTACATATTAGAATAATCTCCATAGCCCAGAGGAACTAAAGTGTTAATGCAATTAAATTCTTAATTTCAAGTCCAAATATTTTACTTCCCCATAGTAAATCCTGCTCATTAAGTATGTAGCACATATGGGCAGAAATAATCCTCTCTAATCTAAGGTTCTCTAGGGGCCTTACTTGACCTTTTTTATTCTGATAATCAAAATACTGTAATAGATAAAACTGTGTATTCCTATATTATTATAACTGGGGAGGCTTGATAATTAGTAACTATAATATTTATAAAAATGATAAAAGATTTGTTAAGAATTATTGAAATAAGTCACATTCTCTGAAATGACACACACACAATTGCCTGAACATACACAAATACATACACATATTTTATATATATATTTATACACACAGAATAATTTATACACTAGTATCTATTATTTACAGGTTTTCTGTGTGGTATGATACCAGTTTCCTAAATGGTAAAATAAAAAAATAATGTTTATTTGAGTAGTGGAGATGGTGTTCCAGTCTGGATTCTCTTATATTTAAGATTCTGGGATTCTGGTTATTAGCATATAATTTTAGGTACTCAATGTGATCCGCCAAGTAACTTTTGGCCCCTTTTATGGACTTTTAAAGAAAAAAATATGTATTTGTGGTATTGAGGCTGTCTGTCTTTTCCTTTAACTGCTTCAGTCACATCCAACAACTGAACCCTTTACACCATAGTTAGGTACTTTAAACCTCATTTAGAAATAAAAATCAAAATTTGTTTGTATCTAAACTATAAAACAACTCATTTCAGCAAGTGAATGAGGCTAAAATGATCCAGGTAGTAATTGGTTAGAGTTGGAAACATTAGTGTGAACTCATTTTTAGCTTAAAATAGACACAGGTGATTAGAGACATAGATAGCTGTATATACACAGGTTAGTATAAATACAGTTATGTTTTTCTCTGTCCATTGAGAGATCTTAAAAGAAACAGTGGCTTAATAGCTAAGCACATCTTACATGAATTTATTGGTGTCTAATACCATTCTCCAATGAAAGGAACTGGTCTTTTTGGAGAAATGGCTAATTCTAGTGTTGGAACAAACAACACACAAGATAAGCCTAGAGTATCATGTGGTGTCATAAACTAAGAAGGGCTCAGTGTAAGCACATGCACACACACACACCCACACACACACACACACACACACTTTGATCAGGATATGTCAAAGGCACACAGGAGCCATCTGAAAGATCTTCCAATGGCCAAAGCTACAACAATTTGAGCAACAATATAAAAGAAACAATACTGTATTATTATCTCAAGGATAAAATACACAAATATCAATGAATTCATATTGATACAAATAAATAATAAAATAAATAAATAAATATGCATAAAAGACAATTCCGCCATCCAGAAAAATTCCAAAAATTAATGTAGAAAATCTGTGTTACACAAGGAGGAACATGGCTCCCACTTCTTAGATAAGTGCAGTACATAGCAACTTCCTTTCAAGGAATAGCACTATTCCAAGGGATAAAAAGGAGTAACTTTACAGTGGCAAAACTGACACTGAGGTGATCAAACCATAAATTATGTTGATAATATATAACCTTGATATGATGTGTTGAAAGTGATAATTTACTCTGGCTTTCTCCCAACTCATAACCCCAGCCGTATCTTAACAAATGCACTTGAAAAATTCCAGTAGGGCAACATCCTATGCAAAATAACTGACCAGTACTCCACAGAGCTGTCAAGGTCATAAAGAATAAAGTCTGAGAAAATGTCATAGGAAAGAGAGTCTTAAGGAGACATGACTACTAAACATAATGTGGTATCCTAACTGGGATCCTGAAATAGAACAAGCACAATGGGTAAAAATTAAAGAGGTATAAACGCACTATGGAGTTTGGTTAATAATAACGTATCTATGTTGCCTTATTAATGATAACAAATGTAGGATATTAATGTAAAATTGTCCTAATAGGGAAATCTGTGTGCCTGAGTGTATGAGAACTCTCTGTGCTTTCTTCTAATTTTTTTTGTAGACATAAAACAAACAATAAAGAAAAACAAACACATCATTCCTCCCATGCCTACCCTCAAGTCATCCAGCTCACAGCATCACGATACTTCCTGTGGAGCATTCTGGAACTTCCTTAGTGAACATCACAGGTGAGAATTTCAATGTATTATCAGAGCTCTTGAAGTTACTACCCGTGATGTTTACTAAGGAATCGGCAGTCTTTTTGAGCAGTATGTGGGAAATAATTATAAAGTGATGGGTTTTGAGTATTTATCATTACTGTTTTAAGTATAACCTATTTCATGTAAATTTTATAATAGCTGTGTTTAACAACTGTCCCACAAATATCTGACAATTCGACCAACAGCTCTGGCTCTAATAACAGTACAAGTTGCTTCCAGCACACCAATGCTTGGGAGTCTGTGTGTGTGTGTGTGTGTGTGTGTGTGTGTGTGTGTGTGTGTGTTTGGCCTTTAATTAAATTGTTAGTAAGTAATTTTTAAAGAAACAACTAAATATTGTGACACAAAATTTTAATTTTAAGGAGTTTATGAGATTTAAATTCCTCCTTAAGAAAGACCACACTGGGGAGCCTTGGTACCTTGGTTGGTTGAGCTTCCAGCTCCTGATACCAGCTCAGGTCATAATCTCAAGTTTCCTGAGATCCTGAGATCAAGCCCTTGCGTCCGGCTCTGCACTGACAGCACAGAGCCTGCTTGGGATTCTCTCTCTCTCTCTCTCTCTCTCTCTCTCTTTCTCTCTCTCAATATAAATAAATAAACTTAAAAAAAAGAAAGCTTACACTAATTAATAAATGTAATTTTATAAGCAATTACCAGCCACTGCTCTTTGTAAGGTACTGCCCAGTTGTAATGAGGGCGAGGCAGCTGGGGGAGAAAAAGAGAGAGAGACAGAGGCAGAGGCAGAGAGACATAGGGAGAGAGAGAGAGAGAAAAAAAAGGTCTCCTTACCCTCAACTAATTTGCTTCCCCTTTATAACTTTTTCAAATCAGAGATGGCATGCATGATGTGACTCCATGGGGCATATATAACACGCCTAGAACCTACACCTCAGGGAAACAGTCCTAAATGGAATCAGTCCAGTGGGGTTTGGTGTAAGCACTCCTTATCTGTATTTTGTTTCTCTTTTCTTATTATCTTACTTATGTCCTTCTTCTGTACTCTCTCACACCCCAGTAATCCACAGTGCACCATCAAATCCCACTTCCACTCCCTGACCCCTGGCACAATCACATGAAAATACATGCAGAGGACACACATAAAAACAATGTCTTTCTTTGACCAGCTTACAAGGAAATACGCAAGCAAAGGCAGGTGTATTGCCCTATTTTCCCAGTTTCCCCTTCAAAACCTATTAAGGTCTTATTTCAGAATTTGGTGGTAATCCTTTTGCCATAATTAAAGATAATTCTTCAAGTATCTTAATGAAACTAAAGTGTACTCATGTATACAAATACACAAATTCTGGTGCAAAAGGGAACATACAGAAAATCTCCTAATATAGAGGTAAGTTATAGCTGTCTCAATAGCCTTAGGACTACAGTATATTCTCAGTTGGCCTTATTTTTTTAAGTTTATTTTTGAGAGAGTATACACACAGGAGGGGCAGAGAGAGAGAGGGAGACAGAGGATCCAAAGTGAGCTCTGTGCTGACAGCAGAGAGTCTGATGCAGGGTTTGAACTCATGAACCATGAGATCATGGCCTGAGCCAAAGTAGGTCACTGACTGAGCCTCCCAGGTACCCCTTTCAGTCAGCCTTAAATAAGGAAGGAGCTGTGTTTCACCTCCTTGTCGACTGCTACAGATTGACGGTTTCTGGATTGAGCTCTACTTGAAGCTAATTTTACTACTTGGATCCCCTAAATCAAAATACATACACTCAAAGCACGCATACACATATTAAAACATATTTATTTAAAATAAATGTAGTCTTACTTTGCTATCTGAGGCTTGCAAACAAAGGATTCCGGTGCAAAATAGCACATAATAAACTTTTCCCTGACTCCAAGGGTTCTTCTTATCAAGATTAACTATTTTTAAAATAAAAAAATACTCTAGTTGTATGCATATTGTTATGGTTGAATTGTGTCCCCACAACGATGTTGAAGTCCTAACCTCAGGCCTTGTGAGTAATGCCCTATATGAAAATAGGGACTTGGCAGGTCATCAAGTTATGGGTTAAGGTCATTAGAGTAAGCCTTAAACCAATATGACCATGTTTCTTTGTGTGTTTGTTTGTTTGCTTGCTTGTCTACAATATAACTATGCTCTTATAAAAAGGGGAAATTTAGACACTGAGACAGATAATTATATAGGGATAGGCCATATGAGGAGGAAGGCAAAATTGGGTGAGGCAGCTTCAAGCCAAGGAGTGCCGAAGATGACCAGCAGATCATCAGAAGCTAGGGAGAAGCATGGGACAGATTCTTCCTCAGAGTTTTCCAAAGCAACAAATTCTGCAGACACCTTGATCTCTGACTTCTTTCTGTCCTTCCTAAATGTAAGATAATTCATTTCTGTTGTGTAAGACCCTCAGCTTGCGGCACTCGGCAGCCTTGGAAACTAGGAGGGCACTTGTGAGGAGCACTGGGTGTTATATGTAATTGATGAATCACTGAATTCTACTCCTGAAACCAATATTACACTGATGTTAACTGACTAGAATTTAAATAAAAACTTGGGGGTGGGATTTAAATAAATAAATAATAAATAAAAACTTGGAAACAAAGAAACTAATATGCACATAGATAAATATAGGTCTGGAGGGAAAGTATAAAAATAAATTTAAAAGACTCTGAAGACGAGCTTAAAATAACTTAAGTGATGTTTTTGGAAAATTGGAATCCATAGTCTTTCAGCACAGACTTAAAATATATTTACTTATTCACTCGTATATTTAATAGATGTTTATCAATGGCATGGCCACAACATGGCAGCTACTAGGTAAGTGACACCAGAATGACAGAGGTTGTCAGCAGATGAGGTTGGAAAGGACACACATTCAATTTCCCTAAGATACCCATTAATTATGTTATGCCTTCACAATTTTCAATGGCTTCTTTGTTCTCTCTCAAAAGTGCCCTGGGTCTGAATGATAAATTATATGGTTGCCCTACCTCCAGGTCAAAATAGAAGTGTAGATCATTACACCAGAAATCAGAAATTAGAGAGAGTGGAATGAAACATTCATGTGTTAAAAGAATTATTCTACTGGGCCATATAGAGAACAGGTTAAAGGAGGAAAGAGTGGAATAAGGAGGAGAGTTAGAAGGCTATATAACAAATTTAAAACACTGAAAGATTCTAAAAGAGGCAGAAGCCTCCCTCTCTGCCTAGTGGGAGTTAACAGTCTGTTCATCGAAACACAACAAATTTTAAATAAAAATTAAATTTAAATATGTTGTAATAGAAATATTAGCATACATTTTTGTCATAATAAGAAGTTATAGAGAAACATGATGTTTTTTTTAAATCTCTTTGGCAGCTCATGTAGATATTTTCCATTCTGATTTATGAAGTTGGTTGTTGCTCTACATTTGTGGGAACTGATCCATGTCAATGTAATGCCTATTAGTGTCTGATTAATTGTCCTCATTATAGATGTTAACTAATCTGGAGTCAGCACCTCTTCATCCTAAGGATTCTTTAGTAGCTCTGAGACCAAAAGTGACCCGTCCTTTCACTGCTACAGACTTGCCTCCATTTGCTTTGCTACCTCTTAAACCACCCAACACTCTTTCTCAGACGCTTTCCAGACCACTTCTCAATCTCTGCTTGATGGTTGGCTTCGGTGAGCTTAAGTCACTTTTTCTAGGTCCAGATGCAAAAAGGGTTCAACGAAGGTACTTCAGCATCTTTTTTCACCCTGTTACATTTCTGACCTCGCTTCTTGCGCTTTCTTTTGCTTTATGATCACTGGTCTTAGAGAATCAAGCCTCTGCTTTCAGAAAAGTCTTTCAACTCAGGTCTTTGAAATCTTGTACAGTAAGCACTTGATCAAGTTGTAGTTTTGTCTCTCACTCTGAACTATCTATCTGGGTTGAAATGAGACAAAATGTGAGAGCAATGTATATGTTCTTTATGTACATAATTCACATAATGATTGATCCATTAATCTTAAAAATCCAACAAGAGATTTGTCAGTTAGTATCAGAAATGATGAGAAAAAATGAAACAGGCCTATAGGACCTGAAAATGTTTGCAGAAGAAGATGCTGGCAGTGACATCGACTTCAGTGGGCTTTCTATTTAATGGTTAATAATCTTCTTACTTATCATTCCCACTATACTACCATCTTCCTTAGAATGAAACTCTAGATTCCAAATATCACACACCATAGAATTTGAAACTAATTAGTCTTCAATGTTTCCAAAGAGAAAAACAGCATACAATTTATTACGATTATAAGATTGTAATAATTGATGAGATACCTAAATAAAAGAAGTATATTCTAAGTTCCATGAGAGAAGAATTACCTCCTCATGCACGAAAACACGTGGTCTCCCACAATTTTCAACATACATTCTATTTGGAACTTAATTACATTTTGATGATGTTAAATTGAAGTCAATGAGATAAGCAAATGCGCCCAGTAAATAATTGTCAGATCCATTAATTGCCAGCAATTCTTCAATTATTTCACTTTCTCATATTGGACTACTAGTCCTGGTCTACAGGGTAGCCTACCAAAGGCAAAATTGGTTAATATTCAGTATCCGTATTTTCTTTAGAAAACTGTTATCTTTCAATTAAATCTACTTTAATTGGCAACAGTTCTTCAGTCTTCTTTGTATTTCAAGACTTTACAGAACCCATTTTTGTGGAATGTCCCTCAATTTTGGTATATCTGGAGTTTCTTCATTATTAGATTTAGGTTATACATTTCTGGCTGAAGCAACATCAAAATGGTATTTGATCCTTCTCAGTGCATCATATCAGGAGGATCATAATTCCAGTCGATTCTATTACTGGTGATGTGACATTTTGTCTCTTTGAGATCAATAATTAATTTGTGAGGGGACAGATTGAGTCTCCATAATTCTCCTGTATCTCATCAAAATTTTACTTACACATTTTAGTGTCCATCAATGATTACTGACATAAAGCAACTGATATAAGTATTTAATGCTTTGTGTTGTGTTAGACTCAAGTCTAATTGTGTATCCACAACTAAAACAAAGGTGAGGATTTAGGATAGTGATAAGTACTATAAATAATACATAACGGTAATTCTTTTTTTAAAAATTATGTCATGGGATGATGGAAGGCAAACTTAAGTTGGGTGTATCTTAGCAAGTAGTAGATGAACTGACAATTGAATGACAGGAAGGACACACCATATAAAATTTTGGAGTGGGGTTTTCCAAGCAGAGAGAACAGCAAGACCCAAGATATTATGGAAGGAAATATATTGGCATGTTCACCCATTAGAAAAAACATGATTGGATGAACCATAGAAATGGAGAAGAGAGGAAGAAGGTGTGATTGGAGACAGGCATTGTAAACCTTGGTAATGATTATAAATCTCATGCCCATAAATGGGCATTGGAGGAAAGGAATGATATGGACCTCATAAATAAATTTTCATTGGGTGTGTGTGTGTGTGTGTGTGTGTGTGTGTGTACCTAAATACTTATTTTACTATTGGATTTAGCTTGATTCCAGGTAAATATTTCTTTAAATATAGATGTTGGGGTGCCTAGGTGGCTCAGTTGGTTGAGTGCCCAACACTAGATTTCAGCTCAGTTCATGATCCTAGGGTCATGGGATCAATCCCTGCAATGAGCCCCGTGCTGTGCGTGGAACTGGCTTAGGATTCTCCCTCTCTCTCTCTCTCTCTCTCTCTCTCTCTCTCCTTCTGCCTCTCTCCCCCATTCATGCTCACTCTCTCTCCCCTTCTGCTTCTTTCCCCCATTCATGCTCTCTCTAAAATATGTATATTTATATATATATATATGTATGTATATATACACACACACATATATACATATATATATAAACACATATATATACATATAGATTTATACCATATATTGTCATCAAGAATGGGCAAATTTGTGTATCCTATTTTGACCTATGAACTATCAATAAACACTTGGAAAAGCAATGTGTTCATCAATTAAGTAATCAGTAATGCAGGTGTAAGTAATGGCAAACACGTGAAAGAAATATCAGTAAAAAATGATAAAAAGAAAAAAAAAATCTTTAGAACAATCATTTTTTACAACCTTTGCTCTGCTAGACTTGACAGTGTCTCGTAATTCTACTGTTCTTGTGTGAAATTTCTCCAGAGACACATATATTACATATTAGTTAATATAAGATACAGAATGACAAGTTCCCATATATCCTAATAGCTATCGCACTTTCCTGGGTCAGGCAAGGTGAGTCTTTTCTCATCCATCATACGCTTCACAAATCTAGGACATAGTTCTTTCACTGCACTTTTGGTGTTCTCTCTTGTCTGGTGATAATATATTTCACAATTAATTGGAGGGATATTATCAGCTTAAGTGAAATTTTAGAATTTCTGGTCTGGTGCACCATCCCAGGAGAATAAAAAGCATGTCATATTGTATAGATAACTTTGTAATTATTTCGATTTACCATAGCACAATCTTTACAGCATGTAGCAATTACTGAGCATGACCACAAAATAATGTCCTTTTTTCCCACAGTTCCTCCAGCATAAATCAGACTAGAAAGCCTAGAGTTATCATAACTTAGTGTATAAATTAAATAAGGCCTGGTATCAAATTTCCATAAAATTACATGGTATAGCATGATACTTTGTATATTAAAAAAAAAAAAAAAACTTTCCAAACCAAGGTCAATCTTCAGGGATTTTTGCTCTTTTCTTTTTAGCACATAACCTGCTTATTATAAAAGAGCCAGAATCACATACCTCAGCACAGTAATTTAAATTTTATATCCCAAGAGAAAATATGCCATAGATTTTTCACATCTATGAAGCAGTTTGCTTTTCTAATTAGATATTCTGAATATTTCACTGAAATGTGACTCCTGAGCCAAAAGAAAGAAAAAGGGGCGGGGAGTTTATTGCTAGGCATGAGTAGAATAATTGTGGAAATGCTCTCAGAAAATATAACCAAAACCCCTTATTATTTGACTTATTTTTACTGAAATGGGTAAAAAAAAATCATTGTAGGTGATTCTGTGAAAGTTCATCATGCCTTATCAGCAAAGCAAAGCTGAGGGAGGCAGGCAGATCCATTTCTAAAAGACGAGTCTGATTTTCTGACCTTCAAGTTGGAAAGCTGACTTGGCTACATCCACAAATGAAAGTCTTCCATGTTAGCAAAAGTAAGAAATATGTACCCTGTAGGGAGAGATCACTGTGCGTGCATCAAGGATACTACCCTCCCATCTATCCTCAAAATGTCCGTCACCTGAAAGAAGAATAAAGCGTTGTGAACTTTCCATCAGCTACGGCATAGAGACAAAAACAGGCCAGTGAGGCAAAGAAACACTTTAACTCCTACAAGTTTGTGTAGACTACTTGGACAACTATTAGATTTGTAATTAAACAGACCTGGATCCAGATCCTGATTCCTTCAATAGCCAAACGTGCTCGCTTAAGCAAATGACTCCTCACATAACATGAGGTTTCAAAATAACCACCTCACTGCCTGTGATGCAAACCAAATGCAATGATGTGTAACATGTGCTTGCAATTTAGTAGGTATTCAATTTAGTGTTGTCCTTCTATCCACCTCAGCACATTTTGTATTTTTCTCACAGGAGAAATGAGAGCAACCAGCACATCAAGTTCTGATTTGACAACAGTTACTGACTACTCATCGTGGCAAGGACCATACTAAATTCTAAAGATAGAAAAAAGATGAGAGGGACAATACTAAAATAGAATATGCTGAAAGATATTGAAATATTATACTCAAGGTAAATTTGATATGACACATTTTTTTAATTCCTGGCCTTTCTCAATTTGATAGATAAAGCATTACTACCCTTGTAGTTTGATCTATGTGTTCATGAACTTCCACCAATCACATTTCAATTCCATTAAAGATAAGTGTCTCCTATGCGTGCCAGTCTGTCATTACCAGCACAAGGATTCTGGAATCAGACGGACCTTAGATAAAATCCTCTCTCTTAAGTCATTATATCCCTGAGTAATTTAAATTTTCTAAACCTCAGTTTTTGGTTCTCTATCATGTAATCTTTTGTATTAATGAGACAATGTATACAAAGCCTTTAGAAGAGTATGAACACATAGTATATGTTCAATAAATATTGCCTGCTATTGTTATGATTATTACTGCCATTTCCTATAAGGACATGATAAAAACAAAACAGAAAAAATAAAAGTTTTCCAAGACAACCTCCAGGGGATATTTTCGATATAAGTTGCACTTACTTTTCACAAGAACTAGAATAAAAACACTCGCAATTCGCCATTATTGCACTGCATTAAACTATTGCATTACTTGGTGGGGGCAAGCATTGCAGAAGAATAACACAAGGATAACTCTTTATAAGTATCTCTTGCCTAGAAATTATGCCAGCAGTGTTAATAGAATTTCATAAAAGTAATACCTAGCCAACTAATGAAAGGTTTATATCATAGAAAGAAAGGAATAAAAAGGAAATAAAATGCTTCCAAATATGATAGTGGTAACGAAATCCTCCCAAGTTTTTAAATAAGCAGTAATGTTTTACAAATTAATATTAATTTTTTGTAACCAGTAAAACACATTGTATTTGAATAATAGAATAAAGGCAAAAAAACCAACATTATAAGGTGGAATGGAAATTTAGGTATGAATAGGAAATTTAGGAAATAAGGTATAATAGAAATTTAATGTTCCTTTGGCACTTGGAAAAATACTTGTTAATAGTAATTAAATTTCTATATTTTGTTGTTATTGAAAAGAACTTTCAGAATCTTGCCTGGTTTTCACAGCAATACTCTGATAAAAATCAAGTTATGATTTTTAGAAATTATGTTGTTGAATGCAAGCAGCTAGTAAATTATGGACTTGGCCCTTAAAACAAAGCCTTCTAGCAATAATTCCATTTTTCCCCATTAAAGTTTTCTGCCTGCTGCATTTCCTATCCTAAGAAAATAAGATATAAAATACAAGTAGAGTTTTTGTCTCCTGTTCTAATAACTCTATTCTTAATATACCTTGATATTCCAAAATTGTTTAAATTTTTCTTGAATTAATGTCTAGATGAATTTTTGCAGAGTTTAGGGGAGTTTAAAGGAATAGCAGTGGATGATAAGCAGTTTAAATGTATTCACTGTATTTTCAAATAATTTCATATGTAAGATTAAAAATAATTAATTAATTTATTTTTTTATTCTTTCATTGGCAAGCTACTTCAGTGGCAGGGAGAAGGAAATAAAACCTTTTTTTGACTCTGAATATATAGGAATATTGCTTGTCTGCTTTCATTAATCTGGTCATGTAGCTTTTGCCCTCAGAATACATTGCAAAATGCGGTATTTCTTCCAGACTTTTTTCTGAGTTTCTAAACATACTGGAATTATTCCTCATACTCTGTGATTAAAGGAGCTTAAACATTTAGCTAAAAAGACTTGTCATGTACATTATCCTGGCCAATTTAAACTCATAACAAAGTCCTCTGTAACTAAATTGTCAATGAGATTCTCAGGTTTGTAGCTATCCCTGAGGCCTAGATAATGATACAGCTAAGCTATGATTGGCCCACCTTTCTTCAGCTATAATCTATGCTGCCTACATGTGGAGAGAGTTTCTGGAACTACTAATTGTATCTTATCTCTAAAAATATTCTTTTGGAATATTCAAAACAGCTGGAAGCAAGATGTAATGTCACAATGTCAGAAAAGTCATAATTGGGTCTATTCTGAAGGGTATGCTGTGTCAGGATGGACTGAAGTTAAAGAGACAGGAATCTTGAAAATGTTTTTAATAGAGCACTATCCCTTTTCAGCTATGTTATTTTCCATCAGATTTTCTCATGCAGAAAGAAAGAAAAGAGCTGTGGTTTACTTACCTTTCAATAACACAGTTCGCCTTTGAAACCATATTTATGTTATGGAGTAAACACTATTGTTTTCATGGTATACTGTCTTTCAATTTTCTACATGTGATTATATAGGTTTTAAATTTTTTCCCATTGGCTTCTGGGGCCATTTTATATGTCAGGAAGCAGAATCAAAGCCTAACCAATTTATAATAATTTTTTTTCATCTTAAGGACCACATGAAAAAGATCCATAGATGAGAAGATTGGAAGTCTTGGCTGAATAAGGTTGTTGGTGACCTGTGTTACAAGGTTTTCAAAATGGCTGTCCCTTTATGTTCAGAAAAATAGAATATTTCTTCATATAAATAAAAATAATTTTTTACACTAGCTATCTGAAAAGTAATATCTTCCTGCACTCATGCTTACTATGAAAGATAATTAAATTTAAATTAGTTTCATCTTGGACCATAAACAATGGTGTTTCACTACAGAAATACAAAATATTCTTATTTGGTTGTAGTTAATACAAAAGTATAACATTAATCTCCTCTTATCTATTTTAACATTTAAAAAATGGATACTGAATTTAAGAGAGTAAGATCAGGTAATAATAACCTGATAAGATAGCCAGATCATTAATATACATCCTTTGGGAGTCATAACTGAACTCAAAATTATCTGAATTTCCACCTGCAACCACAAGGCTAAGATTCCACCTGTATATTCCACAGATGTTTAAACTCAACAAATAAAAAGTACTGTATTTTCTATTTCAAATGATACCTCCCTTATGCATCCTAATATCCAAATTAAAAACACAAAGGTTATTTTTGTTTTTCTCTCTACCTTATTTTTCACATTTGATCATTGACAAATTCTGATGAATTAATCAATCATTTTTCAGAAATTAAATCCATTCTTCCATATCTTTTTGCTTTAACTACATGCGACCACTCATCAACTTAACTGATCTCTTTTCTTTTTTTAATGAAGTACTTTTTTAAAAAGTTTTTAAAATGTTTATTTATTTTTGAGAGAGAGAGACAGAGCACGAGTGGGGGAGGGGCTGAGAGAGAGGGAGACACAGAATCTGAAACAGGCTGCAGGCTCTGGGCTGTCAACACAGATCCCGATGCAGGGCTTGAACTCATGGACTGTGAGGTCATTACCTAAGCCAAAGTCAGACGCATAACCGAGTCACCCAGGTGCCTCCTGGTCTCTTTTCTTTAATTCAGCTCCTCTCAAATCATTTTTCATACAATCCAGAGACATCTGTCTAAAATGTCAACTTAATCAGTCATTCTCCCTCAAAAGTGCCTTAAAATACTACTTATGCTTAAAGGTAAATTATCTTCTTTGTTTTTTAAATATTTATTTTTGAGACAGCACAAGCAGGGGAGGGGCAGAGAGAGGGGGACAGAAGATCTGAAGCAGGCTCTGCACTGATAGGCTGACAGCAGCAAGCCCAATGTGGGGCTTGAACTCACCAACCATGAGATCATGACTTGAGCTGAAGTTAGACACTCAACTGGCTGAGTCACCCAGGTGCCCCAATGTAAATTAACTTCTTAATATTCATATGCTAGTACATCTATAGTAAATCTCCTGATAGACTCAGACCTCACCATGTATCTTTTGGGAAAGTCATGCTCTGCATAAAAGTCCTTTTTATTGAAAGCTTAGCCAACCACTTCTTCTTGGTTGCAAACCATTGTGAAAATAAAGTTAAACTGCAGTAGCAGGCTGAAAGAAATCTACAAAGATGGATGATGGATGGAGTTAAAATAGAATGTTGAGCATTGTCTTTGTCTATTCAAATTGCTATAACAAAATACTACAAACTGGGTGGCTTATAAAGCAAACATTTTTTGATCAGTGTCCTGGATAATGGAAATCCAAGATTAGGATGTCAGCATCCTAATGTTCTCGTGGAGGATCTGTTCCTGGTTCCTGACTTCTCACTGGATCCCTACATGGCTGAAAGGGGGACAGAGCTCTCTGAGGCCTTTTTAGTAAGAGCACTAATCCCATTCATGAGGGCTGTATCCTCAAGACTTAATCACTTCCCCAAGACTTTCGCCTACTAATATCAGCACACTTTGAGGTTAGGAGTTCAACATATGAATTTTGGGGAAATATAAACAGGCCGATTTTAAAAGGGGCTATAGAAAAAATATTAAAAGAAATTACGAAAAAACAAAAACAAGAACAAACAAAAAAACAAACCACAAACCAAAAAAACAAAAACACATTAATTTCCTGCCACAATGGTGAACTAGGAAAAGCTGTCATCTCCCTCCCCAAAATCAGTCCTAGAGAAATGTTGAAGAAGAGTGGGCATGGATCGCATAAAGAGATAATAAAACTCTTTGAGGATATCTAAGAAGATTTACTTGAAATGGCGTAGGGTGAATGAGTACAACCTGGAAGGTAAGGTGGTAGGAAGGAAAAGGTAGATTGGAAAAAGGCGATTTTAATTTGCTATGCATTTCTTTTCCATTGCTTTGAGATAAACACTAATTTCCTCTATATCAAAGAAATTCCCTTCCCTAAAGAATCATTTTTGTTCTGCATTGCTTGATATAACTTTTAGTTGCTATCTTTTTATCACAGAAATTTGATATATGTAAAATATCTTAGGTCTAAACTGCTGGTGAGGGGGTTGGGTGACATCAGATCAGGACAAACTTTTACTGGCATGAGAGACTCATGAATACAGGTCAGAATTGATCAGTTGCCTCTTCAAAATTGCCTCTCCACTCATTTCTCTTAAGAATTTTCATTGAGACTTCCATAATTGGTTAACTACTAGATGAATTATCCCACCATTATAAACAGATAGAAAACAAATATATACTAGCTTTCCGACATTGGGTAACGAGCAGTGGAAGGCTCTAATGCCTGAAAGAAGGGGTTCTTCATCGGGATACAGAAATGTTATGCTTTCTTCTCTGAAGCTTTCAAATCCAAGTTCATTTTTTAAAACTTTATTCAGAGAAATGTTTTTCTTTCATGATCTCATTTGCTGTCTATATTGCATACTACTCTTAAATTACTTCTCATATACTCTCCCAATGTGGAGTTAACTCATTGTTATTTATTTAAATTCCTATATCTTTTATTATACAGAGATTACTATAAAATTATATTCTATTCGCAGGACCACCAGAAGTGGATCATGTCCATTGCACCTGGTAGAGTTAAAGATAAACTCTCCTTTGTCATACCCTCCTATACCATTAGATACAGTTACCATATTGGGAATAGAATATAATCCATATCCCAATTCTGAAGATTTTTTTTCTCCTTCTTTGTCCCTTTTACCTTAATTTCTTTTTCTCATTGCTCACCAGTTTTGGGTGACCTGGACAGCTTCTTCTGGATTTGTACTTTAACTGGGTACTTCTAGTAACTATGCTTGGTATCTTTTCACCTACTTCTCTATTACAAATTCCTCTCAGGTCAATATTTCCCACCATAAACCCATATACCAAGTATATATTTTCACTGAACTGTGATGGAATTTTTTTAAACAAAGGTTAAAATCATATGGCTATTTATTTATTTATTTATTTATTTAAAAAAATCCCTTCTCCAACACCCCTACTCGTTTTTTTCTTCTAGGAAGTCTTCGACCAAGGAATTGAAACTTCCTTTTTATACCCTCCATGTTTTATACATACCTTTACATCCCTTTGTGCTTCCTTCTTAAAATTCCTTAATCTGATCATCTACCTCACTAATTTGCTGTTTTGATATTATACTACTATTTCACTTAGCCATGTGATGCTTTATTTTAAATAACTTCCCGTATTGTTTTATCTTGATTTAAAAAAAAACTTCTTATTCTTGTTTGATATTGCTAGCATCTGTTCCAGTTTTCTTACATTGTGTGTATTTATTTCTAATCCTAGGTCTTTCCTTTCCACTAATTTTAGTTCACTTGATATATATTCTCTATTGTGTTGATTTTCTTTTTTTCTTTTGAACAGTTTTTGAGATAGCATTATTCTACAAATGTCTATTTGTTTAGTCTGGAAATTCAATTTTACCTGATATTATCATTTACTTTGTCTGGCAATCTGTCCTGTGGAAAGGTTTAAAATGAGGTCCTCATCTTTATGAGTCCCAGTGATCTGAGAAAAGAAAATGTTGTGAATCTCAGGATAGAGAGCCTTACGTACCACGAAATTCCTGATATCATTCTTTTTAGTTGTTAATCCAAACACATATCTTCAATCAATATTTCACTAATCTAACTTTGAAATAAGTAGCATTTGGAAGAGGGAGTTAACCCTGAGAATTTTTGTCTTCATTTGCAAAATATATCTTCTCTGGGTATAGAATTCGAGCTTGACTGATTTTGTGTTTGTTTTTGTTTTCTTCTTATTAGTACTTTTAAGATTCTCTTCCATTGTCCTCTGCTTCCATAAAATCTAACAAGGCATATATACTACTTTTTATATTTGTTTGTTTCTTTGCATGTAAAGATTTCATTTTCTTCTGGCTGCTTTTAAAACTTTATCACTGTTTTCAAGCAATTTTATTAGGACATTGACATCACCATTTAGCCCATCCTCCCACTATTTAGCCCATGCACCCCTCCTGCAGCCTTCAGTTTGTTCTCTGTTTAAGAGTCTCCTATAGTTTGCATTCCTCTCTACTTTTATCTTATTTTTCCTTCCCTTCCCCTGTGTTCATCTGTTTTTATTTCTTAAATTACACATATGAATTAAATCATATGATATTTGTCTTTTGCTAACTGACTTACTTCACTTAGCATTATCATTCTAGTTCTATCCATGTTGTTGCAAATGGCAAGATTTCATTCTTTTTGATGGCTGAGTACTATTCCATTGTATCTTATATATACCACTTCCTCTTTATCCATTCATCAGTCGGTGGACATTTGGATTCTTTCCATAATTTGGCTACTGTTGATGGTGCTGCTAGAAACATTGGGGTGCATGTTTCCCTATGAATCAGCATTTTTTATCCTTTGGATAAATACCTAGTAGTGCAATTGCTAGGTTGTAGGATAGTTCTATTTTTACTTTTTGTGGAACCTCCATCCTGTTTTCCAGACTGGATGCACCAGTTTGCATTCCCACCAACAGTGCAAAATCGTTCCCCTTTTCTTAGCCTTGCCAACATCTGTTGTTTCCTGAATTATTAATTTTAGCCATTTTTACAGGTGTGAGGTTGTATTTCATTGTGGTTTTGATTTGTATTTCTCTGTTGATAAATGATCTTGAGCCTCTTTCTCCGCATTCTCGCCAACATCTGTTGTTGCCTGAGTTGTTAATGTTAGCCATTCTGACAGGTGTAAGGTGGTATCTCATTGTGGTTTTGATTTGTATTTCCCTGATGATGAGTAATGTTGAGCATTTTTTCATGTGTTGGCTGGCCATCTGGATGTCTTCTTTGCAGAAGTGTGTATTCATGTTTTTTGCCCATTTCTTCACTGGATTATTTGTTTTTTGGGTGTTGAGTTTGATAAGTTCTTTATAGATTTTGGATACTAACCTTGTATCTGTATGTCATTTGCAAATACCTTCTCCCATTCATTAGTTGCCTTTGGTTTTGTTGGTTTGGTTTTGTTGATTGTTTACTTCTCTCTGCAGAAAGTTTTTATTTTCATGAAGTCCCAATAGTTCATGTTTGCTTTTGTTTTACTGTCTCAGGAGACATGTCTTGGAAAAAGTTGCTGTGGCCGAGGTCATAGAGGCTGCTGCCTGTGTTTTCCTCTAGGATTGTGATAGTCTCCTGTCTCACATGTAGGTCTTTCATCCATTTTAAGTTTATTTTTGTGCATGTATAAGGAAGTGGTCCAGGTTCATTCTTCTGCATGTCTCTGTCCAGTTTTCCCAATACCATTTGCTGAAGAGACTATCTTTTTCCCATTAGATATTCTTTCCTGCTTTGTCAAATATTAGTTGGCCATACATTTGTGGGTATAGTTCTGTGTTCTGTATTCTGTTCTATTGATCTTTCGGTCTGTTTTTGTGCCAGTACCATACTCTCTTGATGATTACAGCTTTGTAATGCAGCTTGAAGTCTGGAATTGTGATGCCTCCAGCTTTGATTTTCTTTTTCACCATTACTTTGGCTATTCAGGGTCTCTTTTGGTTCCATAAAAATTTTAGAATTGTTTGTTATAGGTCTGTGAAGAATGATGGTGTTATTTTTATAAGAATTTCACTGAATGTGTAGATTGTTTTGGGTAGAATCAACATTTTAACAACATTTTTTATTCCAATCCAGTCCCAGACCTCTGGATTATAGCAAAAGTGGTCATAAGAGGGAAGTACATAGCAACCCAGGCCTTCCTAAAGAAGGAAGAAAGGTCTTCAACTACACAACATAACCTTATGCCTAAAAGATAACCTTATTCCTAAAGTAACAAAAAATAAAGCCCCAAAACAGCAGAAGAAGGGAAAAATTAGAATAGAAATCAATGATACAGAAATAAAAAAAAAACAGTAGAGCAGATCAACAAAACCGGGAGCTGGTTCTTTGAAAGAATTAACAAAATCGATAAACCCCTGGCCAGATTTATCATAAAGAAAAGGGAAAGGACCCAAATAAATAAAATCATGAGTGGAAGAGGAGACATCCCTAACCACAACGCAGAAATACAAACAATAGTAACAGAATATTATGAGTATTATATGCCAATAAATTGGGCAATCTGGAAGAAATGGACAAATTCCTAGAGACATATGAACTACCAAAACTGAAACAGGAAGAAATAGAAAATTTGAACAGACCTATAACCACTAAAGAAATAGAATCAGTAATAAAAAAATCTCCCAACAAACAAGAGTGCAGGGTTAGATGGCTTCCCAGGGGAATTCTACCAAGAATTTAAGGAAGAGTGAATACCTATTCTTTTGAAGTTGTTCCAAAAAAATAGAAATGTAAGGAAAACTTCCAAACTCATTCTATTAGGCCAGAATTCCTTGATTTAAAAACCAAAGACCCTGCTAAAAAGAATTATAAACCAATCACCCTGATGCAAAAACCTCCACAAGATACTAACAAATCAAATCCAAAATACATTAAAAGAATTATTCACCACAATCAAGTGGAATTTATTCTTGGGCTGCAGGGCTGGTTCAATATGTGCAAATCAGTCAACATGATATATCACACTAATAAAAGAAAGGATAAGAATCATATGATCTTCTCAATAGATGCAGAAAAAGTATTTGACAAAATACAGCATCCTTTGTTGATAAATATCCTCAAGAAAGTAGAGATAGAAGGAACATACCTCAAGATCAGAAAGACCATTTTCAAAAGACTCACAGCTAATATTATCGTCAATGGGGAAAAACTGAGAGCTTTCTCCCTAAGGTCAGGAACACGACAGGGATATCCACTCTCACCACTGTTGTTCAATAAAGCATTGTAAGTCCTAGCCTCAGCAGTCAGACAACAAAACGAAATAAAAGCCATCCAAATCGGCAAGGAAGAAATCAAATTTCACTCTTCGTAGACAACATGATAGTATACATGGAAAACCCAAAAGATTCCACCAAAAACTACTAGAACTGATACATGAATTCAGCAAAATCACATATAAAATAGACGTACAGAAAGCGGTTGCATTTCTATACACTAATAATAAAGCAGCAGACAGAAAAATCAAGGAATCAATCCCATTTATAATTGCCCCCCAGGCCATAAAACACTTAGGAATAAACCTAACCAAAGAGGTAAGAGATCGGAACATTGAAAACCATAGAAAGCTTATGAAAGAAATTGAATAAGACACGTAGTAATTTAAAGTCACTCTTGCCCTGTGTATGCCACAACATGGCTGCTGGAAGTGGAGTTCAGGAAATCAGGGAGCAGGAATGGAAGGTAGAAGTTCTCATTCCTTGGATCCAGGTAGGAGAGTCAGAGCTACAAATAAACCTGCTGTTTGGTTTGCCCTCTTTGCCACTATCACATGGATATGGCTTCACCTGGAAGGTGAGGAGAAGACAAAGATTCACTATAAGGCAATATTGGTTGTTACTGTATAGAGTATTCAGAATTTCTTTGTAAAACTGTTTCTAAAACAATAAAAGAAGCTAAACCAGATAGATAAGTAAATGACATATATTATGTTTGCTTGTTTTCTCCCAAACACATCCCGACAATTGTTTTCACTGATGAAAAAAATCTCACTTCTACTAGGAGGATTCTTCAAAATCTTGGGCAAGGAAGAGAAAGTCCTTAATTTTTAAATGATATAAATTGGAACATGATAAGAAGTGAAAGAATTGGGTATCATGCTAGTTAACTAAATTATTTTCTTTCAATGTAGGTACGAGTTCATTACACTGAAACCCAAGCCCATCAATCATGAATAAAAAGTCAGTTACAGATGAAGACTTCACCATATTTAAGCTCATATAAACTTGAGGAGCAATGCAGTTATTGAAACAATTTAACAGATTTCTCTTTGTGAAAGAATATAAGCATAAGTTTGTATTTTCAGTGTGCACAGCAAATATTCTAAAAATGTTTTTTGACATAAATAGGTGGCATGGAAAGAAAATGTTCACTCAGTCTTTTTTTTTAATAGCTATCAGTCAGCTTATGTTAGGAAATATCAATTTAAGCTATGATTACCATTTATTTTGAGTCAATCATTAACCAGTGGGTGAAAAATATTCTCCCATAAAATAAAATCTGAATATTACTTCCAATCTTTTCATGAAAAGGTGTTCCAATTTTTTTTTAAATTTTTTTAACATTTATTTATTTATTTTTGAGACAGAGACAGACAGAGCATGAACGGGGGAGGGGCAGAGAGAGAGGGAGACACAGAATCGGAACCAGGCTCCAGGCTCTGAGCCATCAGCCCAGAGCCCGACGGGGGCTCGAACTCATGGACCGCGAGATCGTGACCTGAGCCGAAGTCGGACGCTTAACCAACTGAGCCACCCAGGCGCCCCGGTGTTTCAATTTTTTAAAACATATATGTATTTCATTTAGAGAATCTTTACTGTCAAGTGAAAGTAAACATTTGTCTTTAGCCAAATATGGGAAATTAACAGAAACTTTTTAGTTTCTATTATCTTTTCAAAAATTTTGTTAATGTTTATTTATTTTTGAGAGAGAGAGAGAGCACAAGTGGGGAAGTGGCAGAGAGAGAGAGGGAGACACAGAATGTGAAGCAGGCCCAGGCTCTGAGCTGTCAGTGCAGAGCAGAACGTCCGGGCTCAAACTCACTGTGAGATCATGACCTGAGCCGAAGTCGGACACTCAACCGACTGAGCCACCCAGGTGTCCCAACAGAAACTCTTTAAACAGTTCCAATATAATGGTTAATGTTTGTTCTTTGGGGGAGAAAAAAGATGTTTTCTTAAAACAAAGACAAGTCTTGCATGTATAAAATGTAACATTATTCTAATAATGTGCACTACAATAATATCCAAGATCCTCATTAAGTCACTATAAATTATATTTAAAAATTCTGATTGGTTGGGATGCCCGGATGGCTCAGTTGGTTAAGCTTCCGATTTCGGCTCAGGTCACGGTCTCATGGTTCTTGAGTTCAAGCCCCGTGTCGGGCTATATGCTAACAGCTCAGAGCCTGAAGCCTGCTTTGGATTCTGTGTCTCCCTCTACCTGTCTCTGTTCCTCCCCTGCTTGGGCTCGCTCTCTCTCTCTCTCTCTCTCTCTCTCTCTCTCTCAGAAATGAATAAACAATAAAAGCATTAAAAAAATAAAAATGAATAAATAAAAGTCTGAATGGAAACCCACATACACACACATAAATATACAAGTATATTTTAGGGTAAATTATTTTCAGGATACCTTTCCTCTTAATAACAAGTGCGTATGCTCAGTAGTGAAAAGTGAGATTTAGGCAATTTACAGACTTAGAATTTTGAGGTTTAGCTTTTGTAAATCCAAGCAATTAAGTAATCACTTCACGCATTAATACCTTTCCTTCTCTCACCTCTCAGTTAGTAACATGTTCCAATCTCCCTCACGTAAAAATCCAACATCATTCTATTTTATGCCGTCTTTAAGATCGATTTACCTACCACTTGCACTTCACTGCAAACTCTATTGAAATAATACATATTCATTGTTTATATTTCCTCACCTTTCAGTTGCTTCAACAGCCATGTAGCCCCTACCTCTCTATGGAAATGTCTCCTGTGGTAGTCTTATGCAATGTTCTATTTCCTAAGACCAGTGGTTTCTCTTGTAAGCACCTTTGTTGACTTTTAAGTGGCAAGTAGGTTACTTAACTAAGTACGTTATGCAACAACTCTTTCTGGATCAAAATTTCTTTTGCCTCAGAGACAATATTACCCTTCCTAGTTTTCTTCTTATTTTCCAGAACATTTAATATTCTTTACTGGTTTATTATTATTTTTTGTTAATCTCAAATTATCTGGTTGTTTTTCTTATATATTTTAAACAATAGCATACCCTAGCTTCACACAAATCTGAGTACTGATTTCTGGTGTGGGGGAAGGAAGGCTTCCACATTTCTGCTACAGTGCCAAAATCCTCACACTATTTCTCTTTGCTAGGTCCCAAATATAACCCAAGGCTTCTTGGCTCAGTAGAGGCAAATAAAATAGAATTGAAAGAAGTAGGGAAAGGCTACAGTCTGATCACCATGTTCCTAGAATCACCTTGCTTTACTCCTTGTGAGAGTTCTCCAGTTCTCTTTTTAGTGGTTTCCTCAACTCATATTCATTCTCCACAAGGCTGCTATTACTAAAAGAAGAAGAGGAGAAGGAGGAGGAGAAGAAGAAGAAGGAAGAGGAGGGGGAGGGAGAAGGAGGAGGAGGATGAGGAGGGGGAGGAGGAGGAGGAGGAGGGGGAGGAGGAGGGAACAGATCATAAAATATTGCCACCCTCTATTCCTCATCTCAAAGTCCTGAATCAGTTGCTACTGGTAAAAAGAACAGAAAATAAAACAAATGGCCATTAAGGCTCAAGGTATGAAACTTATCTCTTGAATTCCTGATCATCTTACAGATGTATTTTACCAGCCTCTCCCTCAAGTCTTCTCATTCCTCATACTCTTCCAGTTGTTTCATTACTGTTTTTCCTTCACAGAGCTATCCATTGCACTTCTGCTCAACCTGGAAAGTCATAAATACCTGGCTTATATTTTACTCTTCTTATCCCTGCAAGACAGCATTAGCCACAGATTTGCATGTACTCTAATATCATTCTGGGATTTTTGTTTTGCTGTTCTTGTTTCAAGTTTTTATTTAAATCCTAGTTAGTTAATATATAGTATAATACTGGTTTCAGGAATAGAATTTAGTGATTCATCACTTACATATAACACCCACCGTTAATCGCAATGAGGGCCCTCCTTAATGCCCATCACCCAGCTAGCCCATTGCCCTGGTGTCTTTCCCTCCAGTAACCCTCAGTTTGTTCTCTACAGTCAAGAGGCTCTTTTATAGTTTACCATCCTGTTTTTTTTCTTTCCTCTATGTTCATCTGTTTTGTTTCTCAAGTACCACATGAGTGAAATCATATGCTATTTGACTTTTTCTGACTTATTTCTCTTAGCATAATACTCTCTAGCTCCATCCAAGTCATTGCAAATGGCAATATTTCATTCTTTTTGATGGTGGAGTAATACTCCATTGTATGTATGTATGTATGTATGTATGTGTTTGTGTGTGTACATACAAATACATATACATATATAAACCACCTCTTTATCCATTCAACAGTCGATGGACATTTGGGCTCTTTCTGTAATTTGGCTATTGTTGATGGTGCTGCTATTAACATTGGGGTGCATGTTCCCCTTCAAATAGGTATTTTTTGTATCCTTTAGTAAGTACCTAGTAGTGCAATTGCTGGATCATAAGGTAGTTGTATTTTTAACTTTTTGAGGCACCTCCATACTGTTTTCCAGAGTGGCTGCACCAATTTGCATTCCCACTAACAGTGCAAGTGGGTTTTCCTCTCTCCACATCCTCGCCAGCATCTGTTGTTTCCTGTGGTGTTGATTTTAACCATTCTGACAGGTGTGAGGTGGTCTCTCATTGCAGATTTGATTTCTATTTCCCTGATGATGAGTGATATTGAACATCTTTTCATGTGTCTGTTAGGCATCTGTATGTCTCCTTCATAGTATTCTGTTTTCGTAAGGTATTCGGTATATGCTCAGTGGGTGAATGGATAGATGAAAGCAAACTTAAAGCAAATGGAAATGATACTTTGCATGGTAAAGTAGTCTAATACGGGAGGTGATTGCCATTATTCTAAGTGGAATATAAACAAAGCCTTCCAATTCCATTTAAAGTAGTCACCAAACATGACTCACATTCAATTCAAAGTGTTACATAAAGCAATACTATAGTTTTATCTTTGACATGCCAGTTTTCATGAGATGCTAAAAATTTGACAAAATATTTTAGCATGTATAGTCAACTATCAAGGAATTTATATGCAATATTAGTCAAAATTTGAATATTGATTCTTTAATGATAGAGTATGAATCATCATTTTAAATAACTGGTCTACTTGTAAAATAAAGGAATTTCCCATAGCTATATAATATTGCTGGTGAAGAAAAATTTTTATCAATATCCAATATTTGTAAGTAGATTGTAAAATCTTTTTAAAATATGGAGTTATACATAAAAACATAAATATATCTGAGTAGAAATCACAATAAAGGAAGAACCATCTTCCACTTTCCTATGTTGTTAATTTAGGAGAACATTCAGTTATTCCTCCTCTTGCCAAGAGATTAGGAAAGACTTCATTAAATACTGGATTTGAGCTCTAGAAAGTGTCA
This sequence comes from Panthera pardus, assembly GCF_024362965.1. Lineage (NCBI taxonomy): Eukaryota > Metazoa > Chordata > Mammalia > Carnivora > Felidae > Panthera > Panthera pardus. Next base: position 31,490,059 of record NW_026527002.1, read on the forward strand.
TGCACTCAGCAGTATTCTTGCTGAGTCATCAAAATACACACAGCTAAAAGCATTAATTTCCCCTTAAAAGTATTCTTGAAAGCTGTGCTGTTTCAGAAACAGAAGCAAAGTCAGCTGAAAACGTACAGTTAAATTCACCTTTAAGTGGAAATATATAAAAAAAATCAATTTTAAGTGAAGTGTTTTTATTTATTATGGAACAGAATTTAATCCAACTAGTTTTTTTGTTAAGGAAATTGAATATACTGCTCAATCCTGTATACTTTTCACATTGAAATGTTAGTCCTCTTTCTACTGTTTCAACTGTTGGATTTAATCCTTTGTCTCAGAGGGTTTAAGTAATGTATTCCAAAGCCCTGACTTGCAATATGTTGCAAGAAATAACTTTAAAAAGACAAGGCAGAGAAACCTGACAAACAAACTTCTTCCTTGCTGCAAATTTGAAAGCTCTCCTCACCTGATATGCAAGATAATCAAAACCTGATTTATACTCGTAGGAATGAATCCTAATTGACACATAATAAAGCAGCCCTTCCTATTTGCTGCAAATTCATATAAATTAAGGTAAATAATACTTCTTGTCATTCTTGATTTTTTTTTCAATTTAATGTCCTTAACAGTTTAAAACTAATTACTTTTCACAGCATTCTCAAAGATTGACATGTTACATTTTATGATGGCAACAAGTGAGGCAATTTTAAATAAGTACTTCAGCATCCAAGGGAAACCAAGAGTTTACATAAGCCAGAAATCACAAAATAATCACGATCATTCCCACAAGCCTGATGCTAAATGTCTCATTAATATTAAATAATAAGATGCTGATTTCCGAAAATTCAATTCCCATCCTTTGCAGATGATACTCATGAAACTACAGATAGAGTTTCCCAGACAATCCTTTGGTCCAAAGGATTCACTTCAAACTTGGGAAATCTATATACATATAAACCCATAGATAAAATATTTTAAGTATATTTTTGACATTTCTCCTGTTTGACCATGATTGTGAAGGTGATTCTGTGAGTTTTGATACAGACAAGTAATACTTAATTCTGTGAGTTTTGATATAGACAGTTACAGCTGATACAAGTGAAAGGGTGTATAGCTTGGGAATTTATTTCTGCATACAAATAAACTCTTCTGTCGCTCACATTTTTTTGTTTATTAAACAAATCTAAATATTCCAGAGCCATCTTCCTTTTTGGTTAATGAAATAAAATCTAGGATGCTGCTTAAAATTTGGAAGTATTTCTTGAAAGATCAAATAACAAATGAGAGCAATGCAGACATTGTAGATAAGATATCTACTTGACTTGGGTTTTGCTCTAGCCCATTAGTATTTTTCAAAATTCTACACTGTAAATATCTGTATTAAAAATATGTAACCAGGGCACCTGGTTCACTTAGTTAAGCGTCTTACTTGATCTCAGCTCAGGTCTTGATCTCAGGGTCGTGAGTTCAAGCCTTGTATTGGGCTCTGCACAGGGCATGAAGCCTACTGAAAAAAAAGAAAAAATGCAACTTATCCCATCAAAATTCATTCCACAAATGAAAAACAGGACTTTTTGAATCCATTTACTTTAAGATTTGGAAACCCATTAAAGGGAAATTACATTTTTTCATTTCTAAAAAAAAAAAAAAGTTTAGTACTATTGGAGTTTCAAAATTGCTTTATATTTTATTTATAATTCTCTGTTCTTCTTAGAATTATTTAATTATGTTACATGATAGCCTGTTAATCTCTTGTAAATACTGTCAGTGGGAGTAAGGAGTCTAATGATACAAATATGTTAAATTATATTTAACTTTATTCAAACTGGAAATTATTTTATTAAGAAAGTGTTTGATAACCTTCATTTAAACCTTGGAAATTTCCTTAGAGTAGGTGGTCAGTATTGTGGTTCTAACTAAAATAGATTACTCTTCTTATTCTTGGCCACTTTATATATAACCACTTTTCTTTGTAGATGTGGTTTTAGCCATGCGATTATGTAATTGTGAATACTATGGCTGTATTATACATATATAACTTTTTAACATTTGTTTGTGAAAACAAAGGTATACTTATAATATTGCCTCATAATATATGTATGCTAAAACCTATAATGAACAAATTATTCACTCAATAAGTCTTTTAAAACATACTCTTTGTGCTCAGAGCTGTACCTAGCAATGCAGATTTTCATGGGATCAGAATGCCTTCGTCTTCACTACGCTTATTTTGGGGGTGGTGAAATTACTATAGTTCCACCTATAAGCTCCACCTTCTAGTTTCATCTTTCTCTCTATTCCCCTGAGAGTCTGTGGAGCTCTAGTTATAATCATCTCTCCAGAAACACTGCACATGTGTTCAGAGTCTGTCTTTGTTTTATTTCATCACTTGCCTGGAATCATATACTTCTCAAGTTCCACTTGTTTCTGAAAAGAATTGTGCATATTGGAGGCAAAAAAAAGAATTGTACACGTTGAGAGAGCACACAATTTTATTTAATATCATTTCACGTTTGTAACATATCAACTAAATTAGATCTTACCTTATCTTAACTAAAATCTTCCCTAACTTGCTTAGTTTAAAATATTCTAAATTTTAAAAATAAGATGAGATTTATGACCTATGTGTATGCCATATTTTATTAAAACTAATAATCAGTATATAGCAGAACAAGTAATCCTTGGGAAGAGGTAAGATTTGCCCTGAAGAATATACAAGACAGGGCTGCATTTCAAATCCTTACTTCTTCCTGCCTTAATATTTCATAATGACTCTTCTTATCCCTTTTAATAATGTTCTATCAGTGGTTTTCTCTTTTACTTTAATTTTGCAATTAATTCCTCCAATACTGCCTGTGATTAAGGGTATCTGGCAAATGAAGAAAAAATATGCATTAAAAGCTTAATGGCCTTTTGACAGCCACAATATACAATCCAAAGAGAAAGAGATTGAGTTAAATAATAATGGGCAGGAATTATAAACAACTAGATCAATTTATTTTCCAAGCAGTTATTGTACTGAAATTATAATACCCCACTTTGCAAATGACCTTTCTTAATCTCTCTTTTATAAAATCCAGAGCACTCCTTCAAACAAATGTCTTCATACACACATACACACACACACAATAGACCTAATTGCACAATAAAGTCTCAGTTATATCGAAAACATTTAGAATATTAGTTACCTAAAGAAGTGACATTAAAAATGTTTAACAGTCAGCACGTCATTGACTCAGACCAATCAGAGCAGAGGCTGTAACACAGCTGTTCTGCTGCAGACAATCCAGCCATCTATATAAGGTATCACTTACTTGTAGCCTTGTATACTAATACAAAAAATAAAAATATGATGTTTGCCTACTTGGAAGTATTTTATTTGCCTTCTTGTAATAATAAAATTATATTTTCTTTATTATATATGTAAATATATATTTTTATATATTATATATTTGTAATATATTGTTTATATATTTCTTAAATAATTATGCACCCTTCTGCCCATAAAACAGTAAGTGACCAGGACTTTTCATTGTCAAGGCAGCCAGGAAAATGCTAAATATAGAAGTAAATGGTAGAACCATTGGTTTCCATTCATTGGTTGTCGATAGTATGTACCTAAACAGTAATTCTTTTAGTTCCTGAGTTAGAAACATTGGAGTTAAGAGACTGAAAATGGTTCATTTGCAGGAATCTAAAGCTTCTACTTTGCTTATGCTATATTTTCTAAACATAGAAGCATACACAGGACATTGCACTAATATGAAACGTACTGCATGTGAAACGTACTGCAAGTTAAGAGTTTTATTTCAATATAATTATTTTGTAAAAAACTTAACTTGTTAGTAATTAACCCATATTTAGAAGTTTATGTATATATAATATATACACATATATGTACATCTATATAATATTTGCTAAATGCAAACAATTATTTACATGTTTACAATTATATATCAAAGCTCATAACAAATTTAATAATTATGTATAAAATTAGCAGAAAGCAATTTCAAGAGGAAAATATTTCAAGAATTCTTTTCTATTTTTGCAGAAATATCACACGTGGAAAAATATTTTCAATTTCAAGCGTATCTGCTACATTTTATTTCTAGAAAATGAATTTCTAGTTCATGAATTTCTAATACTAATATAATGCCATTTTAATGAAAATTATGCAATTAGACTAATAATAACTATTTGTGATAGCTACTTTTTGGGTGCTTTCTCTTATGATACTATATGAAATCTTTTGCATTTATTCAATCATTGAACAAATCTTTACTGAAGGTATTTGATGTACAAGGCACTATTCTATGTACTTGAGCCACATTAGTGAATTAGGATGCAGTTGGAGAGGAATTTACTAGCAAAATAAACAAAGGAGAAGAACAAAAGCTGACCCATTCACTCAGACCATGTGTGGTCAGAGTGTGCAGTTGGGATTAAATCTGTTCATTCATTTCACTGAAGAGAGTGACTTTTTCCTTTTATCTTTTAACTACTCTTTATGGATTTTAGAGTAAGAGTATCCCCATTCCTCTATCTGTGAAAACAACTATAAATTACTTTTATTAACAAAAAGTTAAAAAAAAAAAGGACCTTACTTAGGTATTAACTAACAGCAATTGGTACATTTCTAATCACTGACATTAACAGATTGAAAATGTTTACAAAAAGCTAACACATTTTCTGGATTTTAATTTTTTTTAAAGCATACCTTCAACAGTAAACCAGATGGAATTTTTTGAGATTTAATTAATTTTGCACAATTTTCTGATTTTACAGAAAACATATGTTTCATCAGCATAGTTTTTAAACCGACATATTTTATATTCACACATTTGTCAGATATCTAGCCTGACGTGGAATGCATTATCATGTGGAATAGGTCTAAATTTATCTCCAAAATAGACTCTTGTTTCTCATGCAGAGATTTTATCCTTTACAAGCAAATGGAACTTGCACCTGACTGGGAGGTCGCAACAATCCTTACCTTACCTTACAAAGGGCAAAGTACAAAAAAAAATTGTCTGTTCCTCCTTTGGCTGGATTACAGGACACAAATAATAAACATGGAAAATACTGCCTAGAGTTGCTAATGACAAGGTGGTCAAGGTCTCACATTTTCCTTCATGCTAGCTGTCCACGTTCAGAAGATTTGAAAGGAGACAGAGATAAAATGAAAGGAATGTAAAATGAAAAAAAAAATCAATTCTATGAGAATGACTCTGTTCAACATACTATTCCTTAATTTTTACTCTTGTAGTTAAATTAATGTCTTTGGTAGGGAAATGATGTCTTTCAAATACAGAAAAGCTTTATGGACTATTTTTTCTTACTCATGCCCATGTAAAATAATTTCTTTAGAGTAAACACCTAGAAACAGATTGCTAATTTTTTGTTTATTAGCATGTTCAAGACTATTCAGTATTCTATACTTTGTATGTTTTCGAAAGCTGGAATTAGAATTTCATATCATTTCAAATGTGATAGTGTGAAATGGATGCTCAACATTTTTGAATTTCTTATTGCCAAAGGCTTGGAACACCTTTTTACCCTCATGGATCATATGTTAACCAGCTTTTCTGTGATAGGCTGAGATAAACCACCCTCAAAATCTCAGCAGCGCGCAACAACAAAGATTATTTTTAACTAACATCTGTTCTTATTTGGCCCTGGCTCTGCCTTAGGCTGTGATTTTTCTCAAGGATGTGGCTTTGTTCTATACCACACATTGCCTGGAATCCACATTATCTTCTTCATTCCAGAATCTAGGATGAGGGAGCAGTTCCTGTTTAGAACATACTCTTCTTATGGAAGAGGAAAAAGGAAGAAGAACTGGAATACACACTCAGCTCTTCAAACATCAGCTCTTATGTGGCATAAGTCACGGGCAATCACATACCAATGGCCAATGCAAGTTAAATGGCCCCACCCAAAACTAGTGGCAATACTGGAATGGTGACAATTAAAAATACAGATTGCCAAAATTGATGAGAATTCAGAGCAGCTCTATACTCTCATATGCTGATTGTACAAACATCTGGAAAAGTTTGGTAGTTTCTTATATAGTTAAATGATAAACTAAGTTTTTCTCTTTTTCTTCTCTTTCTTCTCTCCCTCTCTCGTGTTTGATTCTGTTAACTTTGATGCACTGGAGAGAATTTGCTACACATCATCTGTTTTGTGTATGTTAAGTCTAGAAAGTTTGACTGGAAAGGAATATTGCCCTCAAGCCTAGAAGGGGAGGGGGACTTACTTAAGACCAAATTTTGAGTGACTGACTTCTGCATTTGATCGTTTTAAGCACAAAAGACATAAGTGAGTGCAACTAAAGATTGGTTGCCATTATCTCAAAAGTTCAAACTAAGCCAGAAAATTTTGAGTGCTCTGAATCATTGGAATTGCAAGAAAATAAGGCAAACACACTTAATTACACTTTGAAGTGATTGGCTTTTGAAAACACCTTTTTCAATGTGAAGTATTGACCCCTTGAATAGGCAGAATCTATTAAACAGGTCTAGACATTTAAAATTTTCAATTATGCTCCTAGTAGTTTATGTTGTGCTATGTCAATATTATAAATATCCTATGTTTGGGTTCAATGGCATATGTTCAGGTTCAATATTAATTTCCATGTTCTTATTCTGCACTCATTCATGTCCTTTACTATTATTTTCAGCAGTAAAGTTTTTACATCTCAAACAGAAAAATACTATGTTCCTATTCCAAAATTGTTAATAAAGCAATTTTTAAATTAACCCTTAGCAGAAAAACATTCGTGCTTCCAAGTTTTAAGATACAATTTAGGTTCTAGAGTAAAGATTTACTTTGACAGTAAAATGAAAATAGCTGTTTTAATTTTTTAAAGTTTAATTTAAATTAAAGAAATAATATACACTTAAATGATTCATTACACATCAGAGAGTCAAAGGTGTGTTTCACTTCATAGTTTACTTATCAAACATTAAAAATGTGTTTCCTAATTCTGCAAAGAAAACACAATGCTTGTTATAAAATTGTTTAGTAAGACTATTGAAATTAAATAAATACACTAAATAAATTAGTGTAAATAATTTTTTCTGGGACACAACAAAGTTGTTGTTTAGAGTTAAACAAATCTGTACAGAAATTCTGTACAGAAATTCTAGCTTTTCATTTGAATACTTGGAAATGTAATTTTACCTAAGTCTTAGAGAATCCATTTGTAAAATGAAGATACAAAATCATTCTTCAAGGTTGTTTTCAGGTACAGTCTGAAGGAAATAAATGCGAATCGCTTGGCACAATTTCTGATATGGCACAGGAGCTAGATAAACAGCAAGCATGAGGAGTAGTACAGTTATAATACTAAAGTTATAACAATAATTAATAATAATAATACCATTGTATTGCTTTGCCTAAGTTTGTAAGCACGCAACTAGAAAGTAAGAAAAGCTTGTCATATTTAATGTTTGTGTTATTGTTCTTGCTTGTTATTCTTAAAACCTCTTTTTCAATCCCTCCAATATTCTATGTCATAAAATGTGACTTCTCTTCATCACAAGTCTCACCTTCAACATAAAACATTTTTCAGTTCATGCTGAACATTTCTCTTTCCTAACTTCCACCCCATATTGATTATAGCTACTTGCATACATGCCTGCTTCACTTAAAAGATTATAAACATTCTCATTGGAAATTAATACTGAACCCAAAGACAGACCGTCAGAATTTTACAATATTGACATAACACAACATAAACTATTAGGAGCATAATTGAAATTTCTAAACGTCTAGATTTGTTTGATAGAATCTGCTTATTTAAAGGGTCAATACTTCATATTGAAAAAGGTATTTTCAAAAGCCAATCACTTGGAAGTGTAATTAAGTCTGCTTGCCTTCATTTTCTTGCAATTCCAGTTGTTCAAAGCTCTCAAAAATATCCTGCTTAGTTTGAACCTTCAAGATAATGGCAAGCAATCTTTAATATACTATCACTGACATGAAATAAGGACATAACACTTTTCCCAGTAGGACACAAATCAATTCAGACACCTGTGTCTCCCCTTGTAACTGAGAGGAAAGGAACCTCATCTACAGCTCCAGGTATAGATGCTGGTTAGTTTTAGCCAGTCAGTCTTCAACATGTACCAGGTGTAATAAAAAAATGGTGGGGCGGGGGGGGCGCCTGGATGGCTCAGTCACTTAAGCCTCCGACTTCAGCTCAGGTCATGATCTCACGGTTCGTTAGTTTGAGCCCCATGTTGGGCTCTGTGCTGTCAGCTCAGAGCATGGAGTCTGCTTCTGATTCTGTGTCTCCCTCTCTCTCTCTCTCTGCCTCTCCCCCGTTCGGACTCTGTCTCTCTCTCTCTCAAATATAAAAAAATAAAAAGTAAACTAAAAAAAAAAAAAAAAAAAAACATGTCCCAGGTGACTGCTGACACTCAAAATGGGGGGAATGTGGCTTATGTAGGTGCAGATTAAGGGAATTTTTATATTACAAGTTTGAGCGAAATGTCTTTATCCCTCATTCCCTCCTGACTCCCCTTGTTTGACAAGAAAAAGTAAGAATTCAGCCCTAAACACCACTGGTAGCTATCTGATGGTCATGAGGAGGCATTCCCTCTGATATGGAGCAGAGCTGAACACTGCAGAGCTGGGAGACTGAGTAAACCTGACCCCTTGTTACATCAACAAGCCACTGATCACAGAATGCCAAGTTCCAATTTTACCTCTAGACTTCAACTGGTAAGATAATAATTTTTTTTTATATAAGAAATTTGTGTCATGATTTTAAGTTATTTCAGCTAAAAACATTGTTCCAGAGACTGGCAAAATTACTACTATCATTTGCGAGAAGAAAATAGAAGCTTCCTTGTCTTAACTAGAAGTGTTTCTTTTTATCAGTACAGAAATCTCTGGTTAGGCAATTTAGGGCAGCTCTGTGGTATCATTAGTGATCCGCTTCTGTCTATTGGATGCTCCATCTACATTGTGTGATTTCTAGAGATTAGCAATGACACACATTCCGGGCCACAGTTTAGGGCAAGCAAGTAGGGAACTGTAGGCACCATTCACAGTTGCATTGACTTTCTAGACAGAACTTCCTGAAGTCTGCTAACATACATACTTTGCTGACCAGTAGTTGATAACCTTGCTATAACTAGCTGTAAAGGAGTAGAAGAAATGTTGTCTTTCTTCTGGACATTATTGTTCTCAACTAAATAATGTAGTTCTTTCACTAAAGAAGAAAAAGAGATGGGTATTGGGGGATAACTCTTCATGGTGATGAAGATAATGAAATTTTAGGACAATAGTTCCTAACATTTTGTTTTTGATTACCAGAAACACTTTTTAATAGTTTATTAACCCCCAATATGACATAAATAGCTACTGATGATGGGACAAATTCATTTGTGAGTCCTTTAGAGTAAATGTGCAATTCTTCAAGCATCTGAAATCAATAATGTAGTCATTCAATACACTAAAAAGAAGGTACCAATATTCCACTGTATTGATAATGTTAAAAAAAGATAATGGTTTAATGAATGTTGATTAATCTAAAGAATAATGATATACACAAGAGGAAAATATGCTTTGTAGATAATAAGACACCCTTTGTTATAAGGCCACAGTATAACATAAGTTTGTAGAAAGGCATCTGTGGGTATAGACCATGAAGTTCCACGCCTTTAAATGATCTTTATTGGAAAGAACTTGAAAAAACTTAAGAAAAAACTTTGTACCTGGAAATGTTTTTAATATGCCTAAGTTATAATATTTCTAATTCAAGTTCTAAACATTATTAATGATTTTATGAGGCTTTAGCCCGACAATATGATTTTAGTAATAGCTGGCCCCAAGCCTGGTATTGGAAATAAATCCCGATTATGTTACAACTATAACATTTATTCACATTGCATTGATTTACATATTTCAAGAACAAAAAGTACTGTATTTCCATGTACTTACTGCCACTGGATTTTTCTAAAGAAATTTATTTCGCACTGCTATAAAAATTCAGGCTGCTATTTCATTAGCCAGAATTTAAATATTATTAAATAAACTAATTCAGCAATCCTAACAACAAAAGTTTCTTCAAGTACAGGAAAAGCTAGTAGTCTTGACCAATACAATTATTGTCATTTATCACAAAACAATTTTTGTTTTACCAGCATCTTTGAACCAATGACTTATTCATCCTGACCACATGGCAAAGAGATTGTAAGTGAATATTCTTTTCTTCATTTTAGAGATGAAGTTTGTGAACTTTGAATGTTGCCCTCAATTGATTCAGATCATTATTTTCTGCTGTAATTTGAGTTCCCACAAGCATCTGGAATCTAATAGTCAAAATGCCAGTCATAATACATTTCTCTCAAAACAGTTATAATAATATAGCATTTGGAATTCTCAAGTAGAGGAGATGCAGTAATGTATATTTAAAGAATTCAAGTCTTTTTCCTGGTTAAGAAAATTATTCTTGATTTGTTTTCTAGATTGATAAAGAACAATAACAATTAAATTGCATCTCCCAGGGCCCTTAGTAAGTCTGATCATTAGAAAACACTTTTAGGGTTTGAAAAGAGAATATGTATCTCTAAGAGAACCACTGACACATTTAATACTTGTCTAAATATCAAAAAGTAAACTAAATTCATCCGTCCTTGGTAAGTTCTCCAAACTTTTCTCTGCATCTTCCTGATATTACTTGAGTCAATGCTACTGTCAAGTTTTACTGAATTCCTGTAGTAATTTCAAAACTTGACTTACCTGCAGCTAACGTTCTACTTAAGATCCATTCCCTCTCTAGGGAGAAGCACGATTTTCTCCTGCATAAAATTTAAGTGATTTCATTGTTCAGAAGGAAGTCCAAACTCTTTTAACACATCACCAGACTGGACCTGACTACACCTCCAATCTCATCCCCACACTTCACTCTAGAAATACCAAATGCTTTTAATATCTACAATGTCCTGTACTCTCTCAAAATTCTTGGGCTTTGCATCTGTTGTTTCCATTGCCTTGGGTAATCACTGTACTCATTGGACTAACTTATGAGGATTGGGCATTACAAGACTAATTTAGTATATGAATGAAAGAATGACTTTCTTCATTTATAATCTTGATTTAGAAGGAGGAAACATCTGTAAATTTGCATCCACATTGTAATTGAGAGTCTAGGCCTGAGATATTATCTTCTCCCTGTATTTTTCAAGATTTAATCCAAAAGTAAAAACTTCAAAACAAAATTAAGTGATTAAAATAGCTACAAACTTTGGATTACATAAACAGTTATTATAAATTTCTAACTGGTTTAATTGGCGGCCAATACTATCCCAGTTTTATTGTGTCACCATGAGGTCCTGGTGACCCAGTGGGAGGTAGTCAGCAGGTCAGAAACCCAGGTGACCTATGACATAAGTGTTTTTATTCCAAATTTTATGAAACTACTGTTCTCACAGAAGCCATATTGAAGATTACAAGCCATCCTAGAATTAATCCCGCTTGACTTTGATGATCATGTGTAAAGCTATAGTCCTTTATACAGAGAAACCTCAGCTCCAGGTTTAAATACAATAACCAGGGGAAGATAGTTGAGTTCTGTAATAAAGGACGATTCTTGACTATATTACCTAAAATACAAGACTGTTTTTAGTGTCTTCTCTGTCCTTTCTTCGGTTATAGCTTAAAGTCAAGGGAATTCATGACAGGTGGTACATCTTTTCACAAAGAGGCTCAGTCTTGTTCATTTAATTACTTACATACTCACACATACAAACACACATTTTTTCCCCTGTTTCTTAGGTAATTTGAAAACGTATTCCCCCCATTATTTTACTGCAGAACAATGAAGTCTTAGCAAATTTTGGAAATCACTAACTAGACTAATATGGACAGCAAAGCAAGACAAAACACAAACATAGAAATGAAAAACAAAGCTTAGACAATTAGCTTTGTGTAGCCCTTTTTTCTTTAAGTAATATTACAGTTCAACTGCATATCACCTCTTTGTCTCACATTCATTTGTCAGCTAAATGGTAATTGTAAAATGTAATGACAAGTATGTCATTAAAAATATTTAAACAATCTGCACGTTTACTAATAGTGATGCCATTCTATGCATACAAATATACTAATCTATTAATATTAGGATTTATATTATGTGTGCATAGGAAGGAATGAGACAAAGTTTTGAAAGATTGCAGATGTACCATTAGGAAAAAATGAGTCATAGAATAATAGCATATCACCACACATTTTCTTTAATAAAAGAGAACAAACAGTATGCGCACAAACGTACATGTGCATTTAAATACATGTGAAAAAGAAATAGAAACACACACAACAAACAGATGACCAAAGAGCAATATTGAAAGGGAGAATAGAAGATGAAATCCATACATCATTCTTTATTGTTATTTATTATTTTGATTTTAGCTATGGTGATATATTAATGGTTTACTTGGACAATTAAAAAAATATATAAGTAAGTGTACATCACCATACACATTTCCCAAACTAAAGTTACAAATATAACAGCTTTCAATATGCGTAAGCTTGAACTTTGAAAAGGAACACTGTAAGAGTTCTGGATATATTATTTAAGTTTTACTGTCCCACTTCTCTTTAGCACTTTTTAACAGAAGAAATACAAACATTTAGCCTATAAAGAAAACTACAAAGGAAGACCCAGCATTACTAAACTCTCAGACACGGTATTGAAAACAATGACTACTCACTATTTGAGTCCATTCCTAATATATTCATTTTGTAAAAGTCAATTCTTGGTAAATGAAAACTTTATGTATCCCTTATATTTGTATTATTATAAATCTTGCCTTATTGTGATAGAAAAATCTGGAATAAACCCTGTAGATTATGTGAGATGTGATGCACATAAAAGAATATATATTTTTTCATATTAAAGCAAATGGATACAAAATGGATTGAAAAGAATACCCATCAGGGGTGCCTGGGTGGCTCAGTAGTTTAAGCAACTGACTTCAGCTCAGGTCATGATCTCAAGGTTTGTGAGTGCATTGGGCTCTCTGCTGTCAGCACAAAGCCTGCTTCAGATCCTCTGTCTCCCTGTCTTTGCCCCTCCCCACATGCTCTAGCATGCATGCAAGCTCTCTCTCTCTCTCTCTCTGTCTCTCTCTCTCTCTCTCTTTCTCTCTCCCTCTGTCTCTCTAAATAAATATTAAAAAAACTAAAAAGAGAATACTCATCATAATATTTTTGCAAGGCAACTACAAATCTCATTTTTCAGTAACATTTCATGTAGTTTGTTTACAGTGTTCAATCAACATTAGAGCTCATGCATCTTTCCCAAAACAGATAAATCCTCAACGAAATTTTAAGGAAGAAAATATCTTAAAGTGGACGTAGAACTATGTAATACACTTGAAACTAACATAACATTGTGTTTCAAGCACACGCAAATAAAAACATTTTTAGAGGAAGAAGTTAAAGTATTTAACACCTGAAACTAAAACCAATATGGATAATCAGAAACATACCTGGCAAGCTTTCTCTGTCTGAAAATGATAAATTTGAGAGAAGCAAAATGAATATGTATGCCATTTTCTGATATTCCTTTCCCTTATCCAGTGGTAAATGAGTACAGAAAAGATATTCTCAGGTCTCTCATTCCCACCATCATATTTTTGTGCTGAGAGTTGTTGAAATAATCACAGTAAGCTCATCTCCAGACAATCACCATGAAAATGACTGAGTACTGCACATAGCCTAAAGCAAATGTGATTCATCATGCTCATTTAAAACTGCCAACATATCATGGTTTAAATGCATTTGTGAATTTTTCAGCCACTCCTTTACTTAAAGAATGGAAAATTATGGGAAAGAAGCCAGAGAAAATGTGAACTCTATGAGGGCAGGCTAAATTTATTCCCCGTCCTTATATTGCATGCATGTACATGGTTCCCCAAAACAACAGTGTTGAGAAACATTTTTGTTGAATAAAATATGAAAATTATGAAACCAATTTACCCCCATTTTCACTTGGAAGATAAATTAATTTGTTCCAGGGGACAGTAGTTATGCAATGGTGAGAATACTGGGCACAGATATTGAGAGTTTATTCAAAGAAGTATCAAGAACAGTTAGCTTTCCAAATACTACTAACTCATAAGCCTTACAAATGTAGCTGCCATCTGTCTTGTCCAGAGCTTGTCCTCAATATCCCTCAACCATGATGCCATGGGTATATGACTTCAAGTATAAAGTTTGCCCTGAATCTCAGGATAAGAATTGATGCACTCTCTTTTGTATACAATCTCCATCATTTCTATATCTCCATTACAAAATCTATCACATAGAACTTATAATTATTTGTTCCCTTGAATCATTGGATATTGTCCATGTATCCCTTCCAACTAACTGTTTAACCTCCTCCACTGTGTTCTACACCAAGGAGAGCTCATTTCTATAAGCTGCACTACTAGAACTCCCTTGCTCTTTGTCTTCTATTTGGTTCAGCTAATGGAGGCACAGAGAAAATGGAAATAGCCTATTCTGATATTTTCCCCCAGGAAATTGAGGATATGATAAGGATATCTGGCAGGTCACAGAGTTACAGTGTCTATGTTTCTCTGCTGAAGGCCTTGGTTCTTTTGGACGTTAGAAGTCTCTCTAGATTTCAGTAACTATTTAGTCCATTTGTTCAGTCCTCTGGCGCTAAAGTTAACAGACTCCCTATCACTGCAAATCATTCATTTTGCTTTCCTTTAGACCTGCATACACTTTTCTGAAGAAAAACTTCATTAATCTTTCCTCAATTACCCTGTGTGTGTGTGCTGTCTTTTTTCCTACTGGTATCATAACTGACACACTTAACTATATGATCTCCATGATTTTTAAAATCTTTCAGTCAAGTACCATGACTTTCATCCTTGTAACCCAGAACTGATCAGAGTTTAGTCAAGTAGTATGAGTTAAATCAATGTTTATTCCACTAATTCCTAATCAATGTTTCCATGGTAGATTAATAAATGAGACGTTGGTAATCTTATTTAAGTGTTAAGAAGAAAAGAGGTATGTACAACTTTCTTTATGCTTGGCTTTTCAAATTATGCTTATTGACCTGCATATATATATCCCCAAATTATGACATTCTTTAAGGAGCCATGTGAGGGTAGAGGCCTAGGGCAGTCTACCTCAAAATGGACCAGTTGGCATTGTGATTATTTTGAGTTAAATTTATTTAAGGAATACTGCAAGAAGACCACTATGACCTCCTTCCCACACACATACGTTGTCTCTAGAAAACAGGAAATAAATCTCCCATATGAAGGTACCATCCCTGTATGAGGAGGTAGAGAGACATTCTTATCATAAGAGAGGGAATTTAGGGCCTAGGAAATCCAAATAAGCAAACCTTGTTACTTTTACTAATTTAATACCCAAGCCCAAATAATTCTGCATAGAATTCATTACTAATTGAAACTCCTGAACATAAAGAGCTTTTGCTGTCCTGTCAAATCCTGACAGATTTATGTTTTTTTGTCCAAAAAACATAAATGCTGCTGGCCTTGCTCGTTTCTTAAGATCTCAATTTTGGTTTTGGGCTGTGGTATATAAGTAATTAAACTTTGTGGAGTTTTTGTTTGTTTGTTTGTTTATTTGTTTGTTTTCTCCTGTTAATCTTCTCATGTCAAGTTAATTCTTAGACAAGCTAGAAGAATATTGAAGGGTAAGGAAAAACTTTCTTCTCCAACATGAGAAAGTGAGGTTACAAAAGTAAATCTGTAAATATAGAGCATGGAAAGCAGCAGAAGACATAAGGAATTTATAACCAAAATTTGGATGTCTATTATTTTTCCAGGGCATGGGCCCTACTCTATATCTATTTTTTATTCTCAAGTAAGGTCCTGAATATCATCCACAATAATAAGAATAGGAATATGATCTTACAGAAGAAATTGTGTTTATTGTAAAGTATTTTAAAATTAGAAATGCCGAAAGGCGGCTTAATTATTTGTTCATTTATTCATACAACAAAAAGCTTCCTTGAGTCTTTGTCAAAAACTGTGGTAATCTCTGGAAGTAGAGGACATAAACACAAAATTACTCTTCTTAGTTTTATTTTAGACAAATTCTGAATTCATATATTCACTTTAAAGATATTAGAATTTCAGTCTATACTTATTTAGAAAATAACTTCACTAATTGAAAATACATTGCTTATATTCATCTTCAAAGGTTTTATACTCTTCTCTAAGTAGAAGTAAAAGCAATGCACAGAAATAATGTAATAAAGGGACTTGCCAGATACCCTAGCGATTGTTTAATCTAACTTCTCGGCTTCAAGTAGGGTTTACCTATTTTGTTAACAGACTTTTACACTGTTCTTAGAACTAGTCTAAATATCATTCAGAGAGCTAATAAGTTGTCTTACAGGTCCTGTGGGAATCTGATTTGCAGTAAGGCCTCAAGGGAGGGTATATATTTTACAAGGCTTTTTCTGAACTCAGGTAAACTTGAAATCTGTCCTTTGTAATAAGTTCTACATATTTAGAACTTATGGTACTGATTTTAATTATCATATAATTTGTATACAAATGAGTGTAAATTAATTATAATATATCATGGCTATCTCACGCAATTTATTCTTTAATATTATGGACTTCTATAAGTGAAATGTATCTTCAAATAATTTTCATAAGATACTTACCTTTTCAATATATTCCAGTTTTATATTCAGTCCTATTTAGCTTGATTAACTCCACCAAGCAAATTTGGATTATTGTAATACATATAAAACAAATATATATATATATATATATATATATATATATATATATAATACATACACACATATTTATACAAGTATATATATTTATTTTTACAAATATATATACCTATGTGTATATATATATATATATATATATATACATATATATACACATATATAATAAAAACATAGTACTTCTAGGGGTGCCTGGGTGGCTCAGTCGGTTGAGCGTCCGACTTCAGCTCAGGTCATGATCTCATGGTCCATGAGTTTGAGCCCTGCGTGAGGCTCTGTGCTGACAACTCTGAGCCTGGAGCCTGCTTCAGATTCTGTGTGTGTCTTTCTCTCTGCCCCTCCAGCATTCATGCTCTGTCTCTCTCTCTTTCAAAAATAAATAAACATTAAAAAAAATTAAAAAAACCCATAATACCTATATATACGTAAATACATAATACATATACATATACGTAAATACATGATATATATAGAAAGAAAGCACACAAAAACTCATTTACATACATTATTCTAAATAATGTTCATTATTCCAAGTAATGACTGTGGAATAGACAGGTCATCTTCTGTTTGCAGAGTAAAACAACAATAACAAAAAAACCAACCTAAGTCTCAGAGGTGTTATGCAAGGTTTATAGCCCCAGAAAGTCAAAGACTTAATAAATAAATTCAGATTTCCAAACAGTAAATCTTAGAAGCAAAATATGAATCCCAACTATCCAAGGCATTCTTGTCTTTGCATGATCATTTGAATCCCAAACCACATAGCCTGAGGCTTAATGAAAGCAGGCAGAAATAATCTTTTTACAATAATTTTACTGCAAAGATTCTGTCAGATATTTCCACAGAGTGGAAAGATCACAGAATGTTAGCATAGCCACTAATTATAGCTTCTTTGCTGAGAGAAAGTGGAGAGAAAGACACTGAGAAGCAGTTGAAATGTGTACAATTCAGAGCCTGGCAGAAATTATTTTAATCTTGTCATTGCCTCTCACTTTGCATTGATACTTTAGGAAAACCAGTCAACCTGTCTGAACTTTTGCTGTTTGTTGTATCAAGAACAGGAGGAAGAGGATGTTCACTTGTCAAGCTTATTGTAAGGATCTTATTTAATAATCATACATTCAGAAATCAGATAAGGCCAAACTTGCATTTCCTGCAACTCTTTTGATCTCAGACTTCCGTTTTCACTAATGGCAGGAATGTTTTTTCATTCTGCTTAAATGTATTCATTTGTTGCTTAAAACAAAGACTTCTCTGGAAGCTTCCTTCTTTCAAGAGGTCTACCCTGACCCTCTTTCTTCAATGGCAGCAAAGAGAAGTTGTCACGTCCACATGGATATTGGCTGAGTGTTATTGGTTCTCCCTGAACTCTGGTTAAAGTGTTTAATGCTACCTGGCTTACATTCTTTGGCTTCCTTTTTTATTTGTTTGCTTTTTCCTTTTTTTCTTCCCTCTGATAGATCTTGGTCAAATGAATAACTGGGCATTCTGCATTTTATATACTGTTTTGTGCCAAGTCCCATGAGGCCTTTTGCATTTGGGGGCCAAACACTGTTGCTAATTACTGTGTACTTGCTATTGACTCCAGTTGGGAAATCCCTGTACTCTCTAGTCACCTCCTTCCAAATCCATGGCTCTTCTGATCACGAAATCTTTTCCCTTGGGGTTCCAGGGACAACATTCTGCAGCTTGTTCTACACTGAGAACGTGTAACCTAATAAGGTTTTAACCAGGCCAATCTACTTAGTACCTTCCACAGCCATTGATACTCTCCCATAAACATGCCATGTTAGATTTAAGAAAAACTATGAGCATTTTCTAAAAACCTTGCAAACTTTAAAGACTTGAAATGTACTACCAAATTCTGGAGATATATCTGGATATTTGCACCGTATATTAATAACTTCTAACCTAAGGGGTGGAAAAACCCATGAGTTAACTTTTTGTCATTCTACATCTTGTTCCTTTGGGACTTTCCCCCAGAACTATCCCAATGAGGTAGATATATATTTTGTATGATATTTTTCAGCTCTCCTATGTTATGGGTTTCATTGATCTTTCCTTTATATTCTAGTTCTTAGTATTTAAAATCTGAATTTGAGGGTCTCAAGAACATTATTCTCTCTCTCCTTCTGAAATTTAAAGCTATTATTTTACTAACGTTAAAAAGATTGTATGTAAAAACCAAAACCAAAGAAAGACATTTTTTATTCCAAATACCATCTCTCTCTTCAGTCCACATGGGAATAAGCCTCAGGTTAATGGCCTCATCTCAATAGCAAAAATCAATGAAATGGAAGGGAAATTATCCAGAATGAAAAATAATTTAGCTACTATTTAAAAATATTCCATTGCTATATGCTTATAGCACACAACACTGTGGTATATTCTATGTGCCTTGTAAGTCCAGGTTAAATAATTATTAGTTATTATTATGATATATGTATATATACACATACATAGATATATACATACACATATACATGTGTACACATGTTTATTTAAATCACTGTATACAATATTACATTATTAATAGAGCTTAACTGTAATTGCTTATGTTGTGCTCACAAAAATTCATTACCATAGTTGTTAATATTATGGATGTTATTCTTCTGATAAAGCAAAGTTAAGTTTCAAGGTTAACTTTGAGCAAAACTAAGGACATACATAATCCATGTTAAACTGGCATTCATATATGTGAGAAAACAGAAAAACAATTTCCCTTCACTCTGAAATAGGAACAAACTAGAAGCAAATGCTGACCCTTGGACTTAACCAGATTTCATCTTTGGCCTGAGGAGAGACAAATTTAGATATATCAAGCAATTGATATCATTGCATAAACAGTTGCATTTGTTTTCAAGATCATTGACAAATTTTATTTATTTATTTATTTATTTATTTATTTATTTATTTATTATTTTTTAAGATTATTTTTAAAACAGTATCTTGTTGTTATAGAAGTTCTAGGATTAGTTCTTGATATTTCTCAAGGAGTAACAAAGTTTTTGTACATTTCCCTTCAATCATAAATACACTTAAGTAGACCCTCGTTAAAAATTGCGTGGGGGCACCTGAGTGGCTCAGTGGGTTAAACATCCAACTCTTGATTTTGGCTCAGGTCATGATCTCACTCTTCTTGAGACTGAGGTGCACATTGAACTCTGCACTGACAGCATGGAGCCTGCTTGGGATTTTCTCTTGCCCTCTCTTTGCCCCTTTCTCACACCCTCTCTCTCTCAAAAATAAATATATAAACTTTAAGAAACTGTAACAATGTAGCAAATTTTGAGATGGGTTTTCACAATTCGGTATTATAAGTATTTGACCACACCTAACTAGTGTGTCCTGTTCTCTCAATAACGTCTTTGGAGATCTCTAACACTCCTCTGGAATTTCAATCCATCATTCCAATAAGCACAATATTATATGCCATCAAATACTTCCTTCTTTGAGTTACTTATTCCCTGAAATGTTAGGGGACTATTTATTGCCAGGAAACTTTCTAGGCATAGAAAGATGGATGGAACACTTTTCCTTCTTTAAAATGCCAACCTAGGGGCACCTGGGTGGCTCAGTTGGTTAAGCATCCGACTTCGGCCCAGGTCATTATCTCAAAGTTTGTGAGTTCGAGCCCCGCGGCAGGCTCTGTGCTGACAGCTTGGAGCCTGGAGCCTGCTTCAGATTCTGTGTCTCCCTCTCTCTCTCTGCACCTCCCCAGCTCATGCTCGCACTCTGCCTCTGTCAAAAATAAATAAACTTAAAAAATAAATAAATAAATAAAATGCCAACCTAGTGGGGACCAATAAACATTTTTTTTCAAAAGGCTAGAACAAAAGTAAATACTATAAAAGAACTCTCTGGGTGGTACAATAGGAGTTCAGGAAATAGGGGATGCGTTGCTAAGGTCTGCCACATGAAAGAGATAATTTATTTTTTAAATAGAACATCACTATTGAGGTCAATTTACAAAAAAATAACCAATAATAAGTAAATAAGTTTATGACTTCTGACAAATGTTCACAATCATTAACAATATCACAATCATGATATAGAATATTTATAATACCTCCCCCAAAAAGAGATTGCCCCTTTTCAGTCAATTTTTCATCTCAACACTCACAAATGCTGTCTCTTGTCAACAATAATTTTGTGGCAGGACATCTTTTGCTATTGGCTTCTTTTACTTAGCATAATGCTTTTAATATAGGTCTGAGTTATTACACAAGAAGTTTATTTTATATACATAAAACATATATATAATATGTTATGTATATATAAAAAGCCCCAGTGCAAGGCTTGACCTCACAACCCTGAAATTAAGACCTGAGCTGAGATCCAGGGTCAGACACTTATATCAACTGAGCCACCCAAGCACCCCAAGAAATTTATTTTTCTATTCGCAAACTGTATTTCATCATAGAGATATATGACAATATGTTTATCCTTTCACAAGCTGATGGACATTTGGATTATTTCCCATTTGAAGCTATTATAAATGAAGCTTCTCTAAGTGAATGAAGCTTAAATGTGTTTGTGGATGTGAATTTGAGTATATATAATGACAAAAATAAAAACCAAAGTTTGTTACTTTTTTCTAAGTGGTAATAATGTAGAATTATTTTTCTAAATTATACGTTTCAAGATTTTTGTAATAACATATGAACTTGACATGTAAAAATATAAGTAAAATTAGGGAGTATTTAAAATTAAAACTAAAAGCCTTATATTTATTACACTGAGCTCAAAATTCTTATCATTTCTTCAAGTTCATTCACACAAAAATATTCAAGTGAAATGCCTTTGGCCAAATAAATTTTATGACACATGGAATGCCTTTTTTTAATATTTTGAGATTCAAAATGAAAATTAGCATATTAAACATTCTGAGAACTTCTATAAAGCAGAAAACAGCATTCTCAAACTTACTGCACAACAGAGCCCTTTTCCAATTACATCTAAAACACACAATTGGGAAACAATGCTTTGTACTATGGGATACATATATCTGTCAAGTACATAAATTAGTAGAAATGACTCTTGTGCTTATAATGGGAGGGAGCAAAAACTTTGTGAAAAGTGAGTTTGAAAAATGAATATATTAATATTTACTGCTATGATAATAAACTGCTCTTGAGACCTTACCATTTGGGTTTTCAAAGTTCTTTCAACACTCATCAGAACAGGAAGGTCTATCTCCATAATGTAATTTTCCTTTCACCTTCCTTTGTGATGTGACATTAAACTTTAGGTTTGAAATACATTCATCAAATTAATTTGATGTAAGTGTTTCTATGCTTCAAGGGGAAAAAGGAAAATATTAATAGATAAATATATCAAATGCTAAACCTAGACTTTTTAGTGTAGATATGCAAAGACCATTTCTTCAAAGCAGTAAGTATGCAGATAATAAGTTCTGATAGAGTAATAAAGAAAATTTAAGTGTGAGACTGAGCAAGAAGACGGAGTGTGTCTATAATATGCTGTTTATCTTCTAATCAATTCTAATTTGCCTCAACATTTATCAGATGGAATTAAACACTTCCCATACTTATTTTGATGCGAAGTCTATCAATCTATTATATGAGTCCTTCAGAGAAAGGAGGATTTGTTTTGGTTTATCAAAACTTTCAAAATGTTACCCATTGATCTAATCAGTTATTTATGCCTCTTTTTAAAAGATAGATTAAACTATATTTTAGGAGTGTAATGTTCACTAAATAAAATGCAAAGTGGCTCGAATTGCACTCTGTGGTTTTACCCAGAGTCATCCTTTAAATTGCAAGTGCTGTTTCAGCAAGTTTCTGTCTACTCTCATGCTTTTAGAGACTGAATGAAAAATCCCCAAATTGTCATTGGTACCATCCATCACCATTACCAACCACAAATCACTGACAAGGAAACTTATCTATTGATTTAAAATCTGAGTGGGAACACTAGGAAACAACTGTCCCTTGCAGTAAATGAATGTCATTCAGTTCAATGATTAAGAAAACAGAGTCTATTTACACACACATCACATAGATACATGTACTTCAAGCTGTAATCTTTCTGCTATTCCCTGATCATTAGTGCAGTTCGTTAATTTAAAAAAAAAGTAGGCATTTTAAATGTACACAAACTAAGAGGTAATAAAAATAATGTTTTTTTATACTGAAAATGGCAAGTATAGAAAAGCTTGCCATGGTGTGATTTTTTTTTAATGTTTATTTTTGAGAGAGACAGAGACAGAGCTTGAGCAGGGGAAGGGCAGAAAGAGAGAGTGAGACACAGAATCCAAAGCAGGCTCCAGGCTCTGAGCTGTCAGCACAGATCCCAACGTGGGGCTTGAACTCTCAGACTGTGAGATCATGACCTGAGCTGGAGTTGGACGCCCAACTGACTGAGCCACCCAAGCGCCCCAGCCATGGTGTGATATTTTTTTTTTAACAGGTGAAAGAAGGTGGGGAAGAGTGAAAAATATAAACATATTGATAATGCCAAAAGTAAAGAACAGTATATTGTCTATTTCAAACTGGTTGAAGAAGTGTGACAATGCCAGTGAAGAGGGAAATGTCTGATGTACATTTAATACTTTTTAATTCAGTCACATCAAAAATTGCCTTTTCAACATGTGAGATTCATCAAATGTCAAACAACTACCTAATGAATTCCCTCTGTTATTCTGGATGAAAATGTGAAGGAGAGTGAGACTGGGGACAGACGCCTGCAGGGAATACTCAGATGACGGTACCCATGCCTTTAGAGCATTCTGTTAACAAGGGGCTGCAAATATGGGCACTAGGAAATAAAAGCACTTGTGTATGTGCAAATATATACATTCTCTATACTTTACCTGTGAAAAAACAAAAAAAAAAAAAAAAAGCAAAAAAACCTAGAAAGGACATCACTAAAAGTCTCAGTGAATTATAAGAATCAGTATTTTACAGCAATGAAAAACTATTTTTAGTCATGAAAATTGCTAATGATAAATAATTATTCTAATCTTCATTAATTTATTCTGCTTGACCTCAGGTCCAGTCTAAAGTCTAATCAAATCTGTTTTTCAAAACCTCACTACACACCCTCTTTACAACCATTTAGCCAGTTTTATTTGGTTTTAATATTCTCTTAAATAAAACACAGCAAGACATCCAGGTTGCATAATTACATATTGTTTTAATTTGTGAATTATATTTTATCAAATACCTTGATACTTAAGTTTTTGTTCCCTTTAGGGTGCTTAAATATGTTACTGTAGTAACAAAATCTTTCCATGTTTGAAATTTCTGCTGCTAATTTTAAACTTGGCTTGTATCAGGTAAATGTTAAATCATACACTGCAAGATATAAAAATATTTATTGTAACAAACTCAATAACATAAATATGATTACTAAGTTGCAGTTATCTGTTGAACCATTTTAGACTTGTGGTTTTCTTTCCTTATTTTGTTTAAATCTGCTTTTATTTGTATGCTCTCCTAGTCAGCCATGCAGCAATTACACTGGGAAATATTACAATGAACAGTGAGAAAATTTTTATGGATGTAATTAATGTTGATTAGGGCTTGCAACAGTATTTCTTTATAGTTCTTAGTAATTTAATTGGATGAAGCCTTCTGTACTTTGTCACACACAAAAAGCTTATTTTCCAGGTAATTATAGCTTTTAATGTTTATTTATTTTTGAGAGAGAGAGAGAGAGAGAGAGAGAGAGAGAGCGAGCATGCATGTGTGAGGTGGAGAGGGGCAGAAAGAGGATCTTAAGTGGGCTCTTCACTGGCAGCGGAGAACCCGATCTAGGGCTCCAACCCGTGAACTGAGATCATGACCTGAGCGGAAGTCAGCTGCTTAACCAACTGAGTCACCCAGGCACCCCTCCAGGTGGATGTTTCAATGAGAGTCAAAATACGAATTTATGATTGGTTCACTTTGAATTAAAATATGTTGCAGGAAAAAGAAACATATTGCACATTTTAAGGCTTAAATTACGTTATTCTTATTTTTTAAAAAAACCTTAATATAATAGGAAAAGAGGGAATATTCTCTATTGGATGGATCTATATTTCTTAGGGTCCTAGTATTTTATTTCTATCTCTAACTTCTTCTGCTCATAATTAGTCACATGTAGTGTTCTCTTTTTGCCAATCTTATAGCTAAGCTCAGCCCGTTGGAATTTTTTGAAATCGATACTGTCCTTTTGTAAAAGGGTTCTAAATGACTCTACTTTTGCATTCACATGATTCAGTAGTTATCAAACTTTCTTCGCAGACTTTAGATTTCTACGCTCTTCTCTACAAAAACCCCTACTTTATATTTTGTGACTTGTATTTATGTCCTTTCCCTGTGGAGCCCTACCGTCTTTACTATTCCCTGCAAAACCTGGAGTTCTGTTCCTGAGCTGGAGTTTCATGGATGTGTCTCTACATTTTGCTTCAAACCTCTTTGATGCCATCTCTTATTTTATTAAAAGAATGTATGCTAATATATTATATGCCAGGTCCAAAGAAGGTATTAGGAACAACATTGCCCTGATTCTGAGCTACAGTTAATTGAAAGATAAATGTGTCAATAAAATTTTCGATTATAAAATACAGGTAAATTATGAGTGAGAACAAAAGTGAAAATAATGAAATGGTTAAATCACTTTGAAGAAGGAAAATATTTCACATATAAAACACCACTCATTGGAATGAATAAAACTTCAGGGAAGTGGCAGAGGAATGTGATTAAGAAGAACGGGACTCAAAGACTGCTCTTACAAAGCTCTATTCTTGTTTCTGAAATTCTTCTGTTATTAGATTTATTTGACCTCATCCTCAACTGAATCTTGCCCCATAATTATAGCCCATCTGGGTGAAGCCTAGGTTTATAAAATGTTTGTCTCACCAAATGGTATGTATTGCTGTGATTTGTGTCCTATAGCCAGAAAGTATGGTCACAATTTATTAAGCCTTGGGTTGATGATTGATCCAAGAGAGAGCGAATGAAGGGCAGGGAGAGAAGAGGAGGGGAGAAGAGAAGAAAGAAAAGAGCAAAGAGGACAGAGAGTGGAACCGGAGAGAATACAATGGCCAAGATTGAAGCTGGAATATCTTTTATAATGTATAGACATGTTCCTGTCTCCCATTTTTTTCCATACACAAGATTGATTTTTCACACTATTGTCCCTTGAAATTTTCTTCCAAGTCTATTACAATTCTCCTATCACTGTCATCAGTATAAGGCCAAATGGTTTTTGCTATAGAACAGTTTCTTATATAAAATAGAATGCATTTCTCTTTCCCATAAAAGAAGATCAAAGGTAGGTAGTTCAGCTCAGATATTAATACTCTAGAGTCTTGAGGGAGCCAGGCTCATTTTCTATCATGCTAATGTCAGTTTTTACTTTCAGGGTCAGATTGTATTTTGAGGCTCTGGTCATCATGTTTCTACTCCAGAAATTATCCCACACAATTCTGCTTACATTCCACTGGTCCGGTTTGAGTCACATGCCCATACCTACCTACATAGAAGCTGGGAAAAATAATCTCTAAAATGGGTATTTTTCTGACTTTAAATAAAATGAGATTTCCATTACTAAGGAGAAAAGAAATGGATATTCAGTGGCAAACATTATTTGTATTTATTTTAGTACTTTGAGATACAAGTACCATTTGATGTTTGAAGTCTTTCAAATCATGTATCCATAGTGTGACCATCCCCTTCAATTAATCTTTTCATTTTTAAAAATAGAGTGTATATTTTAGTTGCAGAAAATATTTCTGTGCTGTCCTTGAATCTCTGTGGATGATCAAGTTATTTTCCCCTTGAACTTTATCTGCTGTGATCATTAGTGGCATTTCCCAAAAACTCTGTTTAGTCTTTCTTGAGCACTTATATATATTATTTTTCTTTGGGGTTTGGGCGGAGCAGCCCTAGTACCTAAGGTTGCAAACATCCTGCAATGGCTTGAGATACAATGATCTCTCCATCAATGGTTTAATCCTTAGGTTAATAATTAATCCTTAATCAATTTTATAGATACCAGGAGTAAGGTTCTCCTCTCTCGGGCCCGTTTCTCAATGGCAGGGGCACCTTCAGGCCATCCGATTTGCTTCCTCTCAGCTTTTTGTGACCGAAGTTCACCAGATATACCAAAAGGGAAAATATCCCACTTCTCCAGTGAAGTCCAGGAGCTTCTGAGCCAAGGCTTCCCAGAAGCCTTGCATTCAGATATTCATTCTCAGTGTTCCCTCAGCTCCTAAAACCCTACATAATCCAGAGATGAAAGAACCTACAAAACTCTTAAAGTAAAGACCTCACTACATCAGTGACTACCTTTTCACACTGCAAGTCTCAGCTGCTAAAGAAAACTGGCGGTTGCTTCACTCAGGAGAGGAGTGTAGGTGGCATTAGCAGTAGATTCAAGGCAGGAGACATTCCAATCACCATCTTCAGAGAATGTGGAAGATGATCTCAAGCTATTTAACTTTTTCATTAGTAAATTCCTTTCTTCAATTTGATCTCAAATAGAATTCTACATGAAAGCTGAACTTCATAACTAAAAAAGGGGCAAGTTCTCAAACCTTTTAGCTACTCAGGGAATGTAGTTTCAAAAACAGCGATCTATTGCCTATTGGACATCTATTGAAAGAAATTCAGAACTATTATTTGAAGTAAATCTTTGTATTCAGCAGGTATCTCTTGTACTTTTGCTGTGCAGAGATGGAATGTGATCTATTCTGGAATCTTTTTTTTTTCTTTTTCTTTACAAGAGGAAGCCAAAAATTCCTTCTTCTATGATAAATGTCAAAGAAAAGGGATCTGTCTTTAGTGGAATACATGGAAAATACATATTGGGACCCCCTTTCTAAGAATAGTGGACAGGACTAGTGGGAGCAATACTTGTACTGAGAATACTTTATAAATTTGGATCAAAATATTTTAAAAATCATCAAGTTAAAATCATTGAAGAGCTGGCATGATATTAAACAACTAATCCAAATCCAAATTTCAACATAATAGTTATCAAGGGTTTCCACGTCTTCACTGTTACCAAAATTCTTATAATAAGATAAAATAATGTTTTATAATTATGTATTTTCTTTTCAGCAATCTTAATATAAATGTTCAACTGAGCGTATCAGTCAAGCTGTATATATTCTCTAGTTCTTAGTTTCTAGATCTGTAAAGTTTTCGTTAAAACCACTAGCAGCCTAGAGTTTGGGGATGATTAAATTAATTAATTCACATAAAGACTGATGCCTACCATTTGGTAACTGCTCAATAATTTTTAATTATTAATCAATTTTTGAATAATCTGTATACTATACAATTTTTAGGCAATCTCAAATTATTTGAAATGAGATAATATATAAATAGATTCTGGTACCTATGCCTATATGCATACTCATACCAATGAGTGTTTTCATGTCAATGAAGTATTTTCTCTGAAAAGTTGCATGTCTAGAATTCCCCAGGGTCCTGCCTGTCCCTTTTACCTTGCCAGTGTGTAAAATTCATCCTTTTTTATGTTTACTTATTTATTTTGAAAGGGAGAGAGACAGGGAGAGAGAAGGAGAGAGAGAATCCCAAGCAGGCTCCTCACTCTCACTAGAGTCTGACTCATGGTTCAATCTCACGAACCGTGGGGTCATGACTTGAGCAGAAATCAAGAGTCAGATGCTTAACCAACTGGGCCACCCAGGTGCCCCTAAAATCCATCTTTTAAAAAAATTATTTTAATTGCTTAAATGTTTATTATTGATTGATTGATAGATTGATTGACTGAGAGAGAGAGACAGAGCATGAGCAGGGGAGCGGGCAGAGAGAAGAAGACACACAACTGAAAGCAGACTCCAGGCTCCACACTGTAAGCACAGAGCCCCACGCAGGGCTCAGAGTTTGAACTCAGGAACTGTGAGATCATGACCTGAGCCAAAGTTGGAGGCTTAACTGACTAAGCCCCTCGTGGTGCCCCTAAAAGTCATCTTCTTAAAAAGAACAGTTTACTAAGCCCCAGCCCCATTCTGTGTATGTAGCTTTCCCAGGCTCGAGTCTGCCCATTGAAGCTCACACAACCTTTAACCTAGGAGACAGTACACATTCTCATGCTGCTATTCGAAAAGTACTTTCAAAATTCTTTAAAATCAATGACTTAGGCATAACAAACAATAAATAAACATGTGGTGTACAATTTTTCACTTGAGAAGCAAAAAAGAACCAGAAATTCAACTGCTCATAAAACACTTATAAAATTATTTAAAATACTTTTCTGGCTTAGAGAGCTATCTTATTTCTATATAGCTATATGCTCAGTGGATTTTGAAGTGTGACATTTGGAGTACATGATAAACTACAATACGAAAAATAGTATAGTAAATTTCTATCTGATTTTTTATTTGATACAAATGTTGGCGTACCAGTTGACATCATCTCTAGAATAAGAAACATGTAAGCAAAGTAACTGGGCCTTTAAACTGGCTGTCTTTGATTTAGTGTTACATCACTACCCTGTTTTATGAATTCTCTAATATCAGCCTATTTGGTTTATAATGAATAAATGATGAATAATTCATAACATGTAACAATTAATCAGAGAAATCTGATTTTGACGCCTTATTCTGAAAAAAGACAAAGCATCTATATAAATCATGAGGCATATTTTATAAATAGTATTGGAATTTATGTAAAAATTAAATCTAAAATGCAGTATATTCTATAAGATCAAAAGCATCTATCTGAATGGGCACATACTAACAATATGTGATTTATGCACAAAATTCAATATAATCATAGATGGGCAAACAATCGTGCCCTGCTTTTTTTTTTCCATCTAATTTTAAGTCACACTGAATAATAAATCAGTTGAGCTGATTACTTGTACGAGCTACTGAGTTCTTTGGAGAAATAAGACTATTCCTTGTAAATTCTATGAGTTTGGTATCCTACACTTGTAATGTGGGTACTTACAAGTCCACTGTGATGGCACTCAAAATCCTCTAGTTTTAAATAAGAGGAAAGCACTTACCTCACTGGATATCTAAATATCATATCCTTACCAAAATTTCATCCACACAAGGAACTTAACCAGACAAGTGGATATCTAGCATTTTTGGTCCTGTTCCCTCTTTACTCTTACACTGATTCATTCTGACCTCAGTTGAATACGAACTTGAAAGACCCAGGTCTTTTAATCTCATGTGAAAGAGTATGAGTTAGTGTACTGACTTTCCGCAAAAGGGTGGGTCCCATTCACGTGGTATACGTAGATCTTCCAGATTGATGAGGTAATTTTTAGGGCTTTTCATTTATTACCGGAAATGTCCCATTACTGCAGTATATAAACAGAATTCACTGACTGTACTAAGCTTCTAGCTATCCTAAGGGCGATAAAAACGAAGATGAAGTGGCAAAGAGGTGGAGCTGTCTACACAGAGACTGAGTCTGAAAGGGGCATGGCATGTGGTGAACCTGGAGAGAGATAAACATATGCAGGAACTTCCCGGGAGCATAACTTACATCCCTTGGCTCAGATGATGCAAGTCATTATAGACTGTCTCCTGTATCTTTTTCTTTACCTAACAGTACTTTCTTCATTTCCATACCCTGAGCTTTTGAATCAGAATCATTCCTGTTATTTTCTAGGTAGTAGTTGAATCA
The DNA here is from genome assembly GCF_024362965.1 of Panthera pardus. Taxonomy (NCBI): domain Eukaryota; kingdom Metazoa; phylum Chordata; class Mammalia; order Carnivora; family Felidae; genus Panthera; species Panthera pardus. The sequence goes on from NW_026527002.1 coordinate 31,520,425, forward strand.
AGTAAAATTCAGTACATGCCAAATAAATGAAGGAGACATCATTTACCCGCAGATTTATTGTGAAACAAATATTGCATTTCTTAATTGTGTTTAAGTAATTTATGTCCAATACAGAGACCATAGGACTGGACTGACAGGAAGATGCATCTCAGGCCCTGTTAAATCTTATTTGACTCTTTGGGGACCTGGAAAGATCTAGGAGATTCAAATCTCTGCTTGGGAAAGGGAGGAAGGATCTCTAATAGCTGATGCAACATGGTTACTGGAAACCTTATATAAGTTACCCTGATCTTTTTTCCTATGGCTTCTGTATGCTTTTGCTTCACCAGTGGAAAACAAAATTGTTACCAAGAATGGAGCTCTGATGCTTGAGACCTCTCTAATGCCACAATATAGCCACACCCTTTAAGATCTACCTTATCCAACCACTTCTAGGGCAATGCCCAAGAGCACTCAGAGTTCCACTAAACCATGGTCATAAATCTACTTTGCATTTTGAAAGAGAAGTCTCCTCTCTCCTCTTTAATAGGCTTAAATACTAAACCCAAGCATTGTCATTATTGTAACAGTCACAAATATTAATTGTCAGGCAATGGATGGTCAGAGCCTCTACTGACTGCAACAAGTAGAAGGAGTCATTGATGATCTGACTTTCTGATCAGCCATCAGTAAACCCGTCAACCAGTAAAAGTCATATCAATTCATACCAAATAAATCTTAACGTTAATCAATGGTTGTATTATATAGCATATTAGTAACTATCTGAGGTGGTAACAGTTTTGTTGTAATAATCTCTTTTCTGACTATGCTTTCTAAGTGTTAAACCACATATCTCAGGATAAAACCATGCAAGTAGACTAAAGATTTTAGTTTTTTATGATTCCTCCAGTACAAAAATAGTCTTTTAGACTGTAAATTATTGGCCTCAGGGTACACAGAGGCCAGAGTGAGGGATAATGCCCAGGTCATTTAACAAAACTTCTCATGAGCTATTATGTAAATAGCTTTTTGTTACTGTTGTTTTGTATTGCCTTTTTAAAAAAATTCTGTTCTTATGCCATTTGTTCTTTTTGGACAAGATATCAATTACCAATATATTACTGAAAAATTGTGGAAGGCATGTAACCAGGACCATCACTCCAGGATAATTCTTTAAGACATTTCTTTCCCTCATATACCAAATAAATTTATTCATCAATACAGGATTTCTTATGACATGCATCCTTTATATTAAACTGGGGGAAATCTGTTTTAATTATTTTAGGTCACATGAATGCCATTTCGAGGTGACATATGTCACCAACTTAAGATTGACATTTGCTTTTTTTTGTGTGTGGCTTATTTTTTCATGATCCCAGAGCATTTACAAGGCAGCCTGACTTTAAACACCAAAAACTCTGTTAACAATTGACGAAAGGGAGTATCCCACTGAAAGATAGGACTGAGGTCAAAATTGGCTTTTACTATTTTGTTACCAGTTCATTAAACACTATATTAAAAGTCAGGAAAATTGTGTTGAAAATTGTGTTAAGGATTTTAATTTTACTACTAGTGGGTAGTAAATAATTATGAAAGCCTAAGTGAAAAATAAGGTATTGCAATTTTAAAATAATTTTTGCTGTCTTAAAATTAATAGATAGAATATACAGAATAATAGGTCCTGTATATATAATTCCAGAGCACAATTTACTAAGACTATTTATACTTAATGTGAAAGATGAACTGCCATTATCCTTTAAAAGAGTCTATTCAGACAAACTTTAATAAGTATATCTTGTGAAGGAAAGACAACATGATGTCTCTGAAATAATCAGATGTATTAAACCAATAAAGCATTAGAGTTCTTGGAAGGGGAAAATGTATTAAGAATGAAGGGGGAAGTGTAGGAAAGAAAAGCTGATCTAAATATATTTACAATTAAAAACTAATGTGTAGAAGTTTTTTATCTTGAAGAGGTCCCAATAGTTCATTTTTGCAAAGGAAACAATCAACAAAACGAAAAAGCAATCGACAGAATGGGAGAAGATATTTGCAAATGACATATTAAAGGGTTAGTATTCAAAATCTATAAAGAACTTACCAAACTCAACATCCGAAAAAAAAAATAATCTATTGAATAATCTATTCAATAATCTATTGAAGAAATGGGCAGAAGACATGAATGAACACTTTTTCAAAGAAGACATCGAGATGGCCAACAGACACATGAAAAGATGCTCAACGTCACTCATCATTAGGGAAATACAAATCAAAACCACACTGAGATACCAGCTCACACTGGTCAGTGTGGCTAAAATTAACAACCCAGGAAACAGATGTTGGCGAGGATGTGGAAAAATGGAATCTTCTTGCACTGTTAGTGGGAATGCAAACTGGTGCAGCCACTCTGGAAAACAGTGTGGAGGTTCCTCAAAAAATTAAAAATAGAATTATCTTACGACCCAGCAATAGACCTACTAGGAATTCATCCAAAGGATTCAAGAGTGCTGACTCATAGGAGTACATGTACCCCAAAGTTTATAGCAGTACTATCAACAATAGCCAAATGATATATAGCCAAATGATGGAAAGAGCCCAAATATACATCAGTTGATGAATGGACAAAGAAGATATGGTGTATATATACAACGGAATACAACTTGGCAGAGTGAGAAAATGAAATCTTGCCTTTTGCAACAACATGAATGGAACTGGAGGGTATTATGTTAAGTGAAATAAACCAGGCATAGAAAGACAGATAACAAATTTTTCCACTAATATGGGGAATTTATGAAACTTAACAGAAGATCATGGGGGTAGGGAAGGGAAAAAATAGTTTCAAACAGAGAGGGAAGCGAACCATAAGAGAGTCTTAAATACAGAGAACAAACTGAGGGTTGATGGCGGGGATGGGGGGGCAGGAGGGAGAGGGGAAAATGGATGATGGGCATTGAGGAGGGCATTTGTTGGGATGAGCACTGGGTGTTATATGTAAGCAATGAATCACGGGAATCTATTCTTAAAGCCAAGAGCACACTGTATACACTGTATGTGAGCTAACTTGACAATATATTTAAATAAATAAATAAATAAATAAATAAACAAATAAATAAATAATAAAAATTAATGTCACTATGTCTTACACCAAAGACTGGAAAACAAATTAACGGAACTGTAAAGTACATGGGTAGGGACAAGGTTTAAACACAAATATCAAGACAAGAATAAATTGATAATTGATTTAATTTACTCAAGAAGCATAACTTTACTTGTCCATGTGGACAAGTAAAAGTCATTCGGGGTATAAAATAAAAGCTATGATTTATTAGAGTACAGTATTAGTGAATGTTTCAAATATTGGTGTCTGAAGTTTAAATGGTATCTGGTATGGAAACCAATTTGACAATAAATTTCATATATTGAAAAAAAAATGGTATCTGGTATCTGAGCATTTCACTGAATCATCTATTAATGTTCCACTCAATTTCTTGTAGAGATACAGATCATGACAAAAGTCCATCTCACAACCAATAGCTAAGGCTGACAGACAAATAAGCACTAAGGTAACATTTTTCAATTAACACTAGGATACATGAAGCTAGACAACAATAAACCTTACCTTGGCTTCAACCTAAAGAAGAGAGACCATTTTGAAAATATGCAATGAAGATAAAGTTGTTTTGAACATTTAATAACATTCATCTGAAATATAAGGGAAAACCTAAATTCCTAAAAAAATTGTAACCATAACAAAACAGCAGAAGAGGATATTAATATATTTTTCAGTACTTGATAAAAAAACAATGCTAAAATATAAGTAATGTGAATAATATTATTATTAAAAATAATTACCTCTATGGTTATTAAAGTTATTTTCTTATTAGAACTTTAATTTTAAAGAGCAATAAAATATTTAATGACCCATATATCATTTTCATAATTAGACTATTTTTCCATGAACCCATCAGAGAAAAGATTGTGCAGGTTATAAGGTTTTGCCAAAGTACAATAATGGATAATAGATTGTTTAATAAACAAAAAATCAAAACAACATCCACCCTCACATCAGGACACAACAGAAGCATTTCCAGCTGAGATTAAAAATGGCTGTGTGCCATGTCTACCCAAATGATTTCGGATGTTTTACAGAATTTCTCTGTGTCCAGAACGGTTGTTAACAATAGGAAATGTCTGGACAAAACAAGAATATGAACACTTACTAATTCAATGTGGAAGAATGAAAATGATCAATCCAGCTATATCATCTACCCATGACTCGCCCTAATGTAAGCCTTGTAAAAGTTACAAGCAAGCCAAGGAAAAGGAGATAAAAGGGGGGATCCTGAATGGAGAAGATTTGCCCAAACATTACATTTCAGCTGTACAGGATGACAAAAACAAAGCCAGAGATGGAAATCAAACTCAATTATATCTTAAAGCAAATAATAAATCTTGCTCCAAGGAATAAGTCCATACTTAAATTAGGAACACTAGAAAATGACCCAACAGAAGTTACTAAACATATAAAATGCAGTTTTTAAAATATGTAATTAAGGGAAAATAGAAAAATTTCAATATTTTTATTACTAAATAAGTGATATTGAAAAAATAAGTAGTGAATTGAAAACTTTAGTTAATATTTTAAATGATTACAATTCTAAGAAATACAGAAAGTTAATGAAGCTCAATTCAAAAATTTGTTTACATGACAGGAAAATCATATAATTTAGAATAAGATAGCAAATAATAATTTTAAACAGCTACCAGTTCAAATCCTTGCAAAGCTAATCAAAAATTGAGATTAAAAAAGTAAAGAAGTAAATTTGAAATCAATGAAAGGTAACTTAAACTAAGAGAAAATATGCAAGTGTAAATAATGCAGGAGTTAAGATTCACCACCTTTCACTTTTACACGCATTCCTTCACCTAATGCTCAGCCCGACTTACAGCTACTGAAGTTTGGGTATATTTCTCCATTCCAGTTATGCTGAGCTTGGGCAGGTCACTTGCTTTGGCAAAGAAGTGGTAGCTGAAATATTAAGAACAGAGTCAGTAAATATTTTTGTAGGACTTAGGTCTCTTGCACTTGCACCTTTTACCATAACAAGACTAAGTCGCAAGTAGCCACTGATTCAAATAAAATGAGGGGACATGTATAGCAGAACTTAACCCATAGCCATAGCTCAGCCCATCTGATTCCCACCTAGACTAGTAGAGTTAAAGGCTACCCTCTGATACAGGAAAAATAACTTTTTTTTTTTCTTTTTGGTAATCACTGAATTTGGAGGCAGTTTGTTGCACAACATTGTTGCAACATCTAATACATGTAATAATTTAGGAAAATGAACGTTAAGGACTATTTCATGTCACAAAGTGTACTTTATTAGAACTCTTGGAAGAATGCCTGATTAACCAGAAGAATTGGGATCAAAGTAATGTGCTCTCATTCTTTTTGATCCTAAATCTGCTATTATTTTTTCTCTTTTTATAATGATAGTATTTATCTGTATCTACCTGTATCTAGATTATATCTGTAACTGTATCTATATGTAACCTATATTAATACAGATATATAAAGTAGAATTAATTTTTAAATGAATCATCATAACATAATCCCTGAATTCAATGGTGATAACGATTATCATCTTTTTTATTTTTTTTTTATTTTCTGCTGTTTTTTAAAATTTTATAACAAACTTCTGATATAATACTGGTCCCTAAATAGTGTATTTTTTCCAAATGATAACATTTTACAAAATGATAAAAATATGATTATACTAAAATGTATGATTCACTGCAAAATGACTTTCTGATAAATTGTTTACTCCAGGAAATTTTAAGTTATGAAAATTCACTCAAAAATCATATGAACATTATAGTATATTTATATATGGATAAAAAAATTTTTCAAGACAATACTTCCACAGAAAGTGTTGTAGCTAGACATTTTAAAAAGCTGCATTCTTGCAAAGCTTATTGAACATAATTACTATGGTATTTACACATTTTCAGAATGCAGAAAATATGTAACATTTCTTGATGCTGACTAGCACCAAGTGTTATTTGGTTATTAAAATCATACCTTCCCTATACACATTAACAAAACCTACAGATAATACAAACTATGGAGATTCTTTATAAGTGATAAGATATGAGGACAGTACTTTGAAAAGGAACATAGACCATCACTTGTAAATGTTTATTCCAAGAATCCAATAACAAATTAACCTAAGGGAATCTAGGAAATCTCTTATGATATATAGTAAATCAATAGATAAAATTAAGAAAGGCCCATAGTGTTTTATTAAGATATGAGTATAGTTGATTGTAAAAGATATTCCTAAAAAATAGTAAAAAAAAATTCTTTCTTTTGCATGGAATAGTCAAGATGCACACATCTCAGAGCTGTAGTTGTGGCTCTCTCTAAGATAAGACTCTTGGTCATGATGGGGGATCTATCATTTCCTGACTCCATCCGGGTACAGGCAGCGCTGGAAAAATATGCAACATTACGCATGAAGAAGGGAGATTACTGGATGTTGTGTACACACCTTTTACCTCATATTTTTAAGACCTGTATTTAGTCACAGTGTCATACACAGAGGTGTGCTAAGATATACCAATCTTATTCAGAAAACTAAGAATCAAAGATTTTATTACTGTGATGGAGAACTGATATTAGGGACCACTATCATCTCTGAAAAGCTATTTTATGAAAGTCAATAGTTATTTCTGATTAAACATCTTAAGCATTGAGAATTGGAGGATACTTGTATAAAATGATAATGAATACCATCTTAAAATAACAACTACTGTGAAGCTTTGAAAAATGCAACACTAGAAGCAGTCATACTAAAGTTAGAACAAGTCTGATCCCACTAAAACTATTGTGAAACATTACACTGAAAATATTAATCAGTATAATTTAAAAAGACACATGATAAGCCACTGAAATGAAAGTATCATCATTTTGGGGAAGCACCCTAGCAGCTCACTCAGTTAAGCATCAGACTGTAGATTTCAGCTCATCTCATGGTTGTGGGATAGAGCCCCATATCTGGCTCCCCACCGACAGTGTGGAATCTGCTTGAGATTCTCTGTCTCCCTCTCTCTCTGCCCCTCCCCCCACTCATGTGTCCTTTCTCTCTTTCTCTCAAAATAAATAAATGAACTTTTTACAAAAATAATCATCATTTTTCGTGGCATGCTAGACTACATTGAAAACTCAAAATGATCCACTCAAACAAAATGTCAATTCAGTAAAAAGCAATTTAAATATATACATGCAAAATGAATTGTTTCCTGATGTAATAAGCACTTGAGTAAGAGCGATAAAAATTAAAATGATCTAAAAATAAAATTATCAAGAAATATCCAGAAATAATACAAAGAATAAATATTAATGACAAGAATTTTAAAGATTTAAATATCTTACAAAAATAGTATATTCCTAGTTAAAAAACAATATTGGAAAAGTAAAAGATCAAAATACAAAAAAGTAAAAATAAAAATGTATAATTTTCAATAATTTAGTTTTTAGAATTAAATTTTTAACTTTATAATTAAAACAAAATGATTAAAACAAATGGTTACAAAAACGGATTCAATCAGCAGATCCAGAAGTGTGAGAAACTGAAATTTAGGGATAAATTTAAGAATATGTTGTGTTGGAAATTATGAGAAAATTTGAAGTAGAAGAATAGTAGCAAAATGATTATACCACACTTTTACCAGTGTTATCTGGCAATTAGAGCAAATGATCTAAAATTATTGATATGCTTTAATTTGATAAATCCACTACTAAGTATTTAAACTAAAGAACTAAACAGAAACATTCAATAATAGCATATCAATGTTTAAAAAACCACAGGAGACTCTTAAATACAGAGAACAAACTGAGGGATGATGGGGGTTTGGGGAGAGGGGAAAATCGATGATGGGCATTGAGGCATCAATGTTGGGATGAGCACTGGGTGTTGTATGTAAATGATGAACCACAGGAATCTACCCCCAAAACCAAAAGCACATTGTATACACTGTATGGTAGTCAATTTGACAATAAATTATATTTTAGAAATCATTAAATAATAATCTTAGAATAATTTGACTAGCCAGCAATAAAGGATGGGCTAAATAAATTGTGACACATCTAAGATAAGTGGTCATCTAATCAATCTAATCATCAACTAATGACTTGCTTAAAATATATTTTTAAATTATATTTCAAGTAAGTATATAATATATACTTTTCAGAAGAAATACTAAATACGAATAGATAAACCACTTAGATGATATTTTATGATGTCTGTCCTTAGATATTTGGAGTTTAAGATTTTTTTTTGTCTTTTGCCTTTTTCATTTAAATGAACAAGTACTTTTTAAGTATAGGATAATTATTTTAAAGCAATTAAAGTGTTTTATAAGTTTTAGCAAGCCTATAATAGTTACAAAGATAAAATACCACATGACAAAAATCTTTGAATAGGAGGCCTTATATATTTTTAAATGTTTATGGTTTTTTTTTTTTATTTGACAGAGATTATGCACCAGTGGTGGTGGGGCAAAGAGAGAGGAAGAAAGAGAATCCCAAGCAGGCTCTGTGCTGTAGGTGCAGTCCTATCTATGCAGGACTGTATCCTACAAACCCATGAGATCATGACCTGAGCCAAAATCAAGAGTGGGACACTTAACTTACTGAGCTACCCAGGCACCCTGAATAGGAAGACTTATTAAACAGGTATTAGTTTCTGTAACCAGTAGGTTGAAAAACATTACTTAAGATACTGAAGAAACTAGAAAGATAGAGAGATGTGTAACTCTCAACTTAAAAATTTAAAAATACATGGGAACCCTGGCTGGCTCTCAGTAGAGCATGTGACTCTTGATTTGGGGTCCTGACTTTGAGCTCTTCATTGAGGGTAGAGATTACATAAAAAAGTAAAAATCTTTAAAAAAAAGATTAAAAATACCAATGCAACAAAATTTTAAGGAGAGATATAATTAATGTAGATAACACTCTGAAGGGAGATTTCAAACTGAAAAAACATGAACAATACTCAGAGAGAGTGTATAAAAAATATGGAGAAAGAACCAATTAAAATATCCCAGCTTCTCATTGTATTATACTGACATTACTCCACAAATATAGATTATCATAAAAATCACACCCTTTTACATTGTTAAGCTTTTTCAAGCTAACAAATGTCTGGAATATCTATATGCAGAAAATTATGAAATTTTACTGAAATATGTTAATGAAGACCTAAGCAAATTAAGACTCACTTTGTACAAAGAAACTTGATTGGATAAAGATGTCAATCTCCCTTAAATAATCTATAGCTATAAGAAAATTCCAACCACAATAGCAATAGGAATTCAGACAGAATTATAAGAGTATATTCTAAAGTTAATATTAAAAAGCAAAATTCCTAAGCTATAAAAGACCATTCTTACAGGAGACTTGCCCTATCTTATATCAAGATTTATTCTAAAACTAAAGTAATTAAGATTGTGATATTGGCACATGAGTATAGGAAAAGATCAATTAAATAATGAGGGTATAATATGTATGAATACAGTGGTACAGGGATGTTTGAGGAAAGGACAGACTAAACAAATAGGAAAACTCATTATCCATTAAGAAAAAAAAAAGCAGGAGAATAAATCTCATGCTATGCACATATGCACAGAATTCACATAGGCATGGAATTCAAACATATGCACAGAATTGAAACCCAGATCATTTAAAGATTTAATAATCTAATGGAAAAGTTTTAAATATTTAGCAGAAAATAAAGAAGAATATCTTTTAGACCTTGGTATAAGATTTGTTAAACAAAGGATAAAAACAACAACAACAACAACACCAAACCATGGGTCTTAATAAAATATTGCTAAATTTAACTATAGTAAAATTAAAATCTGTAGGGAAACAAGTAAGCTGCACCTGGGAAAAAGTGCCTGTCATGCAAAGGTCTGATCAAAATTGATAGGTTTTGCATATTACACTATAGGTAACGGAGAGGCGGGACCATGAAAATCTTGGGTTAATGTTCAGCCAGTACCCAAAAATATAAGCTCCTTATCCATTATATCTAGCTTCTTTTGTGATTGTCCTGGTATCTGTTTATATTGGTTGTTGCCTTTCCTGTGTCAGTTGCTAAATGGTTACAATATCATTCCATAAATCGGCATTCCATGCCATGGAAAACACATATGGCCAATAAGCATATGAGAAAGTATGTAATGAGGGAAACACAAATCATGGCTTAAATGAGGCCACTTAACAACCAGTGGATTAGAAAAATAGGAGTTTGATAATACCAAAAGGTGAAGAGAATACAAGTGAAGGAGACTTTTATAAGTGGCTTCTGTGAGTTTAGATCCACAGAACAATTTTGGGAAAATATTATGGAATTTTTTTTTAAAAGATGAATCCCACTGTATTCTGTGCTCCACTATTTCACTCCTAGGAAGATATCCAAGAAGCATGTGTGTAGCAGAAATATACACTTCCATTTCTTTAATGCTTCTTCATCTCTGGGAATCTTTTTCTCCATTTTGTCTTTGAAAATACTATCTCTTCAAGTTTATTAATTCCTTCAAGCCCATGGCAAAAATTCAAGTTGTGTGAAAATAATTTCCGCATCTATTACTGTAATAAAAAGGGAATAGTAACACATGACTAATGTGATTAATCCAGTGTAAGAAAAACAGAGTGTGAAAGAACAAAGAAATTAATATCTAAATAATGTTCCCCGGTTTATGGTGATGACAATATCAGCCACCACTTACAGAGTCCTCACTATATGCCAGACATTTCACACAGCATTTGCCATGAATAATTTAGTTAATCTCCACAACATCTCCATGAAGTTTGGCTACTATTATCCCTTTTCATGAATTAGGAAACTAGGACACAGAAAGGCTAAATGACTGGACCAAATTCCTATAGCTTGGAAACAGCAAAGTCAGGAAACCAATCCAGATGATCTGATTTCATAGCCCCAACTTTCAGCCACTACAAAAAAAATCCTTCTAAAGCTCTAGCACCATTCCCTCTTACCAACATTGGTAGGGGCCTGGTAATCATCATGCAAAACATGAACTAGATCTGGAACATGGCTAATTGGATCACAGTTGGATAGATTATCAGTGTAAGTCAATTGGTGACCTTTCCTTAGGACTTTGGAATTGGAAATGAGCAGTGGGGGCGCCTGGGTGGCTCAGTCGGTTAAGTGGCCGACTTTGGCTCAGGTCACGATCTCGTGGTTCGTGAGTTCGAGCCCCGCGTCAGGCTCTGTGCTGACAGCTCAGAGCCTGGAGCCTGTTTCAGATTCTGTGTCTCCCTCTCTCTCTGCTCCTCCCCCATTCATGCTCTGTCTCTCTCTGTCTCAAAAATAAATAAAACGTTAAAAAAAATTAAAACAAAATAAAATAAAATAAAAATAAAGTATTAGTCAATGAGGAAATTCAGGCTCAGAGAATTGAGATTATTATTCAAAGTCACTCTAATCATTACTTCTGAGTTCGTTGCTAATTCAACATCTTCAAATGAATGTCTTTAAAAGTAAATATTTTCTTCTACTTGTATTTTTCTATAACTTATACTCTTTGAAATTTAAACAAAATGTATTGTATTTAGCCACATTCTGTTCACTTCCATCGAAATGTCTTTACTCTTGACTCGGTTAGTATAACTTGTGGGTGATTGCATTTTCTTTCTTCACATTAACCATAAAAAATAAATTCGTTTTCATGCCATAATTCAGTGTCTTAACAAATTAAAACTGCTTAATACAGAATATGACCCCAGGTAGCCTCTTACTGAGATAATGTACAAGATAGGAGAGTCAAGCTTGATAGAGTTTATTCAGGAGGACCTCATTCAAGGACAGCTCTGAGGCACGATTCAGACTTCACAGCGTGTTACGAATTCATTGTATCTCCATGGTGAGGTGGAGGAGGGGATAAAAAACATTAAGAATTATTTTGTTACTGCTGCCAGAGTAGCATGGAAATGCAGTCAACAGTAAGATATAAAACGGTTAAAGATAAAACAGATTACATTACAGTGTTATATTGGTTTAACTCTGACACAATTTCATTTGGAAAATGTCATATGTAAATATAGCTGAAGAGCTTCCACACAGATTAAAGTAAGAAAAGAATCTGTATAAAAAGACATGGGATAAAATAACATGAAACCAAACTGGAATAGAATATAAATTTGTTCACTAACTTAATTAGGATTAAAAAGAGTCAGGACATAATTACATTTATTATTTTAGTGCATTGACCAAAATTTCCAAGAGTTATACTGTTTTCGGGGAATAGATTTTATTTCAGGGTTGTAAAGTATTTTAGGATAACTGTAAACATTTTAAATATTTCATGCAACATTATATTTGAAATTGTAATTGTTTCATAAAAGTTCTATAATGATCTGAAAGCAGCATACTAAATTTTCTTTGACATGCTTTAAATGTTTACAAGTCCTTTATTTGTAGAAATCATGCAGAAACACTTACTGATAATTTGTCTTTATAGAATATTTTTTAAAAGCACCTAGTCCTCTAGGAGAGCAACTTACTTTACACAGATGTGTTCTTCTATATCCACAAATTCTTTTTTTAAGTTTATTTATTTATTTTGAGAGACAAGTGTGTGTGTGCGTGTGTGTGTGTGTGTGTGTGCGCGCACGTGTGCGTGCGTGTGCATGCATGAGCAGCGATAGGGCAGAGAGGGAGAGAGAATCCCAGGCAGGCTCCATGCTGTCAGTGCAGAGCCTGATGTGGGGCTTGAACTCAGGAAACTGTGAGATCATGACCTGAGCAGAAACCAAGAGTTGGACGCTTAATAGACTGAGTCACCCAGTCGTTCCTATCCACAATTTCTTAACAGACAGAAAGAGAAGGTAATAAAAAATAAATTCAGGTGAAATGTTTTGCACTTAATCCTACCCTGAGTTCTATTCAATAAAGAACAAAATTCTTGATTATTTGGCATATAACATATTATATGTCCAGTTTACTATAAAATGACCTCACTCCAGCAGTATCATAGTCTTTTATTAACAGTGGCAAAAGTTAAGTGGATTAACAATAACCATGTTAGTTGCTGGAGCTGAACTGAGTCAAATGTAATATAACTAGCTTAGAATTTGTAAGACATTTGGGAATATTTAGTGCAGATCAGAGAAGGTGATATAGCAACAGAAGTGGAGGTCAGAGAGATATGGCCATTAGCCAAAGGATATGGGCAGATTTAGAAGATGCAAAACAAGGAAATGAATTCTCTCCCTTAAGTCTCCAGAAAGAATGCAGCCCTGCAGACCCACGTTAGATTTCTGACCCTCACAACTGCAAGATGATAATTTGTGCTGTTTTAAGCTACTGAGTTTGTGGTAATTTGTTACAGCACCAATAAAAAACTAGTACTTCAGCTATTATATTCCACCTGATCGAAGCCATCATACACTCCCTCACCATGTCTAGATATAGGGGTATGTGTTATTGATTCTTAATCTTTTTCAAACAAACTGAACTTTTTGATTATCAACTGAAAAGCTTAATGCAGATGCAAAACAGAATATAATCTATTCTTCCATGACACTTTTTACTAAAAATAACAGGTCAAACATAATATCATTATTTTAATCAAAAGCAGTTTTCCGATGGAATTCTAGTAAGAATAATCTACTGCTATACTTCAAAAAGTAGAACTGAGATTCTATTTCCACTATAAAATTTCATTGACAGAGTTATATTTAAGTATCTCAAAATGTCTCCTGGATTGTTTCACTCTAAGAAATGTGTTTAACCAATTTAAGCATAATACAGAATAATGATTATGTGCAGACTTTTGCACAGAAAATAATGACCTTAACCATAAGCTTCAATAATCTGAAAGATTGCCTCACAGGCTTCAAGCTATGGCATAGGCATTACCGTGCTTCCTTCCTCCCAATGTGTAAAGTCTGTAGATCCTGTATTTAATTTTACTATATTAGAATTTCATTTGTCTAGATTACTTTATTCAGAAAAATAAGTTATGAAGCTTCTTCTAGGAAATTTCTTTATGAAAGTTTAAGACATTGTCTTGCTAAAAATTTTTGAATTAAAAATCATCTACCTACATGTGGATTTGATTAGTGTGAAAAGGTACAATGACAGAATTTAGCTATTTGTGATTGGTAAGGCATGTCACAGTATTTGTTCTAAGACCTAAAATTAGAAATATCAGAGGATCTCTTTAATCAGTATGGAAATAGAAGTTAAAAGGTGAATGTGTATACTTGAAAATTCATCAATGGGAGCTCTGGTTCAAAAATTATAGTTCTTGGGCTCCTGGGTGGCACAGTCAGTTGAGCTTCTGACTCTTGATTTCAGCTCAGGTCATGATCTCAGGGTCGTGCAATCAAGCCCCACATTGGGGTCTGTGCTGAGTGTGATGTCTGCTTAAGATTCTCTCTCTCTCCCTCTGCCCTTCTCCCCACATTCATGTACTCGCTCTCACTCTCTCTCTATAGAAAGAAAGAAAGAGAGAGAGAGAGAAATGAAAGAAAGAAAGAAAGAAAGAAAGAAAGAAAGAAAGAAAGAAAGAAAAAGAAAGAAAGAAAGAAAGAGAAAGAAAGAAAGAAAGAAAGAAAGAAAGAAAGAAAGAGAGGAAAGAAAGAAAGAAAGAAAGAAAGAAAGAAAGAAAGAAAGAAAGAAAAGAGAGAGAAGTCATAGTCTTCATAATAAATCACCTTTTAAATTGAATGTTTGACTGTCATGGGTAAAATCATATTCTGAATCATAATAAAGTCATTAGAAAAATAATGAAAAAGCCTTGAGATCCTCCTCCGATATACATCATATACTTATATATATTGAATTGTAATATTTAACACAATTCATCAAATCCCCAGAAATCTTCTCATATCAGCTAACTAAATGTAATTTCACTGGAAATCCTCTCCCTCCTCTTGTTAAAAGTTCCATACTGTCCAGCTTACCTGTGGTCAAAAGTCTTTCAAAACTTTTGGAAATGGAAGGCAATCATCAAATGGAAGGTAATCATCTTCTCCTACATAAAATCCAAATCTTTTTAACCTCATTGGTTAACTCCAATTTCTGTCCTTAATCAATCTCCTGGTTTCTTTGTTGTTGTTGTTTCCTAATTCTCACTACACAACTTATTAATCATGGAGAAAAGGAGGGCAATCTTCTTTCACATAAAGTGTTGTACATGTAAATGGATATGAACTAATAAACAGAAATAACATAGTCAGGAAAACTATGTAGTTTCAACTCCTGCATCCTTTTGAAAGGGATCTGTAAAGAGAATATTACAACTTAGGAAGCAAAGTTGTGGAAAAATAAGATAGTCCCACTAGAAAATAATGAAATTTCAAATATGATGGTTAATTTTAATTTTGCCATCTTGGCTAGGCCATGGTACCCTGATACTTGGTTCAGCATTAGTCTACATGTTGCTGTTAAGGTATTTTTTTAGATGAGATTAACATTTAAATCAGTCAACTTGGAGTAAAGCAATTGCCCTCCACAAAGTGGATATATTACCTACCATAATGTGGATAGCCTCTTCCTATCTACTGAAGTCCTTAGGAGAAAGAACAATGATTAATATACCAGGTAAAAATACCAGGTATTTTTATTTCCATAAAAATAGGAAAATAATGAAAATGGATATCGTCCTTCCATATCCTCTCCTCCACCTCAATTAATAACTATGAAAATTCACAGAATTCTGGAAATAGTCTAGAAATTAACATTGAACTCTCTAATTACACACAGTGGTTTATCAGAAATGTTCGCTGGAATTACAAAATCTTCATCTACACTTTTCTGTTATCCAAATTATAAGGCCAAAAATATGCACACAACTTTCATAAAAAGAGGGATTACGTGAGACTTTCACACATTATGAAGAAGGCGTATTCTGCCTTAGAGAGTGATAGTGTGCTCTAGTTGTGCTGGAAAGGAGTAGGACCTGGTTTTCTCCGTACAGCAATAGTTGATAGAACGTTTACACTTATGTTGCCTTGAGTTTGTGTGGATGAAGTGAGATGCTCAGTGAGACATCTTTCTGTTTTCTAGAATCAGTGACTTAAGTCCACAGCTGAGAGCAAATGACATTGAATACATCACATTCTAGTTTCAGACAATTGCTAACTAAGAATGTGGGATGTAGACGCCAAAACTACAGAATTCTGAGGAATTCAAGGCCTGAGAAAATTTATGAGTTCCTAGACTCATTAAAATTTTAAGAAAACCAGTTATCGTGGATAAGTTTATTTTATTCAACTTAGGCCAACCAAAGCTAATTTTTTCAATGTTTCTGAATGACATTTTGAATGACAAGGAATTAAATTCCTTGAATTTAAACAGGTTCTATACTTACAGAAATGTTCATTTGTTACGTACCCCGTTTTATAACACCAGGACATGAGTTTTTGAGCCAGGTTACATTACTTTTCTATCTCTAGGACAAAGTACAATACTTGGCATTTTACCATGTTACAAAACTATGCCCTTTCCTTTACCAAAAGAATAAATAAATGGTTAAGTAAATCCCTGATCAAAAAGCTTAAAAATTTTTCTTTACACAGAAATATTTGTTAAGATGAAAAGAGGAGGTGAATTAGTGTAGTTATCCTTTCCTCAAACAGGAAATTCTAGTAGAGGACTAGCATTGCAATTAGACAGGATAAGATTTTTCTTTCCTTCCAGACTAGAACAAATTGAAAGATTTTTTTTTCTTTTTGCAAAAAAGTGAGATGAACTTTAAGATCTTGACATCAAGTGGCTTTGGTGGACTTCAAAAGACCTTGTTTCTTAAGGACCAATAAGAATGCAGAGATATTGAGATTTCAAGAAGCCCTTAGAAATTTAAAAAGATATTTCTTTTTTGTTTTTGGTGATCAACTGTTTTTTTTTAATTTTGATTTATGTTAATTATTCAGGAAGAATTAACTGGTGTAATTAAAATACTAGCTGTTTTTGGCCTCTTTCTGAATATTATTGGAATGGCTTGAATGGAATTCTCCTTTAAAAACACATCTTTCCTTTAAGGGTATTTTGTTTTTTTTCAGTATTTAGCTGATGGTTAGCCACTCATCTGTGGCCTGACATATATGTTTACTTTCAAGGACTCATTTAACAAGAAGTACTTATTGGGTAATAATTAAAAAGGGAAGAAAGATTACAGAGAAAAATAATCAGAAATACAAAGTTTAAAAAAATGTAGGCATTGCATGAGATCTACTATGTGTGAATGTATGGTCTTTAATAAACACAAAGCTATGAATGCTACAGGCAGAATTAGGTATATAATTTTGAAGATATTTATTAAAATTTTTAAGAACAAGATAAGGTTTTTCATATTATTTCTTTGAACTAATAAAGCTTAACAATTAAACAAATGGATTTTCTGGAAAATTTCCCAGACTCTATCATTGTATAGCAAATTCAATCTCTAAGATAATATTATTATTTAGTCAATAAATTCATATGGTATTAGTCAAGGTTCTCTAGAGAACCAATAGAATATACATTGACATATAGGAATATTTGTCATGAGGGAATGGGTCCCGTGATTATGGAGGCTGAGATCCCCACAGTTGGCTGTCTGAAGCTGGAGGGCCAATAATGCCAGTGGTGCAGTTCCAGTCCTAGCCCAAAGACCTGAAGACCAAGGGAGCCAATGGTAAAAATCCCCGTATGAGTTTGAAGACCTGAGAACTAGGAGACTAAGACTGTAAGTCTTGGTTTGAGTGAATTCCAAAGGAGTACAAGGAGCAATGGTGTCTGAAATCAGGAGAAGATGAATGTCTCAGCTCAAGCAGAGAGCAAATTTGCCCTTCTTGCACATTTTTGTTCTATTCAAGCCTTCAGCAAATTACATGATGCACGCCATTGGTGAGGGCAATCTTCTTTACTTTTAAAAAGGAAAGAATAATCAAGAAAGAAAAAAGAATGAATAAGTTGCTTTGGTGTGTATAATTTTAAGTTTAGATTTGGGATGACTAGAGAAATGTTTTTACTTTTGAGGAGGAAAAATAATAGATGGAGGTAGATTTTATGCCGGAAAAATGTGCTGTTTCTTCTGGGGTAATCTAAACTCAAAATAACAGCAGGACTGAGTGAAAAGACTAACAACCACGTGGTTAGAATATCTGTCTCATCATGAACACTTATATTATTCTCGAACCATGAAATTAATCCCCTATCAGAAAGAATGAGAACAATAACGATATCTAAAAACTACATCATGGCTATCACAAGCTGCGCAATTTTCTTTCAAAATCCAATTAGTTACCCACCAGGATTTCTGAAAATACCATATGTTTAGCAATGAAAATGATACTGCGAAATCGAAGTTACATTTTTTTCACACTTACATCCTATGTTTACTGATAACGTTCAAAGCATGTATTCGGAGCTGCTTCACACATGGTGCTCTGTGCTGTACAGAAAAGTGAAGTAGAGATATCAGTACGCATGTTGTGATTTAAGTGGCTTCTTTCTTAGGGAGGAAGGAGCAAGGCAGGGCTCTTTCCTTTTCCCACTCTCAGTAAATCTTGCTCCCCAAGTCTGTACTCACGGTACAGTCAGCACAAACAGTCAGCTGGACAAGGATAGATGTGGCAGAGATAGATCTATCTCTAAATTGTGAGTAGAATCGTTATGAACTGAATTATTTTAATGGTCTCACTAGCCATTAACTATGTATGCCTAAATTCTTAGGTAAGGTATTCATCTTTGGGCATCCACATTACTTCTCTGAACTTGAGCTTCTTCAAAAGAAAAATGTTAATATTCATCTAATCTGGTTTTCGTGAAGATTAAATAACATGGCACATTTTAGGCAGTTAGCACAATGTCTAACAAATATTGAGAGCTCCTTAATAAATTGCTGTTTCCTAACCTTCTTATACTAGTTGAGGAAAGTCATACTTTCTCTTTTCATCTCAAATCCATTCTCCCTCTAGAAATAAACCTTTCCAGCTTCTCCTGTCTCCTACTCACCTGGCAATTCTATATCTCCCTTCACCACAACCATTAATAATGACAACAAAATTTTATAGTATCCCTTTGGAGGCAAAGTGATCTTTACCACTGATTAAGCGTAACTCCAAGGTCCATGGAGCCTAGCCACTTGAGTTTAAACTCCAACTATAATGTTTATGGCTATGTGGGATTATGAAGTATTGTATGACATATGTAGTATAGTAGTTTTACTGAGCTCTATTTCTTCATCTACAGAAGAGGTTTGATAGTACATGTTTTTTTTACTAAGATAAAATCAATTAATGAAGGAGAAGCATCTAGCGATTAGCCTGGCATAATTTAAATGTGCAATAAATAGACTCCATATTTTTACAAATTAAGCAAGAGAGGATGGAGTAATGAAGCCACATTTCCCATTGCATAGAGACTCATGTCTACTTCCAAACTAAGATGGTCTGTATTTAGGGTGACAGTAACGAAATACTTCAGATAATATGTTTATATGCCTACCCATGGATTTCTGTAGTGTATGGCAGGGAATTTCTATCACTTTATTTTAACCTCTGAATTTTTTTTAATGTTCTCAAGTTTTGTACATATATTTTTATACCCAAAAGCACTATGTGCAAATAACTTACAAAAGTGAATCCCAAATTCATCATTTCAGATACTTCCAAACACTTCTCAGTCTTGTTATGAGATAATGATATTGACAAATTTACAGTTTTATTTATTTATTTATTTTTAATTTTTTAACATTTATTTATTTATTTTTGAGACAGAGAGAGACAGAGCATGAACGGGGGAGGGTCAGAGAGAGAGGGAGACACAGAATCCGAAACAGGCTCCAGGCTCCGAGCTGTCAGCACAGAGCCCGATGCGGGGCTCGAACTCACAGACTGTGAGATCATGACCTGAGCTGAAGTTGGACGCTTAACCGACTGAGCCACCCAGGCGCCCCCAAATGTACAGTTTTAGAGGCTATTCCTGGAAAACTGAAGTTGACTACATGCCACCCTGTCAAACATGATTTATCTCAGGTTGAAATTACTGTTGTTTCATTTTATTTGTTATGTTTATCTGCATAAAGGTAGCTCAGTCAGATTTTTATAAAATTTTTAAAGATAAAATGTTGTTTTAATAAATCATGGAAATAAACAAAAATCTGATTTCTTGAAAACATAGCTATCTTCTGTCATTCAGGATAATCAGAAGTTGAGAATAGTCAGAACTATGACTAATATTTGATTGTTAAATACTGTTTGCAAATAGGAAATACCAAAAATAACTCAAGTATTAGTGTTGTCGTTTCACACGTATTTAGATAAAATTGATATTGTGTTCAAATATTCTTTGCTTGCTACTGAAAACTAACTGAAGTTTTGTTCGGATGACTTATGTCAACAAAATCAGCATGTTGGCCTCAAAAAGTAATGGGCTGTTACTAAGTTTATATGTTTGAATTGATGGATATAATTCACATTCAGTAAGATGAGAGGCTGTTAGTGGAAAATACAAAATCATTATTGCCATAAAGCCAAGTTTTTCTCTCTGAAACAAGACACACTCAACCTTCAAAATTTGCTTAAGAACAAACAGTATTGTTTATAACAGTATTATTACAAATTTTGTAATAATATTGCTTGACCCCTGGTCTTCTAACTCTAACCTCAAAATCCTTCTGTGCCAGATTTCTATTTGCTAAATATATTGATAACATTGTCATCTATTCAAATGTTCTGGTTTTATTGTAGTCTATATTTTGAAAAAAGCCACTTTGCTACGCCTCACCAATAAATTAGTAAGCTCCAAAAAATTAGTAAGGAGGTAATTCCTTTTCCCTAAAGATGGAGGTATTGATATTAAGGAGAATGACTGGAGATACACGGAGCCATAGGAGACAGGAGTGAGGATCATGGGGTGGGGGTGGGGTGGCAGGGAGAGGCTGGCAGAAAGCAAGCAGACCGTTCAAACATTTATGCAAAGAGAAATTTAAGTCCTCAATTTATATTTTTTGGTGTGTACTCAGGTGGCTATCTCTCTCCCATCTTCTAGGAGGTCATTCCTGGCTCAAAGGTGGCACACGCTTGGTGTGGTTGTGCAAAGACAGAAAACCTGAAAATTAAGTAAAAGTCCCCTGACTCAACTGAGACTCCAGTGCTCACTGAAAGCTTCAGAATATCCACATCTGGGCTGCTAATCCACAGGCAAAGAGATGAGTTTTTTCTATAATCTTTGTGTTGCTATGAAGAAAATGAACATCCAAGAGAAAAAGCCTAAAAAGTTTCTTCAGCAAAAAATCCAACAGCAAAACTTTCAACCCATACTAGCTCACCAGCAGCAAGCTCTGTCCATGCACAGAGAGCTTTTCATTGCCTCATTGTTAAATATGAATGAACGAAGATTTTCCAATTCATAAGAGAAGCTACCAACACAAAATATAGAGACTAAAACGAAGAAACATTGCAAAGGGAATGTTGAAGTATATAAAGATACATGATCTAATAGAGATTTTAGACAAAGAACAGAATTTTTTGATGGGGAGGAAATTATTTTCTTATACTTTCTTTTTCAAAACAAAGTCTTTTCTTGCGGTACCTGGGTGGTTCAGTTGGTTAAGCATGTAACTTACGCTCAGGTCATGATCTTAGGTCCATGAGTTCGAGCCCTGTATTGGGCTCTGTGCTGATAGCCCAGAGCCTGGAGCCTTCTTTGGATTCTGTGTCTCCCTCTCTCTCTGCCCTTCCCTTCCTCATGCTCTGTCTCTCTCTCTCTCTCAAAAATAAATAAAACATTAAAAACATTTTTTTTAAAAAAGGCTTTTCAGGGAGACTGTATGGTGGTGGCAAACAATTATCATTTTGTTAAATCTTGCAACATTGGAGATAAAATAACATTTTTACATTTTCCAGAGAGGAAAAGTGTACAAAAGTTGAAGAATCCAAAGGATATCTGAGTCGACAATAGCCAACACTAGAAGGGAGAAGAAATAGGAAAAAAAAACTCTTCCAACTTGTAAATTAAAATCATTTGCAAACTAGAATTCTTATCCAGTAAACAAGAACTCAAGTGTGAGAGTAGAATAGATACATTTTTATAGATGCAAAGTTTTAAAAGTAAACGGAACTCCCATTACCCCTCTCTCAGAAAGCTACTGAAGTGTTTTAAAAAAATCATTTACAGAGTTTATAAAATGTAGGATGGCTAAGTCAAAGGTTCTAAGAAAAGCAAGTAGTTTTTTAAAGAGTCAATTATTAACCCCAGGAAAATGCAAAATACATAACAGAAGAGAGTGTACCCATGGTATGCCACTTAGAACAGCAGTCAGTAATATTTTAAAAGTCAGAAAAATCAAAACACTGAATATGTATTTATTCAAATTTGCAATATAGCTATTTTGGGAGTATGGGCTGAGTGAGGTAGTGGCTGAAGGGTGCTGTGATAATAACTAAAATGCTGAATCAAGAGATAGCACAATGCTAATATTAGTTAGAAATACCAAGAAAAACACACTGGACATAGTTAAAAGACATTAAAGTAGTTTGCTGTGAATTGAAAAGTATGGCAGAGTGGTGGCCATGGCTTGATGAGTTCATCTTATTATTTTTGTAAGCTTTTGGCATTTGTCTTTTTATACTATGCGAATGCAACAATTAGGTAAAAATATTTTAAGTTAATAATAGCAAAATATTGACCAAATATCAAAAATAATACATATAATTCTAGGTTAATAACAAAAACAGATTGAAATCACACCTCACTGAAATGTCATATTTGCTCTCCTGTTCCTTCCTATTAAAATACAAGTGAAATCAAAGAAAAGGAAGCGATGGAGTGATGACCACCCAGGCAGAAAAGGGTCTATAATTTGTGACTCTTTGAGATGAAGTTTCACCACTTAAAAACAGAAGGAGCTAAATTTTAAAATCTCTACTGGCCAACTCATAGACTATAGAACCACAGAAAGAAAGAATATGAGTTAACAAGTGCAGGCATGTTTGGTGGTAATCCCAATGTTATAGTCAGTCTCTATGAGGTGGAGTCCATCTTTTGCTTACACATCTCAGTATGTCTTTGCCAGACAAATATCCAGCATTATACCCCAAGATGTAGTCATTGGAAGAACGATAGGAAGAATACATACACTATAAGGATTACCAGAGACTACATTGTTAATATTTTTGCTTCAGGGCAAAAGAAAAATTCTGAATATCCCAGGGTACTTAAAAATGTTTTCACCCTCACGCAAACAGAAAAATTAACAGTGAATTTTCTACCTCAGTCTATCAAAATCACAGAATATTGTCACCTGAAATGTTGACTAGCATATGGTATATCTTCTTGTATTTCAGCCTACTATCTAAAAGGAGGATGCCAAAAACGGCTATAGGCAGAGAATGAATTGTTGCAAAAAAGGAGGAGATAAATAAAAATAATAATAAAGGGCATAAGTGCAGACTCTATTTATTTTGGATAGAAAAACACTGACAAGAATCAACAACAAACATATAGGAGCTTGAATATATCAAAGGACTCCATAATGTATAAGAAGGATTACTCTTCAGATGCACAGAAAATGAATCCTGAGAAAAAGATTCACTATAGTTTTTCCTTTACAGTGGATCTGTTTATGTTCCTATGTATCCAAGCAACAAACCTTTATTACGGTGCTATCATGTGCTAGGCATGGTTTTTAGAGATAAAGATATAGCAGTGACCAAAACAGAAGTCCATGACGGAAAATGCTTCCAAGTTATAAATGGACAATAACCAAGATACATAAGGAAAGTATATGGTATGAAAGATGGTGATAAATGCTAAGGAGATTATAGAAAGAAGAATGTTAAATGTGGGAGAGGGAGAGTTTTGGGATTCTAAATAGGGTGTCAGGCAAGACCCCACCTGGTAAGTGACTTTTAAGAAACTGCCAGTCTTGCAGGTGTCTTGGGGGTCAAACTTTCCAGGTGGAGAAAATGCTAAGTGCAAAGCTTTAAGAAAGGATGTGTTGCTTGTCTGTCTGAGGAACAGCATGGAGACCAGGTGGCAAATCAAGGTGAAGAGGGAGAAGGATCAGAGAGCTGTCAGGGAGGCAGATCCCACGGGCCTTACGAGACCTGATAAGTACTTGGGCTCTACTTTCAGTGTCATGAGGATCTTTGAGGAAGCTGGAGCTCAGATTTATGTTTTAACAGGAATCTTCCAGCAAAGGCGTAGAGACTTATTTCACTGAGGCAGAAGCAATGACGAAGTGAGTGTTGATCCTATTACAATATCTTAGATGATATTACCTTAAAAAATGTTTCAGTGTTTTTATTTATTTTGGGGGGAGAGAGAGAGACAGAGGATGAGCAGGGGAGAGGCAGAGAGAAAGGGAAACACAGAATCTGAAGCAGGTTCCAGGCTCCGAGCTGTCAGCACAGAGCCCGACATGGGGCTCAAATCCATGAACTGCGAACCCATGACCTGAGCCAAAGTCAGACACTTAACTGACTGAGCCACCCAGGGCCCCTCAGATGATATTACCTTGAGCCAAAGTCATAGCAGTGAGGTGGTAAACGGTCAGTTTCTGAATATATTTTTAGGATTGAGCTGTGAAAATTTTGTTGCTGGATGGAATGTGAGTTAATGAGATAAATGGAGAATTAATGAATATGGCCTCAGTAATTGGAAGAATGGAGTTGCCATTAATTCAGGCGTACAGGATTTTGGCAGGAGTTGGTTTGAGGAAATATCAGTACCTAAAATTTAGGCATTTTAAGGTCAAAGTGCCTATTAGATAAAAACCCACATGAAGGTGTCAATAGGTAATTAAAAATACAAATTTGGATTTCAGGGGAGGGGACTGGGCTGGCTCCAGAGTAAAAAAAATACTAGAATACAAGAGTTCTGTGAAACCAGACAAAAAAATTATACAGACAATTTTATGGCTAATGTGCACACTAAAATAATACAAGTTGCAAGAAAAATAATTGATTACAATATGCAGCAAATCTAATTTTTAAAAATGGGCAAAGATTGTTTGGGTGACTCAGTCGGTTAAGCGTCCAACCTTGGCTCAGGTCACGATCTCACAGTTCATGAGTTTAAGGCCCGCGTTGGGCTCTGTGCTGACAGCTCAGAGCCTGGAGCCTGTTTGATTCTATGTCTCCCTCTCTTTTCCCTTCGCCCACTCGAGCTCTGTCTCTTTCTCTCTTTCTCTCTCTGTCTCTCAAAAATTAAAACAAAAAATAAATAAAAATTAAATAAAAATGAGTAAGATTTTTGAATGGACACATCACACACACACACACACACACACACACACACACACACACACACACACACAAAACTATACATAAAAGACCAAACATGAGAATATACATAATAACATTAGTTATCAAAGAAAACAAAACTGCAGTGTTATAGCAATCACCACCCATGAAAATAGCTAAAATTTTAAAAATAACAATACCAAGCATGGGAAGAATGTGGACAACTGAAACAATATACTGATGATGCAAGTGAAAAATGATACAGCACACACAAGCAGTCCAGAAAAGTGCATGGTGTTATACAATAGATTGCGTACATAATGGACAAACCATTTCATTTTTGAGTATACACCCAACTGAATTGAGTACATATGTTAAAAATAAATAAATAATACATATGTAAAAACAAATAACACAAAAATTATTATGGCAGCATTGTTTGTAACAGTCTTGAAAAATCCAAAGGTCCACTTACAATAAAATGCATAAATAATTTTTGTGATATTTATACAATGGAATACCACATAGCAGTGGAACACTCCCAGCTATTGTTACTTATAATAAGTAATACAGATAAATGTCACAAATATACTTCTGAATGAAATAACCCTAATACAAAATAATATATAATATATGATCCATTCACATAAAGTCCAAAACAAGAAAAGAAAAATTGACAGATGGCATTAGACTCATTAGCATACTCACCTTTAATGAAAAGGAAGTGGCAGCAATTAAGAGTGGCTATGGAAAGAGGGCTGATAATGTTCAAATTTTTAAGCCACAGTCATTGTCAAATGAGTATGTTTATGTTGTGATAATTCATTGAACTTTACCCTCATGTTTGTACGTTTTTCTCTATCTGTAGTAAACTTGTATAAAAATGTCTATGTCAAAACATATTAGGGATACTTGAGAAGAAACCAAAGTAGCTATAGCAAATGTGATGTGAGATTAGACTTTTTGAACATTTCTTAAACAGCTGACTAATCCCACCTAAAGAGAAAATCAGAGAAATAGAGAACAGATAAGTAGATGTACATTGCAGTCAGTCAAACAGATGGAAAGGTCTAAGTTTAGTTAAAAAAAGAAAGAAAGAGAATAAAAGAAAGACATATGCTGTAATGAAAGGTCTAGCTTATCTTACTGGAATTGCAGAGGGAGAAAATAGAGAGTGGAGGAGAAAAAAAAATCAAAGAGATAATAGCTGAAAGTTCTCGAGAATGGATGGAAAGACAATCCTCAGTCAGCAGAACAAATCTCAAGCATGATAAACAAACAAAAAAATCCTTGTGCTTAGATATCACAAAGTGCAGAATGCCATAAACAGAGATGGTCTTAAAAGCATCCAAAAAAAAAAAAAAAAAAGACAAATTATCCACAGAGTGGGACATCAGAGTGACAGTAACAACGAAAGTCAGAAAAGAGTTGAATATTATCTTCAAAAAAAAAAGAGAAAATAGCCAGTTGATGAGAATTTTATATCAAATGAAAACTGTCTTTCAAGAATGTGTTTAAGGAAAAATATAGCTGAACAATGAAAGGGACAGGCAGGCAGCACCCTAATCCATGATCAATCTTAGTACTTGTGTTGTTATAACAGATAGTATGCGTCTGCTGAAATGGAGAATCATAAATTACAAAGTGATGTATTCTGACTTGAATTTATCAAGCCTTTACTATCTACCAATGTATAGGAAATAAAGGAGAGCAAGGAATAAACTACATATTACCCCAGGAGGCAGTCAGAAAAGACAGAACTAGCATAGTATCTTCAACAAGTCAGTAGCATGAAAAATATAACTATTTTAAATGAAGACTCTTAAAGTACACAACAACTAGATGAACTGAATGATCCTGGGTTTGTTCTGATTTGGACAAACCTGCTATAAAAGGTAGGTTTAGGACAACTTAAAATATTTGAATGTGAAATGGTTACTAGTTGATATCATGGAATTATTTTTACTTTTTCTTTTAACTGTAAAAGTATCATTTGGCTATGTAGAAAAATATATTCATTTTAAAGCATGTATTCATAATTTAAAAATAATTACTTTAAAATTTGAAATAAAGCATTTATTTTCAAGAAAATAATAAGAGAATTTATGATCAAGAAAATTTTCACGGGAATATATAAATGATGTACTTTAGTAAAAGTGGTTTGGGTGAGCAAGACTTCTGTGAGCATATCTACATACCTCAGCTGCATACCCCACTCTGGTCCTCCTCATGCAAGTACAGTGATTAATCTGGAAGTTAGGTGACAGACAATAATTTATATTACTTGAAAGGATGAGGCATCACCTTTACCATATGGGGGGATGGGAGCAAACATTTGGGATTTGATTTATGTTCCTTATTTTTATATCTAGGTCAATGGGAATCAAAAATCCACTGACTATCTGTTCTGCAGACCCAAACATTAGGTGGGCTATTCACAGGTCTGTACTTACAGTAGGATATCAACAAGGCCATTTTTGTGTCTTGACTAAGCTATATTACCCAACCAAGCTTATCAAGTAATAAAGTTAATAATTTGTTTCTCCATATTTGGACACTTTAATTGTATTTCTAAGTTATTTCATTTCTCAGTTGCAGACCAGTGGTAATTTTTTTCCCTGATAACACAAAACCATAAACATCCGATCCACTTTGCAGAAAAACTTGGGATATAAAGAATAAAATTTGGGAAACCAAATAACGCAGTGATACTCAACTTTGGACATGGCTGGACTGAGTTGCTGTTTTTACATAGGCAACTAAGTGTTCACTTCTAGAGAGCTCCAGTGTCGATTTCATGCCGCAAGCAAACATGTGATCCTAAGCAAAATCCGGGGCCTAGGGAAGGTGCAGGATGTCTCAGAGTTAGAGACATAGAGACACAGGCATTCTTTGTATCCTGAAGGAAAGAAAGGTCTGAGAAGTATACAGAATTGGTGGTCTAAAATAACACACACCAAGATGTATTACAGGGGAACAGGGCAAGGTAATGGCAGATTGAATCCAAGTCCAGGTTAGAAAAGAGTCTGATGGGAGATATTGCCTGAGTAAGATTGTCCATTTATGGGGTACCTGTGTGGTTCAGTTGGTTAAGCGTTCGACTCCAGCTCAGGTCATGATCTCCCTGTCTGTGAGTTTGAGCCCCGTGTCGGGCTCTGTACTGACAGCTCAGAGCCTGGACACTGCTTCAGATTCTGTGTGTGTCTCTCTCTCTGCCCCTCCCCTGCTCCCGCTCTGTCTCTCTCTCAAAAAACAAACATAAAAAAAAAAAAAAAAAAAAAAAGGTTGTCCATTTAAGCAGGTAAAGGTGGGCATTGAACCATGGATGTTTTTTGTAGACCCAGTACTTCTTGATGTTTTATTTCAAGCTCTAGAAGACTCTTCCAGACAAAATGTGGACGATTATGTTAGGAAATCAAATATTTGGTCCAGAAGACAAGGCAAAGGTAAAGAAGGCACTTAAATTCAGCAAAAATACTAGTTCTCTAAGTGGATAACAGAAAAACCAATTTAATGACTGCATTCACGTCTTAGCAATGCAACTGAGAGCCTTCTGAAACAACTTTCAAGACAGCAGAGGTAAATAACACGCTAGAGGCACCACTCCTTTCAACAGGGAAAATGCATACAGTGCATTGCAACCCAGGGTAGAGCAGAGCACATGGAAAAAGGGCTCAGTGCTCACCAGGCACCCCAGGCCCCAACCTTTGGATGCATCATACCAGCTCTGCATAGGAGGACTACTCAGCTGAAACACAAAGGGAATGAGGGAGAAAACAGGAGGAAATTTAGCAAGTACAGGAAGTTCTTTCACAAGGTCAGCAGAGCTTCTATCATAGGCCTCAAAATGCCTGCTTATAAGAGACTTAAAGCTATGTTACTAGTCAATAGCCCACCCCTATGCAACCTGAGGGTACCAGAAATGTGGGCCACAGGAAGTAGCCGTGAAGGGGTTTTGAGCACTAGAAGGGAAACAAAGGATCTTCATATTAGACGAGGGCTGACATCACTGTGAGTTTCTTAAAGGAGCAATGAAGCCTTTTTATGCCCCATTTCTTAACCACCGTTCTCTTCTGGAGGAGGAAATGTGGATGCGTGCCCCTGCTCCCCACTTTTGGTAAATGTATGTTGTGAGAAGTAAACTTGGCTGAGTGATTTCTCCAGGTTTATTTAAGTTTTATAATTGTAGAGTCTATACAAGCAAAATTAACTGACTGGTATCTTAATTATACACAACTTCAGTAGGTACTTGAGGTCTTTCCAAAACCTTGGTATTTTGATTCCTTTTACTCCCTTTCTCCATCCTATTTCAGTCTGTCACTCTGAATCATCACACAGACCATATAATCACCAGTAACTGCAGCTCTTTTTTGTTCCCAATTTCATTAAATCTCTTTTTGGACTGCCACTTTCTCCCTCCAACAGCCAGCTTAATTGAAGTGGTAGGTCCTCATACTTTCTCCTTTGCCTAAACCTTCTACTCTGTTACCAATTCTTTTGATTAATTGTACTTCTTTGTCAAAACCATAAACCTGGTAAAATTTACATCTATCTCTAATGTAAATGTAATGTGAAGTGGATGAGATTTATAATTACAGCAGGACAACCAGTGAAAATTAAGTCCGTGTCTGGAAGAACAAGCAGTAAGGTCACTCTAAGTATAAAAAAAAAATAATAATGATATACACAAAATCCAGAGTGTTATTAGTCTCATGAAGTTACAAAAAGAACAAAAATGAAAGATAAAGATAGACAAATTTAAGATACCTCCTCATCAAAATAACCAATAATATAGTTGAAATGCAAATTCTAGAGTGGAAGAATATGATTTCAACATTTTGAACCAAGAGTTTGGTTTTTTTCTAGCCAAAATATGTGAAGAACTCCTTCAGATTAACTAGAAAAAAATAGACATTTCAAATTCAAATATGCAATAACCTTGAAAGTAATTCACAAAAGAAATGAATATACTATGGAAAATAAACATATGAAATTTTGTTTAACCTCATTAGAAAAACCAGGGACACTGTAATTAAGCCTACAATGAAATGCCTCTCCCACGCATAAGAAGAGCTAACAAAATAAAAATCAGACAATATTGGTAAAGATGTGGAACATGAGATCTCTCACACACTTAATGGAGGAAGCATATACTAGTATAACCACTTTATAAGATAGTTTGCTTTTACCTACTAAATTATATCTTCAAGTTAGCAAGGGTCATACATCCTATGATCTAACAATTCTGCTACAAATAACACCAAACAAAAATGAACACATATGTATAGCAAGAAACTAAAATATCTGAAGTATATTATTTTTTAATATTATTTATTTAATTTTGACAGAGAGAGAGCATGTGCATAGAAGGGGCAGAGAGAGAGAGAGAATCCCAAGCAGCCTCTGCACTGTCAGTGCATAGCCCAATGAGGGGCTTGAACTGACAAACCATTAAATCATGACCAGAGTGGAAATCAAGAGTTGGGTGGTTAGGGACACCTGGGTAGCTCAGTTAAGTGTCCGACTTCGGGTCAGGTCATGTTCTCATGGTTCGTGGGTTCGAACCCCACATCAGGCTCTGTGCTGACAGTTCAGATCCTGGAGCCTGCTTCAGATTCTGTGTCTCTCACTCTCTCTCTGCCCCACACCTGCTCACACTCTGTCTCTCTCTTTCTCAAAAATAATTAAACATTTAAAAAAATTTAAAAAGCAGAGTTGGTTGCTTAACTGACTGAACCACCCAGGTGTCGCGATTTAGGTATATTATTCATAATAACAGCAAACCAGCTTAACTAACCATTAACAGTATAACAAACAAAGTATGCTATATTTGAAAATCTATGAAATCCAACTATATGCAATAGCATAAATTAATCTAGGTATAATATTGCACAGAACAAGTCAGAAAAGAACATATTGTCATGATTCCATTGGTTAATGGGAGAAATATACCATAGCATTTGTTACATGACAAAAAAAAAAAAGAAAAGAAAAAAAGGAATTGGTTGACAAAAACTTCTGGATTATAGAAAGGGAGAGAAGAGAGCTACAGAAAGAAAGGAAGAGTTGGTGATTACAAAGAGCTTTCTAACAGGTTTAGGATGCTAACAATATTCTATGTTTTGATGTAGATGGTGGTTACAGCAGGATTCCCCTCATAGCTTTTGGTAATTCATTCAGTTATGCACGCTTATGGACCTATGTCATAAGGCAAAATTTAAAAAGTTTTTAAAAGTTCATATTACTTTATAGAGGTATGTCTTACACACTAATCAGTTTCCAATATAACATCTAAATGAAGCTCTATAAAGAATGTACAGAGTTTTAATAAGGCTACTTTAATCTAGGAAAAGGAAGTCAAATTGCTACAATGTGGAACACAACATCTTTTAAGATTTTCTCTCACATCAAAGAAGGAGGTGCACTGCAGTCTTACTTGTTTATTTTTACCGTTGTTTCCTGCAGTTTGTTTGTTTTTGGTGACATATCAAAAATATTCATTGCCAAGACCAACGTAAGGGAGGTTTTGCTCTAAGTTCTTTTCTAGGACTTTCATGGTTTTAAGTCTTACATTTAAGTATTTAATTAAGTTAATTTTGTATACAGTATTAAAAGTCTGAAAAATCAAAAAGTTTGCAGTTTTAGAATTATAGAAGGAAGGCCTAGAGGAAGAGGGAAGAAACCTTCATAGGTCTACTGCGTGATGTTCTAAACATTCCCATTCTTTTTTAAATTTCATCAAAATATTTATATAAAGCAGGTCTCTGACAAGTAGTCTCTGACAAGCAATAACATAATGTAATTGGGGATTACTGGATGGTGAAAAGTATCAACTTTCAAACGACTGGGAAAATTTAAGATCAATTCTCCAGTTCCAGCTACAAGTGAAGAGAAAGCAAGTAGGAAGGTAGCTAACACAGAGCCAACAAGCATTCACAGTTTCTCAAGAATTGTGTTCACTAAGTTATAAGAATCCGTAGATAGTGGGAGTGTTTATTTGTGCCGTTTCAAATACTAGTTCTTATTTCAGTCCTATATTATATTATAGCTCTGGTAATTACTCTGTCACGGCTTTTTGACTCAGAAGCAGTAGTAAATATGACTTTAAAATAAAGATATTTTCTCTTTCTCATTGCCAAGTAGTACTCCATCGTATATATAAACTACATCATTTTTATCTATTTATGGGCTGAGCACTGGGTGTTGTGTGGAAGCCAATTTGACAATAAATTATATAAATAAATAAATAAATATTAAAATTAAAAAATATCATATCCAAAACATAAATAAATAAAATAAAGATATTTTCATGTTTAAAAAAAGTAAAAGCCTGGACCTCAGTATTTATTTTTATCAAAAAGTGATAGGCATTAAGCCTCTGGAAAATGTGTAGTCAAGATGAAAATATTATAGGTTGCAAACACTTCTGAAAATTTTTCTGTTATGTCTTCTTTTAATTGGAAACACTGATATTCACAGTACCAAGTTATGTTGAAAACTCCTTAGTAGTTCTGCATATTATACACTGTCCTAATTTCCAAATGCCAAAAACGAATGCACAAAACTATTTAGACTTATGTAACAGAAATGAAACCAGGCCTAGAAATAAGAGTTGTACTCCAGTTAGCACGAATATTTAATATGGGACCTCTTGATTGTGGTTTCACTTGAACCTTTTGTACCTTGAGTATCCTTTTAAGCCTAGAGTTCATAGCAAGAGCGTTAAGTATATTAGCTACCATGAGTTAAAGATATAGCTTTTTGTTTGTTTTTTGTTTTGTTCTTATTTTTAAGCCAAAATATGATACTGATGATATACAGTAAGATTCTCTTTATGCAGCAAGTTACTGAACATTTTATTTTCATTGTAACTCCAAGCTTTTGCCACAACCCCTTCTTTCTGAAAAGGCTCTCTAATTGGGAAGGGGTGTTCTAGATGTCATGTCCAGTCACTTTAACTGGACAGTCCCTATAGTCTGCCAATGTTGATGACAATTAGTGCCAGTCTTCACACTTGTAAAGGGTGCAGGATTTCTACTAAGGAATTAGGTAACAGTTTGTGCAATATGAAATGCCAGACTGTAGTCAGGCATCTTGCCCATGATTTTCACATAGTTGTACCCGCTCTACTGACAATATATGTAGGTTGTTTTATATCAAAGGATGAAGTCAACTTAACATTACAAAAATAAACAATTTATATCCAAACAGCTGAAGTGTCACTAAAAGTCAAATATAAACAAACAATAAAGCAACAGTTAAGCACAGCTCCTTCACCCAAAACACTTCTTTTAATCATTGTTTAACTACTTCAGTTCAAATTTTTATTTTCTCACTGGAGTTTGACTGGACCAGCTCTCAACAAAACAATCTTTTTTGATAACTGTAAGGTGACCCCTTTTCAATTCCATATTTTTGTCGAACTATGATGTTGAACAGACTTGAGGTTCCTTTCACAATTGAAACTATTTTAACTCAATCAACTTGTAATTGGATGTTTTTTCAAAAATCTTTCAAAAAGAACCTGCATTTTTTTTTCTTGTTTTGATCATGAAGATTTGCTCCTAAGAACTAGGATCAACAGGTCTTTAACAGAACCTCATACTATCCATTTACACTTGCAAAAGCAGAAAAGAAAGAAAAAATACATATATTTGCAAAGTCTACTTATAACTGAGATAACATCAAAAATACTTAATTTCTGAAACTAATACTATTTTTAAAGTTTATTTATTTATTTTGAGAAAGAGAAAGAGACCAAGCAGGGGAGGGGCAGAGAGAGAGGGAGAGAGACAAATTCCAAGCAGGCTCTGCACTGCCGGCGCAGAGCTTAATGTGGGGCTGGAACTCATGAACCAAGGACCATGACCTGAGCCGAAGCCAAGAGTCTGATGCTTAAACAACTGAGCCACCCAGGCGCCCCTCTCTGAAACTATTTTATTAAGGAAATATCTACACAGTATATAGATGTCTATAATATTAAGTAACACTTTAAGTCTTAGAAAATATTACAGGATTTAGTCACCAGTATGGAAATCAGAATAAAAAGTCATATTATGGCTCAAATATCTTCCCCATCAATGCTGTATCTGTATTTTATTGACCTGATTGGTAAGATTAACACAAGCAGACAGATTACAACAAAAGAAGATACTCGGCCTCTAGATTTGTTAATTGAAAAGAGAACATACACTGTCATTTAGCAGTGAAATGTATATATCAATTTGAAACAAGACTTTAAGGAAGAAATATGAAAATTTTAAAAGTGATTAAAAGTTCATGTGACTAGGGGCATCTGGGTGGCATCCAACTTCTGCTCAGAATGGTTCATGAGTTCGAGCCCCATATGGGGCTCCCTGTTGTCAGCACAGAGCCTGCTTTAGATCCTCGGTCCCCCTCTCTCTCTGCCTCTCCTCTGCTCAGGCTCTCTCTCTGAAAAATAAATATTTTAAGAAAAAAATTCACGTGACTCTTAGAAAACGGATAGCATACTTAGAAAAATGAGTGCCCTTTTCTAACATTAAACGCTATATACACACAAGTCCTGAGTGTTTAGTCCTTCAGATGTGCTGAATTTACCTTCCTCTTTGCACTCATAATGGCACCTCATCATCATCTTTACACTAAGACTGATCTTCACCTCAGAGTTTGATGTTTAGCAAATTAAACGGACATGAACACAGGTAAAGCAGTTAAAATCTTATACTTTCAGCTGTGGCAAAATGTCTTTTTATCAAAATGGGTATACCAGGATGTTCTTATGAAAGAAATGCATCAAAGTAACCACTTCAAATCTTGGAACATGTCCCCAACTATCCATTGGTCAAAGTGTCTATAATTTTCATTAGTTGTCTGTTGTCCTTCCGTTAGCCTCTCACTTTTGTATTGTGAACTCACAGCTTAGTGTCTAGCTGAAAGAGGAAACTATAAAAGATTAAGATGTAATACATG
This sequence comes from Panthera pardus, assembly GCF_024362965.1. NCBI lineage: Eukaryota > Metazoa > Chordata > Mammalia > Carnivora > Felidae > Panthera > Panthera pardus. The sequence continues at coordinate 31,555,622 of NW_026527002.1, forward strand.
ATTACCAAAAACATCTTTTTTAAGTCAGACATTGTTGGATAGAAACACTTATTTCTGTCTCAAATATCTCTTCTTTTTCACATCCCATTACCAATTTATACAAATTTATACAACTAGAAAATAAACAAGGACAAAGAACCTGAACTAAAACGCTATATTAAAAAATGCTTCTCTTTACACTTACAATTCTAGAACAAAGCATTATTAACAACAACTCCTCATGGTCTACCTGGTGGTTAGTCCAGAATCAATTTAAATAGCCTGGTTTTGGAACTAAAGCACTGTAGTTGCAATAAGATACCATACACATCTTTGAGAATTCCTCACATAATAATAATGTTTGCGATTTAAAAAAAAAACATAATTGGGGCGCCTGGGTGGTTCAGTCGGTTGAGCGTCCAACTTCAGCTCAGGTCATGATCTCACAGTCTGTGAGTTCAAGCCCCGCATCGGGCTCTGTGATGACAGCTCAGAGCCTGGAGCCTGCTTCGGATTCTGTGTCTCCCTCTCTCTCTGACCCTCCCCCGTTCAAGCTCTGTCTCTCTCTGTCTCAAAAATAAATAAAATCATTAAAAATTTTTTTTAATAAAAAAACATAATTGTAAACAGCAGTAGAGAGGACTGTGCAAATGCATCTTCCATGAAAGTCTGAATTTGTACTAGACAATATTCAACTTTTTGCTATCACTAAAAATATAGACATTATATCATCTTAGGACATCTTAGGACATCATATTTTTTAAACATAAACAAATATTTCTAAAAGATCAAATAAAAATCATATTCATATCCTGTATAAAAGTGAAAAGAAGAAATATTTTTGAAATTATGTTGTTAGTATTCACATTGTCATGCAATAGAGACTGTACTTCCAAATTTAAGCAAAAAGAGTATTATTAAAATATGTGATATATTACATATTAGATATTAAAATGTTAGATATTAGATATAAAATATTAGATATACATATTATATACATATATAATACAATTTAGATATAAAAATTAAAATAAATAATATCCACGAGGACCAAAGAACTGCGCTTAGATAACACATACTCAGAAAGAGTAGAAAAAAATATCCAGCAGTGACAAGTCAGGTTACCCAGGATGAAATGAAGATTAACATTCAGTAAATTAGTTGGGGAAGGCTTTAGGATTAACATTTATGTGAAGATTAAGGAACATGGTTTAAAAAGAAGACCAAGTTGGGTAGGGACACGTCACAACAACCTTAGCCATGAAGCCTGACCATCCTTAACCCTGCATTGGTAAATTATTATATTCAGGGTGCCCCTGGAAAGGGCCATGATGTTGGGGAGGTGGCTTTCTTCAACAGACAGATGGAATTCCTGGAGAGGGCTCCCTGTAGAGATGTCACCTGAAAGTCAGGGGTTTCTAGGTGACTCTGCATAGAGAATACTATACCATCCATGTTCTAGTGAAATACCACTGCCAGTGCTGTCCAGCATCTGGCCCTATAACATTAGGGACCCAATGCTTAAAACTACACCACTGTTTCCGCAGAAGTTCCTAATGTTTCTGCCACAAGGCTTAAAAGGGTCACCAGTGACTCCATATACTCCTACCCCTTCACATTTTCCCCTTCCACCTCCAAGTTGTTCACAAAAGAGTCCACCCCATTAAAATTAAATTATATGCAGGTCTCATATTGTACTTGCTGAATTTTCAGAAAATATAGTGGGAAAAAATCAGTCTAGGATGACACACAATAAGTACCATATTTGAGTGAGTACACATTTGGCCTTTTGACTATTCAAATGTTATGTTTACTTTCATTTAGCTGTTCACATAATAGCTATAACAATCTGATTCCACCTAGAATAATGCAACTATTCTTCATACAAATAAAAATTCAATCATACTCAACTTTCCCCAAAAGAATGAGCTAATGCTCATTATTATCACATTTCTAGCTGATTAGTTCATCTCTCAGGTCAGTCAAAATTTTATTTATAGTTTCTAGGCATTATTGACCAAGGGATAAAATCAACTACCTCTGCAGCAGAGAAAGCAAGAAAAAGCCTTGTTCCAAATTTTCTACAAAATGCAAATGTGTGTGTGTGTATATGTGTGTGTGTGTATATATATATATATATATATATATATATATATATATATATATATATATAGCAGATGGGCATTCAGCAGTGGCAATTACAAGGTTAGATTGATGAGGGTGGTAATCTGGGTTAATTCTATGTAGCCCTTGTACCTTTTATCATAATCACTCAGTTTATTGGGCAAGAGTTTTTGTTGAGGGCCACAGAGCATATCATCTGTTTTACCTGAGTTTCAAAGCCTCCTTTGCAAAGATATTTTTGCTGAGTAAAACATCTTTATATTCTATGTCCATGTTAAGAAGGGAGGGATCCATATACCTTTTTTTTTCCTCTCTAAATTTCCTTATTACACATCCTCCAGGCTTTTTCTTTCCAAGTCCCTGATGATCTGTCAAAATCATTAGCCACTGCACTGAGTCAGTATATATTCGTACCTTAGACCTTCTTAAAATGTGCCACACTGCCAGATGTTTCTCCACGGGGAAGATTTACTTTCTTTGCTATTGTTGAGCCCTCCCACCCCTTCCTGGTGTGTGCCAGTCATTATAAAACTACAGTATCTACGTTCCTGTTGCTGCTAACATATTAAGCACAGACATCAGTAAACCAAGTTCATTTATACCTCATGAACTTGGTCATGAGGTCATGAGGTTATGAGGTCATAAAGAATTTCCCATAAAAATTTCACTATAAATGTGAGTTGTGTGAAAGGAGGCAGTGAAATTGACATGTTAGCAGTTTAGCTCTTTGTAGGTTTTCAAATCCAGTCTTGAGACATAATGCCATTAAATCATGACTAACACATTGATTTTGTGGTTTGGTGGTCCAGAGACCCTCAAGCGATATGGTTGTTGGATAACCTGGGGTCACTTTAGGGTTTCTACATGAGCATAATAGCAAACCATGAATTGTCTCTAGAAAGAAAAATGGTTAGTTGCTCAACAAAATATTACTTTGTTAAAACCAAAACACCACCAATCACAGTAAAAACCCAGATTCTTCCGTGATTACTCTTGCCTCAGTGTGCATATGTCACAATTTGCACACCAACTAAGTTTCCACAGTGTATCCTCACGATAAGGTACTATTGCTGCGTGTACTTCAGCCTCGATCAGCTTGAAATTGCTATAGCTCACAACCTACAGTTCACACAGGAAATGTGACAGACCAAGTTTGATATATGGTGTCTCTAAAGCAAAAAGAAAATCTGCAAAACTTTAGCTACTTTCAAGTTGAAGAAGATAGAAGATGCAGAATGTACTTTGGAAGGTTGCTCAAATAATTAAGACAGCAGGAGCCTGAATTTTCATGTGGCTTATCTCCCTTCCCCAAGCACAATAGTAACTTAACAAGGAATCTAAAGTACCTGTGACTTCCTACCCACCTGGTCACATCTTAAGTAATCAATACGGAGAAGTAATGGAATGCCCTACAGGAGGTTAAAGTGATCAAAGTCTCTATGAACAAAATTATCATGAATCTAGATAGCTGATAGAAACCTGAACCATCTTGTAAAGGTACATTGTTAAATCTGTCAATTAAAGAAAAATAAGCAAACGAATAAAGGGACTGCCAGCATATTTTCTTTGAAAGATAGGGGAAAATACAAACACAAAAACAGTTGCCAGACCCGTGACTGTGTGCCAGGCCAAGCCTGGCTTTATTCACCTGGCCAAATTGGATTTATGTTGCTGTGGTTATTGTTGAGCAGATAAGTAAAATCTTATTAGGCTTCCCAAGTCATTAAAGGGCCCGTAGTCATTAGTCACAGCCACGGATCCCTTTGGTTTTAATTTTGTGACTATTTGTCTACCTCATTCCCTATTATGGTAACCATACTGTTTTGTTTTGGGAGCCAAATCAATGCTCTGAGACTGAGTTTGTCTTTGGCGACAATTTAACACAGGCTCACTGCAGGTATTTCACAAACTAATAGTGTTATGTCTCCTAACAAGCCAAAGCAGAAATAACATACTACAAATCAATGATCGCTTAATTATACTATCGTACCAGTCAAGAAGATATAAAAGGAATAATGTCTAAATTTAGTAGAGATGTACTTTTATCCAAGCTGGTAATTAGGAGTGACTGCTTAATCAACTAAGAGCTGATGTCCAGCTGCCAATACAAAAGTAAAAGTTCTCTGTTGCTAGAATATATTGTTAGAGATCATCAATACCAGTACTGACAGACAAGATGACTGTCTTTGAGGGGCCTCTGCACAGCTTCTGTCACTTCCAACTCGTGCACTGTTGGTGGCAATGTAAATTGGTACAGCCACTGTGGGAAACAGTATGGACATTCTTCAAAAAATTAAAAATACAAATACTATATTACCCAGTAATTCCACTACTGGGTATTTACCCAAAGTAGATGAAAATGCTAATTCAAAAAAATATATATACCCCTATGTTTATTGCAGGATTACAATAGCCAAGATATAGAAGGAACTTAAGCGTCCATCAATAGATGAATGCATAAAGAAGAAGTGGTATATACATATACAATAAAATATTAATCAGCCATTAAAAAAAGAAAATTTTCTATTTGTAACAACATAAATGGACCTAGAGGAGGGTATTTTGCTACATGAAATCATTCAAAAAGCGACGCCTGGGTGGCTCAGTCAGTTGAACAACTGACTTCGGCTCGGATTACAATCTCACCATTCCCAAGTTCAGCCCCACTGTGGGCTCTGTGCTAACAACTCAGAGCCTGGAGTCTGTTTCAGATTCTGTCTCCCTCTCTGTCTCTGCCCCTCCCCTGCTCATGCTCTGTCTCTCTCTCTCAAAAATAAACAAACATTAATTTTCTTTTAAAAAATAATAATTCAAAGACCAGATGATTTCAGTTACATGTGGAATCTAAAAAACAAAACCAATTAACACACACATGCTCACAAACAGAAAGAGTTCTCACAAAGAAAATAAAGTCATGCTTGTCAGAGTGTTGCTGGAGGGATGGGCAAAACAAGTAAAGGGGATTAAGAGGCATAAACTTCCAGTTATAAAATAAATAAGTCAGGGGCTGAAAAATACAGCATAGGGGCACCTGGGAGGCTCAGTCTGCTCAGGCATGATTTCACAGTTCATTAGATGGAGTCTTATGTGAGACTCTGCACTGAGAGAGCGGAGCCTGTTTGGGATCCTTTCTTTCCCTCTCTCTCTCTCTCTGTCTGTCCCCTAGTGGAACTCACTCTCCCTCTCAAAATAAGTAAAAAAAATAAACTTTTTAAAAAATAAAGAAAAGTACAACATAGGAATATAGTTGACAATATTGTAATAATTTTGTATGGTGACAGGTGGTAACAATACTTATCATGATAAGCACTGGGTAATGTATAGAATTTTCAAATCACTATGTTGTACACCTGAAACTAATATAACATTATAGGCCAACTATGCTTCAATGAAAGAGAGAGAGAGAGAGAGAGAGAGAGAGAGAGAGACCTTTATCGTGGCAGGAGCTATTTGCCCCAAGGTCCTTTTTTTATGTATATAACAGAAAAATCATTTCGGATGACATATCCATTCCCAATTGCCATCAGTGATGAATTCCTTTATGTCTTTTCTATTTGAATATACACGTTCTTATATATATTTATACATCTTACTTTCTTGATTATTAGATTGAAACACCTGTAACATACACTATTGATTCAAGTACTTTTTTGAGGTAAAACTAAAACCCACTACATAAAATCTACACATCTATTTTACAGTGTATTCCAATGTGAGAAATGTTGAAAGATTTTTAAAAATAGAGACTGACATAGAATAGGACAATGCTATATATGCATTGCTAGCATCTTTCGACATTTTGATATACTTCTTTGCAATATTTTTCTAGGCATGTTTTTATCAATGTAATTGTATTTCTACTGAACTGCTAGTGCTTCTTCATTCTTATTGTGCATTAGAATGTCTCAGGGGAGCCTGATAATAATGTATATTTGGGGGCCCGGGTAGCAGTGTGCTTGATTCATGGAATCTGGGGAAGGGGTGCAGGGTCTGCATTGTTACTGAAAGACACAGGAGATTCTGAAGCAGAGAGTCTGTGTTACCTGCTTCAAAAATCACTGCTACATTCTGACAAGGACTGCCTCCTAGACCAAACCTTAAGTCAGACTCTTCTGAGTCCTTTTTCTGTAATGCTTTGTTTTTGGTCCTAGTCTTGGCCTGCAAAGCCATTTTCACAAGGAATTCCGGTTAGCCAAGTGATCAAGAATAACCCCCAACCATGACATTTCATTAAGTTGATATCTAATCAAGTTCCTCTTTCCTCGCCTTGAAACCTAACCAAACTCTTCATATTTTTCCATCTTCTCCCTCACCCTCCTACTGGCCATGAATTCCCAGGTGTCCCTGTTGTATTTGGAATTGAGTTAGATCTCTCCTGGCTATTGCAATAGTCTATCGATCCCTATTGCAATAATTTTAAGTAAAGTCTTCCTTGCTGTTTTTTTAACAAGTATCTGGTGCAAATTTTCTTTTACAATATGATATAAAATTTTTATTCATGTTTTAATTTGCTGCATCATCTTACCCCTACTCGGTTTGTCTCTAGAGAAATAAAGTGACTTGACTGTTGTTCTTTAGTCAAGGGTGGAACAGGACTAAAGAGTTGAGGATCCCTACAGAGTCATAATGGCCACATTAAAGATTTATTCAAAATATACAGGGATTTCTGCTCCTGACCAGGATAGAGTAACAGAGACTGGAATTATATTCCAATCTGACACAACCAAAACACTGGATGAAATCTATGAACCAACTATTCTGAAGACACTGGACATTGGGCAACATGATCTGTGATCCCAAAGAGACTGGGAACAAATAAGGTTATTCTTTTTTATTTATTTTTAGTCTTAATTCAAGTATAGTTAACATACTTAATTTCAGGTGTAAAATACAATGTTTCCACAATTCTATACATTGCTCAGTGTTCATGTTAATTAGTGTGCTCTTAATCTCCTTCACCCATTCTACTCATCCCCCCACCCACCTCTCTTATGATAATCATCAGTTTGTTCTGTATACTTAAGAGTCTATTTTTTGGTTTGTCTCTTTTTTCTTTGTTTGTTTATTTTGTTTTTTAAATTCCATATATGAGTGAAACCATGTGGTATTTGTCTTTCTCTGACTGACATTTCACTTAGCATTATACTCTCCAGCTCCATTCATGGCGCTGCAAATGGCAAGATCTCATTCTGTTTTATGACAATAATATTCTATTATATATATATGGGATTTTTTCTTTATCCATTCATCTATCAATTGACACTTAGGCTGCTTCCATATCTTGGCTATTATAAATAATGCTGCAATAAACATAGGGGTGCACGTATCTTTTCAAATTAGTGTTTTGATATTCTTTGGGTAAACAGCCCAGTAGTGCAATTACTAGATCATATGGTAATTCTGTTTTTAACTTTTTGAAGAACCTCAAATGTTATTTTCCACACTCACTGCACCAGTTTCCATTACCAACAGCAGTGTACGAGGGTTGTTTCTTTCTTCATTCTATGTAACACTTATGTTTCTTGTGTTTTTTATTTTAACTGTTCTGACAGGTGTGAGGTGATAGCTCATTGTGGTTTTGATTTTCATTTCCCTGATAATGAGTAACGTTGAGTGTCTTTTCATGTGTCTGTTGGCCATCTATATGTATTCTTTGCAGAAATGTCTGTTTATGTCTTCTGCAATTTTTAATTGGATTATTTGGTTTTTTAGTGTTGAATTGCATAAGTTCTTTACATATTTTGGATACTATTTCTTTATTCAATATGGTATTTGCAAATATCTCCTTTTGGAGAGCCATTTTAGACCAGTAGATTCGTTTCGCTTAAACCAAACACTCTCAGAGAGTCCTCACAAAGTCTTAGTATTTATAGTTTAAATATATCCTTGCCATAGTTTCCTCTCCATATGTTTGCATTAATAAACCCCCAGCAGGGCCCTCAACAGCTGAGCTACAGATTTGTTTTTGGTAAGAAACAGATAAAATGATGACGTGTAACACAACTTGCTTCACTCTTAGATCAAAACAACTTAACCTCCATAAAGAACTTTTTTTTGTCTTTGTCATGAAAAATGACAACTTCACTTAAGTCATAAAAAATTAAATTTGAAATCAGATCAAACCACTACACAACACATATCAACTAAAAATTCAGATGATACTTGCCACACTTGAACCTACTACTCTGGGGGCCCATACTTACCCTGAAAGCAGGGATCTCTCCAGGAGCAGCATTTCAGGAAGATAATAATGTAAAGAAGAGTCACTAAGGGAATTTTCACTGCATTGTTACCTCCTCTAATGTAGTATCAATGCCACAATCAAGGAAGTGTCTTTTGTCCTTCTCCTGTGCCATAGACAGGGAATGGATCAACATCAGTAATGATAAATTTACTCTACTACTCCCATTTCCCTAAGACATTGGATTCTTTTCTCTATAGTATGCCAAAAAATATCTGGGATCTCAATTTCATTCAATCAAGGACACTGATGAGTTCAAAATTCAGTCAAACACTCCAATGTTTAGAAACTATCACTTGAGTTCTATTAGGTCAAATCCAAATTCTGGTTCGTGCGCTGGTACTGGGTATCTAATCTTTAAAACCTGAGAAAATAATGACAAACTGGGAAAATAACTTGAGGAGAAACTAATTAAATGTGAAGGACAATGAGCCATGGGTTTCCCTGAATCCAACATAGAGAGAAATGTGTTTTTATAGAATAATGGAATGATTAACTGTGCCAAAAGCAACTGACAAATTCAATAATATGAGAGAGAACTGACCACTGTATTAGCAATATCGAGTTTATTGCTGAAATTGACAAGAGCTGCTATCAGTGGAATGTGGGAGATAAAAGCCTGATTAAACTGGGAGAGAGAAGAGGATGAGAGAAGCAGGAGGCAATAAAAATAAATTTGTAGAGAAGCTTTGTATTATGGAGGAAGGAAAATAACTTCCCTTCTACCGTTCCTTGCTGAGAACCTCCTGTAGGAAAAGACAAAGTAACAGAAGAAAAGCAAAAATTTTATAACATGTATACCTCCTGTATACCTGGGACATACACAGGAAAATTGAGTAACGCCTTGAAATGGCCCAAGCTACCACCTTAAATATCATATCCAGTTAAACACAAAAGATGCTGAAGGTTATGGGAAGCCAGTTATGAGAAGATATTGAGAAAAGCACAGCAATAAAGGGTAAGGTTGTTATGCAGATTTAGGTCTTGCTTTCTCCATTGATAGGAGTTTCTAGAGATTAAGTCATCATTTCTTCCCCATACAGAATGACACCCTTACGAATGAAGATTTCCCTTATAAATATAAATGTCTCTTGCAAACAAGTAACATCTACTCAGTTTTCAAAGCTTTTCCTATGTCTGCTGTTTCTTAAAAATAATCAGCCTAAAATAATCCTTATGCCAGAGAGAAAAGTTCTGTTTCTCCTCACTTTGTAAAAAATAAAGAGACATGGTAGAGGCTGGACTAATTGAAGAGAAAACAGGGTAAAAAAAGTCTTCATTTTGGGGGTACCTGAGTGGCTCAGTAGGTTAAACATCTAACTTTGGCTCAGGTCATGATCTCATGGTTCATGGATTCAAGCCCTGCATGCTGACAGTGTGGAGCCTGCTTGGGATTCTCTCTTTCTCCCTCATGTCTCTGCCCCTCTCCAACTTGTGCTTTCTCTCTCTCTCTGAAAATAAATAAATAAATAAATAAATAAATAAATAAATAAATAAACTTAAACATTTTTAAGTTTTCATTTTTAAGATACGTGATATTACAGTGTTACTTTTTTGTTTTTGTTTGTTTTGTTTTTCAGAGTAAGTTTTTTGATGGAAATGATACCAGTGATCTGTGGGAATATGTTCCAGATAAACAATGAAACAATTGGAGAGGGATGTTTCTGAGGATATGGGGAGGATGGAATAGACAAAGGAATAGTTTAGCCTTAGAAAGAAGGGGAAATTCTCTCATAGGGACCACAGGGAAACCAAGGAATACAGTATATTTCCATGTTTGCTTTTTGAAATGATAAATGTGGTGGGAAAAATATGTGGACATTCTTTTCTCAATGTTTCTCTTTTCTCATTGAAATAGTAACCAAGAATATCAGCTGAGAATGACAAGTGTTGGAAATATGGGAGGCTTCAACTGTGGAGGTGTGACCTGAGCCCCTCAGCCTCCGGAGGATGAAAAGGTAACAGAAATTTATTTAGAAAGGATACCATTGAGAGACCAACTGAGGTCTGAGTGAATGAATTTAAAATAAACTGGTCATGATGTCTGGTTTTTTGTTTGGTTTTGTTTTAAGCTGTGTGGAGGAGAAGCTGAATAGAGAATCCAATTAATTCAGGTAGATAATTTGTTGTGTTAGTTTCTCCCTCATAAAAATATAAGTTTTGTAAAACCAAGGAGTTCATTCTCTTGTTTTTGAGTTGATTTGTTTTGTTTTGTTTTTTAAGTATCCTCACTACCTATAATAGTCGCTGGCTTATAAATTATTCAATAAATATTTGTTGAAAAGATAATTAATTAATGGGTCCAAGCATATTATTTTCCATTCTAGTTGGGACTAGTCATATACAAGCCCTCAATTCAGAATTTTCAGGACTTTTCTCTAGAATTAGTTCTTTTTCCTGTTCACTAAATTTCTCCATCTATTATTGCAAGATGTTATGAGGGAAAATGTTCCTTGTGGTAGTATTCATTAAAAAATTAGAATTAGTTGCACAGCTGATTAAGAAACAAAAATTCAACTGAGTAAATCTGAAGATCTAATTAACTTTATTAAATGATTCATGAATTGGGCAGCATCCCAACCAGCAAATAGAGTAGAACACCAAGGAGTTGCACAAAGTGGAAGGTTTTTATAGGAAGGGGTTGGGTCAAGGAAGCTATTAGTCAAAGAAAATAAAAGATTGTTTCAGGCAAGGTCAGTTTCCCTGAGGGGGAAAGAACAGTGTGTCTTATGTAGAGTACCTCATTTTCCTTGGGGTGGGAGTATGGAAAAGGCCAATGTGAGATTACCTCATTGGTGCTGATCAGAATTTTCATGACTGACCCGGTAAGACTACATTTCTGAGGTTGAACCTGGAATTAGGTTGGGGATTAAGACCTGGTTTCACCAAACCTGGCCTAGCATAATTGGTTCCATCTTGGGCCTGTGGTTTTCTTTTGAATAATTCTGAATTGAAACTTCCTCCACAGAAAAGCATTTTTACTATTTTGATAATATGAAAATGAAATATATTACTGAAACTTTTAGAATTTGTCACTAATATTCTAAGAAGCCAGCTATCTGCAGGCCTGGCAGGTATTGGTTTTCTGTGCATATGCATTAAAGCAACCATATTTTTTTGGTCACCATCCATAGGCCACAGAAATTCTGAGTACTTGAACCTTATTTACCAACAAAATTTCTTTTACATGAAAGACAAAGACAACCAAGACTATATGGATATAAATATCTGCCAGTAAATGTGCTGAGAAATTACTGATATTTTCCTTTCTGTCCAGGTAACACAGAGAACCTATGAAAGGAAATTGTGATGTGGTAGGTGTCATTGTTGCCTGATATCACACTTTTCTATACCTATCTCAACTTTAACCTGGCATAACATCCTTGATTCATTTTTATGACACACAGTAGTCCTTCGATAAATTGTCTGTTGAAGAATTCACAATTCTCTTATAACTAATAATAGCTAACATTCATAATACTACTTGCCAAGAACTCTTCCAAATACTGTTCATGCTAACTCCCTTAATCCTTTCAAATAAAAATAAACCAAATGACTGTCTAAAGAGTGTACATTTTTCACACATTTATATTGCTTTATATTTAGGTACTTGTTCTATTCTGGGACATTTAATATTTTGTGAGATTTAGAGGAAAGTAGATTCTGCATCCTATTAGAAAGATGAAAATCTCAGATAATGGCTTTCCCAGCTTCCCTTGCAGCTTTGGTTTGGTACTCTGTGTAGACACACATACCCCATATATTAAGTTGAAAGCTAGAGACGAAAAATATATAGTGCCATAAAGAATCAAGAATTGGAGTATCAGCTACAATCAGCTTAATTTCCCAAAAGAATCACTGTCTTGTTGCAGCAAACAGCAAAGCCTATTATTCCTCTGCCATGGGGGCATGAGTATCCTAAACAGGAATTATAAACACACTGTCCGTTTGTTTCCCTTTGTTTTACCATAATTGCATGAACTTGATTCTCTAGTTTCTCAGCTACATAATACTATTTAATTAGTTACCTTTAAATTAATCAGCCAGAATATATTTCTGTTTCTTGCAATATTTTTGATTGATACACTCTCGTATTACCTTAGATCAATTTTAAATCAATACTTCATTAATAAAGTTCATTAAATAATTGATAATATATTGATTGTATGTTGTCCTGAACCCTGTGGTAGCACAATAGTAAGATCCTTATGAACGTATTGCATAATAGATGAGTTAAGACATGTTAATGATCAACTGATATACAATTAATAGGTATCACAAGGAAAAATAAAGTATTCCAAGAATCCACTGTAAGGAGAGATTATTAATCAGGAGTTTTCTGGAAAAGTTGACTTGAAGTATGAAATTGACCTGTCCCTTAAAGCTTGGGAATTCAGAAGGAGGGAGAGGGAGTACCATGAACTGAGCCAGTATGATGAGATGGTTCAAAGCCTACCTTTACTTTGGCAGGAGCAGAGTAAGGAAGGTTTAGGAGATGCCACAAACTTCAGGGATTATTGGGGCCACGTATATAATACAAGGGTGTAAATAAGCCTGTTTATGACAATAGCAGTGATACAGTCTGTGGTGATGATGCCTCATTCCCCCCTAAAAGCACTGATAAAATAAAAGAAAAGTTCAGATACTAGTTTAAGACCCCTGTCCTAAGACATGTGGTTTTTATATAGTCCAGGGGGTACTCTGAAAATATATAGAGTGACAGAATCAAATAAATAATTCGGGAATTTCAATTTGATGGTCATCTTTAAATAAATGTGGGAACAAAATTACTCCCATACCTCTTTTTAAGGAACTTTAAGAATTATCTGTGGAAAAGGAGTTATTAGGTTTGAGCCCTACCCTTTCACCTCTCCTGTTCTGCTCCTTTGGATCAGTCACTTTGTGGTATTTTCCTCCTTTTCCATTCATGTTTCTAAATTACTTATAGTTAATCTTAGCCACAATGCAAACATACCCAAAATGCATTGTCTCAAACAAGGTAGAAGTTTATTTCGCACTCATGTGACAGACCTCCTAGGTTGGGTAGCATCTGCTGCAGGATTTACTTCAGGGACGTTCACCAGTTGGGCGGCTCTATCATCTACATAACATGAACCTTCCAGTTCATTCCGGCCATCACTATTTTCAGTGATTATAGCATAGCTTGGATTTTTAAAGAAAATAAGGTGGGGGCACTTGAGTGTCCAACTGTTGAGCGTCCGACTGTTGATTTCAGCTCACATCATGATCCCAGGGATGTGGGATCGAGCCCCACATAGGGCTCTGCACTGAGTTTGGGACCTATTTGAGATTCTCGCTCTCCCTCCCTCTGCCTCTCTCCCCTGTTCATGTTCTATATCTAAAATAAATAAATAAATAAATAAATAAATAAATAAATAAATAAATATAAAATTTTTCAAAAGGAAAGAAAGAAAAAGAAAGAAAGAAAAGAAAAAGAAGGAAAGGAAAGGAAAGGAAAGGAAAGGAAAGGAAAGGAAAGGAAAGAAAGAAAGAAAGAAAGAAAGAAAGAAAGAAAGAAAGAAAGGAAGGAGGTGGGGAGCCGGGGAGGAAGGAAGGGGAAAATAAGGTGGAAGTTTATTCATGCTCACATTGCATGAGGAAGAACTTAGTCAGGTAACACTGAGTTAAGTAGTTTGTTCCAGAAATCAAGTGTCCAGGAAGGAGAAAACAAACTGAAGAGGGGAGATCTTGGCAAACTAAGTTCTTCACCTTTGTTTTCATTAGTCTTCTGTCTACACCCACGGAAGTACAAACTGATGGAACCTACTTTAGTTCCATCCTCCTCCTGAGGATGTAGTGATAGAGATTTCAAAATAGTATATTCTGTACTCCATAATAGCTTAATAGAGAAATGGAGTCTCTAAAAATATTGAATGTCTTGGATTTTGTATTGCATTTTCAATTTTACTTTGGTCTTCCATATAGAAACTAATTCTGAACATTTTATTTTTTTAGTATTTTTAAAATTGAGATATAATTGACATATGACATTATATTAATTTCAGGTTACAACATAATGATCCACGTAAGTTTGGTTAACATCCATCTCCCTATATAGTTAAATTATTTTTCTTGTGATGTGAACTTTTAATATCTACTCTCTTAGCAACTTCAATTTTTAACTTTTAATTTTGATGTTCTGAATCTCAATATTTTCTAGCAAAACGTCAATGTTTTTATTGATACCTGAGTATATTTTATTTCATTGTACCATACCTAACAGATATTGAGAGGGGGGGAAATGGCTTTATATGCTTTTTGTTTCTCACCTTAAATTTATTTGAAGGTTTTTGGTTGATTGGTTTGTTGGTTGATTATTTGGTTACGGGGATAAGAAATGGAAAGCTTTAGCTAAATAGAGCTCAAGTCACATTTCACTCTTTTCTTCAGATGAAATAGGATATTTGCGACTGCATTTCTGTGGTATCCAGCTCCAAGAGATCCTCGACGATTTCTGCTTCCTGATATACATAGCCATTAGCAGTGCCTCGCACATTACCTAGAACTAACTTGTGTAACAAATAGGATATTACAGAAATGGTGACGTGTGACTTTTGAGGCTCATAAAAGGCATGGGCGTTCTGTCTTTCCAAGTGAGGACAAGAGCATGTCATGAGATGTGTTAGGTGAAAATTAGCCCATATTGCACAAGTGAGTCATTTAGAGGCAGATCTTCCAAACAATGTCAAGCCTACAGATAATTGCATCTAAATTATCCTGGTTCTGGTTGCATCTAAACTGCGTATCATGAGATTACCCAAGCTAGAAATACCCAGCTAAGCTGCTTCCGAATCCTTGACCCACAGAAACTATGAGATAAATAATAAATATTTACTGCTTTAATCCACTGAGTTTTTACATAATTAATTACACAGCAATAAACTAATGCAATTCCCAACATACTAATAGCATTTTTCTCTGTACATTTACCTGCTTTTTATTCTGAATTCAATAAAACTTTGAAGTTGTCATACTTTTACCACTGAATGATGCTATTCTTTTTGTATGCATTATCCTGTGTAGGAATTAACAGATGAGTTTTTCCTATAGACCAGATTTGGGTGACATGTTATCACTGACTGAAAATTGGCTCAAGCACATTTTGTTTCTTTCCAAGAAGGCTACCTAGAGGAGCAAAGGGAATTACCATGCTGCAGAATCTGAGAAAGAGATGGTAACAGAAGATTTGAAAGAAAGAGCACCATCTGCAGCCAGAGAACTGTACATAAGATACTGTCCAAAATACCCATAGATTATCCAAGGACCCTATGAAAACATCAGTGAGAGGATATTCTTTTTACAATCTGCCCGGCTCTAAAAGTGTGATGCCAGCTCACAACATTACCAATCATAAAAGTATTTCTGTTCATCTTTCCCCCCACCCCTCCACTCCAAACTTGGTGGTAGATGTGGATTTAAAACAACTGTTACCAAAATGGCAGTTTAGGAGAAGAAGCCAACTGTATTCATTTACTACAGACTTCCCATTACATGCATTCTAAGCGACAGGTAGGGGTGGAAAGGTATATTGACTCTGAATCAAGTTCAAAGTTTGATTTTGACATGGCACTGGGAATTCGAAAAGTAAATACAGTTTGTATTCAGGGGAAAAAATGTGATAATTGAAGTCATAGGAATAGAGTTTTCTACATTTTTATCCAGTGGCAGTGGAAAAATGAGCTCCCTGTACCTATGTAAAGGAAGAATGGGAAACCAAAGTAAAATTGCTTTATGATTAGGTCCCTGAAGTCATATATTTCACTATAATAGTTTGACGGGAAATGTGCAGAATTACATAGACCAAAGACAATTTGATTGATGCAACTCTTTCCTGAAAACATGCATGCTAAAATAATCATTTTTTGCTTTAAATATAACTGAATTGAAGTAACATATTTTATAAAAGTAAATAGCTATCTTCCTTCTGTGTTTTACTTTGCGAGCTACACACAATGTGAGGGAGGGGTGTTTTTATTTTCCTTCTCAGTGTAATTAGTTGGCAGAGTTTGATAACTGGACATAAAAAGCTCCATAAAAATTTTCCAAGCACATTCCACTGCGCCATATTTCTTTGCAGTTTTTAGTCACATTCTGAGGGGCATAAATAGATGTATTACCTTATTTACATAATGGGACCGTGAAGTCAGCACCGCTATTGCATAGGCTATCATGTCAGTGAGAGCTTTAGAGACTCAACTCAGGTTTAAGAAGAAATTCCAATATGCATTCAAATCAGTCTGCTACATATACAATTTTTTAAAAAATTTCAAACAAGAACGTGGAAATGGTTGAACTAAATTGATTTCTAGCCCAAGAAAACTTGTTTAAGTTGATAGAAGAACAAGAAACATATAGCACACAATATTTTCACTTCAGTTTTTAATTTATTTTGAAAGATACTATGATAAAATTTTTGATACTAATCTAGTATGATGCAAACTCCTCCAGTAAATTAAAAGTTTCCATTTTCAATATCCTTATACTTACTAGAAAATGCCACAATTTCATGACTAAGTTAAAAATATATATGTTAGAAAAAAGAGAATCCATAAATGATTAGTTTTAAGTATACACATTTTAATGTTTTCATATAGTTGTACATTAGGAAAAAATAATTTATTTATAGTCTAACCAGTTTGGTTTTAGAATCATATTTTAACAGTAAGACAGTTAATTTCCTTGGTTGATTAGATAATTTTTTTATAAACCTAACCTCCTAAACTAACATAAAAAATAAGGAGACCCATAACTAGCAAATATTTGTGTTCTCATATTTATTTCTAAAAAGACCAAACTAACTTTTAATACTTTAAAAACACTGTGGTTTATGATTATTTGCCATTTAAAAGCTATTCTAGGGGTGCCTGGGTGGGTCAGTCAATTAAGCCTCCGACTTTGGCTCAGGTCATGATCTCATGGTTCATGGGCTGAAGCCCCGCATTGGGCTCTGTGCTGACAGCTCAGAGCCTGGATCCTGCTTCAGATTATGGGTCTCCCTCTCTCTCTGCCCCTCCCCTGCTCTCTCACGCTCTCTCTCTCCCTCTCTCTCTCACTCAAAAATAAATAAAACATTTTAATTAAAAAAATAAATCCTATTCTGTAAAAAATTGAAAACAAACACAGAATCATGGAATGAACACAGTGGAAGAACCTTTAAACTCATTAAATCCAGCCCTTCAACTTTAGGAGAAGGCAAGTAAGATCCAAAGAGCAGACAGGTTCTTTAACAGCAGAAGATAATGGACTTGACTGACAGCATTTATTAAACAATATTAAAATTCTCATAAGTATGAATTACGAATTATTAAGCCAGTATCTGGTTTAATTCATATAATCTTTACTTGGTGGATATGTTTTTTGATCCAGTGAAAACAAAGCATCCTTTTATGTTTTTCTCTCTTCTAATTCCTTTCTAAAAGAAAATTAAGAAAAATAACGTTGTCTACTAGGCTCCATGTCTTGAAAATCTCTTTTTCCCATTCAAATGGGAACAATGTTCATCTCTACCACTGTAGTAACTTGCTACAAGGTGCTTCCGGAAAATTAGCATTATTCTTCCTTAATGTACAGCAGAACCTATCAAATTCACAGTCGACTCTCCACCTACAGCTGCTGCCAATTTTAGCTTCATCTCTCCTTAACATAACTCTTTAATTTTAAGGTTAAATTTGAGTTAAACAATATATATCTTGACATATAACATAGATGCAAAGAAGCAGTTGCAATAATTTTCTTGATTATACTCTAAATATAATATATCTAAACACTACTTGTATATTTATTTAGAAAAGAATTGAAGAGTCATTTAGAATGAAGCAAAGTTGAATTAGTCCAGAGACTACCTTGGGCTTCTGAGAAATTGAAGGTATGCAGATTTTACTGGGTGAAAAAGGAGAGACTATGGCATTGCTGACGTTAAGCAACCCAAGCTCTTTGGGTCTCGGTTAAAATATGTAACGTGAAGATAGATAATAATTCTCACTTCATAAAATTGTTTGAAGGAATAAGAGAACTTATCTAAATATGTCTGGGACACTTCCTGATGATTTATATCATTCAATATTTTTTTTTTCAAATTCTTTCTGCATCAATAATTGTATTTTTCCTCCTTGGAATTTTTTATTCACTTTTTAATTGTTAGTTTATAAATGAATTGTGTATGTGAGTTATATACTTTTTTAAAAATGATTTCTTGAAGAACTCTTGTCAATTACTTTTTACCATAGTATTTTTAATAAAATAGATGCTTTAATAAGATTTCTCAATGTATTTATTACCATATATAATAAAATTATTCCTAACAAACCAAAAATAATTATAAATTCTAGAATTCGATTATTTATATAATTACTTACATTTTGATAAATTCACATTTCAGTGTAATCTAAGAATTGGTAAATTGAAGCAAATTATATTACATTAAACTAATTATATCAGTACTCCTTAATATATTTTTTACAAAATGATTTATATCAATATAAATTTTCATAATATCACTATAAATAATAGAGGTAAGAACTTCAAACCAAGGACTTTAAAATGACTTGTTTTGCTCAGATTCTGTAGATGCTCTTGTCCTATTATTTTTAAATATTGCATACTTACAAAAATGGGTCCACTGTATGACAGTGGAATATAATATATATTCTTACAGACTTTATAATTCACCTAAATAAGTATTTGTGGATTTTATTGATTCCTGGATCTCATTTCAAGAACAAAGAGTAATTTCAAAAACAAGGTAACTTGACTTGAGAGCCTAAAAGCTTTTGACGAAATGTATTTATCTTTCTGAGATCAGCGTTCTTAAGAGAAACAGTCAGTACATGCTGAGGTAAATTATCTAAACATGGAAGGTCATTAGTTTCCATTTATCTGGTGATTTATTTTTCTAACCATTCTACTGAGGTATATAATAGACATTTAAAAAAATTGTATATGGGGTGCCTGGATAGTTCAGTCAGTTAAGCTTTTGACTTTGTGTCTGATCATGAGCTCATGGTTCGTGAGTTCAAGCCCTGCATCGGGCTGTCTGTTGTTAGCACAGAGCCCGCTTCGGATCCTCTGTCCCCCTCTCTCTTTGCCCCTCCTCCATTCTGTCTCTCACACTCTTTCTCTCAAAAATAAATAAACATTAGAAAAGAAAAATTGTATATATTCAGGGCATACAATTTGATGAGTTTGGACTTAAGTACGCATCTATGAAAACACCACCACTATAATTCCATAAACATATTCATCACAGCCAAAGTTTCTTCTTCTTCTTCTTCTTCTTCTTCTTCTTCTTCTTCTTCTTCTTCTTCTTCTTAAGAACACTTAATACAAGAACTATCCTCTTAGAAAATTTTTAAGTATACAATAAAGTATTGTCAACTATAGGCACTATGACATACAGTACATGTTTCAGACTTATTCATCTTGCATAACTGAAAATTTGTACCCTTCGATGAACAACTTCCACATCCCCGCTCCTTACAATGCCTGGTAATCACTATTCTACTTTCTACTTCTGTGAGTTTGACTATTTTAGGTTCCTCATATAAGTGCATAATCATGTAGTAATTGTTCTCCACCTGGTTTATTCCATTTAACATAATGTCTCTAGTTCACCCATGTTGCCACAAATTGCAGGATTTCCTTCTTTTTAAAACTGAATAATATCTCATTTTATACAAATACCACATTTTCTATATTTATTCACCTGTCAGTGAACATTTATGTTGCCTCCTAGCTTGGTTGGTGTGAATCGTTTTGCAATGGACATGAGAATGCAGATCCATTTTTGAGATCTTTATTCCAATTCCTTTGGATACAAAAGAAGGGGGGTGGCTTAATTGTATAGTAGTTTATTTTTAATTTTTTGAGAAAACTCCATATTGTTTTCTATGCTGGCTGCACCAATGACATATTTACTAACAGTGTACAAGTATTCTCATTTTTCACATCTTCACTAACACTTGCTATCTTTTGGTTTTTTGATAATATCCATTCTAACAGGTATAAGGTGGTACCTCATTGTGATTTTAATTGGCTTTTACCTAATAATTAGTAATGCATCTTTTCATGTACTTGTTAGTTACTTGTATGTTTTCTTTGGAGAAATGTATATATTCAGGTCCTTTGCCCATTTAAATTTTTTTCTTCTTTTTTGATATTGAGCTGTAAGAGTTTCTTATATATTTTGGATATTAATATTTTATTAGATACATGGTTTGTGAATATTTTCTTCCATTCCAAAAGTTGCCTTTTCACTTTGTTGTTTTTATCCTTTGATGTGCAAAAGCTTTTTAGTTTGATATAATCCTATTTGGCTATTTATGCTTTTGTGTCCTGTGCTTTTAGGTTATGTCCAAGAAATCATTGCCAAGGCTGAAGTCAAAAAGCTCTCCCCCTATGTTTTCTTTTTGGAGTTTTCTAGTGTCAGGTCTTTATTTAAGTCTTTAATCCATTTTGAGTTGACTTTTGTGCATGGTATAAGATAGAAATTTACAACCTGGCAAGACTGAATCAAGAAAAATGGAAACTTTGAATGGACCAATAGCAAATAAGGAGGTTGAATCAGTAATCAACAACTTCCCAACAAAGAAAAGCTCAGGACTAGATGCCTCACAGGTTAATTCTACCAAACATTTCAAAAGCATTGATATTAATCCTTCTTAAACTCTTCTAAAATTAGAAGGAATACTCCCAAACTCATTGTATGTGACCTGTATCACTCTGATAACAAAACCAAAGATACCATCGAAAAAGAAAACTACAGGCCAACATCCTTGATGGTGAATATAGATGCAAAAATCCTCAACAAAATATTAGCAAACTGAATTCAACTGCACATTAAAAGGATCATATACCATGACTGGGTGAATTTAACTCCTGACATGCAAGGATAGATCAACATAAACAAATCAATCAGTGTGATGTACCATGTTAACCAAATTAAGGATATAAAACACATGATGTCATTAGATGTAGAAAGCGCTTTTGAGAAAATTCAATACTATTTCATGATAAACACTGTCAAAAAATCAGGTATAGAAGGAACTTACTTCAACACAATAAAAGCCTCATATGAAATGCCCACAGCTAACAAAATGATCACAGAAATAGAAAAACAATCCTAAAACTCCTATAGAATGTCTAAAGGCTCCAAATAGTAAAAGCAATTTTGAAGAAAAAGAACAAAGCTGGAAGTATCACACTTCCTGATTAAAAACTATAATACAAAGCTACAGTAATCAAAAGAGTATGGTAGTTGTATAAAAACAAACACATAGTCCAACAGAACCTAATAAAGAGACAAAAATAAACCCACACATATATGATCAACTGATCTTCAGCAAGAGTTCCAAGAATATGAAATAGGGAGGAGACAGTCTCTTCAATAAATAGTGTTGGGAAAATGGATATTTACATGCAAAGAATTAAGTTGGTCTCACAATTTCTTTGTAACCTCATCCCAAAGCATGACAGAATCTAGAAAGAAATTGACTTGTTCTTTGATGTAATTACTTCATTCTTTTTAAGGGTACATGTGTGACTCAGTCACTACAGCATGCAACTCTTGATCCTGGCGTCTGGTTTCAAACCTCATGTTGGGCCTACTTAAAAACAAAATAAGGCACACTCCATTTCTATTGCACAAGCCTAAATGTATTTTTACTTAAATGATGTAAAAATATAATTCCTTATCTACCAGTTCAGTTGGCTTCATACTTCCTAATGTCTTCTGTATCTTAATTACAAATAGATATTCTTGATGTGCCATATTGTCCTACTAATTTTTTTCTTTCAAAATGATTTCCCCCAATTCTGATACTTTTATAAGCCATCAAGCTTCTTATAATAATAGACTGAGTTAATTAAAGATTTATTTTTAATTTAAGAGTGAGTACATATCCTTTATATAAAGACTGTTGGCACCAAAATGTACTGGGAAGTGGTTAGAAATAATCAGGAGATGGATTTCATAATGATTCTGGAATTTGGTAAGTAGAAGTCAGGGATGCTAAATGTCATGTAAGGAGAGACTAATCCCAATGAGCAATGATGTTTCCCTTCCCCACCAAAAAATCCTAAATGTTACCTTATCAATAAATACTTAATAAAAGATCCTTAAATAGACTTTCATTTGATTTTTTCCACTGGGTTGTTAATGAAATCAATGTTTTCCAAAATTTATTAAGGGATATTAGATGGTATTAGTTATAATTTGGGGTGTTATGTAAAATTTATCATCCTTTCAACAATAATGTTTATAATATGTACAAATAAACACAAATTAACTATCCAGTAATACTAAAGATTTAATTTATGTAATTTCTTTGAATTAGAATAATTAAGAATGTAATGTTTTAAACATAAGCATAAACAAAATATTAAATCAATTAAATAAAATGAGTGGTAGGAATTAACATATGGATAACAAAAATACAAAAGATGGTAAACAAATTACGGTTACTTAAGAAACACTGAATTTGGTGTGTGTGTGTGTGTGTGTGTGTGTGTGTGTTATAGCAGCTCAGGTTTAATAAATATGATGATATAAGTATTTGTACCAACCTAAATAAAAACATATTTTCCCATTTAAGTCTATATTCTATATTCTCCCCCACAGATATATTATGAAGGCATAGATTTGTAAGGTTGTTGATGTAGCAAACCTACTTCACAGTTTGATAGTTCACAAAAATCAAATATGCAAACATTAACTTTATTATGACATACTAACGATAATCTAGTTTTCCATTCCTCTTTGTGTTTATGTTTAAAACTTTAAATCTTGCCCATTCTGTCTCTCTTGGATAAGACTTGATCAAAATGCAGAACTCTTTCCCTCACTGCTTACCATTTCTTGTGATCAGTGATTTTCTAAACTATGAAGGGACAGGCATTGAAAATGCATTGTTATATCTATAGTCATCTTTTGTCTGCTGGCATCTGGTAGAAGCAGCTTCCTTCTTCCAGCGCTCCTAGGAGTGCATTTGGAGTCTCTGCTGATGTGTATATTCAATATATGTCCTTTGGTTACCAGACCCAGGTTTTCTGCTCCCATCTCACTGACTATAGATGTTCTAGTCTGACTATTTCTGATTCTTCCTTACAGATTAAGAGCTTTTAACTTCTTTGCCAATATCTCACTGTAGCGCACACCCTTCCATGACATTGCCCAAGTCCCATCTTCCTAGATATCTTACTAAGTCTTTGTTACTCTTCTGCTTATGTGTCATGTTTAAGTAGCTGTTCATATTTAAATGCCCTGGCTCACACTAAAAAGCGAGGCATGAGTCCACTAATTTCTTGTGACCTCCTAAACTATTCTGGAATTTCTGCTGTTATAGAACCTTCAGCATCCTCTCTAAGAATTCCATAATAAAGAAAAAGGCAGGAGGCAGTGCTTCCTACCCAAACTAACAGCTAAATTCTCATGCTTTCTTTTTCAATCCTCTTCAAAGTTTCCATCCCTAACTCAGTAATATTCTACACTTTTTTCTGCATGAGAGGAAACCTCTTTGTATCATCTTGCATTTCTGTACACTTTGTGATTTAGGCAACAGAGTTTGCTAAACTTTTATTTGGTAGTCAAGGCCAAACTCACTGAAAAATAAATAGTTTAGAAATCATTGCAATTGTATAGCTCTTGCAATTAAAATCCAAGTTGCATTTCCATACAGTTTTGGAGCTCAAAGACAGTAATTTCACACAACTTTCAAACTGAGTTTCTCTGTTCCCTAGGGCATCACCCACGGTCAATTATTAATAGTCAAAGGATTGCATAAAGGAAAGCATTTGCCAAAAAGGGAGAAAAAACATTGCATATTAATTCAGAATATTCCATTATTGTAGTCATAATCAAATATATGTTAGAAACAAAAAACAAAAAGGTACCAAACATGTTCATTGTTTTCTTATACGACAAGGACATTTTTTTTTTGTCACATCAACTAAAAAAGAAGTGACAATAAACTAGATGAGGAAAAAAATAATTTTCAAAATATTTCTGCTTTAATAAGAAATGTCATGAAAGGCAGCAGCACTCCAGGGACAATGGCACACCTAGCCGTGGCATTCTAAACTAAGAGTGTAAATTAGAGGACTTGGCTTCTCCTCACTGTCTATCAGATGACTGATTCTAGAATCAATGGATTATGAGTACCGGGCTGAAACTTGTAACTGTTTTTTTGTTTTGTTTTTATTTTTTAAACCAGCATAGAAGCGGGACTCTAGGTCTAAATAACAGAATTATTTTAGTCTTTCCCCATGGTGTCACTGTTAGGCTCTCAGAGGCTTTCAATGTTTTTAATTTATACATCTACTCATTTAACATTTAGAACACACACACACACAAAATGTCAATGTAATCCCTACTTGATGCCACAAAGATATTTAAATACATACATACTTTCATATACATACTATAACATACCTGAAGGATGATTCAGTTTTTGACCTTTCCTGGGATAGCACAACTCAAAAAATAATACTCTTGCTCAAGATCCAATTGTCTAATGTCCTCCTGATTTCTGCATAATTCCATGAATGATTCTGTTATAAAGCAATTTCTGTTCATGGAAATGTGATTCAAGTAAACAGAAATCCAGTTATGCTTCACTAATAACAACTGAAATCTAAGCCAAAAAAATTAACCTTTTGACCTTACTTTTCTGCATTGAAAATCTTTTCTACAAATACGATTAGTAAAGTTAATTTCATAATTTCACAGTAGTTTAAACCTAATATAGTCACTGTGGATGAGCAAAACCAATTTAAAAACAAGTGTTTGTAAACACAGCACATTTAGCTTTAATAACTGTTATTTGGAGGAAGACTCCTTCATGTATTTTGAAACCCCCCAAACTAGCGGATCTATTCTACTGCTTGTGGATCATATAATCCGTAAGCCTCTGTTGACATAGATAGAGTTCAGGGAAGGCTGTCCCAAATATGCCACTTTGGCATATTGATATTTTAAATTAAAGTTTCCTAAGAAACAGCCAGTACAAAAAGGACACCATGACTCTCTTCTGTGCCCCTGAATGCAGAAAATAAATCTCTCATGTGAAGGATGCATTCCCTGTATCAGGAAACATCCTTATCAGCAGAGATAGGAAATTCAGGGCCAAGAATACTATATAAACAAATCTTGTTACTTCACTAATTTACTACCCTAAGCCCAAACTTCTTTGTCTTGTCAATTCTTCACAAATTTATTTCTTTGCCTAAAAGATATAAAAGCTGACTGCTTTATTCACTTCTTTGAGTCTCACATTTTTATGAGTTCCTGTACGTACAATATTTAGTTTTTTCTCCTGTTAATCTGTCTTATGTCAATTTAAGTATTAGACCAGCCAAACAATCAAGAAGGGAAGAAGGGAAACGTTTTCTTCCCCCTATACACCTTTAAGCCTGTTTTCCTGCAGTGGATTTTAAATTAATGTTCCAAGAGGATCTGCAGCATTGAGCTACTCAAAAGAAAATACAGTTTGACTTCCTTAAGATTTAAAAAATCCTACAAAATATTATTTTTTAAATATGATCTCACAGCTACCTTAAAATATAGATTTATGTCATGAACTCAATGACCTTACAAAACTGATAACCTCCTAACAGTAAAGTGGCAAAAAAATTGTTTTTTCACCTATCTGGCATTAGGAGTTTATGTAGATAAAAAAAAAAAAAAAGATTATACCTATTATAGCACTTTAGAAATACATATCCTTTGTACCTCTCAGACATTATTAGATTAAGAAATCTTAATATAATCTTCTTATAAAGTAGCATAGATCACATTATTCTCTGTTCAAAAGGCCTGCAGAGGTTCCTATAATACTCCAGATTCACTGCAGATCCTTCGAACTGGCATTTGCCCTGCACAAAATGGTTACAACCTACTTTTACAGACCTATGTGTGCTATTACTATGCAGATGCTGAACTGCATCCCTCATCGGATTGCAAGTACATGTCTCATGACTTGGCATCTCAGAATCTTTTTTTTTTTCATTATTCTACCTTCATCCTGAATGTATCTTCCATCTCTACCCACAGGAACTACCTTATTCCCAATTCCACCCTCAGCATCTAGTAAAAGGGCAGCCAGATAGTACGAGTTCAGGAAATAGTCACTGAATAAAACTTATATTGCAAACAGTAGCCAGTCTTATACCTATCTCTCGATTTTATCTGTTGTCTACTTTCCAAAAAATAAAAAAAAATGCTTCAATCAAAATTATATTCCCAAGGTTATAAATCATGAAAAGAAGAAAAGTAAAATAAACTCAGGTCTTTTCACCATCAGGCTCCCTTTTAAAATATTCTCCAGTTGATTACATATATATATAGATATAGATATAGATATAGATATAGATATAGATATAGATATATAGATATATAATCTATATATCTATATCTATATATCATTACATATATATATATCATCTATGTATCTATATATCCAAGTTATATATCTATATATATCTATATCAAGTTATATATCTATATATATAGTTATATATCTATATATCCATCTATATATCCAAGTTATATGCCTTAATTACAATATCTTTTCTAATTCTTCAATTTCTGTAAAGTCTGAGGTCTTTTACTGTAACAACCCTCAAAGCCAATGTACAAGCCACAGAAACATAATCAATTTCCTTCCTTTGTACCTTGCTTTGGAAAATCTATGCAGCTGAAAAAATCTAGTAAGAGTGAGAGTTAATCACACATTTGTGAGGGAACAACAGCCTTCTTCCTTTGTGTAAGGTCACCCTCACCGAGCATTTAGCTAGCAAGTCCCAAATGGAGTGACTAGAGAAAGAGGGGATGGAAATGAAAACCCAAAACTTGTTGATATTGAGTTTCCCATAGTATAAATCCTAATGTAAAATGTAAAATAAAAATAATTGTTTTCTAGCTTTTTTTTTGTTCCTGCAGTACAGATATATGATTATGCTTCTGGCAATTTAATGCACTTGAATGAGACTTTGCTTCATGACTGAATGAACTTAAAAAAAAATGCAAAGTATGGGATGCATATTTTCTCCTGGTGCAGATTGTGATGGAGACAAAGTGGTTCTGGACCTGGGTGCTGTGGACGCAGCTTTCTGCGCTGGAAGATTCTTGATTATAGAAGAAGCAGTCATTCCCTTGGGTGAGCAACATTCTGTATCGTGGATCTTTGTGTCATTCCAAAAAGCTCAGCTCTGAGGCCATTTCTTCAGGCATGCCTGCAATTCTCTATATATCTTAAATCCATTTCTGCTCAAACTAGACTAGATGTTCTTCACTGCAACTAAGGAATTTGATCAATGTCATAATTGATTGCATGCAAAGACTTCTCAAATAACATATTCTGGAACTGCATAACTGATACATAGGTTTCCCTTTATATCTGAAAGTTAAAGCGTTCCTACGACACCTTCTGTAAGCCTAAGTGGTTAAAGCAGAAAGTAATTACTGTTAATTTACACAGGAAAATTTTTGAGTAATTTCTCCTAGGCTTTTCCAGTAGCGTAAGAATGTCCTGCTAAGGGGAACACAAAATAAACTGAGATACAGCACTGATGCTCACGGGCACAGTTGAAGCTATGATGGCTTAATGCTGAGATGCAGTGTGGTTCTCAGGAAAGGACCCTGGTGTGCCACTCTAACTGCTTGGGGTGCATACTGTCTCTACCATGGCCTGCTGCAAAAACAAAACAAAACAGAACAAAATAAAGCAAAACAACACCAAATGCTATTTTTGCTTTTTTTGCTGCCTTTTTCATAAAAGCAAAAATCCCCTTTGGATTCTTTTGGTTAGCAAAAGCAGGTGTTACCGTAGGTCTTTTGTAAAAAGTGGCATAATGAGAACTTTTGAAAAGTAGGAACCTCTATGGGGTTTAGATGATGTCATTTGTCTCTGACTTCTTTAAAACAAACTTATTTTACTTGGCATTCTGTGGATTCAATAAGATGTGTTTGGGTTGAAATTTATTTTGGGGGCGCCTGGGTGGCTCAGTCAGTTAAGCGTCTGACTTTGGCTCAGGTCATGATCTCATGGTTCCTGGGTTCAGCCCTGCCTGGGGCTCTGTGCTATCACCCAGAGCCAGGAGCCTGCCTCAGATTCTGTGTCTTCCTCTTTCTGCCCCTCACTTGCTCGTGTTCTGTCTCTCCTCTCTCAAATATAAACATTATTTTTTTAATTTATCTGTATTTATCCTAGAATTATTTTTTCTGTAAATTTAGGTTTTTCATTGTTTTAGAAAATGTTTATCAATTGTTATCTAAGCTCGTTCTATTTTTTTCTTTCCCAATCTTCTAGTTAAAAATGTTAGACCTTCACATCCAATCTTAAATATCTCCTAATTATTATCCATATTTTTCACCTTGTTGCCTCATTTGGAGTTTCCAGGTAGCTTTTCCAGTTTAAAATTTATTTTCCCTTTCATTAATTCACTTTTGGGCTATGTTTAGTTTGAAGATTAACCTATTATTATGTCTTAAATAATTATAATTTTTACTGTATACATATAGAGATATTTGTATTGTAAACATATAGAGATTTGTATTATATACATATAGAGATAAATGTGTTTGTATGTGTATATATTCATTTGTAATAGGCTTTTGTTGATTAGTCATATGTGAGATTGGGTCTACTTAATTGTTTAATCATTTTATACATATGTATTCTATATTATGTAGCAGGTAGTTCTGGGATCTACAATCCTAGAGGTTCATATCTATTATTTGTTTTTTTCTATTGACTCTTAGACATATTTACCTGTTTTTTTTATATGTTGAATGATCTTTGCTTCTAGGGTCTATTTTTGATCTTGACTAGGTGAGTCTAGTAGACTTAATATGGGGTTTGGACATGCATTTTTCCATAGAGGATTATTTCTGCTTCTTATGCTTAGTATCAGGTGCCACCTGCCATGGGACCACTTCAGAACCTCCATGAAGGTACAAGTTCAGCGCAGAGTTGAGGCTGCCTCTCACCACACTGACCTGGCTGAATGATCTATTTCCTTGCAGTGGCTATCAGTATGTATCCTCACGCAATCTCTCCTCTTGAAAACTGGTTCCTTCTCCTCTGCCCAGACCCAAGGTTTTCTCTCTTTGATCTCATTTCACTCTGTGTGTGTGTGTGTGTGTGTGTGCGTGAAAGAGAGAGAGAGAGAGAGAGACAGAGAGAGAGAGACACACACAGAGAGAGAGAGAGAGACCAGGAGACAGAGAGGCAGAGAGACAGAGAGACCAAGTGGGAAAGTGAGAGGGAGATAAAAAGGAAGACAGGATAATGACCACAAAAGGGTAGCTCCACTAATAATTTGTCTGATGTAACTTTATCTCAGAGTCTTCTTTTTTCAGGGTCTAGTTTTCTACAGAACCATCCATTGGAATGCTTAGTTGTCCATAGTGCTGAAAGAAATTTGTTGTTCTTCTTTATCCATATATTTTAGTCTCTTAGTAATTTCAGCCAATTTATGTCATGGACATAAGTAATTTGCTGATAAATTTCAATCTTATACCTATATTCTCAATCATTCCCTTTAATTCCAGGGTCATATGTTCAACAGTCTGCCAACATTTCTACATGAAGAAATATAAAATATTAATGTATATATACATATAAATACAAAGATAACACTAAAAGAGAGTCCTTGATCTCCTACCTTAGCCTTCTGAAAAAGTCTGTTAATCCAACTATATTCCCCATCAGTAAACACAACCTCCTCCTCCTCTGCTCAGCCCAAATGCATCATCGATTGTTTCTCTTCTGTCACACTCCACATTCAATTAATCAGCCAATCTTGTTTATTCTAACTCAAATCTCTTCTCAGAACTTAGCTAAAAACATCATCCCTTTTCTGGCTTATTAGTTTGCTCTTTGGTCTCTTTGTTTCATCTTTCCCCTATTTTAATCTATTCCACAGCTTCCCTTTTTCTACACAGTAAAACCAGTAATAGAAATAATCTCCATGATCTCCATTGGCTTGCCAACCTCAGGTGCAACCCTCATCCACCTGATTCACATCACTGGAGCTTACTGGTATCTCTGTAAGCTTTAAGATACTCTGACATGCTCTACTCACTCAATGTACTCTCCCTTGAGCAGTCATCTCACAGATAGCTGCATAGCTAGTTCTTTCATTTTCTTCATGTTCTGGCTTAAACATTGTGGTCTCATTGAAGCCTTAACTAGTTTCTTCATTTTATTTATTTTTTACTTTATTTTAGTCAATACTCTAAGAGCATTTCCTAGACACCATATTGTCAGTGCATATAATATTTATGTGAGCTATGCATCTCTCTTAACAAATCTTTTTGCTCAAATTAGAAAATTCTGAACTCTGTTATCTCCTACTGGGGTACTGTCCATTATTTAGGAGTCTCTTACATGGCCAACCAAGTCAGAGAAATAGATGATTGAGATCAACATTGTGATAGTTGTAACTGTCATTCAGCACATACTAGGTTTAACTATGAAGGAGTATTGTCACACCAAAGATATCATTAATTTTTTCAAGAAAAAGGAAAGGAAATTTTCAGATTATTCTAAAATGAACATTTCAATTACACCCTTAAATATGACAACACTATTATTATAAATATATTGTGCCTTAAAATAATCACTCAAGGGGTGCCTGGGTGGCTCAGTCAGTTAAGGATCTGGCTTTTGAATTTGGTGCAGGCCATGATCCCAGGGTCATGGGATCGAGCTCCACTTCAGGCTCCGCACTGAGCATGGAGCCTGCTTAAGATTGTCTCTCTCTTGGGATGCCTGGGTGGCTCAGTCAGTTAAGCATCTAACTTTGGCCCAGGTCATGATCTCACAGTTCGTGAGTTTGAGCCCCGCGTCAAGCTCTGTGCTGACAGCTTGGAGCCTGTAGCTGCCACAGGTTCTGTGTCTCCCTCTTTCTCTGCCCTTCTCCAGCTCATTCCCTCACTCTGTCTCTACCAAAAATAAATAAACTTTAAAAAAAAAGGTTGTCTCTCTCCCTTTGCTCCCCTCTACCCCCCCACTCAGGCTCGCTTGCTCTTTTTTCTCTCTCTTTCTGCTTGTCTGTCTCTAAAATAAAAATAAATAAATAAATAAATAAATAAATAAATAAATAAAATAATCACTTAAGAGAAACACTTACTTGGATTTTAAAATTCTGATGCACTTAAAATCGTCTACATTTACTATTTTTAGTTATATGCCATTAACTTATTTCAAGGAAGAAGCAAAAAAATAGGTCTCATCAAGAATATCCTTGAATTTTACACTTAAGAATCATGTAAGTAATGACTTTTTGCAGCAGTATGTTAGTAAACCACAATTGTGACAAAGGAATATTTGTATTCAAAGACTTATACAAATGACTATGGTATTATAAAATCTATACTAGTTCATGAGAAAGTCATAGCTCCTTACTGTTAGCAGATGTATTTTCATTTAAACTAAAAAAGGTCACAGATTCTAGATGCTCTATGCCCCAAAGGAGCATAATTATTGTTCAGTGTGTATAGCTAATGTGCTGACACCTGAAGTCACAAATACTGGCTGGCCATGTTGTGCCAGTTCATTTTTCTTTGGATGCCAAGATTGGTTCCAAGTCTAGGGATAGAATAATTGATTTAAAAATCAAAGAAGCAGTCTTTTAATTGATTCTCAAAGGGAACTATGGGTCTTGGAAAACATATATGAAAATGTGGCCAGTGCTGATGTCTATTCATGCTTACTAATAGTACAGGGAAGTTCATTGTATTTTTTGTCTCTTTGTATGCTTCTAAATATTCATAATATAAAACTAAAATTAAGAAATTACATACAACAGTAGTAAAAGAAGTAAAGAAGAAAGCTTAGTATCAACGTCTTCATGTTTTTACAATTGACTGCTTGACCACTCATTATGCTCTTGAAAACATAACTGCAAAGCATATTACTAATCAGAACATGCATTCTCACACTCAAAGTCAAGGCTGTTGTTGAATCTCCAAAAACCACACACACACACACACACAACATACACACACACACACACACACACACACACACACAAACATGGTATTCTGATATTTATTTTCTTAGAAAATTTAAAATATTGACTATAATAATATAGCTGCAAAACCCATCAGTAGAAGTAGAAAAAGAATAATACATATGTGAAATCTGTTACTTTACATATGAGCCAGATTTCTACATCCTTACATCAAAACCTTGCACAAAGTTTGCTGTTTAAAAGGAAGACCATTAACACTTTGGAGATTCTAGGCAGCCATTTAAGATATGTACTAATGGAGGGGTTTTTGTTTGTTTGTTTGTTTGTTTGTTTGTTTTTTGCATCTCACATCCATGAAATACAGCCAGATCAACACCAAACCATCCTGCACACCTAGAAACCTGATTTGAGGATTAACACAACAATCTGCACAACTTGAACTACAGAACTCAGCATGTCTGTGGTGTGGAGACATGAACTGGGGGAGAGAGAAGTTGCAGAGAGCAGGGATGTGTTTTTGCCTGCAGAGAGAGGATGGAGATGGGGGGGCGGAGTACAGGAAAGCACCGTTCAAAAGCAGCTGGATAGAAAATGGAAAAGTGGAAATAGTCTCAAGGTCTGAACAAAAAAGGGAGAAAGTAGAGGGCTTAAATTACACTAAGACTCTATAAACAAGGAGAGTTCAGAGTCTGAAATTCTGCAACTCATTACCTGGCAGAGCTCTGGTGAGAAGGACGAATCCCCTGGGAGCACAGAGTGAGGTGCAGGGGCCCTCAGGCCACACGCAGAAACCCGGCTCCCCTGCTGGGAGGACATTTTTTTAGAGGCTATGTGGCTACTTCACAGGCAAAGTTCCCAGCAGTCCCCAGAGAACAAACATATTCATTGGTGCTGGAATAAGGATGTCAAAGGTGAAACCTGGTGCCATATATGTGTTGTGATTTTCTATAATCCCTGAAACTGCTGCTACACAATTGCTGATTGGGGAGAATAGAGTTCTGATACTAGAGACTGGGTATCTGGGTGATGCCATTTTTACCCCTCCCGCACATGCATATACACACCTACAAGCAGCACAACAATCTACACCAGTGAACTAAGCAGCACCTTCTAGTGGAGCACCTAGCCATTACACTAAGCCCCGCCCACTGGGTGACCACGTTTTTCAGGAACACCATAAGTCTCTCTGCATGTTTAGTTTTCAGTCGATAAAGTGCTTCACAGTTTGACTTCTAGGGGAAATCAATACAATTACAATCATATTTCAGTCTGTTCTCTGGTCCATCTATTCACTTTTTTTTTCTTTTTTTTTCATTTCTTTTCTCTTTCTTGAATACAGAAAGAGAAAAAATTTATTTTTATTTTCAATTTTTATTAAAAATATTTTCCCTTATTTTGTTCTACTATATTTTTTTATTTTTTGGAAAATTTTCAAATTCTATTTTACTTCCAACATTTCATTTTATTCTATTTCATTTTATTAATTTTTTCAAATTTTCAAACGTTTTTGTTTTTGTTTTTCCCTTTTTTCTCTAATCTTTCAAACTCTTTTCATCAACCAGACCAAAACACACCTGGGAAATAACATCATTTATTTGATTGTGTGTGTGTGTGTGTGTGTGTGTGTGTGTGTGTGTGTCTGCGTGTGTTTTTTTTTTAATTTTTTAATTTTAAATTTATTTTTACCTTATTAATTCCTTTTCTTCCGTCAAAATGATGAAACAAAGGAATTCACCCCAAAAGAAAGAGCAGGAAGAAATGATAGCCAGGGACTTATTCAACACAGATATAAGCAAGATATTTGAACCAGAATTTAGAATCACGATAATAAGAATACTAGCTGGGGTTGAAAATAGATTAGAATCCCATTCTGTGGAGATAAAAGAGTTAAAACTAGTAAGGATGAAATAAAAAATGCTATAACTGAGCTGCAATCTTGAATGGATGCCATGGCAGCAAAGATGGATGAGGCAGAGCAGTGAATTAGTGATATAGAAGACAAACTTATGGAGAATAATGAAGCAGAAAAAAAGAGGGAGACTAAGCAAAAGACCACAAT
The DNA here is from genome assembly GCF_024362965.1 of Panthera pardus. Taxonomy (NCBI): domain Eukaryota; kingdom Metazoa; phylum Chordata; class Mammalia; order Carnivora; family Felidae; genus Panthera; species Panthera pardus. Next base: position 31,590,016 of record NW_026527002.1, read on the forward strand.
TAAAGGATTAGATAAATTAGTGACTCATTAAAAAGGAACAACATCAGAATCATAGGGGTCCCAGAAGTTGAAGAGACAGAAAAAGGGGTAGAAGGTTTGTGTGAGCAAATCATAGCGGAAAATTTTCCTAACCAGGGAAAGATAAAGAATCAAAATCCAAAAAGTACAGAGGACTCCAATTAGAGTCAACAAAAACCAGCCATCAACAAGGCATATGACAGTCAAATTCACAAAATACTCGGGCCAGGAAAGAATCATGAAAGCAGCAAGGGAAAAAAAAGTCCTTAACCCACAAAGGAAGACAGATCAGGTTTGCAAAAGACCAATCCATGAAACTTAGCAGGCCAGAAAGGAGTGGCAGGATATATCCAATGTGCTGAATTGGAAAAATATTCAGCCAAGAATTAGTTTACTAGCAAAGCTATCATGCAAATAGAAGGAGAGATAAAAAGTTTCCCAGACAAACAAAAACTAAAGGATTTCGTGACTATTAAACCAGGCTTGCAAGAAATTATAAGGGGGGCTCTCTGAGGGGAGAAAAGAGGGGGAAAAAGCAAAAGCAATAAAGATTAGAAAGGGCCAAAGAACACAAGAGAAACTCCAACTCTACAGGCAACATAATGGCAATAAATTCGTATTTTTCACTACTTACTCTAAATGTCAATGGACTAAATGTTCCAATCAAAAGAAATAGGGTAACAGAAAGGATAAGAAAACAATATCCATCTACATGCTGTTTACAAGAGACCCACTTTAGATCTAAAGACACCTTGAGACCGAAAATAAGGGGATGGAGAACCATCTATCATGCTAATGGTCAACAAAAGAAAGCCGGAGTAGCCATACTTATATCAGAAAATCTAGACTTTAAAATAAAGACTGTAACAAGAGATGAAGAAGGGCATTATATCACAATTAAGGGGTTTATCCACCAAGAAAACCTTTATGCGCCAAATTGTAAACATTGTAAACATTTTTGTAAACAAAAATTGTAAACATTTACGTGCCAAATGTGAGAGCACCCAAATATATAAATCAATTCATCAAAAACATACAGAAACTCATTGATGATAATACCATAATAGTAGGAGACTTCAACACCCCACTTACAACAATGGACAAATCATCTAATCAGAAAGTCAACAAGGGAACAATGGCTTTGAATGACACACTGGACCAGATGGACTTAACAGATATATTCAGAACATTTCATCCTAAAGCAGCGGAATACACATTCTTCTCCAGTGCACATGGAACATCCTCCAAGACAGATCACATACAGGGACACAAATCAGCCCTCAACAAGTACAAAAAGTTCAAGATCATACCATACATGTTCTCAGACCACAACTCTATGAAACTCGAAATCAACTAGAAGAAAAAATTTGGAAAGGTAACAAATATTTGGAGACTAAAGAACTTCCTACTAAAAAATGAATGTACTAACCAAGAAGTTAAAGAGGAAATTGATAAGTATATGGAAGTCAATGAAAATGATAACACCACAACCCCAAACCTCTGGAACACAGCAAAGGCGGTCATAAGAGGGAACTATACAGCAATCCAGGCATTCCTAAAGGGGGAAAGTTCTCAGATACACAACCTAACTTTCCACCTTAAACAGCTGGAAAAAAAAAATCAGAAAATAACACCTAAAACAAGCAGAAGACAGGAAATAGTAAAGATTAGAGTAGAAATCAATGCTACCGAAACTAAAAAAAAAATAGTAGAACAGATCAATGAAACCAGAAGCTGTTTCTTTGAAAGAATTAACAAAATTGATAAACCAATAGCCAGTTTGATCACAAAGAAAAAGGACAGAACCCAAATAAATAAAATCAAGAATGAAAGAGGAGAGATCACAACCAACAGAGCAGAAATACAAACAATAATAGAATATTATGAGCAATTATACACCAATAAAATGGGCAATCAGAAAGAAATGGACAAATTCCTAGAAACATATACACTACCAAAACTGAAACAGGAAGAAATAAAAAATTTGAACAGATCCATAATTAGTAAAGAAATCAAATTAGTAATTAAAAATCTCCCGAAAAACAAGAGTCCAAGGCCAGATGGCTTTCCAGGGGAATTCTGCCAAACATTTAAAGAAGAGTTAACACCCATTCCCTTGAAGCTGTTCCAAAAAAAAAAAAAAAAAAAAAAAAATGGAAATATAAGGGAAACTTCCAAGCTCTTTGTATGAAGCCAGCATTATCTTGATTACAAAACCTGACAGAGACCCCACTAAAAAGGAGAACTATATACCAGTTTCCCTGATGAACATGGACACAATAATCTTCAATAAGATAATAGCCAGCCGGATCCAACAATACATTAAAAAAATTTTTCGCAATGACCAAGTAGGATTCATACCTGGGATGCAGGGCTGATTCAATATCCGCAAAACAATCAATGTGATACATAACATTATTAAAAGAATGGACAAGAACCACATGATCCTCTCAATAGATGCAGAGAAAGCATTTGACAAAATACAGCATCCTTTCTTGATAAAAACCCTTAAGAAAGTAGAGATGAAAGAATCATACCTCAGATAATAAAAGCCATAAATGAAAGACCTGCCACTAATATCATGCTCAATGGGGAATAACTGAGAGCTTTCCCCCTAAGGTCAGGAACAAGACAGAGATGTCCACTCTCGCCACTGTTATTCAACATAGTGTTGGAAGTCTTAGCTTCAGCAATCAGACAACACAAAGAGATAAAAGGCATCTAAATTGGCCAAGAGGAGATCAAACTTTCACTTTTCTCAGGTGACATGATACTCTATAGATTCCATCAAGTAAATGCTAGAAATGATCCATGAATTCAGCAAAGTCACAGGATATAAAATCAATGCACAGAAATCAGTTGCATCCTATACACCAACAATGAAGCAGCAGAAAGAAAAATCAAGGCATCAGTCTCATTTACAATTGCACCAAAACCCATAAAATACCTAGGAATAAATCTAACCAAAGAGGTGAAAAATCTACAAGCTGAAAACCTGAGAAAGCTTATGAAAGAAATTGAAGAAGACACACACACACAAAAATGGAAAACTATTCCCTACTCTTGGATGGGAAGAACAAATATTTTTAAAATGTCAATACTACCCAAAGTAATCAACATATTCAAAGCAATACGTATCAAAATAACACCAGAATTCTTCACAGAGCTAGAACAAACAATCCTAAAACTTTTATGGAACCAGAAAAGGCCCTGAATAGCCAAAGCAATCTCGAAAAAGAAAACCAAAGCAGGAGGCATCACAATTCCAGACTTCAAGCTGCACTACAAGGCTGTAATCATGAAGACAGTATGGTACTGGCACAAGAAGAGACACTCAGATCAACGGAACAGAATAGAGAACCCAGAAATGGACCCACAAATGTATGGCCAACTAATCTTTGACAAGGCAGGAAAGACTATCCAGTGGAATAAAGACAATCTCTTCAGCAAGTGGTGCTGGGAAAACTGGACAGCAGACATGCAGAAAAATGAAACTGGACCACTTTCTTACACCATACACAAAAATAAACTCAAAATGGATGAAAGACCTAAATGTAAGACAGGAAGCTATCAAAATCCTCAAGGAGAAAGCAGGCAAAAACTTCTTTGACATTGGCCGCAGCAACTTCCTACTCATCATGTCTCTGGAGGCAAGGGAAACAAAAGCAAAAATGAAATTTTGGGACCTCATCAAAATAAAAACCTTCTGCACAGCAAAGGAAACAATCAGTAAAACTAAAAGGCAACTGACAGAATGGGAGAAGATATTTGCAAATGACATATCAGATAAAGGGTTAGTATCCAAAATCTATAAAGAACTTATCAACCTCAACACCCAAAAAAACAAATAGTCCTGTGAAGAAATGGGCAAAAGACATGAATAGACACTTTTCCAAAGAAGACATCCAGATGGCCAACTGACACATGAAAAAATGCTCAACATCACTCATCATGTGGGAAATAAAAATCAAAACCACAATGAGTTATCATCTCACACTTGTCAGAATGGCTAACATTAACAACTCAGGCAACAACAGATGTTGGCAAAGATGCAGAAGAAGAGGATCTCTTTGGCACTGCTGATGGCAATGCAAGCTGGTGCAGCCACTCTGGAAAACAGTATGGAGGTTCCTCAAGAAATTAAAAATAGAACTACCCTACCACCCAGCAATTGCACTCCTAGGTATTTATCCAAGGGATAGAGGTATGCTGTTTTGAAGGGACACATGCACCCCCATGTTTATAGCAGCACTATCAACAATAGCCAAAGTATGGAAAGATCCCACATGTCCGTCGATGGATAAATGGATAAAGAAGATGTGGTATATATATACAATGGAGTATTAGTCGGCAATCACAATCACAAAGAATGAAATCTTGCCATTTGCAACTATGTGGATGGAAATAGAGGGTCTTATGCTAAGTGAAATTAGTCAGTCAGCGAAAGACAAATATCATATGACTTCACTCATATGAGGAATTTAAGATACAAAACAGATGAACATAAGGAGAGGGAAACAAAAATAATATAAAAACAGGGAGTGGGACAAAACAGAAGAGACTCATGAATATGGAGAACAAACTGAGGATTATTGGAGGGGTTGTGGGAGGGGGGATGGGCTAAATGGGTAAGGGACATTAAGGAATCTGCTCCTGAAATCATTGTTGTACTATATACTAACTTGAATGTAATTGTAAAAAGTAAATTAAATTAAAAAAATAATAAAATAATATGGAAAATCTAAAAAAAAAAGATACATACTAATAGAGATGCATGGGCATGAATGAGATAAACTTTCTTATTGAGAAGCATTTTAATAGCAATTATATTGCATGATTACACATGGAAACTGGACTATATTTCTATGGTTCATTACTATACTATACTAGAATGTAAGGTTGTCAGACTTCCAAAGCAGAACTTCCTGATTTATCTATTGAGTTACACCCACTAGAAATCTAACTCATTTGTCCAAAAGAAAACAGATTGGCTGAAATCTAAGTCTAGAAGGCTTAGTTTTTACTAGAAAAAATGTCATGATCTGAAACTCTTCAACAAATATTGTGCCCCATCTTCATTGGTTTACACAGTGACAGCAAGTTGTCAAATCTAGCCAATATGTCATAATAGATAACACCCTCCCAACTAGATTCTGTAGATAATTATTATTAAATAATTACCTGAATTATAGGAAAAAAGGTATAAATCATGAATGAAGTATAGAAATATAAAATGCTAACAATAATTAAACATAATTATTCTTTATATCCTTTGCAACAATTATAAAAAGCCATTATTTATTAAGGTGAGCAAAACATATTATCCTTATGGAGAACATTGGAATGGCATGTGTGGCTATCAAAATTAGTAGGAGTTTAGGAAGAATCAGCTTCCTGCATTCAGTGAACATCCATTGTGTGCTAGGCTACATCACAAATAGCCTTTCTTAAAATCTTCCTAACAAATTTTAGAAATAGTTGATACTGTTCCATTCTACAAATTAAATATATGAGACTCTGGTCAAATACATTTTCAACACAGCACTATTGCTTGTTTTGCTTAATTTAGGTGGTTTTCATCTTAAGAAAAGTATAAACTTTTAGCTCTGTTATTAGCATATTACGATAACTCCATTATATTTTCAAAAGAAAATGGGGAACTACTATGACATAATTTGAATAAACGCTATCATCCAATAACAGCAGAGGATTTATTATTTTACTCACTAAATAAATCATTAATAATTTCTCATTCCACATTGCAGTTATTTCTAAAATTGGATTATTGTTTTATTGAAAGATAAAAATTTCCAGTGTAGCATACTGTAGACTTTGGAATATATTTCTCTTTGATCTAATTTTTTCTCATTATGTTAGACTGTTATTATAAACAGAAATTTTACTTTGAGTGTTGAGCTAATGAAATTAGAAAAATAAAATGAAAAATGTATTCTGAATATTAAGCCCTTTAATGTTTCACTACAGTTTAGAAACTCCCATTGTTTATTCAGTGGTAATGTGCTTTAAAACTTATAGGACACTGCACTAGACTAAGTCCCTTTGAATTGTTTGTTTTCCAATAATTAAATGTTAGTATTTTGGCTCTGCTACAGTTACATATGTCCATCCGCCTTTAAAATGGAAGTATTTCTTCATATAAGTTGCCAAAGAATGAAAACCATGTATGAGGATTGAAATATTGTATGAAAATCACTGTATAAAAATTAACTACCTTGACATTGAATTCTATCTTTCCATGAGAATTCCTACCCAACAGTTTTGCTACCTTAGCTCTCTGAGCAGACTTTTATTTTAATATTGACCTCATTCCATTTAAAGCATCTGTTTACTAGAATAAAAGCTCCTTCAGAACAAAGACTTTCTTACATATCTTTGTGTCACTGACATTTAGTTAAATACCTTCTAGTCACATTGTGGACACTTGAAAAATATGTGAAAGAAAGAAAGAAAGAAAGAAAGAAAGAAAGAAAGAAAGAAAGAGAAAGAAAAAAAGAAAGAGAAAGAAAGAAAGAAAAAAAGAAAGAAAGAAAAAGAAAAGAAAAAAGAAATAAAGAGAAAGAAAGAAAGAAAGAAAGAAAGAAAGAAAGAAAGAAAGAAAGAAGAGAGAGAGGAAGGAAGAAGGGGGAAGGGAGGAAGGAAGGAAGGAAAGGAGGAAGAAAGGAAGGAAAGGAGGAAGGAAGGAAGGAAGGAAGGAAGGAAGGAAGGAAGGAAGGAAGGAAGGAAGGGAATCTTGAATACTGTGAATTAGCATACTGTATAAAAACTATGACCTGGAGAAGTACAGTCATTTATACTAAGCATAAGGGCACACTGAAGCAGAACTATTAGACTAAAGATACGGATTAACTGTGACTTTGGTTTCACTACTACTTTCCTTTTGCAACTTCCTTATTGTGCTCTAGAGTAGCCTTCAATCTACTTGTAAAGTAACACCAGGCAAGACAACCTTCAGGAATTTTTATCCTTATCACTTACTTCTTATTAAAACTAATGTTCTGAGATCCATCCATCTGGCTGCTTACTGTGAAGGAGACTCCATTCTTTTTTGTCCTATCTTAGAGTGTAATATTCTGCCCTGCGCTAATCCTGAATTTATGGGTATTAACAAAATTCTACCTACTCCACTACTAAGTTACACAGGAGGATACTGAGGGTTTAAGAATATCCTGAAGTGTTGTGATAGAACACTTCACAGAGTTGCTGAATATTTGATATGCAATGACTCAAAATCCAGGCAGGGCCAGGTCTTGTTCATGCAATTTGTTAAACTGTCAGGAAAGTCCTCCATGAAAAGGTATATTAGCTAAAATATTATGAAAATACTATGTTAAAATAATGTATTCTTATAATATTGGCTTGCATTAAGTTTTATTCAAAATTGAATGTCTTATCTCTTTACTTATTATATCTAAGTAAAGATAACCTTACTACTATATTAATAAATATCCAATTGATGACTTACTGTCTCTTCACTTTCTTAAGGGTTTCACTAAGTTAGCAACTTGCTATTTTTAGTAATATTATATTATTAAACTTCTAAAATGAATTCTTCATACTTTATGTTTCTTCCATATACAGAGAAACAAATTAGAAAGTTTGTTAAAAAAAAAAAGTGGCATCCCAGCATGAAGATACAGTTCAAATCAATAAGCCCAGCAAGACTTTTACGTTTTGAAATTGAGTTTTTTGCAGAGCAGTTATTCATCAATTTTGTGCATCAAAATCAAGTTCCTTGAAAATTTCTGCAGTTTTCAAACTTCGCTAAAAGAAGTTTCATCATTTTGGGAACTGAATCATTTATTGATCATATTTGGAAAAAGAGTCAAACCACAAACAGAAGCCAAGAAAATTATCCATTGTGGAGATTAACTGGAGGTTAAAAATGTACTTAAATTCACAAGCAAAACAACTTATATCACTTTTAAAAAGTCACATATTCCAAATATGCTTATATTGTAATATTCTCTAACTACATTTGAACAAAATTCTTACATTTAAGCTTATATTATGTGCAAGGCACTGCAATAACTGCTTTATTTCTTGGCAAGGTATTGTGTGTGCACGTGTGTGTGTGTGTGTGTGTGTGTGTGTGTGTGTGTATGCATGTGCATGCACATGTGTGATGTTTATCATCAAAAGCCAATCCAACTTCCTAGGAAAATACATGGAATATGATTTAGCAATTCTTGGCTGAGGGAAATATAGAGATACTTTTAGCATATTAAGTATGGGAGATGTGATAAGAAGTGATGATAATAATGAATTTTAAGGAAATTCCTTTATCCTACCATGAGAGCCAGGAGAAACATGGGCAAGTGGACAAATGGTAGTGACCAAAACACTAAGAGAACAAATAACGAGGATTCATATGGAGGTTATAGACAAAAGATAGAACCCAAGAAGCCCACCATGATGGACCTACATCCACTGAGAAGCCAGAGATGGGAGTAAGAGGTCAAAAACAATAAAGGATCTCCTAATGTTAATGAATAATCCCCACATTGACCCTCTTGTTGACTCATTATAATTTGGGAAATACAATTTAAACTTAATGTGAAGAAAAACTGCATACATTATTTCTCCACATGTGTGCTTGATTGATAAAGTTGTTAAATAATGGACAATACCACCCTCACTCCTGAGATTATGAGCATATGAGCAATGCAAAAACCAATTCCTCTACCAGTCAACACCTAAGGAACTGTTTCTCATTATACAGATGAGAAAATTGAAGCACAGGCAGATTTTTTTAAAAGCAGTGAATTAGAAGAAACAAAAGTGAACTCAGTCTCTCTGTTTCAAAGGTAGTGTTTTCAAAAAGTGTTTCAGAATGATACATCATATTCAATTTTTTGTGTATATATCTGTGACTCCTTCACTACACTGAGCTTTATGAGAATTGTAACTGTGCCTATATTAGTTTCCTGGGGCTGCTGCAACAATGTAACACAAACTCAGTGGCTTAAAGCAACAGAAAATTATTCTTGAACAATTCTCAAAGACTTTTATACAAAATCAAGGTGTCAGCAGGGCTCTGTTCCTTCTAAAGGCTCTGGGGAAAATACTTCCCTGACTTTGCCAGCACTGGTCATTCTGCATAGCTTCAATTTATGCCTTTTTCTTAATATTGCCTCCTCCTTAGTCTATCTTTTTCCCTTCTGTTTGTGTCGCATATCCCTCTTTCTCTTATAAAGTCACTTGTCATTGGATTTAGGCCCTATCTAGTTAATGCAAGATGGTGTTATTTGGAGATCACTAACTTAATTATGTATGTAAAAAAAAAACCCCTCTTTCAAAATATGAGTACATGCAAAGATATTGGGAATTGGAACATGGAAATATCTTTCTGGGATGCCACCATTAAACCTACTATATATGGGTAGAGTGGACCAGGAATTTTGCCTAATTCATCTAGACAGTACGAACACAGATGGAAGGGGCTAGCACATAAAAAACTCTCAAATTTTCACTGAAAGTAAAACAGATGACAAATAACTACTTAGAAAAGTTTTTGTCAGATTATTGACTTAGTATAACTGGAAAATTAAAAATAGATCTACCCTATGACCCAGCAATAGCACTGCTAGGAATTTACCCAAGGGATACAGGAGTGCTGATGCATAGGGGCACTTGTACCCCAATGTTTATAGCAACACTTTCAATAATAGCCAAATTATGGAAAGAGCCTAAATGTCCATCAACTGATGAATGGATAAAGAAATTGTGGTTTATATACACAATGGAATACTGCTTGGCAATGAGAAAGAATGAAGTATGGCCTTTTGTAGCAACGGGTGTTGTAAAGAGCTTCCAATTTTAAAAAGTACATTGTTCACCTCTAATGCTGGCAAAGTGAATATATAGGTTAATTACTTCATTATAAATACAGTAATATTCTCTTCTGGTTAGAAGATAAACAGGCAAAAATATTTCTTTTTAAAGGGCAGTTTGCCATAGATAAAATATGGGGGTGTTTTGAGTGAAAATATCATATACAGAAATTTGTCAGAAGGGATGATTAGATATAAATGAATTTGTTTATATAACAAGAATATTGCATCCTGCATTGTTTACAATCATTAAAAAATTTTAAAAGCTAAATGCCCATTCAAAAGAAAATAAACTATCGTGCGTATACAATGTGACATGTTACATAATTTGACTTAACAGTGTGGATTATATTTTTAAGAGAATAGTAGTAGATTATGGAATAAATTAGCATATTCATATTTTATTAAGAAATAAATCAGTAAGAATAAACAAAAAGTATTAACAATAATGACTCTGGATTGGTTTCTAAAAGATGTTTTCACTTCTTTCTACCTTTTTTATTGCTTGACAATCTTTATTTTCCATTATAACTAGGAAAATTTTAAAGAAATAATTTTATGAAAAGTAGAAATATCTAATGGTTTAGAAAATTACACACACACACACACACACACACACACACACACAATGTATGACCTTGTCAAACTAACCACAAAGTGTTAGCATTAGGTTGCTGTGTCACCTAGGCATTGCCAACTTGTAAAGCCATTCGTTGAAAAGACAAAGATTTATTTGACTCCTTTAGCCAAGTACATTTCGGCTAAACACAGTGAACATACTTTTTTTCTTAGGTTAATAGTTCACATATACTTTACACTTTTTTGCAAGAACTTTAAATCATTTGCTAAGTTCACAAACATTCTTCTAAAATGATCTTTTCAGATAAGTCTCACAATAATAAAGACCAAATGTAGCATATTTTGTTTTGTTTAATGTTACCACATTCTTTCATTTTCCTATAAAAAATTTTCACCTGACTTGATCTCAAGTATTCATGGCCAAGTCCTTTTTTTTTTTTTCCTGAAGAGCTCATTTTAAATACTTTTCTTTTCAAGTAAACTTCTGTGAACACTTATCCAAAGTAGTTCTAGCCATTATTAATCTCTATTATTCCTGGTTAGAAATCCTTATTATTTATCTTTTTATTTGCTTACATGTTTCCTTTTCCTGTCCACGAGAATGTAAAATCCATGAGGGTCAGATATATTCCCTTCTAGTTCAGCTTTGTATTCCCAACACCTAGCACAGAGTTTAGCACAGTGTATTTGTGTAATAATTGAGGGAAAGCTACATTGGAGTAGATCGTGTGTATAAAACAGTAGATGACAATAAAAGTTTAGATGATTTTTTTATTTACTCTACTACTTATAAAAGCTTTCTCCAAAACTCCTCTGCAGCAATTACTTGAATGTCAACACATCTCCGTGCACTGTATTTCCTGTTTCCCTGATTTAAGCCAAGCTGTATTTCAGAGGCAAGAGGAGACATAGGAGAAAGGATATTTGCTTTCATCCGGATTTTTATTTAAAAAGAAATGTCTACAAATACTATTTTGCTCTTATATCAAAAACACATTAGTTTTACTCTAGATATTTTCAGGTTTTTCCCAATAGACTTTTCATTTCTGACATAATTGGCATTATATCAACATGAGATAGTTAATATTACTATTCAATATAAAATAATTATACAAATCTAGATTTATAAAAATGAATTTGCTCTAACTTTTGTTATTAGAATAATATACAAAGAATGAAGTAGTTATAGAAAAAATATTTCACTGTACATTATAAAGATTAACACACTTTTAAAAATCCGTTTATTAAAACCACCATATGTCTTCGCAGTTTAAGAAAAGTGATTTGAGTGCCAGTTTGTAGTGTTAATAAAAAATACCACAGGGAAGAATTGTAGATTAACAACATTGAATTTTAAAATGAAGAGGGCTGCAAAGAGCTGAATCTTTAATCAAAATATGCTTCTTGCAAAGATTTGTTCTTATTAACACCGATGGGGAAATAAAATATTACTTTTTGCCAGAAAAGTGAATTATGGTGATCACAATTCGAAGGAAATGAAAATCAAGCAATATCAGTTGCACAAGCATAGGACAAATTATTCAGGTAAATTCCAAGAATATCTGGAGACATAGAGGTATTTGGCTCCTTAAAGAAAAATGTGTAATGGAGGTATTGAATGTTAGGATCTACCAAGTATTTAATCATTTTTTAAGTGAGCCAGACCATTATCGACAAGTGTTATCATCTGTGAATTAGTCCTATTAGATATGTTCTATACAGATTACTACATAAGATAAAGTCTTTTCCTCATTTGTCCTCTGATAAATGAACTTTAAAAAGCCCATCTTAACCTCTTTTCTTACAGAACCCTTCAATTAATGTTCATTATTGATTTTTTTCAGTGCTCCAGTGTGTTAGTTTCCTTTTTCACTATAAAATAAAATGTCACATAAAATTACAAAAGTTACTGATCACTTAGGTTGATAAATCTTCAATATTTTAGATTTATCATTAATTCTCAACATAAGAGGTTCTGGTATGTTTTTTTAAAGCTACTCAAGACTTAAATTTTATATATGTATATACAAAATTTTTATATTTGTGTGTGTGTGCATGTGTGTGTGTGTGTGTGTGTGTGTGCGTGTGTTTGTGTGTGACAGGATAAAAGATATGGTCTACAAAGATTTTCAAATTTTCTTCAAATTAAATATATCTAGTGTTTATCAAAATCTGTTCCTGGGATCACAGAATAAAAGTTTCAATAGTCACCAAGATATTAACATTTATAGAAAATGTATAGTACCTAAATTAAGGTACACATCAAGTTTATATCTATTGAGTTTAAACTACGTAATTTAAATCTGCATCAGTTTTCTTATTTTGTAATGACTGTGGTCAATCTTGATTACCTTCTTTCTTCCTCCACATGTGCCATCCACCGTTAATTTCGTTTGGTTTTATCAACCTGACCATTTCTCACCGTTTACACTTCTTCCCACCATTCCAGACCAACATTGTTTTTATTCACACAACCAAAATCTCCTCATAACTGGCCTGTCCATTGCCACAGTTATCACATTATAATCTACTCTCCACACAATAGGCAGCATGGTCGTAAAAATAAAACTTCAAAAGTGCATAAGATCATTTCACTCCCATGATTGAAATATTCAATTGCTTGTTTAAAAAGCTATAATAAAATTCATTTTTTAACATATTACAGAACCTGGTGCCCACTTCTCTCTCCAGCTTCATTTCTTATTATTTTCCCCGTTGCAATCTAAATACTCCAGTCATGTGTGTCTTCTTTGTATTCCAGGAATACCATTGACTTTGTACCTTATTCCCTACACTGCAGATGCTCTTCTCTGGAGCTTTGCAGAGTTGCCACATTACTCATATCTGATCTCAAAGGTCCCCTCTTCACATAAGCTCTTGCTGACCACTCCAACTAAAATAATTTTAACAGCACCCATCATATATACCCATTTTGCGAAGTCATTATTGCAGTTTGAAGTGATAATATTTTTGTTTCATTTTTACATCTTCCATCCTCCATGAGAACAGGAACCTTGGATAGTTTACCACTATTTTTCTAGAGCTTAAAACATAGCCTGTTGTGATATAAGTAATTAATAGCTATCCGCTGAATGAGCAAATTTGCTAATGAAGCTATCTTATACGCTAATGAGAAGTCCTCTATGATTAGTAACCACATAACTTGAAACAATTACTGTTATGGAAATTTACTCATATGCATAGGCAAAATTTCTGTCAACCTAGGCATACAACCTCACTTACTTCCCAGGGGTCAGACTAAATGTATAATCAATTTGTGTTGAATTGCCCTGGACTTTAGTCTTAGCACACACACTGTTTTTGTGTTGTAATTTATTGTTTCATTATCCTACTTAATGTCTTCTCCACCAGTCAAAACAATGTCAAATTCAATACTGGCGTGTCACTAATAACCAGAGCCCCTACTTGCATGTCCTTGTTATTTTAATAAACAGACTCTTTTGTTATTAACAGCAATTAGAAGAAAACAATTGATAAAAATAGGTCATATCTTCAAAGCTGAAAGGAAAAGGTATTAATATTTCATTGAGGCACACTCATTTCCTGAATGGAAGATTAAGGGAGCAGTGGCTTGTATTCTATGCTGATAGATGTGTCTGGGCAACAATAAAGAAACTTATCAAAGTAAATGCAAAGCATAGGTTGATCCCCATGATGACTTATCTTCATAATAACAGAACAATAAAAGCTCACACTGATACTCTCAGAAAAACCCAACACCATCATTTGCATCTACAGTGCCTATACATATGAATGAACATTAATATCTGACCTTGAGCTACTGAGTTTACCATTTTAATTTTTTCCTTTGCAAAGTCCACTGACTGTTAGACATTAGGAATTACAATGAGTTTAATCAGCCAGACTCAGAAAAATCCAGTCTCCACATAAAAATTGGAGGGGAAAATAAAGAAAGAAAAAAAAAAAAACAAATAGAGAAAGAGGGCAAAGAAACAAAGCACAAAATGAAAAGAAGAAATAGAAATACAAAGGAAAAACGAAGGTGATGATGAATCTGGATTGGTCTTGTGAGAATAAAATTAGTAAGTAAATACATAACCACATTCTCCTCTTCAGTTTTGAAAGTATTATCTGAAGAAAATCAGATTCAGAATTATTTGACACTATTTGTTCAACAAAAATTTACCAAACACTATTATGTTCATTGTTCTAGATTCTGGGGACACCATGGTGAATAGAATGACAAGTCTTTGTTCTGACATAGTTTGTACTCTAGTGGAAGGATTCAGATAAAAACAAAAAAATAAAGCAAAGCAAAATATTTTCAGATAATAAGAACTCCTCAGGAAAAAGAACTATATTTTCTTTCTTTCTTCCTCCCTTTCTTTCTTTCTTTCTTTCTTTCTTTCTTTCTTTCTTTCTTCCTAAAGTAGAATGATGCAGTAGAGTTTTAGATGAATAATTATAAGACTGGACAGTCAGGAGAATTATCTGAGGAGGTGGCATTTCAACAGATACCTGAATTATAAGAAATTGTCAACCAAGGATAGATTAGAGAAGACGAATTAAGAAAAAAATTATAAATGAAGTACTTAATAAAGTACTATGTAAGTAGCTTTTAAAACTAATCAAATAATTGCATTTCCTATGTCATGAGTGCTCATAATCTAGCATGAACAATATTAATGTGGCTAAATAAAAAAAAAAACAGAGCAAAACATTTGGTAGTGAAATCACCAGAAGTTGGAAATTTTGATGATGATAAAGATCAAGGTGAGTATTGATTCTGTCGGTCAACAACTCTTTCAGTAACTAATAGTTCATGCAAAAATAATAGCAATAATAATATAAGAACAACATGAGCAAATGACCATTAGCAATAATGATAGATATTTTCAACCACCTATGGAACATCTATGAAAACTGACCATAAATTGATGCCATTAAGCAAGTCTTGTATTTACTAACCACAACTCAATTAACATAAAATATACAAGTAACTATATGTATGAGGTCTTTTAAAGATACTTCATATATAGAAAGGAAAACGAACTTTAGAAATAAAAATCAATGAGTTTGAATCTGAGGTACCTCAGTTCTCTATCAACTGGGCACATTTGCATAATTTAATTTTCTTCTGAGAGAAAGACTGAGAGTCTTTCAGACTTTTCTTCTGAGAGAAAGACTTTCTACTGAGTCTTCTGAGACTCGGTAAAATCATTTTCAGAAGAATAATAGTATTAAGCACTTAGGCTTGCTATTAGATTGAATAACACTATATATGTAAAAATTTAAAGTACTTAGCATATAACAAGCACTCAAAAACTATATAGTAACACCATGCAGTTACATCTGATACACCAATATCTACAAAGACCTAAGACTACTTTCAAAAATTCAATCATTGAATTTATCTCAGAAGTAGATAAAAATCTGTGTTATCAAAAAGAATACTGATTGAAGATAAAGCTGCAAGTTTCATTAGATTAATTGGTCTGGCTGTGGCCACTTTTATTTGTTGTTTTAATTAGAGGTAATAAGTATGGTAATCCTAATTTAGAAAATGTATATATATGTAAAAAAAAAGAAAAAGAAAAATATATATGTGTAATATATAACTACATAGTTTCCTATTCATTTATGAAGATTCTCAGTTTAAACAAGGCTGATACTAGATTAATTGGGACATGTGCAATATCGGTTTGGAAACAAAGATCCTGGTTCACATTTTGGCATCACCACTTCCTGGCTGTGTAATCTTGGAGAAGGAATTTTACTTCTCTAAGCCTGTTTCTGGAAATAGAAGCAAAAGGTGTATAAAAAGAGGGGCGGGGGGCGGGGAAACACTATTTGGAGTGCCTGGCTGGCTCAGTCAGAAGAGCATGCAAATCTTGATCTCGGGTTCTTGAGTTTGAGCCCCACGTGAGGAGTAGAAATTACTTAAATAAATACAACTTAAAAAAAAGAACTACTTAAGTTTATTTTGAGAAACAAGTAAGGTAGTGTTGTAAAACAGTTTAGTTTTTGGACAATTGTAAAAGTTTAAATGTCATTATTATTTTTGCCATTATCAATAGTATTAATATAATTACCGTAATTAGTATAATTAGTATTAATATAATTACCATAATTAATATAATTAGTAAATCTTTCCTTCCTTCAATATCAGGCAGAATCTATATTGATTGAAAATTCACTTTGCATTTTGTATAAAGGTATATGGGAAGGAGCACACATATTTTATTTTGCACTAAATTATAAACTGTGAATATATCTATATACTACCAAATAGGGATGGAGTGGTTTATTGGACATTTAGTACATTCTAGGAACTATGTGAAAAAAGAAAATGCTTCTGGGGTGCCTCAGTGGCTTGGTTGGCTAAGTGTCTGACTCCTGATATTGGCTCAGGTTATGCTCTCACAGTTCGTGGGATCAAGCTCCGTGTCCAGACTCTGAGCTGGCAGTGTGGAACCTGTGGGATTCTCTCTCTCTCCCTCTCTCTCTGCCCCTGCCCCAGCTCTCTCTCTCTCTCTCTCTCTCTCTCTCTCTCTCTCTCTCTCTCAAAATAAATAAACATTAATTAAAAAAAAAAAAAAAGGGAATGTGTCCACTGTGAAGGGCATTATGATATGAGAAAAAGAGCGCTTTGATAAACTGCTATTCACCTGGGTTATAGCAGTTATAAAAGGAGTTATTGTGGGTAGAAAAATAAAACGTGACCTCTATTTTCAGAATATTAACATACTCTGATCTTCCCAGAATCATATCCTCTAACCCTGAAAGTTTAAGGAGCACAGTTGGAACTACATTTAATAATCATCTTGATTTTTAGAAAGGCCACTGTGAAACAGAAGTGTCACACAGCTAGATTAGTGACAGGTCAAAGACAATATAGAGGTTTTTTTCCCTCATGTTCATGTTCTTTCCATTACACCTGCATTATCTCCCCAAGTGCTGGTATCAAAAGAACCCGTATGTACCCATCCAACTTTATTGCCATGTTTCCAAACCCCTCCCATCTTTCTATTGTTTCTGGCATTTTATCATTAACTTTTATAATCCATTTATTATTCACATTTCTAAAAGCTACTTTGGGGGAGAAACTGTGGATATGGAGTCTTGAACACACAAATCCAATTTTTCTGTACT
Organism: Panthera pardus; assembly: GCF_024362965.1. Classification (NCBI taxonomy): domain Eukaryota; kingdom Metazoa; phylum Chordata; class Mammalia; order Carnivora; family Felidae; genus Panthera; species Panthera pardus. The sequence continues at coordinate 31,607,598 of NW_026527002.1, forward strand.
AATCCCCTCTGTGGAGTGCTATGACCACCACATCAGACATTTTGGAAGAGTTTGTATCTCAACTCTAACAGCTGCTCTTGTTTTTCAGAAATACTGGTAGATTTGCAGAATCAGATGTGCCTCTTAACTCTGCCAAGGAAGACCTGGAGGTAGACAGAAGCAGTAATCGCAGTTTTCTCTTCTCTAGATTTCCAATATTCTCAATTCCCCTCTGGGAATTTTCCAGTTCTCAATTCCTATATGCTTCCAGTGGCAATTCCTGCACTGATAATCATGCCTAGGCAAAGGGCAGAACTGCTCACACTCTGAAAACTGCACACAAAGTATGCATTTTGTGGGCTAAACCCATGGAGTTGTACTGCTTAACAATACCGTTTGTTTCAAGGTATTTCTTTGCAAATCTGGGAATTTCTTGGCAGCCTTTGATTACAATGTTATCTATTCAGGAATATAATGACATTTCCTAGAGTTTCACTTAGAGAGTATGCATCTAGGTTAGTACTGAGTAATGAAAACTCATAGATGTCTCTAGACAACTAAGTAGTTTCCCTTGCCAGTTGTAAAGAAATATTGTTCTGTGCTAGGAAGGCCAGTAAGAGCCATTAAGGCTAATGACTTTAGTCACAGTTTGGATAAAAAAAAAAATCCTTGGAAAGAAAATGCTTTCCAATTAAAATAATATACACAAACTATAAAAAACATTAATAATGTGCACAGGAGACTCAGAGAAGTCATCCAAAGTGTTTTGAAGTTAAACATTTATCCAATTTGGGAAAAGACTACTATAATTACCAAATTTAAGTGTGTAGAAGATGACATTTAATGTAACCAGATCTGCAACTTAGCAATGGGGACCACTTGTGGGGAAAGATGGGAGTATTTATTTTAAAATGTTAGATTTATAAAAGGAAAAGTGAAAGGTCTACAATATTTTTAATTCAATATTTTATCATATATGGGACATTTTAAATGAATAATGCATCAACCAGAACAAACTTCATTCCAATATCTGAGTGATTCTTTTGAAAGAATAAAGAAAATAAACATATACTGAAGTTCATGGCAAGATAAAAAGATATTAAAAATGCATCCTTTGAAAAAAAAATGTCTTTGTTTGTAAGCCATGTACATATGCCTATCGGGAGTTGTAAAAAGAATTAATCTTGAAGTAAGAAAACAATTAAATATTCATTTACACAAAGCTACAGTTATTCATTTTTATGTAAAAGAATATAATAAGTTAAAAGTGTATCTGTTATGCCTAGCATGGTCACCTGGATGATGAAAGTTTTTTTAAAAAGAGCTTATATTTATTTAGTACTTACAAGTACTTTACCTCATTTAATTCTTAAGACTAAGGGGAAGGTACTATTACCAACTGCATTTTAATTTCTTTTATTATTTTATTTTATTTTATTTTATTTTTTATTGTTAATTTTTTTAAATGTTTTATTTATTTTTGAGAGAGAGACAGAGTATGAGTGAGGGAGGGGCAGAGAGAGGGAGATACACAATCTGAAGCAGGCTCCAGGCTCTGACCTGTCAGCACAGAGCCTGAGGCAGGGTTTGAACTCACAAACTGTGAGATCATGACCTGAACAGAAGTCGGACGCTTAACCAACTGAGCAACCCAGGTGTCCCTATTACCTACTGCATTTTAGACAGCAGAAAAAGTTTAAAACATACAAGATTTAGTAGATGCCACAAATATTAGTTTATATAAAAACTCAAAAGAACCTTCTGAAATAGCTGTAACTAATTATTTTCATTTGTAAATGAAAAAGTAATATTTATAAAATGTAAGCAACTTGTTCACCTTCACATAGTGGCAGAGGTTAAAACCTACGCTCTTAACAATTACAGTGTGCTGTGTCTCACAATTTAATTTTTGGTGAAGTAAGTACCATATCCAAGGTTACACTAATAGTTAAGAAATACATACAGAATTCAAAAAGCAATATTCTGTCACCTGGGCAATATTGCCTCTGGATTTAATATCTCCATTATTTTATATCTACATTAACCATACTTGATCTCTTCCTGTTCCATGGTTAGCTCCAGAGTTTATATTTGTAGTTCAAGCATTTCCTTTGAAATTGAGATACGCATATCCAAGTACCTAGCAAGGTATCAGTCCTTAGATGTACATGGTATCCAATAACATTGAATTTAGCGATTCCTAAGGGTACACTTATTTTTTTTTTAATTTTTTTAGCGTTTATTTATTTTTGAGGCAGAGAGAGACAAAGCATGAACGGGGGAGGGTCAGAGAGAGGGAGACACAGAATCCGAAACAGGCTCCAGGCTCTGAGCTGTCAGCACAGAGCCCGATGCGGGGCTCGAACTCACGGACCGCGAGATCATGACCTGGGCCGAAGTCGACCGCTTAACTGACTGAGCCACCCAGGCGCCCCAAGGGTACACTTATAAATAACTAGTGGGAATACTACTGAAAGCTTTACTTTGGAATTATACTGGACAATATATTTAAACTTCTTAAATATCAGTTTTCTTATCTAAAAATGGAGTAAAATAACATCTGTCTCTTAATATTATGTGGCTTCAAAGATTAATATATGAAAACACTAAAGAATGTATTTTAGGTCTTGGAGACAATAATATAAGCATGAAGAGAAACAAAGCCATAGAAAAGAAAAAGGAGAGAAGACAGAAGAGAGAGAAGTATAAAGGAAATGAGGAAGGAATGTATTAATGCCAATTAGGGTTGGATCTTGGATGTTAAACTGCCAAGTTCAGATGGTTTATCAGAGAATGTAAACTTTCAGAAAGTTTGTGTGTCACAAAGTGAATGTTATTACCAGAAATGTGCTTTGGAAGTTGAATGTAGATGCCATGTAAATATTATGTAAGGATGGGAATGGAGAGGAATGGGAAGGACCAAGAGGTATTAAACACATCGTAAGATTTAGGTGCCATATGTGGGTGGAGGGGTGGCTGATGCTTCCATCTAGGATTCATGTGATGTTGGCTGCAAGTCAGCACTGCCACGGGATCACTCTGCAATACTACCCCTGCCCACCCTGACCTGTGCCCACCTGTTAGCTTTCACTGCCCTCCTTCAGTACCAGTTTTGCTGAGTCTTTTTCTCTCCTACTACCAAAAAGAAAGCTGGGATGGTGAAGCAGGTTTTCATTTTTCTAAATTTTTTTCTTCCTAAATGAGAACCAGAGAAATCTCTGGAGTGAGAGGAGATTGCACAACAGGAGGCTGTCAACAAATATGTGATAGAAAGCCCATGAAGACACTATCTCTAGGATCAAAAATCTCAGTTGGCTTTCTGCTCTACCGAGACAGATGAGGGGAAAGACTTGCCGGATACAATACATTTTAAAGACCGGAGGTGAGGTAAGTAGAGTCGGTAATTCATCGATTCTCTCCTGTGTTGTCTAGATACCAAGTTCAGTTTCCCTCTGAACAGCCTTAATCTTAGATCTTTTTAAGAGCTGCCTCATCCCAGCACAAATAATCAGAAGAGCAGCAGGTAAAAAGTCTATCCAGCAGGTGGTCACAGTTCTCCTTCCTGCTCTCCAAACACACACCTCATTCACAGCACACTCTGGATATGGAAGGGGCCCTGGAACAGGGAGGAGAAAATATAAAAAGCAATTATAAAAGGAATAAAGCCAAAGACAGTTTGAGTTTCTGTTAAAGGGAATATGTGTTAAGTGTTAGTGTGTTTAAAATGGCTTGAAGTAGTAGGGGAAGAAAAGGAGGGGCTCAAGGGCAAAAGGTCCTAATTCCCAAGTAACTAAAAAAGTATCCACAAGTGCAGCAAGAATTGGGGACTAAACCTTTCCCATTTTTAATAATTTCAATGGAAATCAAATAGCAAATTGATCATAATGTTCTTGGCATTCTGGATACAGAAGCTTTAAGAGTCTGGCACTCTGCTCATCCTCAGAAAGTGGAAACTACAACACAGGGGGAAAAACAAAATGCCATCACCAGATTGACTAAACCCACTTAAAACCAAAACACAAAAAAAGGAGTCTCATTTAAAAATGAAGTCTTACCCATCACCAGAACAGTTCAACATTTTATGACATTTCCTGCCTTCAACACTGTTAATTGCTACTGGTAACGTGCGAATTAGAGATGCAGAGTATGATTATCATGATTTTTACATCTGTCCTCAGCCTGGATATCATGAAGGAGCTGAAAAATCATGGGATTCATACATCTGGAAGGAGGCATACAGATAGGATTAAGAGATGGAGACATATGATGCGAAGCAGGCTCACAAACTCTGTGGGGAAAAGGATGAGTAGGCAAGATGGGTAAAGAGGTCCCAGACAAAGTGGCCGTCCACATTCATCCATCCAACTTCTGTAATTTTCTCTCTGTCTTGCCCACATCGTTTCTTATAATAACTTTTTAATTTCTATTTTTATTTTCCATTTCTGATTTTTTTCCAAGTAAAATCCCATTCTACTATATATTTATATGTTCTGTGCCAAGACAGAAAGATAATGAATGTGGAAAATTTTCAACAGCAGTTCTGGGACTTGGAAATTAACAAAATTGTTAGCAATAAGATAATAATTATATCTACTGAAGATTCACTATGTACCAGATACTGGGTTAATTAGTTAATATGCATTATCATATTTAATGTTAAAATATGTTAAAACAGGGATGCCTGCATGGCTCAATCGGTTAAGCATCCAACTTCGGCTCAGGTCATGATCTCGTAATTCGTGGGTTCAAGCCCGGCAACCAGCTCTGTGCTGACAGCTCAGAGCCTGAATCCTGCTTTGAATTCTGTGTGTGTGTCTCTCTCTCTCAAAAATAAATAAACATTAAAAAATTTAATATGTTAAAACATATATCAAGTAAAAACTATTATTATTCCCATTATACAAATAGGGGCACTGACTTTTAGGGGTGAAATAGTGGCAAAATTATCATTCAAATCCAGGCAGTTAGACTTTCCTATTTAAACCGCTTTGCTATTTTCATCAACTGAATATAAATCCTTTATATTATTGCATTAAAACTAAACTACCGAAGTTTTGAAAACAGCATATTAATAATAGGGTGTAATAAGCATTTTTTTTTTCTATATTTTATGGTTCCTTGACATCTTAGGACACTTCACATCCAGGGTGGGACTTAACCTCCCAGAGTTAGTGAATTCATAGACAGAGCAAGCAGCTTGTCTGTGAGTCTTTGATATGCAAACTAGCTAATCCTGAGTCAATACCCTAACCTGTCTCTTTCTACAAGACTCCTGCAGTGCAGAGCACTGTCCCCTCCCCCAAATCACCCCGCAGTCAGATACTGGATGAACAGGGACAACCCCTACAACCCAGAGTCTGCTGGAATTCTTGAAACTAGACAATTCTAAACCTTCTCAGCTTCCTTACCCTCCTCCATTCCTTCCAGAGAAAACCACAAAAAAGACTGCTGTCCATACTTTCCCTAACCTTTCTTTTGCCTTCTGACCTACCCTGGTGCTTGACCATGTGACTCTTTTCAGTGATAGTGGTCTCCTGATCTGTTGGCCTCACCATACCTGAATAAAAACAAATTCCTAGGTATATCTCAGAACTTCCATAGAAAACCTGAAAAGGCATTTTAACTTTTTTCTTATTAATTTGTCTATGTCTATCCACACACTGTCTTTCTATTCTTGTCTTAAAATATTTTCCCATCAAAAAATGGTGGCTAATGACAATAATAACAGTATATTCGTCTAGTTTTTTTGGTATTTTATATTGCCTCATTTTTCCTAGCAACAATCCTGTGAATGAGGTAATATTGCCATAATTACAGTGATAAGGGAACTAATTACAGTATCACATATTAAAGATATTTTAAGAAATATTGTCATTACTTTGAGACCTTTATACCTGAAGCTACTCTCTTGCTTCTGGTCATTGATAAAGTAAGTCACCAAGTTAGGAAATCTCACATTGGGTGGTGTCCACATTGGAGTGTATCCTCTAGCAAATAGCCTACTAGAAACTGATGCCTCATTCCAATGGCCCTTGAGAAACTGCAATTCTGTTCACAGCCATGAAGGCTTGACAGCTATCCTTCCTTGGTCTGGCCTTCAGATGGGGCCCAACCTTGGTTAACACTTGATTTCATCTTTATGAACTATCCTGAAGATGTAGACTCAACTAAGTCATGTCTGGATCCCTAACTACCATAACTATGAGATAAACATGTGTTGTTTTAAGCCACTAAATTGGTAGCAATTTGTTATTCAACATTAGATAACAAATACAGGAGCTAATCCAGGAAGGCTTATCCTTATCTCTCTAGTCCTATATGAAATAGTATAAAGAATTGAATTCCATAGACCTGGGTCGACAAGCATTAGCATTGGTCAAGAAAGTTGCTGCAATGGAGGACAAACCCGTAGCCCAGAGAGTTCATGCCATAACTAGGAGAGACAGTGCAAAAAATTGTGGTGCATATATACAACAATGTAAACAAACAGGCAAATAAAACAAAGCAAACAAAAAACTAAGATGTAATTATAGAGGGGTAAAATTATTGTTTTGTCAAGATATACCATTTATTCTGTACCTTGCAATTGCTACTGTAGCAAGTCCTAGTATTCAAAGGATACTGACCACAAAAACGGCTGGGGAATTTGGATACCAGCTGCCAAGTTCTCTTTCAGTGATCATCAATGTTTTACTTCACAAAATTACTCTTTAGTAGCCGTGGTTTCTATTCCCAGTAATCCTCTCTACATCATCCATAAAGATGCATAAATCCAAAGCCCACATAAATTCCCGGAAACACGTGCCCAACTCCAGGTAACTCTTACCCAGTGGAGGGACCTGTCCAATGGCCTGCCAAAGCAAAAATTTCACTGGACAAAGTTAAGCAGACCAGGAAAGCTTTATTCAAGGCTATTGCAATAGGGGCGAGGGGCCAGAATTAAAGTCTGAATTTAACCCTGATGAAAAAAATGCAGGAGGGGTTTTAAAGACTGGGCTGACAGGCAGTTTTTGTTTCTTGGGTTTTGTTTTGTTTTTTGTTTTGCTTTGTTTTGTTTTGTTTTGGTCTGAGCTAGCAGTGCTCCATTATTATTTCTATTGCTGCACTTCAGTCCTTCATCCTTCTTACATGGATTAATGTAACTTCTTCCTAACTGGCCTTCTCACCATTGTAAAAACAATACAATTTTTAATGTTTAAAAAATTTGTCTGGAAATATATCTCCATCATAATAATGTTTCCTCTTTCCATGTTATTTTTTTACATGCATGTATTTTATAGGAGATTTTATGAGAGGAGTAAAAATGATTATGATTACTGGGGAGCCTGAGTGGCTCAGTCCATTAAGTGACTGACTCTTGATTTTGGCTCAGGTCATGAGATCACAGTTCATGAGATTGAGCCCCATATTGGGCTCCCACTGGCAGCATGGAGTCTGCTTGGGGTTCTCTCCCCTTTCCCTCTGTTCCTCCCCCGACCCTGTCACTCTTTCAAAAATAAACTTTAAAAAAAAAAAAAAAAAGGATTATGATTCCTAAGAGGAGGGTTATGATGTTTTTTTACATAATATTGGCATTTTGGTTTATGATTGCCTTTTGGTGGATGTTTCAGAATCTTATTATATAAAGAGAGCTGGGTAGCACTACAGAAGAGTTTTAGGAAAAAACAGGATAGTATTCAGTACTGAGAAATTGAAGAGTATTTGGTGAAAAGAAAGTAATATTAATAACAGAAAATAAACTACGGATGGAAGAGTAGAAAAGATAGATGATAGATGGATAGAAATACACATACGAACACACAGTTAACCCGAATTTTAAAAGTCAGTAAGCACATACCGAGCCTGGGATATTATAGGTACAAAAATAACCATTTGTTCAATAAAATGAATAAATAGTACCAGGGCCATTGATAATGAATTAATATAACTACATTTTATTGTGCACTTACATTTGGAAAGCTAACTAAAACAGTTTCAAGTAGTTTTTACTAATCTCTGTTATGTCTCTCAGGAGACAAAACTTAAACATGGAAAGGAAATCACCAACACTTGTCATTTATTGAGGGACTACCGAACACCAGGCATTACACTAACTGCTCAGACTTTAGGCCAGTCAGATCTAAGTTACAATTCCTACTTTTGCACTTCCTAGAGACATGAATGGAACAAATTTATGTTTTTCTGCTTAAATTTCCAGGTATTTGTGGAGGATTTAACTATTATTGGAGTTTAGAAAAATCAATGTACTATGATAATTCAAAAGAAAAAAAACCACTATTTTACTTTCTCCCTTACGGGCTTATAAAACCTTAAGGGTTTACATTTCAAACAAGTCTGAAATTTTGTAAATATTTGTTGATTTATAAATGGCTCCTAAATGTTTATAACATTTTTATAAAGAATGCAGGGATAGTCATGAAGGTTTTTTATCTTAAAATAGTGAAAAGCAGATAAATACTATGTTTTCAATAAAAATAAAAATATAAAATATTTTTATGCATCTGTCAAAAAAATAAAAATAAATTATTGCCTACTTCATCATTTGTAAACATTTTGTGGAATAGGTGGCTAAAGCTGTCATTATGATGATTACATACTCATAGTTCATGTAGATTTAAGATATAACAACATAATTCTCTAGCCTACCTAGATATGTTAGTGTGCTGCATACCTGCATCTGGAAATAATCTTTTACATACACTGAAAAAATTATTTTTTTCCCTTAGCAGGAATGCATGGTTACTTTTACTCTAAAGCTTAAATACAAACATCCTACTCCTTGACACATGAGGAAAGATGATTCAGATTCAGTGATTTCATCATCCTGGTAGATTACTGTCCCAAAACACTATAGGTCCAAACATTTTCTTCTTCATACTGAAAGGATTTAGATAGAAAATCATGACAATTATACTAGTGTTCAGCTTTTAATCCTTATGTTATTCTAATACTCAGTGTTAAAGGGATTGAAAGTGATACTTAGCTTTCCTCCATAGCCATGAGGGATAGTGTAATACAACTATTGTCCATTAATCTGTCACTAAAATTAATGGGGTCATCCCAATATCAATACATGTCATTGAATAGCACATGATAAAGAATCAGAATATTGTAATGAATTCTAGCAGAATCATTTTTTAGAAGTGTAATTGTTTCAGTTGTATTTCATAGTTATGTGGATCTTAATCTAAATGATGGACAGTTATGTGTCTGCTTGCACTTAAATGAGTTGTAATTGAGTGCTGAGTAATTTCTATGAGCTTAACACTGACAACTGGATCATCTTAAGTCTAAAGGTCTTGTACATCTATATAGAGGATTACAAAGGTATTAACCAGACTGAGTGATGGAAGCTTCAGCAGTGAAAATGTCTACTGAGTAATGACAAACTTTAACTTTAGTGAAATATCATGTGTTTTATTGTAGCCTAAAATTCTTTAAGAGTAAATGTGGAATCTTCTGGACTTTCTGTTTCATGGCAAGTGGGAAATACTATGTTGTGTAAAAACAAAAATAAAATCCCACCCTATGCCTAAGAAGTCTCCCAAGTTATGGTTTGATAATCTTATAATAAGGAATATTTTGTGTCTCTCAATTTCTAGCTTTCCCTTTTATCCCTTGTTCAAAATCAAGATTCTTTCCACAAAGCATAGCTTCTTAAGTTTGGATAAAATAAACAATGATGCACTTTTTTATAGAAATGAAGTTTGAAAGAGTCCCATAATGAATTAGATTTTATTCAAAATTCTTTCGATTAAAACCTGCTATGAAAAAATTCAAATTTTCAAGTTATACATCGAAGCTCCAGGTTCTTCCTGTTTAATCTTAGCCAAACATGCTATAATAGAAACTACTGTGAAGTTTTCTATACTCCAGCTTCTATACACCTTGAATGATAATGGGCTACAAAATATTCAATTAAATTCGGGGAACACAAATGCTAAATTTGGGAAGTCAGATTTGAATTAAATACTAGAAGCAGCTTGATTTTCTCTAGCTTTCAATATTAAAATAGGTACTCACTTATTCAGTCTTCAAAAAAAAAAAAGAAACTTGATATTGAACTTTAACCCAACAATAAACGTAATGAAAAATGTTCTTTCCATGTCTGTCATTATCAACAACCTATACTAAGTACCTGTTATGCAAGTAATATTAACTATTTCAAATGAGGAGTTTCTGTGTTGAAAATAATTAGTATCTATTAATTTTTCAAGTATCTTTAAAAACTATATGAGACATCATTTAGCCAACAAGCAGTAATTGACCATAATTTTATGTGGGAAAATAATAAAGCAAAATATAACTGAGCTTCTTTTAAATAGGAAAAGAAAATTATACCTATGGAACTCCTTCTTAAAAAGAGCCATCTAGTTATGAGGTAGTCACTTGTTTTTAAAAATCATGCCTGTGTCAAATAAATGTAAATATTTTTATACTATGTTGACTTATTTTTTTTCTGTAAGACTTGCAAGGGCAAGTGATTAAAAAAAGTGATATTTGAAAGAGAAAACAAACTTTGGAATCACATTTTAATGTTCATTAAGTCACACTAGAGTGTATCTTTCATTTTTGACTAAACTGGGGAAATTTAAGTCTTATCCACACTTGATCACTTAATTTTCTTGCTTGACGAATGTGAGACCCTCTCATCCTGGATCATCCAAATTCCAACACCCCTCCCCAAACACATAACTTTGTCAAAATAAACTCACTTTTTAGCTTTATTAATAATCATTTATAAAATAAAATAATAACTTCTTGCAAGAAAAATTGATATACAAAACTGTGTATATTTTAAAGGATAATTCATTCACACAAAGTTAATAGCCTTGTCATAGAAAATTGGTATGAATTGTTTGGGGTTGTGATCTGAGTACCTGTAACTACACAGGAGCTAACAAAACAGAAACAAAAGCAAAAAAAAAAATACTTAAAATCCAAGGACATATGGTTTCTGAAATCAATAGGTGGAAGGAATCAGACAGAAAATTTTTATTTGACTTTGAAATGTGTTCTAAATTTTCTTGTTTCCTTTCAGTTAGAAACCAATACAATTTTAGTCAACATATCAATCCTTTTATTCCAGATGAATTTACAGCCAATCAGATGTCAAAAAAGTTTTTATCAGTAAGCTAAAAAAATATATATGTATCATAAAAAATGTTCATTAAAGCTTTCAAATTTAACTTATTTAAAGAGCAACTACAGAGGGGTGCCTGGGTGGCTCAGTTGGTTAATCATCTGACTCTTGATTTCAGCCTCTAGTCATGATCTCATGGTTCTGGATTTTGAGCCCCATGTCAGGCTCTTGCTGGGCATGAAGCCTGCTTGGGATTTTCTCTCTCTCTCTCTCTCTCTCTCTCTCTCCCTCTGCCCCTCCCCCTCTCATGCTCGCACTCCCTCTCTCAAAATAAATAAACATTAAAAAAAAAGAAATAAACAGCAACTACATAAATCTCTAAAAATTCATTCATTCATTCATGCAAGCATTTAAAAGCTACCAAGCATGTTGCTTCAATGATTGATTATGATTACCCTTTTATTCTATTAAACTGTCTTATTTTTGTTAACCAGAGCATTGGACTCACTGTTTTACCTGAAGTTTCACAGCTATTAGATAGGTCACTTCATTTTTCTTTTTGACACTAGAAATTTACTTTAAATAAACTTCTGTGATTTTGGGAGTCCAAATCTTAGCTTTCAAAACTTTTCAAAAAACTCACCATGATGAATCTTCAAAATATGTAAAGTCTTGTAACATTTCAACAGCATCCAGAGGGTTACTTGATAGCTGCAATATGAATGGGTAAATAAGCTTCTAATTGAATTATGGAGGGAATACTTTATGTCATTATCAATATGGAATTTCTTTTATTTTTACTATATTTATATTTATAAATATAAATATATAGATATTTATATTATGTGTGTGTGGCCAAATTCTTAACAGTTGAGAAATACAAATCTCCTGTTCTACACAAGAAAATGCATCTCTTTGACTGTTTTTTTTATCCATGCTTCAAATTATTCACAATAATTTGTATATTTTATGTTTGTATAGTTACATTTATTTTAAATCTAGAGCTTTAATATTCTGTTCACCCATGCTGCTTTAACAATTCCTTCAAAACTAAATTGTTTGTTGGTAACCAGATACCACTGTTATATTAACTCTAGTAATTTAGTAAGTTGAGGCAAATTTAATTCAAAACAATACAAATTGTGTTGTTGTATTTGTTGTCTTAAATTATGAAATACCATAAGTTAAACGTATTTTGATCACCTTCTCTGTAAACTGTATTCGATAAGGGCTTGTTGGGTAATTATTATTTAAAAAAAAGAGAAGGACACTTTATAATTTATATCTTTATGTGAACTAGCAATATTATCAATCAAAGAATAATTTAAAAAATGTTAATGTTTATTCATTTTTGAGAGACAGAGTGTGAGCAGGGGAGGGGCAGAGAGAGAGGGAGACAGAATGTGAAGCAGACTCCAGGCTCTGAGCTGTCAGCACAGAGCCTGATGCAGGGCTCGAACTCATGAACTGCAAAATCATGACCTAAGCTGAAGTTGGACGCTTAACCAACTGAGCCACTCAGGCACCCCTAATCAAAGAATAATTTTAAATTTCACCCAAGATCATGGAATTGGTGAACTTTCCCAAATCTGCTCTGTGTGTTTATCATTGTTTTTCTTAGTAATTGTCATACCTATGTCTTCATTGCGAATAAATGTATTCATTTGTTTCTTCTTTTTTTTTTTTTTTTCATTTTCTGGCTAAAAGTGACGTCTCATATTTCCTAAACCATGAGGTATCAAATTGTAATGACAGGGCCAATATTTAATAAGCCACTGTTGAGAGAACCACTGAGTGTTTCTAATAACAATTAGCCACTGATTTTTTTTCATTTTAGTGTAAGTGCAGATGCACCCCACACCGATTTCTTCAACATTTCCCATGTTAAGAGTAAATTACATAATATGCAACATCAAATATAAACATCCTGCAAAATGCCTCGGATATCACTGAAGCTCACATAAGATATTCTTAGAGCTTCAAGTGATATTTCACATATGCAGCACAAATTGACTGCCTATATTTATTGATGTGAAGAACACAATTAATTTAATTATAAGAAATAATGTTTATGTCCCTTTAGCACAACATGCACAACATTAAACCCGGTTCTCTCATTGGTAGTTATATAAAAAGAGAAGTTACAGTGTAACTTGCTTATATGGAAATTGGATGCACCAAAATTTGAGATATAATGAAATCATCTAAACACTTGCACTGGTAATCTTACATCTGACCAACACATTATTATTAAACAATCAGTAGAGCATTTCAAATGCCTTAAATTCTTTTAACAGTGAACTTAATGGGGAAAAACTTCTTAATATACTTAATTCCTCCTTAATTATTCTTCCATGTTTTCTCTTGTTTTCCTAACTACTTCAAGCCCTCTAAACAGATAATTTTTATAAGCTGAAAATTAAGTTACACATACAAAAACAAGCACATTAGACTAAGGTGAGAAGAAAGGGAATCATACTTCTTAACTGAAATCTTTTCATTACCCAAGCCTTGTCTATACTCTTTTCTGAGCTGTCACTTCTAACTCTCACTCATACCAAAGTATTACTGGATTCAACCAATAAAGGCAGCCTTGATTAGTGTGAAACAATGCACCACTGAAAAGTGATGAGCAAGTAAAAAATAAATCAAAAGAAAGCAAAGTGGTTCTAACAATGCCGAGAAAGAACATGAGCCAGTAAATAGTGAAACGAATTCAATGAGGTAAAAACAAGATTCTTTTTAAAAAAGGAACCTTAGCTGCTCTGGTTTCCTTCTCTGTTCTAGTCCACAGTGACATGAACCACAGAGTCTCTTTAGATCCTTAAAGCAAATGTATTATTTTTTTATATTGATGAATTAAACTTGTGCCCCTGTCATGAAAGTTTACTGTGTACATCAGCAAAATAAGATTGAGTACAGGAGGCCCAAATTATTTTTCCTAGAAGTAGATATTCAACAAGTTAAAAATGAATATAATACTCTGTTGTCAAATGGTATAAATATGGATTACCAGACACCACTGTAATAAAAATTGAAAAAATTAAATGATATCAGAAAGAATTTAGGCTAATCATTGCTAAAATGAAAAACCATCCAAACAAATATGTAAAAATGATAATAAAACATTCACATTTTGTGTGCTAAAATCTCAATTTGTTCATAAAACCTTGATAGGGAAAATACATGTGAAATGCATTTTCTGTTTTGTATTTTGTTTAATGCATAAAATAATACATAATACCATACATAAGAAAACAGAACATTTGAAAAAAAGAAAGGTCATGAAAAAGTGAAGTAACCATTTTACTCTTAATTTCCTGGTGGCTAAAGCAATGGTAAAAATAACATTTTAAAAATCACTGCACTTAAAAGATTAAATCTTTGCCTTGGTTCATGAGAATAATCTCACCATTCCTACCCCTAAAGCATTTTTATAAAAGAAGACCCTACTGATGTGGGAGATAGTATTCTTCAAAATGTCATGGCAATAAATAAAATCATAAATTTTAGGTTTTACATGAATTTTGATGTGCAGGTGCCTCAAAGCAGTCTCAGGGTAAAATGACAAGACCTCAATTCAGTAGAAGCAAATCCATGAAGGTCAAAAGCAGTATAATCTAAAAATTGAAGTTTTTTGAACATCTAACTTACACCAGTCCCTCTCTCTCTATAGATGGATAGGACATAGGTGTATATATATATGTATACATATACATATGCATATGTGCATATTATATTTATATAAATATAGGTCTGTGTTTATGTACGTGTATAGATAGATGATAGATAGATAGATAGATAGATAGATAGATGATAGATAGATAGATAGATAGATAGATAGATATAGATAGATAATATACAGATGATAGATAGATGATAGATATAGATAGACAGGTAGATAGATAGATAGATAGATAGAGTTGATCCTTGAACAATGTGGGGGTTAGCACTGTAAAATCCCATGCAGTGGAAAATCTTCATGTAACTTTTCACTTCCCAAAACTTAATGACAGCCTACTGTAGACAGAAGCCTTACTATAATATAAACAGTCAATTAACATATATTTTTCATATTATATGTATTATAGACTATGTTCTTACAATAAAGTAAGCTAGAGAAAAAATGTTACTAAACATATCATAAGAGAAAATACATTTATAATGCTGTACTGTATTTATCACAAAAAATTCACATGTATGTGGACCTGCCCAGTTCAAACCCATGTTGTTCAAGGGTCAACGGTATATACATGTGCACATGTGTGGTGAATATATATGCATATATATTCATTAACATAACAATGCGCTCATCTTTATATTAATTTATGTTATAACATACACATATATTAAGACATATATTTTGGATGATATTGATTACTATGACATTAAAGCCGAATGTATCCACTTCATCCAAAGGATATGCTCTTTGCCAAGTGACAGATAAATCTGCAAAAAACAGATTGAGCATGGGTTGGTGCTTAGAATATGTTGGTATGAAATAAAGGGATATATAAAATGGGTTAAATATCTCTTGTACCTGCTATCACTGCTTTTAGTATTTACTCTAACATATTTATCTTTACTGCTTATTTTACACCCTCTGTAGTGAAATCAAAAACTTTGTTGAACTTTAATTTCACTCCTCAGAAATCAGAACATTGTCTAGCTCATAGTAGATGCTCATAAAATATCTTTGGATCACTTCATCAATGAGTACTTCATGAGTGCAATACTAAATAAAACCTGCTAGAAAATGTGAAAACTCATGGACAAAAATACACATTAGGAATGAAATAAGCAAAATTAAACTCTTTTCCCTTCCATTCCCAAGTTAATGATATAATGGTGTTCTCAAAATACTTTAAAGCACTTATAAAGTATTAGTAAATGTTAATTTTAAATTTTATAAATCGAACCTACATTTGGCTTGCATTTATAAAACTGTTTAAAAGTAATTGAAAATCTTTCAGAAGTAGATGTTAGGAACAAAATGAAACTTAATCACATTCAATAACCATTATAAGTGGTGACTTTAGTAAATATAAGCTTAGAATTAGGTCAATATGGGGTCTTTATACAATTGTCACAAAAGAGAATTGAAAAATGAACCTCCACAACTTACTTGGGACTTGCTTTGTAATATATCTTTATATTATTATAAGACTATGTTGCTTAATAGCTTAATTGTGAATACTATCATTCATCATTTACAGTTTCCTGAGTCGCAATGTAAGAGAAATCGTGAAAAAAGAGAATCATAAAAAAAGCAGTGATCACAGGCAATAAAAATAAGGTGATAGATTACCTTGGTTCCGCCTAGTCTTATCCTAGAACTATAAATAAACATGCTAGCGGACAGGTTTTTTTTTTCTTTGAATTTTAATACAAGTAAAATAAAGTGAGAGGTTGACACCATATTTTGAATATATTCTGGTTCATCTTTGGATGTTTGAATGAGTGAGATTAATTACCTATCTTTCACCATTGCCCATTTCTATTTACATTTGCCACTTTGAACTTGTTAGTTCATTTGCAACAGCCTTCAAATATGTTTGTACATAAAGTCCTGGGACTTAAAAAAAAAATCAATAGGCCACTTGAGAAATTAAAGTAGGCAGAGAGTATGTAAGAATTTAATATGAATAGAAAAATTAGTTTGGCTATAGATTTTCCATGACAAGGAGTCCCCATGAGAACAGAAATGGTAATCAGTTTTGTTCACCACTGTATTCCCAGTGCCAACAACTCAATGTGGCACGTAAAGAATTCAACAGATACGTATTGAATTA
Source organism: Panthera pardus (assembly GCF_024362965.1). NCBI lineage: Eukaryota > Metazoa > Chordata > Mammalia > Carnivora > Felidae > Panthera > Panthera pardus. The sequence continues at coordinate 31,624,452 of NW_026527002.1, forward strand.
ATTTTGAGAGTTGCCAGCACCATGGAAGAAGCTGAATAAGTCATAGGCTAGGGAAGTCATGTGTGAGCTATCTTCTGATACAAATCAAAGAGAATGCATTAGCCTCTTTTGCGATGTATCTTCTCTATGAAAAGTTTTGGAATTTGGAGAATAAGTACATTCAGTGTGTTATGGAAAAATGAGTACTTTATTGTTAAGTCAAAAGAAAATCAAAAAAATACTTTGATGCATTTCCTCTTAGAAAGCAACTGATGGATATCTTCAGTGTTGCAGCAAGCCAAATTACTATATGAATTGATGTGGGACAGCATACTGATCTATCCTGGCTTGCCAGATTTGTGGTCTTTCTTCACAGCATGCTTAATGAGGGGCTTACAATAATATGGAAGATAAGTTATTTTGTTACCATCAACTGATCCTTGCGCTTAAAGATAATTTATCTCCAGCCAACCTTGAAGCACTTCCTGACTGTAGGCTGACATGTCAACAGATTTTCTAACTTTGCTTTGATTACATAAGATATAATTATAATCACTACTAAGACATCAGACCATGTATATTACATCTCATGGTAAAATGAAAAACAGTTTTATATTATTCAGACATGGAAATCATATTGGTTTTGAGAGTTGCATATTAGATTTGATTTTTATTATAAATATGCTAAAATTTTTAAATATCTATAATAGAGAAAACAAAGCATGATTTGAAATTTCTGTTTATTTTCCCAACTTAATCACCAGAGCAGATTACTTTAGGATTTATCCATTGTTATTTCATATGACAAGAGCCAGAATGAGCCCAACATTCAAATTATATCCTAGTTTTGAGGCACACATAGGCATCATCAAACACCAAAATCATTAAAAATTTAATGCTGAACCATTAGCAAAATGTCATTTGAAAGAAAAAAAAGGCATTTTTACTCTTAACTTATGCTATCACATGGGTGGTAACTTTAGATTTAGGCATTTCACAGCTTTTTAATTTCTTTTTTCATTGATTGATAGATTAATGCATTTAAGAAGTACAGAATTCCTTTTCTCGGGGTACCTGTCCTGGGGACTAATTTAGGTAAACATCCAGATTCTAAGAGACAAGAATCTTCTCCCACATCCTCCCATCAAGACTCACACAATGGCAATATCCCCAAACCCAAGGAGGAATAAAGAAGTTCACTGCAAATGCTCATCAGTGAGATGCTTCTATTTTTATTTTTATTTAAAAAATATTTAATGTTTATTTTTGAGAGACAGAGCACGAGTGGTGGAGGGCAGAGAGAGAGGGAGACAAAGAATCCAAAGCAGGCTCCAGGCTCCTGAGCTGTCAGCACAGAACCCAACATGGGACTCAAACTCACAAACTGTGAGATCATGACCTAAGCCGAAGTCGGACTGAGCCACCCAGAAGCCCCAAGACGTTTCCCTATTTTTAGACTTTTAGAGAGATATATTCAAATACCAACCACTACACAGCCATAGTATAAACCTGAACCAGTTATTTTACTGAGTAAACAGCAGATTCAAAACCCTTAAAATAAGAATAATATTAACCTTATAAATATTTTTAAATATAATGGAAATAATTTTGTACAATGAATAACATACCACCAATACATATTAGCTATTACTCATTTTATTCAACATTCAAGTGATATGCTGTCAAAGCAGCAGTAAAAAACAAAGGGAAAAATCTCTACCCTCGTGTAACTGAGTTCAAACCCTAGTTTACATTACTTAACTATATAACGTTCAGCAAGTGTTTTTCATAACCGTTAATCTAAAGTATACAGTTTTTCTTCCATCATCCTTTCAACATTTTTATTTTCTTCATATAACTTATTAGTACTGATATTTTCATATAAACCTTGCAATAATAGGGTCACTGATGGTCTTAATTATCCCTGCATATCTGTATGTTAGATAGCACCTGGAACAGTGAGTGGTACATGATAATCACTCAATAGTCTCTAAATAATCAATAGGTGCACCTGGGTAGCTCAGTCAGCTAAGAGTCAAACTTCAGCTCAGGTCATAATCTTGCTGTTCGTGAGTTCAAGCCCTGCATCAGCTCTTGCTGACAGCTGAGTCTGGAGCCTGCTTGGGATTCTGTGTCTCCCTCTCTCTCTGCCCCTCCCCTGCTCTCTCTCTCTCTCTCTCTCTTTCTCTCTCTCTCTCTCAAAAACAAGTAAACATTAAAAAAATTTAAATATGATAATCAATAAACATAGCTTACCTATGCTTCAGTTTATTATCGTTAAAACTGAAATCAAAATAGCGAATATCCAATAAGGATGTTGACGATATTAAAAGAGATAAGACAGGTAAAGAGGCTTAGGATGGTATCTTGGACTATGCAATTAAATAATTGCAATTTATTAAATAATGTCTTGTCACATACAACTATTTTTCCATTGACGTTTTAATCATTGGTCTGTCAAGAAATTGCTAACTCTTCAGAGGAGAAATGTGAAATCAGCAAATGAAATAGGTTAATAATTGACTACTAGGATCTTCAAGAATGATATGCTACATCAGTGATAGTTTCGTTAATATTAGCCTACTGTACTGTTTTTGTCATCTTTCAAATTTCACACACCGATTTATCTCCTGCACTCTAGTCCTTAATCTATTATTCATTGTTGACTAGTGGCTGTCTCCACATGGTTCCCCTGCCATTACTCAATATAAGGTTACCTAAAACAAATGGTTTAAATCCCAGGACTGTTTCAAACCATTCTCAGACAAGTATGTCTGAAATCCTTTAAGCCTACTCAAATTTTACTTCTTGAAAATGTCTTCTTTCTATTTCTGTTGAGGACCAAGTTCATGGATGCACATTTCTGGAATACTGTATTTACTACCCACCTACCTCAAGTTTCTCTTGCCTTTATGTAATTCAGCTGCAACTTGCTACCAGGGTATTTTCATAAGTCACTGTATTTATCATGTTCTCTTCCTAATAAAATCTCTTCAGAACTTCTCTGTAGTCTTTCATTTGTTTATTTATTCATTTAATTTGTCAATGCTACATTTTCTTGATTTAAATGTGGAAAGAACACTTAACATGAGATCTAAGTTCTTAAAGTTTTAAGTGTACATTTTTTGTTGTTGACTGTAAGTACATTGTACAGCAGATTTCTAGAGCTTATTCATCTTCCTTGATTGAATTTTTATGTAAATTTTATTTACTAATTAGTAACTCCTCATTTTCTCCTCCCCCTACCCCAGCTCTTGGCAACCATCAATCCACTCTGATTCTGTAAGATTCTATAAGTTGACTATTTTAGACACCTCATACAGCGGAATCATGAAATATTTGTTTTTCTGTGACTGGCTTATTTCATTTGGTATAACATCCTCAAGATTCATCCATGTTGTTGCATATTGCAGAGATTTCCTTCTTTTTTAAGGCTGAATAGTATCCCATTATATGTATCAACATTTTCTTAATCCATTGATCATTGATGGACGTTTAATTTGTTTCCACATCTTGGATATTGACAAAGGGGAATTACAATCAGGATCTCAAAGAGGTATTAACACTTCCATTGCCTTTTAAATGAAGATTAAACTCCTTTCAGAGCCATCTTATGGACCTGTGAATTCATGCTTAGAAGGACTCCATGTTTGGTTTAATAATCTGTTGTCACAATTTTGAAATTCTTAGTATATTTTAACAAATATCTCCACATTTTAATTTTTCCCTAGGTTCCACATATTATGTAACCTTACCTGAAAAGTTAGGCTGGTATCCATTCACTTTAATAATCTTATCTAATTTCATCATTCTCTAATCTCATCTTTAAATTCCTTAAAGTTACTGTATTTACTATTCATTAAACATTATTATCTTATTATCTTTCACTTTGTATTTTTCATTTACTTGGAATACTTGCACCACTCTCTACTACTTAGCTAATTCAAGAGTAGCTCAACACTGAAGTTCTTTGTGAAGTTGATCTGGCCATTGAGATACAGTAAGTTGCTCCCTTTGAAGGAGTACAGCATTTTGCATTTGTAGTACCCATTAGACTGTTATCTAATTTTGTTGTATTTTGTTATTTCAATTTTCCATAGGTGGTTGTTATTATACCTAATTTAGTGGCTCCTTAAAAACAAGAATTGCTATTTGTTAGATGTTTTATAGGCCCCACTATACTTATTAAATTGCTTATCATAGAATTGCTATTCAAAGATTATTTTGCCAAAAATGTAAGAAAGCTAAATTATCCTGATGTATGTGTTTATAACATTCACAGATAAGCTATATGAAAATTGTCTGAGACAGGCAGCTGTATTAAATTTTTATTTCTCAAAGAGAAGGAAAAGAGAAACACATTTCTCAGGGCCATACAATTTCAGGAGAAAAGGTTTTAAACATGTAATTTAAAATTTAATTCAAAACTGTCTCTGTCTTATTCATATTATTCATGTATTTTCTAGGTTTTTTTTTTATTTGAGAGAGAGAGAGAGAACGAGCAGAGGAGGGGCAGAGAGAGAGGGGGACAGAGGATCCAAAGCAGGCTCTGTGCTGACAGCAGAGAGCCCAATGAGGGGCTCAGACTCACAAATGGTGAGGTCATGACCTGAGCCAAGTCAGATACTGAACTGACTGAGCCAACCAGGCACCCCTTATTTATGTATACTCTAAGTCTTATTATCTATCTGTATCTTCAAAATTGACTCTAGTCCTTCTAGCAAAATTCCTAGAATGTTACCTTTTTTGTCTTTGGATGCCTAAATTATTCAATTTGTATGAGATATAAGATTAACCATGATGGGCCAGTTCTTTCTTCTTTTGACCTCCCACATAGGTCTGAACTACCATATCTGTTCCAAGCCCCAGAATTGAGATTACTTGTTTCAATCATGAATATGTCCTTGTAGATGCATAGAGAACAATCCTCCAGGTCATTGCTCTTGCCACTTTGTCTCTTAATCATGTCATACTAATATTGGCTGTACCTGGAACCTTCCTAAAAGAGATTACATCTTCTCAGCAGCCCTCTTCCCTTTATCAAATGTCCTTCATTCTTAGTCCACATACAGACATCTATTACTTTTACTCTATTCCCTACAGAGCCAGTTGGAGTGTTTTTCCAAGATCTTTAATGCATTTCCCCAGGACGTTGTCAAAATGCAAAGTCTTGGATTCTATCAAATGATTCGGGTGTATGTACTCAAAGGTCTGTACAAAACAAATCCAAAGAAAAACAGCAACAACTTTGCATTACTGGTCTAGTTAATTGACCCTATGACATAATCGTATCAAAACATGTCTTCACCTAGTGCAATAGATTCACAATCATTTTATATCATGTTGAAGTCTTCATCTCACTTTCTGTTCATGAAACTGCATACTGATTTCCTTATATTCTAAGACAAACATAAATAACAGAAGAATATCGTGCAAAACTGTAATTTTTAAAGATTAGTGACACTGAGATGAAGACTTTTAAAACTACATATGTACAACCTTGATTGCCTTTGAATCAACAAAAACAAACTTTCTTTTTTTTCAATATATGAAATTTATTGTCAAATTGGTTTCCATACAACACCCAGTGCTCATCCCAAAAGGTGCCCTCCTCAATATCCATCACCCACCCTCCCCTCCCTTCCACCCCCCATCAACCCTCAGTTTGTTCTCAGTTTTTAAGTCTCTTATGCTAAAAACAAACTTTCTTTGTATTGATCATGTTTCCTTGAAAATTTCAAAAAAAAATAGAAATGATAACTTTGAGGAATTCTTATAGTACATTGTGAGGTAGGATATCTATTCCTCCTAACATCACTTTATAGTATTATCCAGTGTCCATAGGTGTATTTCAAAGGTACTTAAACTGTATATTTTAAAAGTACTTAAATTATAACGAGCTAAGGAGATAAAGCAAATGGTATCTAATTTAATGTTGACACAAGTATTAACTGTAATCTAAATTAAAAAAAAAAACCTGCATCAATGAAATAACATATAGGTGGAAGAAATATACTTAAAATTGGATAAATAGAGGTACTGATAGCAACTGAAATTTTGTTATAATTTTTCACTATAAATTATTAGATTCTTATGTTTACATTCTTCACATCATAGTCCCAGTAGTTGTATTTTTAGAAAAAACAATATTTAATTTTTATTGCTTAAGTCATTACATAGTTAGAAGCTAGTCTGTGTCAGTTAATAATAACTATCAATTCTAAGCAACACGGTACAAATACCTGATTGGCATTTTTATTTTCAAATATATTTAAAATTCTAATTGAGCATTTAAACACCACCTAAAGCAAATGTTCATCCCCCCAAAATATGCATCTTAGAATGACTTTTTTCATGTTTACTTATTTATTAGAGAGAGAGAGAGAGAGAGAGTGAGAGCGCGCACACATGTACACGCACAAGCAGGGGAGGGGCAGAGGAAGAAAGAGAATCCCAAGCAGGCTCCACACTGTAAGCAAAGAGCCTGATACAGGGTTCCATCTCATGAACAGTGAGATCATGACCTGCGCCGAAATCAAGAGTCAGATGCTTAACCAACCAAGCGACCCAGGCACACCAAGAATGACATTTTAGACTGACTCTGGCAGAGATTTCTTCAGATTTAGCTTGCTTCAGAGTACTACCCAACTTCAGGAATTGTTTCTATTCACTGGTTTTGTTTTCTATGGATGGCCACATTATCCTGTTTATTTTTGCGTCTTGATATTTTGAGTGGGAAACTGGATATTTTAAATAATATAATGTGAAAATTCTGGATATAAAATTTGCCCTGCCAGCCCCCTTGGATTACTTGTTGCTGATTTAGTGACTTTGTGGAACTAATACTACAAAATCAGTATTTTATATGGTGTGTGACCACTGAAGTCTCTTCTCAGTTAGCTTAGTGGTCACTTAATGATTAGATTTCCTTAATTGCTTTGAAAGTCTCCTACCTTTCGTTGAGAAATGCTGTGTGCACGTGGAGGCATGCCTTCATCGCTCTGGCAGCTTAGCCTCACTTTCAGTCAGAAGTAAGGTATTTACTTCTAAGGTCTTTCTTGGTCATGCACACAACCCTGCACATGTGCATGGCCTTCCAGATCTCCATAAATATGCTGGAGCTTCGCGAGGCCCATATGGACATTTTTCTCTGCAGATTTTCCTGTGTAGCGTTCTGGCAATCGTCTTGTTTGCTCCAACTGGTATCACTGCCACAGGCAGCCATTGTTAAATGAAAAGCTTTGGGGAAAGGTCTTTCCTCACTGAGCAAGATTTCAGTCAGGCAAAATAAAGACAAGCCCTGTGAATAAGGTTTTTCATGAGAGTTGCCCGAAAGGTCAAATCATGACAGTTTTCCAGGAATGGGGCATTTTTTGTTGCTCCAGACCCATCTGGCCCCTCCAGGGTCTGCTAGCTGCTGGTGTTCACTGTGATTGCAGAGCTGCTGATTTTCAAGAGCTAAATATCACAAAGCTCGCTGTTGTTACTGAGAATCAGGTGTTTTCTCAAATAAACTGTACTCCAAGTTTTTCAGGCCATTGGTTAAGTTCCAGATTTCTAAAAACGTTGATTTTTTTAAAACTTTCAAGTGTTGGGGCGCCTGGGTGGCTCAGTCGGTTAAGCGTCCAACTTCAGCTCAGGTCATGATCTCACGGTCCGGTCCGTGAGTTCAAGCCCCGCATCGGGCTCTGTGCTTACCGCTCGGAGCCTGGAGCCTGTTTCGGATTCTGTGTCTACCTCTCTCTCTGACCCTCCCCCGTTCATGCTCTGTCTCTCTCTGTCTCAAAAATAAATAAATGTTAAAAAAAAAAAAAATTAAAAAAAAAAAAAAAAGGAATCTCTTTCTTTAAAAAAAAAAAAAAAAACTTTCAAGTGTTCTTTTTGATTTTATAGAAGAGAGGATTTTAGGAGGCCATTAATACATCTGGAGGTACATCTCCCTCTATTACTCTCACTGACATAGTTTACCCTTTACTCAAGAGTAACAGTATTAGACTGTAATTAGCATTAGTATCCCTGAGTATAAGAAGTTATATCATGAATATATGGAATATATTCTTCATCCAACTTTAATCATTGTTCTTCAATTTTAATGAACAATGCAACGCAACGCATTTCAGTAAACGCAACGAATATTTAGCTACAAGATGAGTGGCTATGATATTGAAGGAAAAGAAAAGTTCCTGGAGCTACTAGCAACATGTTTCTAAAAGAGATATTTTTGCAGCCAAGAATGATTAATTGATAGCAGTTCAAAAAGGCAAAAAAATATTCTGAACATTCATACTAACCTCATTTTCCTCTTACAGCATGTTCCTTGGCTAAAATCTATAATCATCAGTTTGGACATTTTTGAGAAACTGGACATCCTTCACTCCAGTGCTATTTCTGTTTACTGCTTTTTCAATAGTCCACTCTTACCCCTCAGTACCGGCTTGGAAAGGGGATCCTATACCGGCCACTCAACAGAATAGCAGAATGGTAGGCATTCCTTCCTTTTCTCTCCCTATTATTTATAACCTCTTTCAAATACTCTCTTTCCCTTAAATGACAAGGCAAATTAACCAGACCCACATGCTCACTCCACAAATTTAACAGTTAAAACTCCAACAGATTACCTTTAGCACAGACTGAGAAAGAGTTGAACACGTTAAAAGAGTTGATACTTGTGCTTTCATATAACTGGCATTGCCTGAGGACTTTACAAGCATATCTCATTTGCTACTATATCTGCTGCATGTATTGCCTTCAATTTCCCCCTTATTACCATTGGGCACTAAAACTTAAAGTTTTTTCAGCTAATTAGGGATAGAGGAAAAATATCACACACAGTTTTGCATGAATCTAGTCTATGTTTTTTGCAAGGGCTTCTTAGCACATGTGTACCCTCTCTGCCAGCAATATATACACCCACTGGGTTGGAGAAAATTAAATAGCTTAGTTTTTCAGCAAGTGATTTCTTAAATGAGTAACACAAGTATCAGCAAATTGTATAGCTTCCATTATCACTCTTTTCTTGAATACCAAAGTATAATACCTAGCGAGCCCAGGCTGGAAAATGAAGGGAAAACTGAGTTTTCTTGGTTTCTGGAAAAGCTCGAATATTTTTTGTTGTATTTTGCAAACTCTGGTTCTGAAATGATGCTCTAGGTAGCACTGACACAATTTTTACTGTCATTTCAAAGCATTTGGAGATGCAATTGTCCTCTACTTATGCTTCTTCCCTGTGTCTAAACTAGACACAGGTACATTTTCTACCAAATAAGACATCCTTAAAGCAAGGGAATGATGCAAAACAATCAAAATATAAGCCTTAAGTTATTGAGATTTGCCATAGCCCATGTGGAATATATTTTACCAAAATATATCAAATATATAAAATATACCTATATAGTTTATCTTATATATTAAATATATATTCTATCACGTATAATATGTATTGAAGTGAAAACTGCATCATTGCATTTTACATTTAAGTTGCTTCACAGCTATAGATATGTGCTAAAGAGGTGGTTTTGTAAATGCAGGAACAACATGATTAACAATTTTATGAAGATACATACATTTTGCATTTTAACAAGCCACATATTCTTTTCAAATGTTCAGCATATTTAAACATCTTCCTTCTTTCAATCATTCCAACTCAGCCATTTAGGCATATTAGTATTTTTTAGATGTAAAGTTATGTTACTTTTACTTGTGATCTCCTAACAAAATGGCCACAGGTTAGTATTTGGACTATATGAAGTGTGATTTCAGGCTTAAGGCCAGTTTTTATTTGCATTCTTGTAAGTAAACCTGCACCTTTACTGATGACTTCATTTTCATATATCAACCCCTCTCAAAAGTTCCCTCAGGCCACTGACAAACAAATTAAGTTTGCAGAGTCAAAATGGCAACAAAGCCATGAATGAGCCCAGTGCTCCCTGCTGGCAATGCAGTGGTCTGAGCTCTGGGTCTCCTCATTCTCTCCAGACTTACTTTGTATTAAGAATGTGGCCATGTCTGCCTGCCCAGTCCCCTTTGGTTATGCTTGTTTTGTGAGCCTTGTTCTTTGAACTTCCCAGGGACTCTATGACACCCTATGTTCTCATAATAAATTCGGTTTCTGTTAAATTAGCCAGTGTCCAACTCTGTTGCTGTCTACTAAGAACCCTAACTAGTGTCCTGTTTCACAGCTATTGCGGGAGAATTAAATGAGATAAGTAAAGAGCCTGGCACAGTGCCTGCCCCAGAGTAAACACCAACAAGTATTAGGTTTTTCCATGATTTAATACAGCGTTCCATTCTGAATTTTCCTTTAAAATCCTCTTGTTAATAAGAACCTTAATTTAGATCATGGATAACACGCATTTCTAACAATTAAATCTCTCACCATTGAGGTTAATATTCTGCATAATCACCCCAAGATGCAACAGAAAGTTTCCAAACTCATTTAATCATCTGGACTTTCACAAAATAAAAATATCTTAAGTCCCAAAAAGTTGTATACACACATTAATATCTAACGAAAAAAGGGGAGACTTCATCCCTAAACTTTACGCATCTCCTTCAAAGGTATTTTAGCCTGAAAGTTATTAAGGAGGAAAAAGAAGAGTAATGAGATTTATAGTATTGAGATACCTTCTGTGCCATATTTAGAAGATTTCTAATCAGTGAAACAATGGTCTTTCTAGAATTTGTGTTCTATTTTCTGCCAATAAAATGTAGCATCTCTTTTTACTTTTACTTCAGCTATGTATTTGTTTGAAAGCTTTATGGATTTTTCTATAATAGATCCCAAATTCGTCTTCAGTAGCACCTCAAAGTTTTTTTTTCTATAAACAGATACTTTGTTCAATTAATTTTGGCTGTAATATTTACTTTAATATTCTTGTCCTACATGAATTAAATATATCATTTCTCCACTCTGTTTCCTATATGCTTTAAAAGCTTCCATAAACACATGGCTATGTCTTACACACTTTGTTTGATAATGGTATTGAATCAAGATCTTTGTAGTATTAACTAGATCCCAGGAGAACAGTCTTGCCAATTCTTTTCTACCCATTATACTATTATTGTTATTATAACTTCCTTTTTTTAAGACTACGTTTTCTACCTAGATTACTATTCCTCCCACAAAATAATCTTTGTACTCAGAGTTATGAGACACTCTAATGGATATTTAAAGCCCAAGATTATACTGGTTAAGGAGTATTAACCAGTATAGATCTATCCACTGGATACACCACAACATGAGAAGTCAGATCTGGTTTAAATCCCAATTGCAATATTTTTTATTGTATGATTCCAGGAAAATTAATTTAAACTCATTGAATCTCAGCTTCTTTCAACTGTAAAATGGGGACGCTATGGGTAATATGTACCCTACCTACTCAGAATGTTACCTTGAGCATCAGATGGTAAGATATGTATGAGAGCAATTTGCTAAACTAAATAGCACTTCAAATTGCTTCTCTCCATGAAAGCACTTATCACAATGTCTGGTAATTATCTGTTAACTTGTCTGTCATCCCCTTCTAAATCCTTTCCTCCTTGAAGGAAAAATGAATGAATGAAAATGTAAATTACAAGTTCCAGAGCCAATAAGAATATTATACTACTAGAAATCTAAGAGATTTTCACCACTTGCTGTGCTTTTACAGTCTTACTACTTCTTGCTTAAATTTAGAACCAGTTTGTATAAACTCTGCTTCTCCTGTCTTTTTAATTTTTTCTAGTTGTTTTCCTAAATGTAAAATGAGAAAGAGTTGAGGAGAGAGCATGTGGATATAAAAACTTTGCTGTATAGACAATGCCACATTGTAGAGATGTTACCTGTAGCAAGTAACAGAAAGTGAAGTTTTCAACTTTGCTTGCTATTTAATTTGATTTCTTATATTCAACATGCTTTACAAATATTAATTAATTCACCCCTGTATAACTTTGAGAATCAAATAATTATCATTATTATAACTAAAGGCATGAGAGGGGAAATTCTCATTACAGTTAAAGACATTAGCACTACTGTAACTTAAAACAGGAGAGATGGAATCATTTCTGCTTTCTTGGTTATGAATTTTATTTCCGTTTTAATGTTTTAAAATGTGTTGACATCACTTATCACTTGGAATGTATAGAAAACATGTTATTTTTAATGGAGGATGTTAACTAACAACTCATCGCCTAACTTATTTTAGATTAAGTAGTGTTTCATCCCAGACATTGCAGGAAAATTGTTCTCATTGTTATGAACAAAGTCAGTGAAAATATAATCACTCTAATTTTTCCCTTTTGCTTTGGGCCAGGATTGGAAAAAAAGAGCCCTGGGAAGAATTTCTGTTAAGAAAATCCCTGTGTATTTTTGAGTGACATAAATTCAGGATCATGTTTTATTGAAAAACATAACTTCAACAAAAGTGATAATATGTGTCGACAGATGCCTTAGCTGCCAGATGTAAATAAACAAGAAGGTAGCACAATTATATGGAGATATAGCAAGTAAATCATCTTTCCGGACTTTCATTTATCAAATATTAATTGTATATATTTTATACCAACACTGTGCTAGACAGTAGAGCTCAGAAGAGCACAACTATTCTGAGAGCATCTTACGGATGCATAAAATTTAATGCAGTGATGGCTGTTACTCTCACAACTCAAAGCAGAGATAGAGACAATTTGCAAATCAAAAGTGGCCAGAAGTAGTTTTAGCAATCCCTTTCTACAAGTTCACTGGAGCAGAACTGACTTCCTCAAGTAGCACTAAGGTACATTCATGTTTGGCAGCAACATGGATGTAGTAGTTCTTGAAATAAGAATGAACTTAAAGGCGCTGTGCTCAGATACTGAACACTGACAAAAGTCATTATTTTTTTCCAAAGAAACACTCAGTTCTTCTACGTGATCGTCACCATCAGGAGGCCCACTAGAATTGGACACAGAAAAAGATCTCTAAGTCATTGTAATGTAGTGTAAGAAGTATGTGGTAAGAATAGAACCTGGACAAAGGTGTTATTGGCATATAATTTACATGCAGTAAAATTCACATACTTTAAAGGTATTTCTCAATGAATTTTTACCTTTGTATATACCAGTTAGACCACTTCCCAGTTCAAGATAGAAAACGTTTCCTTTATCCCAGAAGCTTTATTGTTAATTTTTCCAGTTTATATCTTTCAGAAGTAACCACCATTCTGATTCTTTTATAAGAGCTTAAGTTTGCTTATTATTGAACTTCAAAAAATTGTATTGATATATTACTAAATAGGGATTTTAATTTATGGCATATTTTCATATTAGATTTCTAGTACATTTGCTAATATTAATGGAATGGATTCAGTAATGTTCTACTAACCAATCCGTTCTTTTAGCATTTTAAATCATATGCACAATATTTATTTGTGCATCAATAACCAACACATTCTGAATCCAGGTGACAACTTCAGGCAAGAATATGCTATACCCCCATGGGGAGACTAAGTGAGCAGTGGTCATTATATAATGATGGGCTGCTCCTTGAACAAAGTCTCTTTGTGTGTCACGGTACTGTTCAGTTCCCAAAGTTCTTTTATAGAATTGTTTCATTTGACACTTAATGCAAGTTTGTAAGAAGACAGGAGTGTTTTCCTGCATATTATTGGGGATTATGAGTGGTGAGTTTCAGAGAAGTGACAGAGGTGGCACCCAAATGGAGTTTTATCTCTCTCTGCTATCCTACACCGCTTTCTTCTTACAATAATTGTGATCATGCTAAGAGTGGTTTATTGTAAACATTCCACATAAAAGCCCTTGATTTAGCTCTAGACCATGGTTTAGTTTTTTCTTAAAGATATGTTTATGGATGAATGAGCAAAGCAGGGGAATAGTCTGTTACTCTTAGAAGAAAATTAAACAATTAATGTTTTTAATTAAACAAAAAAGAGGTAATGAAGAAGGAAGGTGAGACTGAAAAAAATTTGAGCATCTGATTGCATTTCACAACTGCAAAATATGTTAAATACATTACCCTATAGTCAGCCTGCTTCCTAGTGATCTTCTCAGGATGAGGGATCAGGCCACCTTGTCACTGAATCCTTTTCCATGCTTTCAGAATTCTTTCAGAGCTCAGAGCCTTAGGTTTACAGCACATGTGGACTGAACCCATCTCTTAGAGGAATTTTATGTTCAGTCAATCTTAGTAGAAGTTGAGAACAGACTATATTACATTTTAACATTTTCTCTAGCTCAGGGTTTTATGATCCTTTGGAGATTCATAATTTCCAGTATCTATGACACTCCTTGGTATTAAGTTGAGTTTTTCTAATTTACTGCATCACACTAAATGGTGCCCTAGTGGTCTGAAAAATGAATGTGTGCACCCAACCCTAAATACTGTATTTAATACACTTGCCACTATCCCTTTCTTCTTTGCATATTCTCATCTAGGATTATCTCCTGTGAGCAGGAAAAAAATCTTTGTCAAAAGCAGTATCAATTAAATCCTGTGCTCATCATATATTAGTCACCAAAGCTTAGACCTCACTTTCTGCATTATAGAAAGAGGAAGAAATTATATAGACCTTCTAAGGTGTTAAATTACTTAAGGTAAATAAAACTTAAAAAGAATATTTGGAACCTATAACAAGATATTAATTATATACGTATACATACTACTTATACACATATATATACTAATTATATATATTCCAAATACTAATTATGTATGTACACATATGTGTACACACACACACACACACACACACACACACACACATATGTTTGCTATATGGCTTGCTCTCGGTTTTTTACCATGGCATAGTATAATACCCTCCTAATTGGTTTTCCCCTTTAATTTATGATTAAAGTGCAAAATACGTTGTAAAAATGCAATTGTCCCACTTCCTTATCTTTGATCTTTACCCCCAAACCCTACAGTGTTAACTCCCATTTGCTCAGCATGGCCAACAAATCCATCAGTATCTTGCTCAACTTACTTCCCAAATCGATCCTGTAGCATCTCACACCATCAGTCATCCCATCTGCAAATATCTTTGACTGAATCTAACTATTGGTTGTTTCTTAAATAAGCTCTATATGTGGGCCTCTGACACCATTACCTCCTGCCTCTGAGATGCTTCACCCACTTTTCCACATCATAAACTGAGACATCTTTCAAGTTTAGATAAAATATTACCCTCCTAAAACTCAGGCAAGCATTCTCTTCCAGGTTTCCATGGAGTGTTGTCAATTTTGCTGATACAATGTTTAAGTAATTAGGTAAGAGTTAGTTGTTTATGGGTGCACAGCTCTTGACAGTGAGAGACATATGTCATCTTCCTCAGAAAATAGTGTCGGAATTGACCCTATGTCAAAGATGTTAGTCTCCCTTCTGTGCAGGCACAGTATATTTAATATACTTTTGTTTTAACTAACTTCATTCTTGATTTACTTTTCAGTTTCTTAATTTCCCTTCTAGTTCCAACTCTCTGAACTCAAAGACACTGCATCTATTTATTTATTTATTTACACATTCATCAGCAAGTCTAGGGCTTGACACAGAGGAAACACACAATTAATGTTTGATCTTTTTCATTTTTTATTTGCAAAAAAATAAAATTTAGCAAATCCCTTATGTGAAATTGTGTACTATTAAGTGACTGCATTGGATCATCCACATCTACTGGTTTAGTGTCAAAAAAGAAATAATTTATCCTAAACAGTGTCCTGGAGGAATACAAATGAGCCTCCGAGGAACTATTTCCTTGTTTACTCCTTCTCTCCCTTGTATTTGTAGCATCCGCCTGTCAATTGTGCATGCATGTCACTTTATATACTGGCAAGCATTGTCCTTACCTATCTGAAACTTGATATGACCTATTCGGCATGACTGGCATGGTTACCATTTTGTGTCGTTGTCATTCTCAGCTTACTGGTGTCTTCTGTCAGGCATTTTGAGCGGTGCAAGAGATGAAGTCAGTAAATTTATATCTCTGCCTTTATTTTTACATTTAGACCTTTCAAACTCTTGAGTGGTGCCTGACTTATTATCTGTGTCATTCCATACATTACACATGTTCCAAGCACTTACTTCATTTTTTGTTGCTGTCTCAGACTCTTATTAATATTGTCACTCAGGGACAGTGAGCTACAGTACTAAAGTACTCATTGTATTATTTCAATTTGTATCATGTATAGAAGCTAAAGTACAATAGATTATCTACACTAGCCCACTCTCAGCTACCTAATGGAGATCCCCAAAAAGAGTGGCATATATGAACAGAAATAGTGACACTGGAACAGTAGCCGGGAATTGGTGAATTATGCTCACTCTTAAACACATCATGAGACCAGCCCCAAATATTCCCCATCTGTTTTCATAGAGGCTTATAAATAAGAGAGAATGTATTTTAAATTTATATAAAAATAATGTATATTCCATGTCCAGCTCTGTAAGGAAATGGTTATTGTTACTCAACAATCATATAAGCCTTCCTTTTTTAAAAATTCTTTCCTTCTTTTTCCCATTCTATTCCTTTCTCCTTCCATTCTTTTATCCTCCATCTTTTTATTCTTATTTCCATCCTTTCCTGTTTCTTCTTATTTTTTCTATATCGCATATTCAATAATATTCTTTTTAGTGAAAGGTATCATACTATGACCTGCAGGAAATACTGATTTAAATAAAATTAACCAACAAACGAAAAAACTTTGTCCTTCAAGAAATGCTATCTAGTATAAATGCATAAGAGTGTATGTGGGTAGCAGATGGCTTTCTTGGAAGGAAGTGAGAGGTAAAACAAGAAATATAGCTGTGATAATAATCATAATATATAGTGGTTAACAGAGACTTACTATATATCGAGAATTGTTCCAAGATTTGTTTAATTTGAGTTTTGTCTTCTTATGCAATGATCTTTGCGTGGAATGGTTTCATTTTTAACATGTTCCTGTAATATGTTTCTGTGTATATACATTTGTGTTTGTTTTCCATCATATCATGCATCACATATGTATGTGTATGTATCAGTTATGAAGACTATAACAGAAAAAATGAAAATTGGATTTTAAATTTGTAAATACATATAAAGTAGAGATGCACCAAATAAATGTGTGGCCAAATGCTAAAAAAATGTTCTAATCACTGTACATGTATTATATATTTAATCATCACAGTAAAAAGACTTTATTAGAACCATCAAAGAGATAAACTGAGGGTTGTATGGCCTTAGATTGGGAGGAATTACTTAAGGATATGAATGTGAAATATTTCAGCAAAGATATAACATCCAAATCTGGAATAAAGGGATTAATTATTTTGTTCTGATAAAGAAGGAACAGGTAAGGAGCTGGCTCCCAAACTAGACAGTACATTTTTGTCACTTGGGAATTTCATATAGAGATCTAAATGCTTCTGAATCAGAATCTTAGGGGGATTCAGTACTGAGGAGCACGGATAGAGGCCATTTTAATAAATGGACTCAATAACGCACAAATCTACAAGTCAGTGATATTTGCAAGCCTCTGGATTATGAAATAATCTTACATGAGGCTTGGCACAGGCTGGAATCATAATTAGTTGGAACGGAAGGCCCTTGAAGTACATATAAAGGAGAAATGGTTGATATATCTGAAAAAAATAAGTAATTATCAAATAATGAGTTTCTTGAGCATAAATCCACTATTTCTGGTACTTATTTAAAACTTTTTTTTTGAGATCCAAATTGCTGTTGAAGGCTTTATGAATCAAGCAATGATCAAGATAGATATTTACTCTTGTGAGGTTTGCATGCTAGTTTGGACATATGAATAATAAGCAAATTTAAAAAAAAGGATTATCTCAGATACTGAGTGCTATAAAGATTGAATCAGTCATGGGATAGGGCAATCGGAACAGTATTGCTTAGAAAGACCTTAAAAATGAGAAGGAGCCATTCATAAGAACATATGGTGCAAAGAATATTCTAGGGAGGAGAAGAGCAAATACAAGAGGTCCTTAAGCAGGGACCTAGTTGGCATGTTTGAGGAAGAGAAGTTATTAATTCCATTATTAATAGGCCACTATGAAATATATTAATGGAGGTTAACATTATTGTACTTAGAAGATCACTTTTGGGGCAATATAAAAATTGTAGACTGTAGGGAGGATACAGGAAAAGTCTAGATTAAATTTATTTGCATTAACCAGCATAAAAAGTAATAGAATACTCCCTCAAAAAATGACCCTAGGGATGACCAAGAGATTGACAAGCATTTTGAGACATATTTTGGAGACAGAACTAAGAGGACTTGGTAGTTGACCTTGGCACCATGAGCTACCACAGTAAGGAGAAAGTCAAAACTCAGTTCAAAATTTTGAGTATGTGTGATGTTACTTAACTACTGAATGTAAGATTTCAAATGCAGATAGAACATTTGAACAGACCAATTGTCAGCCAAGAAATTGAATCAGTAATAAAAAAAATCCCAGCCAAAAAAATATTCCAGGACAGATGGCTTCTCAGGGGAATTCTACCAAACATTTAAAGAAGAGTTAATTCCTATTCTTCTCAAACTATTCCAAAAAAAATAGAAAGGAAGGAAAAGTTCCAAATTCATTCTATGAGGCCAGCATTATCCTAATACCAAAACCAGATGAAGACACCGCACAAAAAGAGAACTATAGGCCATTATCACTGATAAACGTGATGTAAAAGTCCTCAACAAAATATTAGTGAAACGAATCCAACAGTACGTTAAAAAAAAAATCATTCACCACAATGAAGTACAATTTATTCCAGGATTGGAAGGGTAATGTAATATTCACAAATTAATCAACGTGATACAGCACATCACTAAGGGTAAGGATAATAATCATATGATCATTGCAAATGAAGCAGAAAAAGCATGTGACAAAGTACAATATCCATTCACAGTAAAAACCCTTAACAAAATAGGTTTAGAAGGAACATACTTCAACATAAGAAAGGACAACTATGAAAAACCTAAGGTTAACATTATCTTCAATGGAGAAAAACTGAGATCCTTTCCCCTAAGGCTGGAGACAAAGATGGCCAATCTCACCACTTTTACTCAATGCAGTACTGGAAGTCCTTGTTGCAGCAATCAGACAACAAAAAGAAATAAAAGGTATCCAAATTAGTAAGGAAGAAGTAAAACTTTCATTATTTGTTAATTACATGATTTTATATATACACATCCAAAAGACTCCACCAAAAATCTGATAGAACTGATAAATGAATTTAGTAGTAAAATCAATCTACAGAAATCTGTTGTATTTCTATACACCAAATAATGAAGCAGCAGAGAGAGAAATTAAGAAAATAATCTATTTACAACTGAATAAAAAATAATAAGATACTTAGGAATAAATATAACCCCAAAGGTGAAATACCTGTACTCTGAAAACTATAAAATACTTACAAAAGAAATTGAGGATGACACAAAGAAATGGAAAGACTTTCCATTCATGGATGAGAAGCACAAATATCATTAAATTGTCTACACTACCCAAAGCAATCTACACATTTAATACAATCCATATAAAAATACCAATAACATTTTTCACAGAGTTACAACAAACAATCCAGCAATTGCACTACTAGATATTAACCCAAAGAATACAAAAATACTAATTCGAGGGGATATATGCACCCTGAGGTTTATATCAGAATTATCTACAATAGATACATTTATAATACCTTCATGGCCTACATTATCTACAATAACCAAATTATGGAAACAGACTATGTGTCCACTGAATGATGAATGGATAAAAAAAGAAGTGATATATATATATATATATATATATATATATATACACACACACACACACACACACGGAATATTATTCTATGAAAAATGAAATCTTGATGTTTGCAATGACATGCTTAGAGCTAGAGAGTAAAATGTTGAGTGAAATAAGTCAGTAAGAGAAAGACAAACACCATAGGATTTCACTCATATATGGAACTTAATAAACAAAACAAACAAGCAGAAGGAAAAAAGAAAGAAAGAGGAGAGACAAAGCAAGAAACAGATTCTTAACCACAGAGAACAAACTGATTGTTAGCAGAAGGGAGGTGAATGGGTATATGAGTGAAAGATGGTGATGGGGATTAAGGAGTGCACTTGTGATGAGCGCTGGGTGATAAAAATTTTAAAAAATGAAAAAATGATAAAAAATAGTAAGGATATTTTAAAAAGAAGGCCAATGGAAAGGTATTTACGTATTTGGTTCTGATTATATTAACATCACTCTTTGAGAGTTGGGAAACTTTTTACTGCTTTGTGATGGATTTAAAACTTGCTTCAGTTCAGAGCAAGCTGGTTAATATATACGCCTTATTAGACAAATCATCATTCAATTTGTCTGGGTATTGTATTCATTAGGCTTTACTTTTATTTGACCTGAAAAGGTACTGAATTGGAAGATTGGAAATCCTATATGTTTCTAGCTCTAATTGTGCAATCTTGAACACATCATTTTTCAAATTTTCAATATTCTAATTTTAAAAAGAGGAATGAAAAAGAAGTCTTGATTTATTCTAGCTCTAAAAATGTATGATTTTTTTGTCGTTTTGATATTTTAGTTAACCTATGAAAAGTCTTTTTCTTTAATGTTCTTTAAGTAGAAATCAATTGCCATTCCTAAAGCATTTATATATTCTCTACATTTAGTGAATAACTTCTCTCAACAATGCCCAAAGACATAGAACTAAAAATTAGAGTTAATGACTAAGAAGAGATATTCATGTGGCTACTCATAGCCATTGTGTATATTTTAAAAATATTTTGATTAATATATAATAAATTTTCATCATGGGCAATCAGTAGTAGAGTTAAGATGTATAATCAACATCAGTGTTATACGTAAATGCTTCATACAGGCTGCTCATAGCATTTCTCAAATATTTAAGCCAATACCCTGTCTCTGGTAATATGTGTTGCCCCACCCAAAATTCATATAGTAAAACCTAATCCCCAATGAAGGTGTTAGAAGGTAGGAGCTTTGCAAGGTGATCAGGTCATGAAGATGAGGCCATCATGAATGAAATTAGTGCTCTTTGAAAAACACTTCCAGAGAGATCCCTCTCTCTTCCAACGTTTGAGGACACAAGGGAAGAAGGCAGCGGTCTGTGAACCAGGTAGTAGGCTCTCACCAGATACCAAAACTGCCAGCACCTAGATTTGGACTTCACAGCCCAAAGAACTACAAGGAATAACTTTTTGTTGTTAGAAGCCACCAAGATTGTTGTATTCTGTTACAGCAGCTCATGGAGACTAAGACATCTGGTTATATATTTCTTGCAAGTTGTGACAGTTTGAGGTGACACTGTTTAAAAAAGTGATGTTCTTTGAAAATGCTGGAAGAAAGTGTTTTGTAATGGTTGAATATCAGAACAGGATATCAAAAATGTTTTTATTTGCCTCTAAATTCTAAGACCTTGTTTAGCAAAAACTGTATTATGCTGGTACAAGACAAAAAATAACTTTTGTGAAAGAAAAAGTTGAGCCTAATTCTAAACTCTGCCAAATACCTTGGGCAAACCATTTATGAGAAAGCAGTTCATTCTCCATAAAGGTAAACTAAGGATAATTGTACCTTTCCTTTACCAACTGCACGGTAAAATTAAGAGGTTTAACTATTCAATCTAGTGCTTCAAGGTCCAGAGAACAACACTAGTAAGTATAATGGACCATCATTAACTGGGGCCTGTGGCATGTTATCTTAACCTTTCTTACCTTTGCTTCCTCATCTGTAAAATGGGGAACTAACAACCCCCTGCCGTACGTAATTATTTTATAGGTGGACTAATTAGTAAATGATGGCTTTATAAAGACTCACTGAGGGGGGTATCACATTACTGACTGAAGAATCCACAAGAGACTATAGTTTTGTGAGTAAAGGCCCAGACCCATCTTTTGAAATAGGTGTGTTGTATCCTATAACAGTTAATGGCTATACTTCTTAGTATTCAGCAATTTAATCTTTATGTATTTTACATATCTAACTCTTAGCACGAAAATTCCTGAAAACATGTCTCTTAGCCTTCATTCTGTATGAAACATTTTTTCTGTATCTTCAATATATCTTTCAGCAGCAAAATTACAAGTTAAATATGAGTTCTTAAAAGATCTCATCACAAGAGAAAAATTATAACTATGTATGGTGACAGATGCTAACTAGACCTATTGTGGCGATTACTTTGCATATATTGCAATATGCAAACATCAGATCATTATGTCATACACCTGAAGCTAATATAATGTTATATTTCAATTATACCTCAATATTTTACTCTTTTTTAAATTTTCTTAATGTTCACTTATTTTTGAGAGAGAGACAGACAGACAGACTGCGAGTGAGGAGGAGCAGACAGAGAGAGGGAGACACAGAGTCCGAAGCAGGATCCAGCTCTGAACTGTCAGCACAGAGCCCATTGCGGGACTCAAATTCACTAACCACAAGATCATAACCTGAGCTGAAGCTGGACACCTAACCGACTGAGCCACCGAGGTGCCCCATTTATAGCTCAATTTCTTTTAAAAAATGATTTCCTTGAATCTTATATTATTAGTAGTATTTAAAATTTTTTGCTTGTTCCTCCAATTCAGAAATTGCATTACTAAATTACATTTTCTAACACACATTTATATTTATTAATGTGAATCAAAGAGTAATAACAATATTAAAAGTAATAATAAGAGTTTGAAGCTTGTATATATTTATCATAATGTGTTGTATTATATATTAAACATCATATTTTAATTTTAATTATGAAACATCAAGCAAACAAGAGTATAGAACTAAAAGTCATTCATACACAGATGGAGTAAATGTTTATATTCTGCCATGGTAAAAGTATTTTTTGTTTCCTCTTCACATATATCACTTTTTTTAAGTTTATTTATTTATTTTGAGAGAGACAAAGACAGTGTGAGTGGGGGGAAGGGCAGAGAGAGAGAGGGAGAGAGAGAGAATCCCAAGCAGGATCCATGCTGCCAGCACAGAGCCCAACATGGGGCTCGAACCCATGGAACCGTGAGATCATGACTGGAGCCAAAACCAAAAGTGGGATGCTTAACCGACTGAGCCACCCAGGCACCCCATAAATATATAACTTTTAAGTGAAAATTTCTTCCACATATTAAAATGACAAAAATAAAATCTTCCTGATTTTTGAATTTTATTTCAAGATAGCTAGACATGTACATTCTTTAAAAGATCTGTTATGCTAAGTAATTACATTATTTAGTATATAGGATATCTGTTTCTCTGTTTTCCTAAGATTATAAACCTACAGGAATGTGAATTTACATTAAGTTTACTAGTATAAATATCCAGGA
Source organism: Panthera pardus (assembly GCF_024362965.1). Taxonomy (NCBI): domain Eukaryota; kingdom Metazoa; phylum Chordata; class Mammalia; order Carnivora; family Felidae; genus Panthera; species Panthera pardus. The sequence goes on from NW_026527002.1 coordinate 31,647,741, forward strand.
AAAACTTAATAATTGGATTCAACTTGAGCGGCATTTAACCTTTTATGCCTCTAAATAAAACAGCCCACATTTATTTTCTTTCACATTAGGCTTGATTATGTAAAAAACTGGTTAAATTTCAAGAGTGGAAATCATGTTCCAAAACTTTTGTTTTGGCCAGAGCATGAAATTTCCACATTTTGTTACACCTTGTAGGGATAGATTCGCTTAGGATGAAATTTGGTTCTGCAGGATTCCTGTTGTGTTTTGACATTCACAATTAAACACTTCCATACCACCCTAATTACATGCATTGGCTATAGAGACAGAAGTAAGATATTTTTTTTCCATTTACGCTGAGTCAAACTGGCATAGTAATGAGAAAATCTCACTAGGATGGGAGGCCTTCATGTTGAGCATGTTCTTCAACTATTCTTAAGATAGTTTTCAGCTGATGCTAAAACAATGTTTACCTGGGGTAAAAAACAACAGCTACAGTGTCCTATTTGCTCCATATCCCACAGAGCTCATCAAAAGAGCTTCTTTTGAATTAGTTCAACAGATTCAGAAGCAGGAAAGAAATAGTCCCTAAGATACCACAAAGTACATACATAGTACACACTCTTACTTTTTAAATCTTATATTTTGTCAAGTAACTAGTTTGAATGATATTGCTATATCAAAAAGAACAGATCAATGCTGCTTACTATATCAGAAATATAGTACTATTTAATTTTTAACAAATAATAGTTAAATTAAATATTTCATTCAATTTTAAGATTTTGCCTCCAGGAATAAGTCATTCTATTTGACCCATCATTACTTTCATGTAGGTGAAAAGTTTTTTTCTGAGATCAGGATACTAATATACTTGGTTACAAGAAACAGAAAATGATTCTCCGGGCACTTGGGTGCCCAAATAAGCGCCAGACTTTGGCTCAGTTCATGATCTCATGGTCCATGAGTTCAAACCCCACATCAGGCTCTGTGCTGACGCTCAGAGCCTGGAGCCTGCTTCAGATTCTATGTCTCCCTCTCTCTCAGCCCCTCCCCTCCTCATGCTCTGTCTCTCTCAAAAATAAATATTTAAAAACAATTAAAAAAAAAGAAAATGATTCTGGTTAGGTTAGTCAATGTGTGTATTTGTGTGTGTGTGTGTGTGTGTGTGTGTGTGTCTCATACACCAGAGTGGGGTGTTATAAAATGTAGAAAATTAATGAACAATAAAGTACTGGCAAAAGCTTAGCAGACACTCAAATATTTTATACATTACAGAACAGGATCATTTCATTGGGGAGAAGGGTAATTACCAATGTGCAAAAAATATTCAAATGTCTACTCATTATCTACTTGCTTATGTGAGGGTATTTTTTCCTATTTCTTAAATGAAAGTTTGCCTTTTTGCCAAGTTTATGTGTTCAGTTAATATCTGCAGAGGTCAACCTCAGTGTTAAATAGCCAAAGTAAACTGGTCTTCAGAATATCAGATCCAGTTATTTCAACTTTGCAACCAATTACAAGATTAGATCAACTGCACAATTTCATCAGAGTTTAGCAATGAGGATAAACTACACTTGGCTTATATATTAGGAGGATATATTTATATATAGCTGCAGTGTTCTATTTTATTTCTAGCATGAGCTTCAACTGATCCATACTGTAGTTTTTAATAGTAAGTGGAGATTCTATTTTAAAAGTAGCATTGTATTGCCTTGTTACTTCCAGAAATATCTTTTTTATTAAAAGCATAAACATTGGAATCAGATTGATGCAGCTTCTCTTAAGGCAATGCTTCAATTAATTCCTCTTGTGTTTGCTTCTGGATCCCTTTGCACCTGAAGTTTACTCCACCAGAAACAGAGTTGTCCTATAATCATCTTTAATGCTTTGCAGCATTCTCCTGCAGATTTGAAAAATTCTACTGGAATTTTTATTCTATGTATCTGATGTCATCTTTCATTCATCTTCCAGAAATCCCACATACTTTCGTATAGGAGACTTTCGGGTTTTCTAGCATTGTTAAGACTTTCTCTAACTATCTCTTTCTCTTTGTCTCTGTCTCTCTCTGTCTCTCTGTCTCTCTGTTTCTCTGTTTCTGTCTCTCTCTCTCTCTCTCTCTCTCTCTCTCTCTCACACACACACACACACATTACACTCGGTGGGAGAATAGAAAGAAGGTGGTCATGCATATGCATATTTAGTTTGTTGTGTTACTCAAATTTCAGTTGATTATTTTTTATGTCAGTATAAAAATATGAATGTTATAATTTAGATATTTGACAGTCACAGAAAAATCAAGTTTAAGTGTGGAATCGCATGCTCAAATATGTATATTAGAAAGACAAATCTGGCAAATTTTGAAGGTTAGTTTGAAAAGCTTCAAGACTATAGGAGGAGAAGTAGATGGCAACTCTTTAAATAATTTAAATGGGAATTATTAGGGCAAAGTTAAGGTAGACGCTCTCATAAAGAAGAGACATATAGAAGATACACTGCACGTTTTGGAGGCACAGGGCTCCTTAATCGGATGTGGAGATGAAAAGAGAGGGGGTAGTTTGCAATGTCTTCTGAGTATCTCTTTTAGGTCAGAGAGTTGCTAGAGATGCCATTCACTTAGGTAGGAAATATAAAGAAATGGATCAGGTCGAAAGGAAGTGTAAACTTCATTTTGGCCCTTGAATGATTAGTTTAGAGCTCGGACTCAATCCCTGGGATGGAGACTTTGATTTAAGAATAATCAGGATATAGGCGGGAAAGTCAGAGGAAGCTATGAAATTGCATTCAGAGTTCAGGTGGAACACCCAAGACAAAATGCTGGAGGAAAATAAGTAATGGTTAGATAAAGAAGAAGAGAACAGAAAAGATATCATCGTAAAGGTGAAGTAAGACAGTGAGGACATGAGAGAATGATGTCATGGGATAAAAAAGCAAGAGAAATTCACCCAGAGAGTGGAGAGCTCTGTCGAGTCACATAGAGAGGAAAGCCAACCAAAATGAACACTTTGGATTTGAGAATTAGAAAGCTGGCTTTCTTTGGTAGAACATTTGAATTGCACGGAAGAGTCAGGTCGCAGAATGAGGGAGTGCGCAAGTATATAGAATTCAGATAATGAATTTGAGGAGTTTGAAAAATAAAAGGCAAGCATTGAAACTACCAAATTATATTTGTGATATATAAAAATAAATATATAAAATTATCACTAACTACACCACGTAAAAATTAAATAAACACAAAATAAACACAAACACCAATACATTAAAATAAAATAAATATAAATAAATATAAAATAAAAATAAATTTGAAAAAATGAAAAGCAGAATTTCTAGTATTTTTGAAAAGAGAAATCCAAATTTAAACATCAAATGTTAATAATACTTTTCCTGGAATTTGATTTATTTCCAGAATGAAGTTTTTTGGGAGAATAGAAATAAATCTGGAGTATCCACTACTGTTAGTCTTACAGAAAGAACACTCGTCTATACAATATGAGATAAGGATTTCAAGAAAAATATAGAATGTCTAGTAAAATGTAGCAACAGTGACATTGATTGGCTTTGAATTTGGCTAGTGTATCACTTATCCATTATCATAATAATGCTGCATAAATAAACAACCACAAATTTCCATGGCATATGCTAATAAATGTTCCTTTCTGCCTATAAATCTATAGGTCAGCTGGGTGATTCTGCCAAAGGCCTGGCATGACTCATCTCAGCAGAGCTGGCTCATGGGTCTTTGGTCAACTGGTGGGTCAGCTGGATGCCGCTGGGTCTAGAATGGCCTCAAATGTGTCATTATAATCTCCTCTATATGCACCTGTCATATTATTTTGACAGCCTAGTCTAGCTATTTCCCATGGCAACCACATGGAGGGAATACAAAGCAAAATGTACAAGAGTTTTTCCAGTCTGTTTCACTCAAGTTTGTGAACTATAATATTGACCAATACAAGTCACATATACAAGCTGAGTCAGTACGAGAGGACATTAGCAAATGGCATAAAAATAAGAAGGTGTGGAAAACCTGGGCAGCTAGTATAATATATCTGCCTCACAGGACCCTGCATACACTAGTAATAACACAAAAAAAAGTCTTTGGGAATCCTTGAAAAACAAAGGCTATCAAATAATTAGTTTTAGCAAACATAATAAGCAAAAAAGAGGCTGTTAGCACCAATCCGTACAAAAAAAACAGGGGAGGGGCACGTAATGTATTAAAAAACAGTATACCTGTTTGACCCAGGTCACATTCCTATGAATATTTATTTTTTATAAATAAAGCCTAATACAATCTGTACAAGGTACAAAGGCTTAGCTAGAAAATCCATTTAAACATTGGTTTTAATTTTTTAAATGAGGAAAATATATCCACAGTAGTGGCTTGATTACTGTTTTGATTAAGTAAATTATGGTATATACATTGTGAAAGATCCCCAAGGACTACAAATTTCCCTCCCTTATCCTTACAAGGTCTTATTCCCCCATTGTTCTTCTCCACCTCTCTTGTTAAACCCAAATAGACCACCAATGGCTGGTACACGCTGATCATTGTCTTACTAGCCCAACATCCTCTCCCACAGCCAATGCAGCTTTGACCATTACCAATGTGTCTTATAAAGTCTATAAACTCCTCATTTCTCCAGAACATTCATCTTGCAGCTTCTCAGATTGGTACACTTTAATAAATGCATGAAATAATGTTCTTGGTTGTTTTTTCTCCTTCCACTGTACACTGAAGGAACATACATCTATTTTAAATTTTATCATAGGAGATATTTAATAGCATCAAAGATTTGACATATTATATGAAAAACAGTGATTTCAAATAGATTAAGTAATACAAAATGAAATACAAAGTATGACCTCATTGTGTTTTTTTTTTTTAATGTTTAAAATTATTTTCTTGTGCTGGCAGCACAGAGCCCTTTGAGGGGTTCGAACTCATGAGCCATAAGATGATGACTTATGCCAAAATCAAGACTCAGGTGCTGAACCGACTGAGCCACCCAGGTGCCCTAACCTCTTTGTATTTTAAAGTTAATTTGTATACCTAACTACATACAAACATATTTTTACCCATGTGTGTAAAAATATGATAGATACCATAATATATGATAGATATCTTTATAATTTTTTTAATGTTTACTTATTTTTGACAGAAGGAAAGACAGAGCATGAGTAGAGCAGGGGCAGAGAGAGAGGGAGACACAGAATTTGAAGCAGGCTCCAGGCTCTGAGCTGTCAGCACAGAGCCCAACGCGGGACTCAAACTCACAAACTGCGAGATCATGACCTGAGCCGAAGTCGGACGCTCAACTGAATGAGCCACCCAGGGGCCTCTATGATAGATATATTTAGCAGATAACAGGTGATTGCTTTCATTTTCATTCGTGGAATTTCTAAGTCTCCTCATGCATATAATGTTTTATAGTTAATCACACACGCACACACACACACACACGGAGATAAATGTTCTGAATACATAAAATAATATCTTAATTTTAAAAATCTACTTACTCCAATCCATCAGGCATTTATGCTTACATGGATGTTAAGACATTATTTAAAAAACATAATTTATAAATACATATATGATTGAAAGTATTTAAAATCAAACATGGAAAGAAATGAAGAGTCTGAAATATTTAAAACACAAGTTTAATATCATAATAACTAATTGTACAACTCTATTTCCCTACTCTTGAAATTCAATAATATATCTTTTTTCATGGTAGGGATCAAGCTTCAAATATCTTTTCCATGAGGTTCATTCACATTTGATATTAAAAATATGTTTTACCTTCTAGACTTAAGCCAGAATATTGAAACATTTCATTCTCTTTTATCCCACTAGTGGGAGAAAATATTGTTTTTTTTATTTCTCAAGGAAACAAATTTCAGCATTGGTTGCAATTTTTAAAATGAGAAAAACTATATCTACAATTGTGAACTGAGACACATAATGAACAGTGATGCCCCCAAGTTAATCAATTTCTATATAACCTATTTCAGACTGACCCATATCCAATTGGATATAGAATGAAGCATTAATAAAATTTCTACACCCAGATAATCAATAACTGGCAATACCACACAAGGCCACACTTCTCCAAAGTTTTTAGAGCCAAAATGAATATATGTTAAGTCTTTCATTTCAGACTTCGGAAAACATTGTATTAGGCACACAGTTAAATTAATGGAATAAAAAAAAATCCAGCCACCTGTAAGTACAAACTGCAATGATCTCCTAGTTAGGAAATGGCTTGAAAGTAGTTTATAGCAGCACTCTCAACAATAGCCAAATTATGGAAAGAGCCTAAATGTCCATCCACTGATGAATGGATAAAGAAATTGTGGTTTATATACACAATGGAGCACTACGTGGCAATGAGAAAGAATGAAATATGGCCCTTTGTAGCAACATGGACGGAACTGGAGAGTGTTATGCTAAGTGAAATAAGCCATACAGAGAAAGACAGATACCATATGGTTTCACTCTTATGTGGATCCTGAGAAACTTAACAGAAACCCATGGGGGAGGGGAAGGAAGAAAAAAAGAGGTTAGAGTGGGAGAGAGCCAAAGCATAAGAGACTGTTAAAAACTGAGAACAAACTGAGGGTTGATGGGGGGTGGGAGGGAGCGGAGGGTGGGAGATGGGTTTTGAGGAGGGCACCTTTTGGGATGAGCACTGGGTGTTGTATAGAAACCAATTTGACAATAAATTTCATATATTGAAAAAAAAAGAAAGTAGTAATTTAGAATAGATGATAAAGTCCAGAGATTTAATTCTTGGCACCAGAAAATGGCTTTGAAATGCTCAGTAAGGCATGAGTACAACATGATCCAGTCACCTTGATCAACCGCATCTTTAGTAAATCAGGCATTGCAGAGTAGAGGAAGGGTAAAGAACACAACCCTGGTCAGCGTACTCATGATTCTAGCAATACCGCCCAATAGGGTCTCCTTAAATTCATGGATATTCTATATCTGCCCTGTTCAATATAGTGGCCACTAGTCACATATGACTACTGAAAGCTTGAATTGTGGCTTGTATGACTGAGGAAGAGAATTTTTTATTTTAAAAAATTGACTGAAATTTGTATTGTCACATGTGCCTAGTGGCTTCCACGTAGGACAGTTCTATAGTTCCATGTCTTGGGTTAGAATCTATACTCCCAACTCAGTCTAGTTCTTTCACTGGATGATAAATTTGGTAAAAAGTATAGAAATTAATCATAATGAGTTCTCTATTGTTCTTCTCCTATTGTGAGTTCGTGCTAGTGTATAATGTAAGAACATATCAGCCAACTTTTAAAGTCACTTGGATAAAAGCAAATCTGGGGAACACAAGCAGCTAGAAAAATACTAACTGGTTTGAGGGGATAAAAAATATTGGAGCCAATGAGTGGCACCTTACTACTCTTTACTCATTGTCTGAATGCATTGTTGCAAGGTCTAAGAATCTTCCAGATATATTTCTGGTGATGTCACTATGTGAATATATTTTAAACTGCTCAAGTTGAAGAGATAAATTATGTTAGTCTTGTTGACTCTTAAGTTATCATTCAATAGCGCTTGGCCTTGGTGTAATCTGGCTTCAGAGTTCTGCCCCAAGTGGGAAATGTTTATTTCTTGGATAGCACACAGAGCAGCTCTCGGCAGAAGTGATACAAAGCCAGAAACATAGTGGACTAACTTTGCTGTGTGTTTGGATTTACAAATAAAAATGTATTTCCAATGTTTTTCAAACGAGCAGTCCCCATGTGTTCAGCAGCCCTATTGCATCCTATAGATGCACTATAGGATGCATATATAAGCACTAGGAAATTTAGCTCCGGTCATTCTCACTAGCTTAAACCCTGCACGTGTTGACACTTAATGGCTGATCTAAAGGGGAAAAAATATTTACATCCTGCTAAATATTCAGTTAAATATTTCCTTTTGATGTCTTATTTTCTTCAACATGCTATTTTATTCAGTTATATTTGAAAATAGTTTCAAATGACACCGAAGTCAAACTTGTGGTCAAGTTTCTTAAAAATCTCTTTAGCAAGTTCCATGGAATAAGGTGTATAGACTGTTCTTGAAGTTTCCATTATGCTGTGAAATACTTTGATTGTAAATGCGTTTAGTTCTATTGTGAGCCTTCCAAATTAATTCTTTAACTTGGAAGCGAAAATAGCACCTCCAAAGAATCATGGCTTAAAGATTGAACAATTACCACATGATTAATATTTTCTTTGCCTGCAAAATCATCTCTAAGCTTCAGAAATGCACATGTTCTTTTGTTTTATTTCCCACCCTTCCCATTCTTCCTTGGATATTTGTTGTTGTTCTTAGTTCATGTTTCATTCTCTATTGTTATCAAACTATCTTTATATTACTTTCCAAAGACCAGCTCATTGCCAAGTCTTATCAGCTCTAACTTGATATCTTCAAACTTAAGACACTATTGAACAAATAAAATCAAAACAAATATTACAATTTAATAATTTTAGAATGTAAATATATATATGCACATATATGTATTAAAAATTAAGGAGGATCAATATGCTATTGAATTATTAATGACCAAGCCGGCTTAAGACTAATTTTTATACTACAAAGGAAAAATATGACCCCTTGCTATAATTGGTACTGGAATTTTAGCTTTTGTAATAGGTTTTTAAGGATATTAAAATAGTTTTAAAATGTTTGTTGAAGATGCTAATTATGTTAGTGGCTTTTTTCTCTAATGTTTTGATGTGCCTAAACAACAACAAAGTCTTAAGTCTTCTTGGCCATCAGTAATTCATTGGTGGCTATTAGATGAACTCAATATTTTTTTAAGTTTATTTATTTATTTTGAGAGAGAGTATGCCAGCAGGGGAGGAGCAGAGAGCGAAAGGGAGAGAGAGAATCCCAAGCAGGCTCCGCATGATCAGTACGGAGCCCTATCTGGGGCACAGACTCATGAACCATGAGATCATGACCTGAGCCAAAATCAAGAGTCGGACACTTAACTGACAGAGCCACTCAGGGGCCCCCGACCTCAACATTTTTTAAAATGTGTTTTATATCACAGGCTATACAATAATGCAATACTCCTTAGATGCAAACATAATATAAGCCCAAATCAAAAAAATATATGTGATATAAAATAACTGTTTTGTGATAAATGACAACAGTTTTTGTAAAATATAGGGCTTTGTAAAGATTATCCATATTCAGTTACAAAGAGGCAATATGTGAGTGAGGACTGAGGGGTATGATATTTGTCATTATTAAAATGACATTTTTTTAAATTTTTTTTAACGTTTATTTATTTTTGAGACAGAGAGAGACAGAGCATGAACAGGGGAGGGGCAGAGAGAGAGGGAGACATAGAATCTGAAACAGGCTCCAGGCTCTGAGCTGTCAGCACAGAGCCCGACGTGGGGCTTGAACTCACGGACTGTGAGATCATGACCTGAGCCGAAGTCGGACGCTTAACCGACCGAGCCACCCAGGCGCCCCTAAAATGACATTTTTAAAGCAGGATTCCTTTTATAGAATATGTAAATATATAAGGACTTAACATCTTTAACTTTTTTCCCCATTTTAACGCCCTCTACATTGCTCACCTTTAAAAAACTGGAAAATACTGGGGTGCCTGGGTGGCTCAGTCAGTTAAGCGTCCGACTTCAGCTCAGGTCATGATCTCCCATTTCATGGGTTCGAGCCCCATGTCGGGCTCTGTGCTGACAGCTCAGAGCCTGATGCCTCCTTCAGATTCTGTGTGTGTGTCTCTCTCTGCCCCTCCCCTGCTCACGCTCTCTCTCTCAAAAATAAATAAAAATACATTAAAAAAACAGAAAATACTTATTTTGCCATATTGAAAAATACAGGTAAATTACTATTTACTTTATTATTGGCTTCCAACTCACAACAAAGCTAGACTACCTCCTTTATACTGTATTTTAGAATATGTATGTAACATCAACAACTCCTTATAAACCTTCAAATACACCCAGAATTCAACCATTTTCTTATCCTCCACTGCCACCTCAATGCAAGCCACTATCATCTCTTTCCTGGATTACTGAACTAGTCTCCAAAGTTATCTTTTGGTTCTGCCTTTACCACCAACCTCTCCCCTAAATGGCCAAAATTATATTATCAATTTGGCAGCCAGGGTAGTTCTTTAAAAATGAGTTAGATCCTGTCACTTGTCAACTTAGATCTTTCTAATGACTCCCATTTCACTCAGAATAAAAACAAAAACCCTTATAATGACCCCCTGGGCCGTATGTGATCCATCTTCCACCACAATTTCTTGATCCTTCTTTCTACCTTTCTCACCTACTCTCACTATGCACCCAATATAGACTCCCTTCAAGTTTAACTGTCAGTCAGAAATGCTCACCAGGGGGAATTTGTGCTTGCTCTTCCCTCAGTTTGGAACTTCCTTCCCAAGCTACACACATCACTCCCTATCTTAGATCCTTGGGACTTTCCTTGCCTTCTCTAAGAGCATTTTCTGAATACCCCATTTAAATTGCGTTTCCCCAAATATCCTGCATTTTTCATCTTCTCTCCTGCAATAGGTTTCACAATCTGATACACCATATGTTATACTCATTCATTTGCTATCTCTGAAGTCTAGAATATTATTTTCACAAAGGTAGGATTTTTTGCCTATTTTGTTCACTGGATCCCACTGCCTACAACAAAATCTGTCACATATGAACAGGTAGTTCATAAGTAAGGAAATATAAATAGCCAATAATCATTTGAAAATATGCTCAACAGAATAAAGGTAATTGCAAATTTATAAATGAAATTTGTATTTTTCCATCAGATTGGAAAATTTAAAAAAATGTCAAGGTGTAGATTCTGAAAAGGTAAGAATTTCTCTAACATATTTCAACAAAATGATGGGTATCTTCTGTTTGTTAACTGATTCCACCCTTAGAGTGATATGGTGTTGACAGGATTTTCATGCTCTCTGTGGTGAAAGAACAAAGATTTTATTTGCACCCAAGGGAAAGACCAACACTAAGGAATGGAAATGAGTGTTGCAGGGGCTATTTTCCATTCCATTCTCCCCTTTTTCCCATCCTTCTTTGAGCTCCTGGGAAACCGGCCTGTAAAAGTTATACTAACTACATCCTTGACCCTTGAATTTCTAGTTGTTTTCAGCCAATGATGGAGTCCCAGCAGAAGATGAGAAAAAGGGAGAAGACTGAAGTCACCCTGTGTATGTTACCACGTCCCTTTTGTCATAATCTCTATTGGCTGACTGCTTCCATGAGGAAGGTTGCAACTCCCGTAGGGCAGTCTTCTTCACACGTTCCCTCTGCCTCTAGAGCCTTCTGGTCTAGAACTGGTAATTCCTTAGTGTTATTAGCATTAGTGGATTGTATCCCTAAATCCTGCCCACTCTTTTGTAATTGGTCTCTTTATAAAATTCTTCTCACATTTGATAACTTTCATGTGTCAGTGCTCTATGCTGGGAGCCTAACTTGTACAAAAAGCAATCTGACTGCACATTAAAACTAAAAATAAATGTAATCTTCACCAGCAACTCTTGAAAATATAATCTTTTCAAACAAAAGTACCAGTAGCTACAGAATGCTGCAGCATTAACTGTAATGGCAAAATAACAGAAAATAATCAGAATCCCTTTCTACGAGGGAACAGTTATATACATTACGGTGGGATCAAATTGAGGGTGTTAATGCAGTTATTAAAAAAGAATGAGTTAGAAGTGTATCTTAATTTGGAAAGATGACCATGATACATTTTAAATAAGAAAAATTAAGAGTCAAAGTAATTATTACATTTTTTTTAAAAAGCAATAAACCCCATATATGTGTATGGATAAAGGCCTAGGTAGACACCATAAAGCTATTAATATTAAAACGGCCTGAGGGAGAGACACTTAACATTTTTCTTTAAAATATTTGCATCTTTTCAAGATATAAAATGAACATGTATTACTTCTACTTTTAGAATTAAAAAATAAATGTAAAATGGTAAGAGTAATGAACATTGTAATATTCTACAAGCTGAGAGTTTGTTTCTACAAACAAACTACAATAATGTTTCTACAGGCTAAGAGTTTCTCTAATTCCTAAATCAGACTTTATTTATAAGCTCTTTTTTAACTCTCCTATAAACTCTGCAGAGAAATCAGAAATCTGCTTCACTGAGAGTAACAGGCCTCGGATGGAGTAAGGGGGCTGAGTGAAGACCTCTCTATTTTATTCCTTCCTCCCCTTTTTTGTGGGCTGACTCACACAGAGTTGAGGCCATCAGCTTTCCTCTGACTAACATGGTACCTGTATGGAAATACCAGATATTTTCTCTTTTTTTCTTTTTTTTAAATGTTTATTTATTTTTGAAAGAGAGACAGAGAGAGAGACAGACCACACGCATGGGAGGGGTAGAGAGAGGGAGACACAGAATTTGAAGCAGGCTCCAGGCTCCAAGATGTCAGCACAGAGCCCAACGCAGGCCTCAAACTCACGAATTGTTAGATCATGACCTGAGCTGAAGTCACACTCAACTGACTGAGCCACCCAGGTGTCCCAATTTTCTTTTGCTTTAGCATTCCTTATGACTATGTACTGTGTTGCAAAAGCAATTGGAAAATATTTTTTTCATTTCCAATTAATTACAGAAATGTTTATATTATATGGAATACAGTCAAAATCTTATGGATGCAAATCTTGCCTTTTACTTAATAGCTCTAACTTATATAAGCTGTTCTCAGATAAAGAACATGTGTTAAGGAAATAAATTTGATATTAAAGCAAGAAAAGTTCAAAATGTTAGAGTAGAAACCCACTGTAACTTAGATGCTGTGGAGGAAAAATCTAAACCTGATTAATTTTATCCTGTTCATATTTTTATTTCAGAAGGAAAAATGGCCCATAGTATATACAGATCTATTTAAAATTTAGGCTTCAAAGGGAGTTCTATGTGCATGGAATCTCTCTTGGAATTGGAAAAGTACCCCACAAAATAAGTATGCCACCTAAGCTGCCTCAGGCTCATTTCAAATTCTTCATTCCACATTCCAAAGGCATCAAAATAAAACATTAAAAATTGTTATAAATTGTTTAGAGTATGACCTAGATAGATGATATAGTCTCAGTTATCTGTGAAATTTACACAATAATGAAGTTTGTAGACCATTTTATTAAATACATTAAAACTTGCATCAGCAAAATGTGTTAAATGCATTTATAAATCAGATAAAATGCTAAGCCCTTGAATACAGTTATATGATAAAAACGTTATTAATAGGAAATGGAACTGAGTAGCTGCATAAATTAATCACAAATAGCTTACTGCAGGGCCTGAGGTTCATATCTAGACTAATAAGATGTGTTGAACAATTACTTTGGTTAGATTGCTGGAGTAAACAATGATGAAATGGATTTCACAATCTCAGCACTGATCTGTGTGTTCATAGTATTCTCACCCCCATGCAATAAATAGTCCCTGTTTGGATGACATATTTAAGTGAATGTTAGGACCTAAAAAATGTATGTGTCTGAAATGCCATTTTAATACCGCCAAATAGCTTAGAAAGCTTTATATCAAATATGTAAGTTTCATTTCAAATATAAAGTTTACATCAAATATCTTGTTTTTAGAATGCATGAATATAATATGGGACACCAAATATTTAACATTTTCATCTTGCATAGTAATTCAGACCAGATCTCCCACTTTCCTCATAATTCAGTAAAGACTACAAGCAATTTACATTGGAAAGGCAACTGTGCTATTCTTTAGTGCTTAAATGTGGATATTTCTATTGTACACATGTCTACTACAGGTCAATAAAATCTGATATTGGATAAAATATTTTCTGCTGAAACAATAAAAGATAAAATAACAAATATCCTAAACATTTGTAGACATGGGCACCTATCCATAAATTTTTACATATAGCTTAATCTGAGAAAAAGACCTTGAAAAGTAATGAAAATATAATTTGTTTTCTCAGCTATGGTACAAAAGCCAGATACAGGTTCTCTTACATTAGGAATAACATTTGTTTTTCTATCACCACATAGGGAGTTAGCTCAAGTAATTAGCCAGTCATTAAAGCACTCAGAGCACTAACCTAATAATAATCAGCAATGCTGCAACTTTCTAGTCTTGCAGCCTCCTCCTAGTACAAGTCTGGGTAATTAGTAACTCTGCCGTAAGCCTGATCGTTCATTTATAAGTGGGAAATAGCCAAACTATCTCTCTGTCTCTTCATCAGAAACACAACTGTGTAATAAGATTTCTTTTTACCCTGTATTCATACAACTACTGAAACTCTAAATCTTCTGTCGCACATTATTTCATTTGACCCTGGTCATTAGGAAAAGTAACCACACATTCCAGTTTGCCCAAAGCAGATTTGATTATAACTGCTAACTTGGTGTAATTATTAATAATGTACCATTTCATACAAATAAAGCTAAAAATAAAATATTGTAACTGTCCTGGGACCAAAAAAAAGGTCTATAAATATTTGTTCTTTTTCTATAAATGTTTTTATTATGAATTTAAAAAGAAGAAAAGGAACTGGCATTTTTCAGTGATCTGTGTGCTGCTAATGTGGGCTGGGAACACAATGCTTTGATTATTAAAACAAGTATCCTACATGCCTAGATATGTATAGCTCACTAGTAAAAAATCAGATTTTACAAATCAAGAAAATAAAATTTGTATCTAAAGAAAATTTATTTTTACATATGTGATTTTATTTTGCACAAAACCTGAAATATGTTAAAATCTAACTGTGGTAGATTTCAATGAACTTACTTTATTTTCTAAAACATTTTGTTATTTATAAGTAATCTCTACCCCCAATGTGGGGCTCAAACTTAGAAACCCCAAGATCAAGAGTCACATGCTTTACTAACTAAGCCATAATATTTGAGGTGGTTCACGTGTTTTCTAAGGTTGAATAAAAGTGCTGGTAAGTTGTTTCAATGTAAAAAAATAATAAATAAATAAATAAATAAATAAATAAATAAATAAATAACTTTGCATTTGGCTGATAAACTATATATTCACTCTACTGTAAAACTGAAAAGGTAGAGATTTATCCTTTCATTTTACAGTGATGAAATTTAAGACTCAAAGTTGTTAAGTTAATTATCTTTTATAACACTTAGACCTGGTCAATGCTTTTTCTGCCACACCTTTCTGTTCATGATTGCATAAACTTTTTACTTGGGTACAATAATATATCCATTATAGAGTGTAAATAAATAAAGTAAAATGCTCTCTAGCTCCATTCCAGATCCAGTAATTTGCATATGGACTATAAAAACTGTGACATGTATGACAGTAGCATAGGCCTATAGAGCATCTATATAGAGGAGAAAAAACTTGGTGAAAGATACATCTTGGGAGATTAAAGGATGTATTTGTTTTTCTGAGTAGAAAATGTTATTAGTTTTACTTGGATGAAAAAACTGCAACCTAGGGGAGCCTAGCTGGCTCAGGGGGTTAAGCATCCAACTTCAGCTGAGGTCATGATCTTACCATGTGAGTTTGAGCCCTTCACTGTCAGTGTGGAGCCTGCTTTGGATTCTCTCTCTCCCTCTCTCTCTGCCCCTCCCCTACTCTCTCTATATGTCTCAGAATAAATAGATAAACTTAAAAAAAACCCTGCAACCTGTATGATTTTTTCTTGTAAAATGGAGTTTACCAGAGAAAAATGCAGTCCTTTACACTGCAGAATAAATTTATCATGATGATGTTCAATATAAGATTATATAATCATAGAATATCTATGATACAAGGAACATAGACATCTTAGAATTCATCTCCTCAAGACCTTAATTTTACAAATGATGAAACCATGTCGCAAAAGTCACATATAAATATCTAAGAGAAGGTCAGTACTATAATATTATATACTTTAAAATATGGGACTGTGAAGAGATAGGTTTCAGTACTTGACAACCATTTTCTTGCAAAACCTGTCTTAGAAAGATCCTTTGGTCATATGTGTTTTTAATTTTTTTAACGTTTTTTATTTATTTTTGAGACAGAGAGAGACAGAGCATGAACGGGGGAGGGGAAGAGAGAGAGGGAGACACAGAATCAGAAGCAGGCTCCAGGCTCTGAGCTGTCAGCACAGAGCCCGAGGCGGGGCTCGAACTCACGGACCGCGAGATCGTGACCTGAGCTGAAGTCGGACGCTTAACTAACTGAGCCACCCAGGCGCCCCAGGTCATATGTGTTTTTAAAATATTTCATATTCACAGCACATAAGGAGACAAAGAGCTCAGTAAAGTTATATAGTTAGGAATCCAATTTTCCTTCTTGTTACCAAGCATTTTCAGAAATTATTTCTCCATATATTCTTATTTTGTTTTTGTGTATTTATTAGGAATATCTATTAGGAAATATTGATCTACAGAGATACTTATCAATCTTTCAAATGAAGACATTCCCTTTCTTCAATAAATGTTGAAGGTTGATCAAGAAATAAACAATGACCAAAAAGTTATTAAGAATTTGGCAATTCAGGCTCCTAAGTGGCTCAGGCGGTTAAGCATCCTAGTCTTGGTTTAGGCTTAGGTCATGATCTCATAGTTCATGAGATCTGACAGTGCAGAGACTGCTTAGGGTTCTCTCTCCCTCTCTCTCTCTTTGCCTCTCTCTCCCCTCTCAAAATAAACATTTAAGGGGAAAAAAGACTTAAAAATAGAATTTGGCAAGAGTAATGTCTTTGTTTCGGTAAAAATAGTTACTAATATTTATATCAGGTTTTATTTAAATTACAAACATTCCTTGAGATGTTAGATTAGATGATTAGATAGATACATAGATGATAGATAGACACATAGATCGATAGATCGATAGATAGATAGATAGATAGATAGATGATAGATAGATACATAATTGATACATAGATAGATAGACAAGATAGATAGATAGATAGATAGATAGATAGATAGATAGATAGACAGATAGATAGATAGATAGACAGACATTCTCAGTCCCTAGACTGACATGTTGTACAAGGAAATAAATATAGAGCAAACTTCAACCTAAACATACATATACAGAGAACTAGACAACATAAAATAAATGACTGGGGAATGGAAAACATAACCTTGAGGAGAGAAGTAAAGAGCAATAAAATATGAACTATGATTCTAGTTTAACTTAGCCTAGTCACAGAGGTTTGATGAGAAAAACAAAGATCACGTATTCTTTATAACTCTTCCTGAATATTTGTGTAGAAAACATCCCAAACGCCATATGCCTCACTTGTGTAATTTCACATTGCAGTGCTAACTTATTCCAGAATTGTGTTAGTGTGTTTCACCCAGCTCCTTTTCTTCAAACTCTCCGTGTTTTAAAGTGCTGTCTTGCTTTCGCATTGGAAGAAGTGTGTGGTTAATTATGGGGCATTTTCTGTTGTGGAAAGTTCAAGAAACAGTTTCTTCAAATTTCCAGAAAACAAAACAGTCCTTTGCTTATCAAGAATATAAGTAAGGATAGGGCTCATAATCTCCTTCTCCAAAGATCAAACACTATCACGTCAACATATCAAATCTTTTACCAAAATTTATTTCCCTTTTTTCCAAATACCATCTTTTTTCCCCTACAGTTACACTTGCGGACTGTGCACAGTCCTTGCCTTTTGTTCCAAGTAAACATGCATTTGCTAAGTGTCACAATGTTTCTTAACCTTCCTGAAACACATCCAATGACCAAGTGTGATTCTCTTGTTTATAAGATTTCCCAAATATGCTTTAAAATATTAACCTTCATCACAAATTACTATGCATACTCATTTTTCCATAATATAAAGAGATATGTTATTAAACTATTAAAATTCTTTATAAGATATAAATGATAAAAAGAGTAAGATATTTAAAAATTAAATTAACTTTTTCTTTTTGATTCTCTTTCTTTCTTTTTTATTTTCTTGTCCTTTCTGTTCATCCATCAACAAAGAAAAAGGGAGTCTTCACTCCAATTCCACTCTAGTTTAAGAATTTCCAGGTTTATTCTCTGAACTTAAGTCTCCTTACTCTGGAATAGCAGTTTGGACTAGGGATATTAACAGCATACCATGTCTCTAAACTGAAATCTGCTTGCAAAGCTTGGTTTCAGTAAAAGCAAAGCCAATTTTTTTAATGAAAAGTATGAAAATTAATGCAATTAGGAAACAGTTAAGACTTCAGAACACCAAGAATGGCTAGCTTATATTTAATGAGCATTTACCATAAGCAGACTACTCTAAGGGTTTTGAATATAGTATCTCATTTAATCAGCAAAATAAGTCTATGCTATTATCCCCGTTCTATCAATGAGGGAACTGGAATACAAATACTTTTGAGAACTTGCCAAAGGGCACATAGTAGTACTTGAAGCAGCAACCTAATGCAGGTAGTTTGATTCTAAAACCCAAATAAATCACTATAATCAAGACAAATATTCTTAAAGTGCAGTACGTTCCATGGGTGGCAGGGCACCTGGTTGGCTCAATTGGTTAGTTGTCCTATGTCAGCTCAGGGCTCTGGTCATGATTTCACAGTTTGTTGAGTTCAACCCTACATCAGGCTCCATTTTGACAGTGCTGAGTCTGCTTGGGATTCTCTCTCTCTGCCCCTCCCCTACTTTATCTCTACCAAATAAATAAACTTAAAAAAAAAAAAAAAAGGCAGTTTCATGGCATAGAATGTATAATGTGTGGCTACTTGAGTTCTTAACATTAAACAGTATGGTTTTGGAAGCCAGTGCAAAGCCCCTACTGGGTGAGCTTTGCATTAAGAGAAAACTTATATTGAAAAGCAGAGCTAAATCTATCACTTTCCAAAAGATCTACCATTGCTTGTTTGGCCATTAGTTATCAGAAAGAGGAATTCATAGAGTTGGCCATGGAAGAAGACCCTTCATTGTCAGTATAGGTACCGAACATGTAGTTGACCAAACTATAGTTGCTCCCTTGGTAAAATGAGAAAGGACATTAGAACTCTTCATGGCTGTTGAGACAAGACACAAGCCAATCTTTAAAGCTATGTAGAGAGCTTATGTTCTAACTTCGACCCTGAACCTAAATTTTTAATTTTTCATCAAACTAAAGGAAGAAAGGAATTAAGATTATTTGAGTGCTTACAATGTGCAAAAAACACCATTAAGTTTTCCATTCCATTATTTCATTCATCTTCAGTTTAAAGCCTCTAATATGATGCAATTTTCTTAAATATAAGATGAGAAAACTGAGGCTTTGAGAGATTGCATAATTTACCAGAGATCACATAAGTAGCTAAATTTGGAAGCAACTGGATTAAATGGCATGATATTTCTACCCCATCAATATGCTTCCATAAATTCAATATCTAAACTCAGGAAAATAAGTAAGGGAAAATAAAAACAAAAAGCACCTCTAAAAATAAAGTTTTCCCTACATATCTCCAGACTTCTTCAGGCTGAAGGTTTAAACACAAGACGTAATAATTAGAACAAGCACTCTTTCCGGGCATGTGGTTGGCTCAGTCAGTTACGCTTGGGACTCCTGGTTTCACAGTTGTGATATCGAGCCACATGTTGAATACACTTCATCTGGCTCCCTGCTGGATGAGGAACCTGCCTGAAATTCTCTTTGCCCCTCCGCTGCTCCACTCTCTCTCTCAAAACACAAAAACAAAAATAAGCATTCTTTCTCTGATTTTCCCCCAGTTTATGTTTTGGGTCCCACACTGCCCAACTTTCAAGAATTTCGTATCTTCATTATCCTTCCTTCTCTTACATGCTTTATCTGACTTAACCAGATTTTTTTTTATCAAACTTGTTTTTTCAATTTCCTCACATAAAAACAAGATAAAACAAGTGAAAAAATGTCCCTTCCTTCCATATCCTTCATCTTTCTCTAGGTAACATTTTATTCTCCTTTTTACACCACCCCTTTGAGCATATGATCTTGAAAATGTCGCCTTGATTGTATTCAATTCTTCACAGTTCATAAGCAATACTGATACATCATCTGCCCCCACCACTCCACAGAGAAGATTTTGGTGAAGTCACCAATGCCCTATATATTGTGAAAAACCAAGGACATTGTTTTCATTCTTGCTTATAAGCACTCAGTAGCTTCTTACACTGTTTATGATATCCTTGTTGAAAAACCTTCCCTTCTTGGTTTCTGTGAAGGTACACTCTTTTAATTAAAGTCTGCATTGATTTCAAATGTTAAAATCAGGGGGGCCTGGGTGGCTCAGTCTGTTAACAATCCGACTTCGGCTCAGGTCATCATCTCACAGTTCATGAGTTCAAGCCCCACATTGGGTTCTGTGCTGACAGCTCAGAGGCTGGAGCCTGCTTCAGATTCTGTGCCTTTCTCTCTCTCTGCCCCTCCCACCCCTTGTTTTCTCTCCCTCTCTCTCAAAAATAAATAAAGATTAAAAAAAATTAAAGTCTGACTTGTCTGGCTACTTACTCTCTCATTCCAAATGGCTCTTTCTTCCACTTATCAAATATTCATTATGGAAGTTCTTCAAGTCTTAGTACCTTTTCTCAATTAACTCTAGACCTAGAGGACCCTAAAGTTATATTACATCTCAGGACATTCCTTTAAGCCTCAGACCTACTCATTCAAATGCCTTTTGCTAACATTTGTTTGGATAATTTTATATATAATGCAAAGTCAACATGCCCAAATCTGAATTGCTGTTTTCTCTTTCTCTTCCTATTCCCAAATTAGCCATTGTTCTGTGTCCTTTACCTAAGAATGTAGTAACAAATTTCATCCCTTTATGTAAGGAAATATTTAAGAAATCATTCTTGCCAATTACTTCTTCTTACCCCTAATCACCAACGTAGCACTTCTTGCAGATTTGACTTTCCAAACACCTGAACACATAAAAAACTAAAAACTCTGTGTTAAAATGTTCACCGATACCCTGGTTTTGCTCAATATCTCTCAGACATCTTTGTATTTAAATTTTGCCTGTAGTATCTGACTCCATGGGTAAAGAGAAATTATTTGTTTCTGTGTCTGTGGATTTGCCTCTTAAGCTTTAAAAGGCAGTGGGGGAGGGGGTGTCATGAAAACAACCCAATAAAAAATACATCCTTCAGAACTAGTACCCTATCCTTTCTAAATCTGTGTTCTGGTACTTCAAACATAGATATAATAGACACTTCCTAATACATTAGTTTAAAGTAGAATATTTAAGGTGTTGATAATTGAAAACAAATTCTGTACCCAGTCTTCTCATATTCCTTTTCTGTAGCTCAAAAATATGGAGAAAATTCTTGGACTATAGGAAAATTCTGTGATTATCTACTTTTTGCATGACTGCTTTAACATTGACTACACAAGTTCCCAGGCCATCCCAAGACATCCATGCATTCTGCTGCTAATGTGGACACAACATTCTTAATGCCAGGCCACCTGCCCCCATACCCTGATCTCCTTTTCATCACGGGCTTGCAATAAACAGGAGCTACAAAAATGGACTGTGTCAAAGTGCTGTAAAATATCACTGTGACACTCGAACGCCTGCTTCTCACAAACTGAGGCTAAATCTTTCTCTAATACCCAGGACTTCTTATTTGGAGGTCAAACTCTGTGCCAGGTAGAAGAGGCAGAGAGAGGGGAACAGCTCACAGAAGCTTCTGGCCTTGTCCCATTTCCTGTGGTTTTTCATTTCACCAAGTCAAAGAACTCTCTCAGCATGTTAAGACACCTAGCAAGGCACAGTTCGCTAATGCTTTGCTGCGTCTCTTTTTTTTTTTCCCCTTTCCCTATCATTTTCCAAATTGACTGGTTCTCATTGGGAAGTATTCTAATGCTCACTTAGTCCATCTTTACACACTTTACCAAGGTTCCAGAAGCCAATTTAAGAAATGTGCCAAGTTTTCTGCAGCATATTTTGCTATACAAAGAAAATACGTTATAGCTTTTATTGATGATAAATTTGATGATGATTTGATTGATGATTAAGTCTTAGGACAGAATTTTGTTACTTAACCTTTGGTCAAAAACTCTTTTATTGTCCCCCTTCACATAAAAGTAAATTCCAAACTCCTGAGTGGACATCTAAAAACTTTCTAAATCTGACTTCAGCCAAGTTGAAGACAGGAAGCTTTCATGATTTGAGGTAAGATGTGAATTATTTGGTGAATTCAAGGTGTAAGAGAGGGGAGAAGAAAGGAGACATTGTCATCAGAAAGGTAATTGACAGAAACAATGTGTAGGAAAAGCAGATCATGGTCAAGTGACAATTCTTGTAAATGGAGAAGGACACAGAACTATCCCAATGTTTCCAAGGAACTAGGACTTAGTGCTTCTTTGATGGCACTGTTCTGAAGATAAAAATTTACAATTTATCAGTTCTTTAATTAAGATACTTTGTCAAATCTTTTAATTTTTGAATAATTCAACACACACGCTAAAGCTGCTAAACAACTAACATTGCTGTTTACCCCAGCTGAAACCCAGCACAAGTACACTCATATTCTCTGATATGTCTGAATCACAGCATCCAGGTAGACTGCCGTGCTTTTTAACTTTTCCAGAGAAGCCCACCTAATGCCAGAGAAGAGCAAACCTGTGCTCCTGGGATGTGCTCCTTTACAGACATAGCCACGGGAGTGTAAAATGTATTTCCTTTGTCTTAAAAAGTAAGGCATTTAACTCTGCAAAGTATCCACATAAACATTTTAAATAGGTATTTCTGCAAAATCATTGACATACAGGTCATTTTATCTGGTGGCTTCTTTCCTCCCTAGCTAGCATGAGGTAAAAGCATTTTTAAAAAGCACTTGATGTTTTTCCTCTCCTTGGTGAAATCTTGCTTGTATCACAGTTTTAAAAGTTGAACATACTGTGTTTAACATCTAGTTCAGCTCTCTTTTCTCTTGATGGACAGGTCAATTCAGAGGTTTGTGATTGCCTGAGGCAAATATACATGAAGTACATACAAATCACTGCTTTCTTCTAATTAGAGGTATATTTGTCAGGCAAAGGACAAGAGAAATAATTTTATGTTTCTGACCTCATTCTCTTGCTGAATAATTGGAGATAATTCTCACTGATATTTGAACATCTATTTAATCTTTACAACTAAATCAAACTACTGTCATATCTCAAATCTTTTCTTCTGTTTGTAGAAAGCAGAGTTTAACAATTATCCTGAGAAAAGAAAATGGAGACAGCTGACCTAGATAATGTGGGTGTTTCTTTACACTGCCAAAATTAACTGAATCTCATGCTCAACCTGCAATTCGTTTTGACTGCCTAGGTCAGACTCTTGGCTCTACTACCTGAGTCCAGTGCAAAACAGGTACTTCGTTCTGGTTAAATGACTACACTTACAGCAGGTCTCAGCACGGAGTCTACATTCACCTTCACTAAAGCAAAATCTTTCACCATCACTGCTAACAGTGCCATTCAGTGTATCTATCAAGCACACTCCAATATGTCCTGGAAGCAGTTCAGACCATTCGATTTGCAAAGATATGACGGCCCACTTGAGGCCCACCAAATCACTCTTGACTGTAATAATCACATCTAGCCTTGGCACTGAGTCCCTGATTATTCCCCCCAATGAACAAATAAAACGGTTGGGGGAAAATGCTTCTTGGCAACAGCTTGAACTTAAATGGTGACAACAGCTGGCTTAGCAGATGTTCTTCATACGATATAACACCTGAGTTCTTGAGGACAGAATTTTGACTAAATTCGTACCTCTTTATGTCCTAAAACCTGTTTCAACAGAATTTTGCAAGCCAAATTGGGAAATATAGAGTGAAACCAAGAACATTGATGACATTAAGAAGATAATGCTCATTTCTACACTTTTAGTAGACCTATATCTCCAGATTTTGACATCTTTCTGCACAATAACCTAGGAATCAAATCCAGAAGGACAATAGGTTCTATCTTACAATCTTGCTAATGTAGAAATGGTTTATATAAAATTGGTCCTGTACAACTAAATGAACGTATAATTTTAACCTTTGCGTCTTCTTCCAGTAATTTTTAAACTGCAGTATCTGTCTATTATGAAAGTAATTTTTGCCATAGAAAATCAAATTAGTCAACAAGTACTGATTGAGTCTTAGGTTTGCTTATGCAAATTTGTAAATGCATTGTTAATATGTACAATGTTAATATATTTGATAAATTTTATTCAGAGACATTTAAATTTTGAATTAAAATGTTTCAGAAATTCTGGGATCAATGATTGTGGTAATTTTGACTAACTTGGCTCACCGCAAAATCCGTTACATCTCTGGACCCAGCCATTGTTTTAAAGTCTCATCATAACAAATATATATGAGAAAAGCATGGAGATATTACATGAACTTTCAACAATATATCAGTCTATATCTGGTAAAGTATAAGTATTTACTAGCAATCTACACTTGAAGAAACAATGTATGAATCTAGTTACAAACATTTAAGGTTTTTTTGGTGCATCCAAGTTTACTAATATATTTCTTTTTAGATCATATAATCATAATGTGATAATACACACACACACACTCATATTATTACCAAATTTTCTTTTTTTAATGTTTTTGATGTTTATTTTTGAGAGAGACAGAGACAGAGAGGGAGGGGCAGAGAGAGGGGGAGACACAGAATCCGAAGCAGGCTCCGGACTCCGAGCTGTCAGCACAGAGCCCGATGCAGGGCTCAAACTATCCAACTGTGAGATCATCACCTGAGCCGAAGTCAGAGGCTTAACCAACTGAGCCACCCAGGCACCCCAACCATATTTTCTGGAATAAAACTTCATTAAGGTTTTATGCTTTTTTAATAGTGTCAAATTTAAAAGTAATTCCTAGATTATGAAATGTTTATTTTTAAACAAAATCGATGGACAAGTAACAATCCTCGATTAAGAAATTATAAGTTAGAGGCTTTCGGTGAACTTCAACAGTAACAAACGATATTGTTTGAAATGAAACCTTAGGAACTGGCAGGCCTCTGTCTTACAGTAGTTTAAAGCGATACCTGTCAGGCTCAATATTCAAATGGGCAAATTAATGTGCTTAACTTTTCGACAGTACAAAGAAGGGGAAATAGCTATTAGAGTAATATATTCTTTCATCCAAAAACTTGAATTGTCATGTTCCATACACGATTAATATCCTTCACTCCAATCTCGATCTCCAAAAGATCTAAAATAATTAACTTCAGTTACTAAACTCCTTCTACGTGCCTGAGGTTGTACTATGCATTCAACATTCATTCTTTCATTTGTTTTTCACCATCCTATATAAGTCAGGATTTATTATTATTTTCTACATTACTTAGGATACTTCAAGTTGTATCACTCAACTCCAACTGCCTTAACTAATATTAAAAAATAGTATCTTACAGTTGAAGTTTCCAGAAAAAGGACAGGCTTTAGGCTGTTTGATTCAGTACTTCATCAATGTTCTTAATGGTCTGTGTTCTTTCTATTTTTTGTTCATAATATAGGTTTTATCCTAAATATGGCTCTCCTTATGATTGCAGAATGATTGAAAGAGGCAGCTGGGTTCACATGCTCCTTGATCACATCCAGCCATAAAAAGACTGGCTTGTCTTTCTTAGAAGCTTTGAGCAGAAGACTTGAAAAGAGCCTCATGCTGTAGTGGATTAAATTAGATTAAATATTCTATAAAGCAAGGAGCATGCAGATATTCTGATTTTATGATGAAAAGTATAAGAAATGGAAAAAATATTGAGGAATACAAAATAATGCCATTTCCATTGCCCATTACAAAATTAAAAAACTTATCATGAGAAGCTAACTAATTCTCCTAAAGTCCTACAGTAATTAAATGATGACTCCTGAATCAGGAACCATATCTATGCCACAGTATTCTACTTTATTACGCATTTTCCTTGAATGCTACACTGGGTGGACAGAGGTAAGGAGGAATGAATATATGAACACTAATGATTTTTCCCATTCCTGTGTAAATAGTTAAGTATTTTTTCACAAAGTGACCTCCAAAAGTAGGCAATTCCGTATAGTATAAATAAATATACTTGATTTTTTAAGAAGATCTACTTTAGTGACAGGATAGTATAAACCTATTTCCCTGCTTCTACTCACTAAGTGACGACATACCAGCACAGATAATTTAAGGATGATGAAAAGTAGGAAGAGAAAGTTAGATTGACTAATGAATTTAAGACTTGAGAAACAAATTTTGGGGTGTTTTTGTAACCACTGGGTTTTTTTTCTGATAGCATCATATATCGTATATAATCAATACCATCAGACACAAGATGACTCAGATGTTGGGATTATCTGACAGATATTTTAAAACTGCTATCACAGAAGCATTTCAGTGAAACAAGTGGAACAGACAGAAACAAATAATAAAATGATGAAATAATCCCTAATATATCAATAATTGCTTTAAATAAAAAGAGTTTAAATATGCTAATTAAAAATATCTACAGACTATATGTTTTTTTTTAAATAACCCAACTATATGCTGTCTTTAAGAAACACATGTCAGGGGCGCCTGGGTGGCTCAGTCGGTTAAGCATCCGACTTCGTCTCAGGTCATGATCTCGCAGTCTGTGAGTTCGAGCCCCGCATCGGGCTCTGTGCTGACAACTCAGAGCCTGAAGCCTGTTTCAGATTCTGTGTCTCCCTCTTTTCTGACCCTCCCCTGTTCATGCTCTCTCTCTCTGTCTCAAAAATAAATAAATGATTAAAAAAAATTAAAAAAAAATAAGAAACACATGTCAAATATAAAGATATCACACAGGTAGATTAAAAGAACAAAAATAGGAAGAGACATATCATACAAACATTACTTTTTATATAAAAGTAGAAGTAAAAAAAAAGAAAGAAAAGGAGAAGTAATAGTATTAATACCAGATAAATGTGGCTGCAGTGCAAAGCAAATGAACAAGAGTAAAGAAGAAAATTACGGAACGAAATTTCAGTCCTCCAAGAACATCTGATGATCCTAAATGTTTACACATTTAAAAAAAATGTGAGGTCAGTGGCACTGGGTGGCTCAGTCAGTTAAGCGACCAACTCGGGCTCAGATCATGATCTCATGGTTCACAAGTTCGAGCCTCGCATGGGGCTCTGGGCTGACAGCTCAGAACCTGGAGACTGCTTCAGATTTGGTGCCCCCCTTCTTTCTCTGCCCCTTCCCCACTTGCACTCTGTCTCTGTCTCTCTCTCTCAAAAATAAATAAACATTAAAAATTAATAAAAAATAAAAATATTGAATATATCAACTCATGGCAAAGATATAGAGCAAATGAAGCTCTTATACATTCCTGATGGGAATGCAAAATAGCATAATCACTTTGGAAAACAGACTGAGTTTGGTAATTTTTTTTTAAATTATGAACACTAAACTATCATATAATCCATATACTACACTCCTAGATATTTATACAAGAAAGTAGAAGTATATGTTCTTGCAAAGACTCGACAGAAATTTTCATAAAAGCTTCATATGTAATAACAAAAAACTGAGTAAAGTTCAAATGTCTATCAACAGGTTAATGGACTAAAATGTGACGAACTCATGCTCAGAAATATAAAGGAATGTATTGTTGATCAATTTATAAACACAAACAACACTGAAAACAATTCTGAGTGAAATAATCTAGGCAAGAACGAGTAACTATTTTATGATTACCATTATGTAAACATCTAAACCATGCAAACACAAAGTGACAGAAAGCAGATTAGTGATTGCTAAAGGGGCAGGTGGTGTTCTGACCGAGAGAAGCTGGGAAGGATTTCAAAAAGGAATAGTAATCTTTTGGAGGTAATAGATTTGTCATTAGCTTGATCGTGATGTTGACTTTATAGGTGCGTATATGTGAAAACTTATCAAATGTTACACCTTAAATATATTTCATTAATTATCTGCCAATTATACACCAATCAAATGTTAAGAAACGATAAATTGCAAGGTGAAAATTCAAGAATGCATAGATAAGTTTAAGACAGGTCAATCTGATCTGTAATTGCTGGTGCAAGTTTTTCAACACAGAGCTAAAAATTACTGTCAATGGATCAACATTACTATATTAAAATAGAAGTGTCGTGGAATGCCAGTGAGATTCAGGTATGGCAGATAACTATAGTAAGTCTCAGCAAGAACAGCTGAGGCCCTGGGGCTATTAATGCTAGGGTGTCAAGCTCTGGTGAAAAGCTTGAGTTAGTTTCACATCAGCATTGTCATTATCAAGCTTGAAAGAACCCATACTCAATTCCGAACAACCCATTTTTCACTCCTATCCAATTATTAAGTGTCTTACAGAAAGGGTTTATTTTTATTACTCTTGAGTATAAGGAGTTTTTTTAACTTACGTTCTTTAATTAATGTGCTTACTATTTTTGAAAACCAATATTTTATTTTAATTGATGACTAGTAATTTCCACTTCAATAAAATTTCAACTTTTATATTACAAACTTCTTTTTAAAAATAGATTTTTTTAAACAGATGTTACTCTAGGCACTTATTCTGAGAGAGAACTTCACAAATGAGAAATGACATAACGATATTTGGAAAAGTTATAGACCGGCCAAACACTTTTAAAATAAGGCCTTAACCCCATTAAAAATTGACTCCTTGAAAGACAACTGCTTTGAGAATATATAAGCACCTGTGGATGATACAACTGCTGTCTTAAACACTTCCCTTCCATTTGTGTATAATAGAGATGTATTGATTGCCCCTTACCATCTATATTTTTGATGACCTCTTTGCAACCAACAGGATGGCACATTGTCACTTTCAACACTATTCATACCAAAATCATTAAATCAGCTTGCAAAATGGGCATGACTCCTGGGAAAGAAGATAACTTCATTGGAAAAGACAAGGGCAACTCGGAGACATGACTTGAATATTCTGAAATGTCTGTTACAAAGAGAGAGTAACAAATACCCCAAAGAAAAACACTCTTTTATACTATATAGGATATCACCAATATGTTTGGAAATTGTAATTATTTATTTTGATTTCTCTTTGTTTCCCTGGATTTTGAGAAGTTTTTCTTAGAAGTGAAATATAAACTAGGTCATAGGTATGAGAGAAGAAAAAAATAAGAAAAATCAAAACAAGAGGTGAAGATTAAGAGACAACTTAAGTGGAAGAAATTAGAGAACAGAAATGACTCATATGAGTTCAGTGTGATGATAGCACCCTGTACTTGGAGTTCTAAGACTCCAAATTTGACCACTGTTCGCTATCTTTAACCATTTTGACTTTAAAGCTTCTCATCTATGAATGAAACAGGAAATGAGTGCATATAATGTATTATGCTCTTGTGGTGTTCAAAATAAGATAAATGCAAAATATGTAAGTACAATTGAGTTTTTTAAGTATAAGGTATTGTTGTGGGATAAACATTGAGAATTTATAATCTTGTATAACAACAATCTTTATATGGAACAATGCAACTGTCTTTATAAGTCTCTAAGAGTTAGTAATGAAAAGTTCAATTATTATCTTTCTACTCAAAGAATACCATATAACAAATTCCTCTTTTGTAAAATGAAATGAAAAGAGGTAGTAACACCAGAATTTCTATATAGTAGAACCTTAGTGGAAGGAAATGTGGGAATATAGTTGGAAGGCAGGGGTTAGAGGACTTGTCTTGATTCCAAATCTGCATAGCAAGTACATGAATCTTAATTTAAAGCCTCATGTTTATTTTGAGAAGACATGGCTATGGAAAGGCAGCTTTAGGTGGGTGGGGAAACAGATGCTGATGAAGACTGTGATCATTTGCCAGTTGAACTCTCTCAGTTTCCCTACACCCCCCCCCCACACACACACACATACCACCTAAAATACTTTTTGGCAAAACTGCTGATCAAAGGTCCAGTCCCCACATGAAACATAGATATTGAGATCACAGTGTCCAAGACTTCAGAATAGTTTTTGTTCTTTAATGGCAGTATACCTTTCAGATATCCAAGCTATTATTTCTCTATTCTTCATTCTTCCAACAATATAATTTTATTTTGACTTTGGTAAAGATGGAAAAATCAGATTAATGATAACTATTGCTTTAGATCCTGCACCAATTCATCACGAGGCGTTCCTTCTGTCAGTCAAATACAATTAGAATTATTACTCACAGTCAGTTTTTCTAAAGACTTCAATTATTCCATAGATTATCCCCTAAAAAATGCTCATCATTTTACTGGCAGAGTTCCTTAAGTGATTCAATCAATGGAACAAATCATTAGTAGTGATTATGATAACCCATAATTTAGAACACAAAGTTGAGGAACAACTTTCTAAAAGTTCTCAGAAAATAGGATGTGATACAATACAACTGTAAGACATTTAAATATGTCATTTTACTTGTCAGCTAGCTATACAAAGTGTGTGTATGTGGGGGGAAAACATGGTGCACACCATTCAGAATAACAGTTTAGTTAGCCTGGCTTCATTTTGAAGTAAATTATATAGTCTTTTGATGACAGGAACTATATCTGTATTTTTAGGTTTTGATATGATAATGATAAATAGGTTTTTATTCCATGAGTCTATGCTAGTCAGTGCTTGGAAACAGTCATGTAAATTCTATTTCTCCTGGAACCAGAATGAACTCTAAGTCTCTGTACCTAGAAAAGGGATTTTAATGCTGTGTTCTAAAAGACACCTAGTAGGGCAGAATACCCTAAACATTGATATCCCTTCCATATCTGATCATGAGTCCAGGAAATAGGTGACCTCTGCGGACTATTGAGATTTGGGAATGTGTGACACACCAATTACTCCCAAGGGATTCAATCCAGTATTTAAAACCAATATTTTCTTTAGAAAACACCAAACTCCAACTTTGGAAAACCTACAACTCAATTTTTACTAAATGGCTGACTAGATATAAGTATAAGTGTACAGGCAGTAACTGTCCAAAACTGACTTCCATTCTTTTCTATTTTTTTAAGCTTTAATATAGTTTGGAGGAGTCAACATGGCAGAGAAGTAGGGAAGCCCAAATTTCCCTTGTCCCTCAAACACAGCAGTATTGAAGCCAGAAGACTTGGAATTCCAGGAATCCGGGCTACAGAGTGACAGAAACATCTCCAGGGGCCCACAGGGACAACTTGGTGGACCATAGGTGTGTGACTGCGAATTGGGAGAAATAAAATGGGTGGAGTAGGCATGAATGGGAGGCATCCCCTTCTGTGGAAAGACAAAAGGAAGAGTAACAGAGGCTGTGGAACTGTAGGATTTTATTTGGACAAGAGAAAAACCTCTCTGGACCGTGGACTGGGGAATGGAAAAAAATGGAGAGAGAGCCAATTACTAACTTGCAAACAGCTTTTGG
This sequence comes from Panthera pardus, assembly GCF_024362965.1. Lineage (NCBI taxonomy): Eukaryota > Metazoa > Chordata > Mammalia > Carnivora > Felidae > Panthera > Panthera pardus. The sequence continues at coordinate 31,679,007 of NW_026527002.1, forward strand.
AGTCATGATCCAGGGTTGCGGGACTTCCTCTGGATTGGGGCCTGCTGCCCTGTGCATGTGCCTGGAAGGGAGCGGGAGCCAGCCCTGGGCTGGATAGCTAGCTCAGTGGGAGAGCAGTCCAATCCCTTGAGTGCTGTGGGGAGAAGGTATATAGCCACACCAAGGACGAAAGACTGTGCAGGTGCCTGCCAGCCACAGGCCCTTCATCAGCTGGGCAGAATGGCACTATCACAGAAGCAGAACACAAAGAGCAGGATCCTTTAAGACATCAGGATTTGAATCCCAGCTGAGCACCAGGGAGGCAGGGGAGACTGTGGAGTAGGACAAACCGGCCCAGTCATGCCCATGCAGTGCTGTGAGGACTACCTGAACAGTGTGGTTTGGGACACCCAGTCTGGAGTGTCACCATTTTTTTCCCCATCACAAACAAGGTGGGACTTCAGAGAACAGGACAACTGGCCCATAGTGGAGGCAGGACCACTTACACCAAACCCTGACTCTCCATGCCTATAACTGCATATCTACTGAGCAAGACTGACACTAACCAAACCAGAGGGGCCCTGCTCCAGACTAGCTCAGCCACCAGTTCCAAGTCACCATCAGTTTTGCATTTTATGACTTGATTCTTGGTCAACTACATATATATTTGTTTTTCTTTCTTTTCTTCCTCTTATTTCTTCCCTTCTCTATTCTGGTTGTTGGTTTGTTTAAGCAGTCATTTTTAATCTATTCTTTTTACACCTCTTCTCTATCTACTTCTTTATCTCCCCCCCCCCCCCCCCCCGGATTAAGGTGTATAGTTTCTCTGGTTCTCTGCATGGTCATTTTTTTTTTCTTTTTCCCTACATTCATCATTTCTCTCTTTGTATGGGAGAAGGCTTCCTCCAACACCACCCCCCATTTAAATTTTTTCCGTGGTTATTTCAATGAACAAATCAAAGCACACCTGGTAGAAGGTCCAAACCACCACTACAAGTAGGGAGATAAAGCAACCAGAGTCACAACAGAGAGCACACAACATACTCCAGAAACACCTCCTGAAAAGCCAGCCTTAGACAGTATATAGGCTATTTAATAGGTATAGGTATTTATTTTTTTTTATTTTTTAAAAAAATTTTTTTAATGTTTTATTTATTTTTGAGACAGAGAGAGACAGAGCATGAACGGGGCAGGGGCAGAGAGAGAGGGAGACACAGAATCGGAAGCAGGCTCCAGGCTCTGAGCCATCAGCCCAGAGCCCGATGCGGGGCTCGAACTCACGGACCGCGAGATCGTGACCTGAGCTGAAGTTGGACGCTTAACCGACTGAGCCACCCAGGCGCCCCTAATAGGTATAGGTATTTAATACAGTAGTGCTAGCAGATGTTGGACACAAAACAAGCTATTAATACATGTAAAGGGTAGAAATCTAGACAAAATGATAAAACAGAAGAATTCTCCTCAAAACAAAATTCTAGGAAGAAATGACAGCTAGAGAATTTCTCAAAACAGATATAAACAATATATATGATCAAGAATTTAGAATAATAGTCATGAAATTAATAGCTGTGCTTGAAAAAATCATAGAAAACAGCAGAGAATCTATTGCTGTAGAGATCAAGGACCTAAGAAATAGTTACAGTAAATCAAGGAATACTGTAAATGACATGGAAAATAAACTAGATGCAGTGACAGCAAGGATGGAGGAAGCAATGGGGAGAATAAGTGAAATAGAAGATAAAATTATGCAGAATGATGAAGCTGAGAAAAAGAGAGATAAGAGAATACTAGACCACGAGGGAAGAGTTAGAGAACTAATTGATTCAATGAAACTTAATAATAATCATATCATAAGAGTTCCAGAAGAAGCAGAGAGAGAGAAAGGGGAAGAAGGTTTGCTTGAACAAATTATAGCTGAGAACTTCCCTAATCTGGGTAAGTAAGCAGACATCCAAATCCAGGAGACACAGAGAACTCCCTTCAGAATCAACAAGAATAGCTCTTCGCCTTTGTATACCATAGTGAAACTGGCAAAATACAAAGATAAAGAAAGAATCCTGAAAGTAACTAGGAACAAACAGACTTTAACCTATTAGGGTAGACACATAAGAGTAATAGCAAACCTGTCCCCTGAAACTTGGCAGACCAGAAAAGAGTGGCAGGAAATATTCAATGTGATGAATAGGGAAAACATGCAGCCAAGAATCCTTTATCCAGCAAGGCTGTCATTCAGAATAGAAGGAGAGATAAAGACTTTCCCAGATAAACAAAAACTGAAAGAATTCATAACCACTAAACCAGCCCTGCAGGAGATCCTAAGGGGAACTCAGTTAGTGGAATGCTGCAAAGACTACAAAGGACCAGAGACATCACCACAAGCACAAAACCTACAGATAACACAATGACACTAAATCCATATCTTTCAAAAATCACTCTGAATGTAAATGGACTAAATGCCCCAATCAAAAGACATAGGGTTTCAGAATGGATTAAAAAAACAAGATCCATCTATATGCTGCCCACAAGAGAGTCATTTTACACATAAGGACACCTGCATATTGAAAGTGAGTGGATGAAGAACCATCTATCATGCTACTGGAAGTCAAAAAGAGCTGGAGTAGCCATATTTATATCAGACAAATTAGATTTTAAACTAAAGACTGTAACAAGAGATGAAGACAGGCATTATATAATAATTAAGGGGTCTATCTATCAAGAAGAGCTAACAATTGTAAAATTTTTTGCCCCCAATGTTGTAGACCTAAATATATAAATCAATTAATCACAAACATAAGCAATCTTCTTGATAATAATACAGTAATTCTAGGTGATGTTAGTAGTCCACTTACAACAATAGACAGATCATCTAGACAGAAAAATCAATAAAGATTCAATGGCTTTGAATGATACACTTGACCACTGACAAATATATTCAAAACTTTCATCCAAAAGCAACAGAATGCACACTCTTCTCAGGTGCACATGGTAGTTCTCCAAAATAGATTACACACTGGGTCACAACATAGCCCTCAATAACTATAAAAGAATTGAGATCATACCAGGTGTATTTTCAGATCACAACACTATGAATCCTGAAATCAACCACAAGAAAAAATTTGGAAAGCCTCCAAATGCCTGGAGGTTAAAGAACATCCTGCTAAAGAATGAATGGGTCAACCAGGCATGAAGAAATAAGAAATATATGGAAGCAAATGAAATTGAGAATACAACAGTACAAACCCTTTGGGATGCAGCAAAGGCAGTCCTAACAGGAAAATATATTGCAATTCAGGCCTGTCTCAAGAAACAAGAAAAGTTCACAATACAAAACCTAACCTGACATCTAAAGAAACTGGAAGCAGAGCAACAAAGAACTGCCCTCCCCCCAAAAAAAACCGGCAGAAGAAGAGAAATAATAAAGATTAGAGCAGAAATAAACAGTATAGAATCCAAAAAAAACAGAACAGATCAATGAATCTAAGAGATGGTTTTTTGAAAGAATAAACAAAATTGATAAATCCCTATCCAGACTTCTCAAAAAGAAAAGAGAGAGAACCCAAATAGATAAAAACACAAATGAAAAAGGAGAGATCATAACCAACACCACAGATATACAAGCAATTATTAGAGAATATTATGAAAAATTATATGCCAACAAACTGGACAACCTGGAAGAAATGGATAAATTTCTAGACACCCCTATACTACCAAAACTCAAATGGGAGGAAATAGAGAATTTGAACAGACCCAAACCAGCAAATAAATTGAATCAGTTATCAAAAATCTCCCAACAAATAGAGTCCTGGGCCAGACGGCTTCCCAGGGGAATTCTACCAGACATTTTTTTTCAATATATGAAATTTATTGTCAAATTGGTTTCCATACAACACCCAGTGCTCATCCCAAAAGGTGCCCTCCTCAATACCCATCTCCCACCCTCCCCTCCCTCCCACCCCCCATCAACCCTCAGTTTGTTCTCAGTTTTTAAGAGTCTCTTATGCTTTGGCTTTCTCCCACTCTAACCTCTTTTTTTTTTCCTTCCCCTCCCCCATGGGTTTCTGTTAAGTTTCTCAGGATCCACATAAGAGTGAAAACATATTCTATCAGACATTTAAAGCAGAGTTAATACCTATTCTTCTCAAACTGTTCCAAAAAACAGAAACCGAAGGAAAGCTTCTGGACTCATTCTATGAAGCCAGCATTACCATGATTCCAAATACAGACACCCTACTAAAAAGGAGAACTACAGGCCAATATCCCTGATGAACATGGATGCAAAAATCTCAACAAGATCCTAGGAAGTCAAATTCAATAGTTTATTAAAAGAATTATTCACCGTGATAAGGTGGGATTTATTCCTGGGCTGCAGAGCTTGTTCAATATTCACAAATCAATCAATGTGATACATCACATTAATAGAAGAAAATGTAAGAACCATATGATCCTGTCAATAGATGCAGAAAAAAGCATTTGACAAAATACAGCATCATTTCTTAATAAAAGCCCCTAAGAAAGTTGGTATAAAAGGAACATACCTTAACATCATTAAAGCCATATATGAAAGGCCACCAGCTAATGTCATCTTCAATGGGGAAAAACTAAGAGCTTTCCTCCCGAGATCAGGAACATGACAAAGATGTCCACTCTCACCACTGTTGTTTAACATAGTGTTGGAAGTCCTAGCCTCAGCAATCAGACAACAAAATGGAATAAAAGGCATCCAAATTGGCAAAGAAAAAGTCAAACTTTCACTTTTCACAGATGACATGATACTGTACATGGAAAACCCAAAAGACTCCACCAAAAAGTTACTAGAACTGATACATGAATTCAGCAAAGTCACGGGATACAAAATCACTGTACAGAAATTGGTTGCATTTCTATACACCAATAATGAAGCAACAGAAAGAGAAATGAAGAAATTGATCCCATTTACAATTGCACTAAGAACCATAAAATACCTAAGAATAAACCTAACCAAAATATAAAATATCTGTATGCAGAAAACTATAGAAAACTTACAAAAGAAACTGAAGAAGATACGAATAAATAGGAAAGCATTCCATGTTCATGGATTGGCAGAACAAATATTGTTAAAATGTCAATACTACCCAAAGCAATCTGCACATTCAATGCAATCCCAATGAAAACTGCACCGGCATTCTTCTCAGAGCTAGAACAATCCTAAAATTTGTATGGAACCACAAAAGACCCCAAATACCCAAGTAATATTGAAGAAGAAAATCAAAGCAGGAGATATCACATTCCCAGACTTTAGCTTCTACTACAAAGGTATAATCATCAAGACAGTATGGTATTGGCACAAAGACAGACACATTAGACCAACTTAATAAAATAGAGAACCCAAAATTGGACCCACAAATGTATGGCCGACTAATCTTTGACAAAGCAGGAAAGAATACCCAATGGGACAAAAAGGACAGTGTCTTTAGCAAATGGCGCGGGGAGAACTGGACAGCAACATGTGGAAGAATGAAACTAGACCACTTTCTTACACCATACAGAAAAATAAACTCAAAATGGATGAAAGACCTTAATGTGAGACAAGAAACCATCAAAACCCTAGGGGAGAAAACAGGCAACAACCTTTTTGACCTCAGCCACAGCAACTTCCTACTTAACACGTCTCTGAAAGCAAGGGAAATAAAATAAAAAATGAACTATTGGGACCTTAACAAGATCAAAAGGTTCTGCGTGGCAAAGGAAACATCAACAAAACTAAAAGGCAACCAATGGAATGGGAGAAGATATTTGCAAATAACATATTGTTTAAAGGGTTAGTATCCAAAACCTATAAAGAATTTACCAAACTCAGCACCCAGAAAACAAATAATTCAATGAAGATTATGGTCAGAAGACATGAATAGACACTTTTCCAAAGAAGACATCCAGATGGCCAACAGACACATGAAAAGATGCTCAACATTGCTCATCATCTGGTAAATGCAAATCAAAACCACCCTGAGATACCACCTCACACCAGTCAGTGTGCCTAAAATTAACAATTAAGGAAACAACAGATGCTGGCGAGGATGTGGAGAAATGGAAACCCTCTTGCACTATTGGTGGGAATGCAAACCAGTGCAGCCATTCTGGAAAACAGTGTGGAGGTTCCTCAAAAAATTAAAAATAAAATTACCCTATGACCTAGCAATAGCACTACTAGGTATTTATCCAAAGGATACAGGAGTGCTGATTCATAGGGGCACATGTACCCCAATGTTTATAGCAGTGCTATCAACAGTAGCCAAATGATGGAAAGAGCCCAAAGGCCCATCAACTGATAAAAGGATAAAGAAGATGTGGTTTATATACACAAAGGAATACTATTTGGCAATGAGAAAGAATGAAATCTGGCCATTTACAACAATGTGGGTGGAGCTGAAGGGTATTATGCTAAGAGAAATAAGTCAGTCAGAGAAAGACAGATACATGTTTTTCACTCATACGTGGAATCTGAAAAACTTAACAGAAGACCATGAGGGAAGGGAAGGAGAAAAAAAAATTCAAACAGAGAGGCAGGCAAACCATAAGAGACTCTTAAATACAGAGAACTAACTTGAGGGCTGATGGAGGGGCCAGGGGTGAGGGGAAATGGGTGATGGGTATTGAGGAGGGCGCTTGTTGGGATGAGCACTGGGTGTTGTATATAAGCAATGAATCATGGGAATCTACTCAGGAAGCCAAGAGCACACTGTATACACTGTATATTAGCTAACTTGACAATAAATTATATTAAAAATATTTGATATAGTTTTATTTTTATTTTTTAAGCAGACTCCACACCCAGCATGGACCCCAAAGTGGGGCTTGAACTCACGACCCTGAGATCAAGACCTGATTTGTGATCAAGAGTTGCATATGTATGGGGCGCCTGGGTGGCTCAGTCTGCTGAGTGTACGACTTCGGCTCAGGTCATGATCTCGCAGTTCGTGGGTTCGAGCCCTGCATCAGGCTCTGTGCTGATGGCTCAGAGCCTGTAGCCTGCTTCGGATTCTGTGTCTCCCTCTCTCCCTGCCCCTTCCCCACTCATGCTCTGTCTCTCTCTGTCTCTCAAAAATGAATAAATGTTAAAAAAATTTTTAAAAAGAGTTGGATGCTTATGAACTGAGCCGCCAAGGTACCCTTTGATATTTTTTTCCCCAACAAGTGTCTTCCTCAATGCCCATCACCTATTTTCCCTGCCCCCCTTTCCACCCTCAGTTTGTTCTTTCTATTTAAAAGTCCCTTATTGTTTAAATCCCTCTCTATTTGTAACTATTTTTTTCTTTCCCTTCCCCCATGGTATTCTGTTAAGTTTTTAAATTCTACATAGGTACATCAACTGATGAATGGATAAAGATGTGATACACACACACACACACACACACACACACACACACACACACTTACGATGGAATATCTACTCGGCAAGAAAAAGAATGAAATCTTGCCATTTGCAATAACATGGATGAAACTGGAGGGTATTATGCTAAGTGAAATAGGTTAGTCAGAGAAAGACAGATATGTTTTCTGCTCTTTTCTTATCTGGGGTTTAAATCAGAGGCAAGATTTCTGTGAAAGCAATAAAGTTTAAGTTTCTGGAAACTTCACTTGTATGGGCCTCTTCCCAGAATGGGGGAGTTGTCCTCCAAGAAACTGGGGAAGACACAGCTGCTGTCCCAGATGGGGGCCTATCCAGCCCAGGTAGTGGTTTCTAGGTTGTAGGCCAGTATTCACCCACTGCCAGCAACAATCTGCACCTTAAAGACCTCATGGAGCATCAAGATGCTTGAATCCCAGCAGAAGTTGGCTGGAGATCTCACTCTGCTCACTGATTTTGGTAAAGAGAGGGCCATGGTCCCGGTTTCATTCAGACCATGTCACCATGCATGGATTCTCTCTCCAAAGCCTCAAAACTGAAAAGCACAATAGATCTGGCAAAATGGAGCTCTTGAAGAACAAAGTGTCAGGACCCAAAAGAGATAAAAGGCCTGCTATTCTCTGGAAATTTCCCCTGGCAAAATATTCAACTTCTCCTAGCAATATCAATGATAAGACATTGTGAAGCTGAAAGAGGCTTATTGAAAATTTTCAATAGTAATAATAACAATAATAATAATTCAATAAATAATGATGGGTGAAAGAACATATAATCTTTCTATTCTTCAAATAAACAATATTAGACAATTGTCATTTGACAAAGTAACTACATTTAGAAATAAAATAAATTAGTAAGAATATTATCAATATATGCTGGACAATTGCTATGGTTATTATTATATGTTACTGTTCTAAATTATGTGCTTATCAGCTTTTAAATTTTTTAATTTGTCATTCTTTCTCATTCTATATAAATATACAAGTGCATACCTAATTTTGTATTCATATTTTGCATATGTTTGTTTCTTTCTTACTGAATGCATTCCAGGCCCACAAGCCCTGGATCAGCCTCAGTGTTAGTGCATTCTCTAGGCATGAATGCCAACACAGTGCCTTTGGAATGCATCTTACTCTTCTATCATTTTCTGGTGTATAAATCAGAAGATTTATAGATTTATTTTACATTTCTCAAGTGCCATTTACTACAGTATTAGAACTTTTCCCCCATGGTCTTCCAAATGCTATCTTTCCTAAACTCCTTTGATTGTATTCTTCGGAAGCAACTCTTCCCCTGACATGTCCCCTTTCTAGTGTGAGTCTCACATTTTGCTGCCTTTCTCGGGTTCAACACCTTTACTTGTACACTCTCTCCTGGTTCTCTTAAACACCCATTTTTGTACGCTCTTTTCCTTTCCCAAGTTCTACCATGCTTTCCTTTTCGTCCACCCATTCACCCACCCAACTATTAGCCCAAGTTGCAATTTTTTTCAGGTACTTTGACCTCTAAAATAAGAATCAGGATATGGAATTCCTGGAATACCTTTATCTAAATCACTTATTTCCCTTCAGAGGCATAATGAGGTATTGGGCTCAGGACCTGCCTGTTAATAAGCCACCAAAGTGATTCCTATGCACACTTCAGTTCTAATCCTATGGTCCTTTGGAATTAAATTTACCTCCTGATCACCAAGCTATATGGATTTCAGTGGCCACAGAAGAACTGGTAGAATGAGCTTTCCTTATCTCAATTCTCTCTCATGCTAGCCTCTTCAAAAAGAATAAAGTAGTTCAGAGGTCTCTCTTCCCACTAATATGAATTATAGTATCTTTCACATTCTAAATTCCAGAGGCTAAAAAAAAGTTAAAATTAATTTTGGTTTCAAATTCCTAAAGATGCTCACCGTGCCTAAATTTCTAAACAGTGGCTTTAATCATTGCTTTAAAAAAGTAAATAAGAGTAAATTTATATTTTATGTTTCTGTTTTGTATTCAAGCCATACTACACGTTGAGAAAAGATTGACTCCATATGTTTCTGAACTACATTTTAATTTGTTTTTTTTTTTCGCAATTAATCTCTCTACCATATATCCAGCACTATAATGCAGCCTCATCATAGCATTCTTGCCATTTCCTGGACATACCCTACTCACCAGCTTGCCCAATGCTATTTCTCATTTTTTTCTTTGTTTCTACTACTGCTGCTGCTGCTCTCTTAGATTTGTAAAGTACTTTATAGTTGACTAAGTTCTTCCCTATGTTATTTAATCCTTATAATAATCTCATTAAGAAAAGAGAAAATTGGGAATAATAAATTCTTCAGAATTCCAGTGTTGGCAAGTAACAGAGTCATGTTCAGACACAAGCTCATTGTTTTGTTTTTTAATTTCAATCCAACAGTCCTGTCAGTGAATCAGTTTTCCAAGAAACATTCCCATAGTGTTCCATAAAAAAAATTTCCTTGGATTTCATCAATGCTTAAGGGTACGTGAAAGGAATTAACTGTGTTTACATTTCAGTGCTATTGACAGGATTTAAATGCATAAAAGAAAAACAGACGAAACTAATTTGTGGTGTTGGAAATCAAGATATTGGGTACCCTTGCAGGGAGTAGGGTTAGTGATAAGGTGTCGGAAGGTGTCGCCTAAGACCTTCTGGGTCTTTGGCAATATTCTGTTTCTTGATCTAGGTGCATATTACACTGATGTTTTCAATTTGTAAAACTTCATGGAGTTGAACAATTAGAATTTCCATTTTATCTATGTATGCTATACATCATTTATAAAACAACACAGCGCCTGAAAATCTCTCAAAAAGTTTGGCAATAAAAACAAATTATCTTCATGGAAATTAATAACAAAATTAATATTTCTCTTGTCATTGTTAAAATCCTTGCTGTATAAGGATGAATATTTTGTGTCATAGATAAGGAAGATGTTAAGGAAATTTCATCCAGCGAGTGAAAAATAGAGCTGACATTCAATCTAGGTAGAATCCTTTGCCACTTCTATTCTACTGTAAAATAAATTTACAGTGTATTGAGCATTGCTTGTGGACTGCCTTCAGTGAATATTCTCTAGATATATATTTAGTGACTTCACTAATTTAGCTCCTGGGGCAGAATGTTTGAATCATTTTTCTATCCCATCACCAACCATGAGCTCACACATTTGTACATTGTACTGTCCTAGGAAAAACACATGTGAGCACACAAACACACACACTTTTAAAACTGTCCTAAAGTGAGGGGCACCTGGGTGGCTCAGTCAGTTGGGCGTCCGACTTTGACTCAGGTCATGATGTCACAGCTCGTGAGTTCGAGTCCTGCGTTGGGCTCTGTGCTGACAGCTCAGAGCCTGAAGCCTGCTGTGGATTCTGTGTCTCCCTCTCGCTCTGCCCCTAACCCACTCACATTCTTCTCTGTCTCTCTCAAAAATAAACATTAAAAAAATTTTTTAAATAAATAAAACTGTCCTAAAGTGAAACAATTTAGATATCTTGAATCAAGGGCATGCTTGTTGCCACATTATCAATGCATTTTTGTATGATCAAGCAAATAGTTATTTTTCAGATTAAATTTTGAAAATAAGCTGCTGACTAAAAATCACTAGATAGTGTGTAACTCAATCATCAATGTTCCTGAATTCAAAATCTGCCTATGTTATATTTTAATAAAATGCCCTTTGCAATACACACTTGGAAAGAAACATAATGTTACTCCCTGAACTTCCAGGTTTTGAAAGAAGGTGAGGCAAAAAAACTTGAAAAAATAATTCTCTTATGTGTTAGATTCCTTTAAGAAGCAGAGAAATTTATAAGAGGTTGGAAATCATTGCAAAAAGCTATGCATTTTTTAAAATAGAGGTATATAGGTTAAAAATATTCCATTGTTTCTATTTAGAAAAATTAAAAAAATCACATTAACACCTTTCTTTTTTTTCTCCCATGTAGTGATTTAATTTAGTCTAGTTGTTGAGAAATGTTCTTCTTTTAAATTTTAAATACATTATTCTAGAATTATCAAAGAATAGGAAAATAAGATTTTTCCCTTTCATTTATTATTACAAACCAAATGAAGCCATATCATTCAGTCTATCTAGATAGAGTAAAATGATTTATAAAGAATTCATTAGCAAGTGCTGTGAAGTCTAAATATTATTGGTATAATATCCAGAATGCTTAATACTTTCAGAGATCCTTAGGTGTTTCTATGTAGCAAATTAGAAAATGTATAGTTTTTACAAGAATTAAGCTACCTGTTCTCTAACTCCTTATCTTCGCCAGATATAAGAAATAGGATCTAAGATGATTAAGTACACACACATACACACACCCGAACTAATCCAATGTCCTCTTAGATTATGTTTCTGATTTCATATAATATATCTAAAAGAAAAAAAGGTATTGTTTGCTGATTCAAGAGTATTCATATGGCTTCTAGGAAAACGTGTAATTGAGTATCTCACAGAAAATATATGGAAGATGGGAGATAGGTTTCAGGGGAGGAGACAATTTTTTTTAAATGGAATATCCTATAACACTGGTTCACCAAAAAATGTAAGAAAAAACTAAAAAATAAGTATGTCTAACATTTATTTTTAAGTCATTTCCTATTATTTTCTTGGCTCTGTGCATCCCATGTCCCAAGACCAATCTTTCTTGTTTTTCTAAGGACCTTAGAAAATTTCATTTCAAAAGAAATAAAAAGTGTGAATTACAAAAAAAGTGAGAGAGTACCCAATCAATTATGTGATGAGTGGAAACCGGAATAGAAAAGTAAACAGATAAATTACCGTAAACAATGAGAGCAGCCAAAGGAATATAAGACTCCCCGACTTCCTCCTTGGTAGTCTTTTTCACATGTATTAGCAATGCTTCAGGATTTCGCAAAGACCTGGAAAGAAGTTTGAGTATTTTCACTTAAACAGAAAAAGAAGAAAGTGGTCCTAATAGGTACAGAACTTGGGAACATTTGATGTTATAGGAATGGAGTTTTAGATTTAGAAGCTGACAGATCAGCATTTAATTCCTAGCTCTGATACTTACTGGCTGTGAGATTTGTGACTAGTCACTTGAAACTGATTTAAAGTGATCTCATGGAATCAGGAGTAGCAAAAATTAGCCCAGTATTTAGGATTCAGGATTAATTATTCCTACCATTTATGAACATATGAAAAATTAAAGTGCCCCAGATATGTCTAAAAATATTTTACATATATTAGTTTATTTAATTTTGATAACAACCTGAAAACATAAGTGGCGTTTTTTCCTCCATTGCATAGATGAGAAAAATAAGGCACAGAGATGCCAAAAACAAGATTTCATATCTAGCAAGGGGAAAACCCACATTAAAATTCATGCATTAACACTCATATGCTTAACTACTTGCCCTGCTGCCACTAATTTTTAACAATGCCACTATATTAACAGTGGATGAAAAGTTTAAAATACTATATGCCAAATAAATGATAGTTATTTTTATATGCCAGACACTATTTTAATTTTTGTCACTTAAAAAAGTCACTGACAGGGAGGAGCCAAGATGGCAGAACAGCATGGATATTTTTTGTGTGTCTCATGTCCATGAAATACAGCCAGACCAACACTAAACCATCCTACACACCTAGAAAACTGATTGGAGGATTAACACAACAATCTGCACAACCTGAACCACAGAATTCAGCAGGTACATGGCACGGAGAGCTGAACTTGGGGAGCAAGAAGCCGCAGCGGGCAGGGAGGTGGTTTTGTGGGCAGAGAGAGGACAGAGGTGGAGGGGGGGTGGGGAGAATACGGGAAAATCACCCCTCCCCGAAAGCAGCTGGAGAGAAAGTGGAAAATTGGAAACAGCCGCAGGGACTAAACTAAAAAGAGAGAAAGGAGAAAGGAGAAAGGAGAAAGGAGAAAGGAGAAAGGAGAAAGGAGAAAGGAGAAAGGAGAGGGTTTAAATTCCATTAAGACTGTAAACAAGGGGAGAGCAAAGTCTACAACTCCACAGCTCGTTACCTGGCGGTGCTCTGGTGGGAACGGCAAATCCCCAGGAGCAGAGTGGGGTCCAGGAAGTTCTTGGGCCACACAGGGAAAAGCAGTTCCACTGCTGTAAGGACATTTGGTAGAGACTGTTGAAGACACCTGGTCCCAGCAGACCCACATTCACTGGTCCTGGAACAAGGTCATTAAGGGTGAAACCTGGTGCCAGATGTATGTTATAATTTTCCATAATCCCTGAAAAGCTGCTACTACACTATCTCCCGAACTTCTGGGGTGGGCTGGCACCCGGCTGCAGTCTTGGGGCTCCGGCAGCAGCAGGGTCCAGCAAGCATTCCTGGGTGCAGCCAACATTCGACCATTGTTCGGTGAGACCCTCCTGCAGAAGGGCAGAATGGGTCAAAGCCACAGTCCTTTAGAAGTAAGGGGCCGGGGAAAACAGCCACATCTGAGACCATACCCAGGAGAGAGGTACTGTCTGGGGCTTGGTAATGGACAGTGAAAAAGCGGGGAGTGGACAAAAGCTGAAGACAGAGGATGGGTGCGTGATTGCTGATTGGGGAGAACAGAGTTCTGATACTAGAGACTGGGTAGCTGGGTGACGCCATTTTCACCGCTCCTGCGCATAGGCATACACACCTACAAGCACCACAACATTCTACCCCAGTAGGCTAGCAGCGCCATCTAGTGGAGAATGGTGCCATTACACTAGCCCCGCCCAACTGTGCCAACCTTGCTCTTCAAGAACACAAGTCTCACGACCTGCTTAGTTCATGCACTAGAAAGAACTTCATAGTCTGACTTCTACAGGAAAACGAAGTAATTTCAGTCCTATTTCAATCTGTTCGCAGGTCCATCTATTCAATTTTCTTTCTTTTTTTCTCTTTTTCACTTATTTTCTTTTCCTTGACTACAGAAAGAGAAAAAATTCATTTTTCTTTGAAATTTTATTAAAAATATTTTCTTTAATGTTTTTACTATATTTTTTATTTTTGTGTAAATTTTTTCAAATTCTATTTTACTTCCATCATTTTATGTTAAGTCAACTTCAGTGTATTCACTCTTTCAAAGTTTCAAACGAATTCCTTTTTTTCTTTTTCTTTTATCTCTTTTTCATTTTTTTTCTTTTTCTTGAAAGCAGAAAGAGAAAAACTTCATTTTCACTTTCAATTTCTATTAAAAATATTTTTATTTAATTTTTTACTATATTTTTTGCTTTTATGTAATTTTTTTCAAATTCTATTTTACTTCCATCATTTTATTTTAGTCTACTACAGTGTATTCCCTTTTGCAAATTTTCTAACGATTTCCTTTTTTCCCTCTTTTTTCTGTTTGTCATTTCTTTTTTTTTCCTTGAATACAGGAAGAGAAAAAATTCATTTTTACTTTTAATTTGTTTTTAAAATTTTTTTATTTGTTTTATACTATATTCATTACTTTCGTGTAAATTTTTTCAAATTCTATTTTACTCCCATCATCTCAATTTAATTTACTTCAGTGTATTCATTTTTTCAAATCCTCAAACAGTTTCCTTTTTACTCCCCTTTTTTTCTCTAATCTGTCAAACCACTTTCAACACCTAGACCAAAATACACCTAGGATCTAGCATCGTTTATTCAATTTTGTGTGTGTGTGTTTTTTTAATTTCTTAATTTTATTTTTTTTAAATTTAAATTATTTTTAATTTTAATTTTTCTACCTCATTAATTCTTTTTCTCCCTTCAAAATGACAAAATGAAGGAATTCGCCCAAAAGAAAGAGCACAAAAAAATGACAGCCAGGGATTTAACCACACAGATACAAGCAAGATGTCTGAACCAGAATTTAGAATCACGATAATAAGAATACTAGCTGGAGTCAAAAATAGATTAGAATCCCTTTCTGCAGAGATAAAAGAAGTAAAAAATAGAATGAAATTTTTAAATGTAACTCAGCTGCAATCACGGATGGATGCGGCCTCGGCAAGGATGGATGAGGCAGAACAGAGAATCAGTGATATAGAGGACAAACTTATAGACAATAATGAAGCAGAAAAAAAGAGGGAGATGAAGGCAAAAGAGTACAATTTAAGAATTAGAGAAATCAGTGACTCATTAAAAAGGATCAACATCAGAATCATAGGGGTCCCAGAAGAGGAAGAGGAAGAGAGAGAAATAGGGCTATAAGGGTTATGTGAGCAAATCATAGCAGAAAACGTTCCTAACATGGGGAAAAACACAGACATCAAAATCCAGGAAGCACAGAGGACTCCCATTAGATTCAACAAAAACTGACCATCAACAAGGCATATCATAGTCAAATTCACAAAATACTCAGGCAAGGAGAGAATCATGAAAGCAGCAAGAGAAAAAAAAGTCCCTAACCTACAAGGGAAGACAGATCAGGCGTGCAGCAGGCCTACCCACAGAAACTTGGCAGGCCAGAAAGGAGTGGCAGGATATATTCAATGGGCTGAATCAGAAAAACATGCAGCCAAGAATTCTTTATCTAGTAAGTCTGTCTTTCAAAATAGAAGGAGAGATTAAAAGTTTCCCAGACAAACAAAAATTAAAGGAGTTTGTGACCACTGAATGAGCCCTGCAAGAAATTTTAAGGGGGACTCTCTCAGGAGAGAAAAAAAAATGAGTGAGAGAGACCAAAAGCAACAAAGACTAGAAAGGACCAGAGAAAACCTCCAGAAACTCCAACTCTACAAGCATCATAATGGCAGTAAATTCACATCTTTCAGTACTCACTCTAAACATCAGTGGACTCAATGCTCCAATCCAAAGACAGAGGGTAAGAGAATGGACAAGAAAACAAGATCCATCTATATGCTGTTTACAAGAGACCCACTTTAGACCTAAAGACACCTTCAGATTGAAAATAAGGAGATGGAGAACCATCTATCATGCTAATGGTCAACAAAAGAAAGCTGGAGTAGCCATACTTATATCAGACAATCTAGACTTTAAAATAAAGACTGTATCAAGAGATGCAGAAGGGCATCATATCATAATCAAGGGGTCTATCCACCAAGAAGACCTAACAATTGTAAACATTTATGCGCCAAATGTGGTGGCACCCAAACATATAAATCAATTAATCACACACATAAAGAATCTCATCAATAGTAATACCATAATAGAAGGAGATTTCAACACCCCTACTCACAGCAATGGACAGATCATCTAATCAAAAATTCAACAAGGAAACAATAGTTTTGAATGTCACACTGGACCAGATGGTCTTAACGGATATATTCAGAACATTTCGTCTTAAAGCAGCAGAATATACATTCTTCTCCAGTGCACATGGAACATTCTCCAGAATAGACCATATACTGGGACACAAATCAACCCTAAGTAAGTACAAAATGATCAAGAACATTCTGTGCATATTT
The DNA here is from genome assembly GCF_024362965.1 of Panthera pardus. Classification (NCBI taxonomy): domain Eukaryota; kingdom Metazoa; phylum Chordata; class Mammalia; order Carnivora; family Felidae; genus Panthera; species Panthera pardus. The sequence goes on from NW_026527002.1 coordinate 31,695,737, forward strand.
TCAGACCACAATGCTATGAAACTTCAAATCAACCACAAGAAAAAATTTGGAAAGGTAACAAATACTTGGAGGCTGAAGAACATCCTAATAAAGAATGAATGGGCTAACCAAGCAGTTAAAGAGGAAATTAAAAAAGTATATGGAAGTCAATGAAAATGATAATACCACAACCCAAAACCTCTGGGATGCAGCAAAGGCAGTCATAAGAGGAAATTATATAGCAATCCAGGCCTTCCTAAAGAAGGAAGGAAGATCTCAGATACACAACCTAACCTTATTCCTTAAAGTGCTGGAAAAAGAACAGCAAATAAAACCCAAAGCCAGCAGAAGACCAGAAATAATAAAGATTAGAGCAGAAATCAATGCTATCAAAACCAAAAAAAAAAAAAAAAACAAAAACAAAAACAAAAAAAACAAAACAAAACCCAGTAGAACAGATCGATGAAACCAGAAGCTGGTTCTTTAAAAGAATTAAAATTGAAAAACCACTAGCCAGTTTGATCAAAAAGAAAAAGGAAAGGACACAAATAAATAACATCAAGAATGGAAGAGGAGAGATTGCAACCAACACAGCAGAAATACAAACAATAATAAGAGAATATTATAAGCAATTCTACACCAATAAACTGGGCAATCTGGAAGAAATGGACAAATTCTTTAAACATATAAACTACCAAAACTGAAATAGGAAGTAATAGAAAATTTGAACAGACCCATAACCAGTAAAGAAATCGAATTAGTAATTAAAAATCTCCCAAAAAACAAGATCCAAGGGCCAGATGTCTTTCCAACAGAATTCTACCAAACATTTAGAACGTGTTAACACTTATTCTCTTGAAGCTGTTCCAAAAATAGAAATGGAAGGGAAACTTCCAAACTTATAAGAAGCCATCATTGCCTTGATTCCAAAACCAGACAAAGACCCCACTACAAAGGAGAGCTCTATACCAATTTCCCTGATTCACATGGATGCAAAAATCCTCAACCAGATATAAGCCAACCGGATCCAATAATACATACAAAAAAAAAAAAATTATTCCCCACGACCAAGTGGGATTTATACCTGGGATGCAGGGTTGGTTCAATATCCACAAAACACTGTGATTCATCACATCAATAAAAGAAAGGGCAAGAACCACATGATCCTCTCAATAGATGCAGAGAAAGCATTTGACAAAATACAGCATCCTTTCTTTATAAGAACCCTCAAGAAAGGAGGGATAGAAAGATCATACCTTGAGATCATAAAAGCCATATATGAAAAACCCACCACTAATATCATCATCAATGGGGAGAAACTGAGAGTTTTCCCCCTAAGGTCAGGAAGAAGACAGGGATGTCCACTCTCGCCACTGTTATTCAACATAGTATTGGAAGTCTTAGCCTCTGCAATCAGACAACACAAAGAAATAAAAGGCATCCAAATCGGCCAGGAGGAGGTCAAACTCTCACTCTTCGCAAATGACATGATACTCTATATGGAAAACTCAAAGATTACACCAAAAAACTGCCAGAACTGATCCATGAATTCAGCAAAGTTGCATGATACAAAATCAATGCCCAGAAATCTGTTGCATTCCTATACACCAATAATGAAGCAACAGATAGAGAAATCAAGGATTCCATCCCATTTACTATTGCACCAAAACTCATAAAATACCTAGGAATTAATCTAACCAAAGAGGTGAAAAATCTGTACACTGAAAGCTATAGAAAGCTAATGAAAGAAACTGAAAACACACACAAAAATGGAATATTCCATGCTCCTGTATAGGAAGAACAAATATTGCTAAAATGTCAATACTACCCAAAGCAATCTACATATTCAGTGCAATACCTATCCAAAAAACACCAGAATTCTTCACAGAGCTAGGAAAAACAACCCTAAAATTTGTATGGAACCAGTAAAGACCCAGAATAGCCAAAGCAACCTTGAAAAAGAAAACCAAAGCTATACTACAAAGTTGTAATCATCAAGACAGTATGGTACTGGTACAAGAACAGACACTCAGCTCAATGGAACAGAATAGAGAACCCAGAAATGGATCCACAAACGTATGGCCAACTAATCTTTGACAAAGTAGGAAAGAATATCCAATGGAATAAAGACAGTCTCTTCAGCAAGTGGTGCTGGGAAAACTGGACAGCAACATGCAGAAGAATGAACCTGGACCACTTTCTTACATCATACACAAAAATGAACTCAAATGGATGAAAGACCTAAATGTAAGACAAGAAGCCATCAAAATCCTTGAGGAGAAAGCAGGCAAAAACCTCTTTGCTCTTGGCTGCAGCAACTTCTTACTCATCATGTCTGCAGAGGCAAGGGAAACAAAAGCAAAAATGAACTACTGAGACCTCATCAAAATAAAAAGCTTCTGCATAGCAAAGGAAACAATCAGCAAAACTAAAAGGCAGCCAACAGAATGGTAGAAGATATTTGCAAATGGCATATCAGATAAAAGGTTAGTATCCAAAATCTATAAAGAACTTATCAAACTCAACACCCAAAAAACAAATAATCCAGTGAAGAAAGGGGCAAAAGACATGAATAGACACTTTTCCAAAGAAGACATCAGGGTGGCCAGCTGACACATGAAAAAATGCTCAACATCACTCACCATCAGGGAGATACAAATCAAAACCACAATGAGATACCACCTGACACCTGTCAGAATGGCTTACATTAACAACTCAGGCAACAACAGATGTTGGCGAGAATGCGGAGAAAGAGGATCTCTTTTGCATTGTTGGTGGGAATGCAAGCTGGTGCGGCCACTCTGGAAAACAGTATGGAGGTTCCACAAAAAACTAAAAATAGAACTACCCTATGACCCAGCAATTGCACTACTAGGTATTTATCCACAGGATACAGGATGTGCTGTTTTGAAGAGACACATGCACCCCCATGTTTATAGCAGCACTATCAACAATAGCCAAAGTATGGAAAGAGACCAAATGTCCATCGATGGATGAATGCATAAAGAAGATGTGGTATATATATACAACGGAGTATTACTCAGGAATCAAAAAGAATGACATCTTGCCATTTGCAACTATGTAGATGGAACTGGAGGGTATTATGCTAAGTGAAATTAGTCAGAGAAAGACAAAAATCATATGACTTCACTCATATGAAGACTTTAAGAGACAAAACAGATGAACATAAGGGAAGGGAAACAAAAATAATATAAAAACAGGGAGAGGGACGCCTGGGTGGCTCAGTTGGATAGGCATCTGACTTCGGCTCAGGTCATGATCTCACAGTCCATGATTTTGGGCCCACATCGGGCTCTGTGCTGACAGCTCAGAGCCTGGAGCCTGTTTCAGATTCTGTGTCTCCCTCTCTCTCTGGCCCTCCCCCATTCATGCTCTGTCTCTGTCTCAAAAATAAATAAACATTAAAAATTTTTTTTAAAAAAAACAGGGAGGGGGACAAAAAAGAAGAGACTCATAAATATGGAGAACAAACTGAGGATTACTGGAGGGGTTGTGGGAGGGGCAATGGGCTAAATGGGTAAGGAGCACTAAGGAATCTACTCCTGAAATCATTGTTGCACTATATGCTAACCAATTTGGATGTAAATTTAAAAACATAGAAAATAAAATTAAAAAAATTATCACTAACACATAATAGACACTCCTACATATTTAATATACAGATAAACTTCTTGTATTTAATAAAACATCTTGGAAGAATTTTTAGTAAAAAAAGTTACTAGCTTATAATTAAAATTTGAATTCTGTATAATAAACATAGCATCTACAATATTTAGGGCTTTGAAACATTTTTTACTTTAAACATCAATATTTTTGTTACATTATTAATATAAACAATATATTTGGGTACTACCTATCTTCTTACATTGTGCAAAAGTCAATTATCAGCCAACTTTCATGCAAATAATAATAAATTAGACGTTAGTGGCTCAAAACGAAAGAATTCTATTTATATGAGCAAGCCTTTCTTTTATAGTTCTATATGCACAAAGTATATGCCTGTATACATATATACACAAAAATGGCCATACCGTTGATAGCAAAACATTAGCTGTTCATGTAAATTTTGCTTCTTTCACTATTACCCTGAGGGATTGCTTGGTTGAAAGTGCAATTAGTTGGAAGAAAACATTTAGCTTTTTTTAGTTTCCTTTTGCTATTTGGAACTAGCAGTGTTACTCTGGAATTAGAGATAAACACTTGCTTTATCATACACAAGCCATAACAAGAAAAAAGAAGGAACGTGATTTCTGTGTTTTCCATTATCTGAGCTATTACTAGCTTGTTAATCTATTTTACTTAAATGAAAACTAATGGTCTTTAGGTAACTAAAGCTGAAAACTTTGATTTCTTTTTAAAAGAAATCTTGTTTTTAAAATATTTGCATGTGCCTAATTTACTAAATTGGAATAAAAAGGTATATATCCATACATATGTTTACTTTAAAAATCCCTCTTCTTAATTTTAATTGCATGTATATATATATATATATATATATATATATATATATATAATATGAGATATATATATGTATATATATATAACATGAGATATATATATATATATATGTATGTTTCTTTTTTGAGAGAGACACAGAGTGTGAGCAGGGAGAGACAGAGAGGGAGGGAGACACAGAATCTGAAGCAGGCTCCCGGCCCTGAGCTGTCAGCATGGAGCTCAATGCAGGGCTCGAGCCCATGAACTGTGCGATCATGACCTGAGCTGAGGTCGGACACTTAACCGACTGAGCCACCCAGGATCCCCACATGTGTTATTATAAAGTAGCTGCATCAGTGAAAGCTTACTGCACAAACTCATCAATTATCAAATTCTTAGTAGAAATAGAGAAACTATTCATTTTATTTCTCTCCCTCCTAATTTTAAAGAAAATTTTAGGAAATTTTAAAAATCCATAGTGACAGTAAATGAATACATATCCCTTTATGTTTAGTAGTACTAGACAGATATGTTTTATCGTAAGTGAAGATACATATTTCTGACACATGCGGGTGTGAAGCACTCCAGTGGGCTTCATCACCCTCTAAGGGAGGTCCCCACAGCTTCACTTGAAGACTATTAGCCTTTGCTGACTGGTGTATCCTAATCAACTGCCCATCTGTGAGAGCCACCCAAAAAAGCAGAAGTCCAGTTCCACAGATTTATTTTTATCTCATGAAAATCACTGGGAGTGTTTGTGAACAACCATTTATTACCTTCCTTGGGGCCCATATAATTAAAATTGTCTGTCTCACTGATTTGCTGTTGAGTGAGTTTAGAGGAAGAGTGATATTGCTATAAAATGACACAGTCATAGATTTCATTACCATCCTCACAGGGAACCATTTGTCTTTCTGCAGTATCCTCTTATGGTCTCTCATCTGTAACTGATCTGATGTTGAGTTCCAGAAAGTAGGCCTAATCCCTATAGATCCTAATCACACTGAACATAATTATCACTACTTGTTGCGTCTCTTCTATGTGTCAGTCTTTGTTATAAAGGAATTACAATGACTGTTTTGATAGAGCTTTCTACAAAGCTACCTGTGGATATGTGGATTTTACAGTGGATGGAACTGATTTTAAAGACATCAGATGAACTGCTCAGGGTCAATAGGTAGTGACTCTGAAGAGATTTAAACTCAGAACTATCCATAGAACCACAGGCTCTGGGTTTTTCACCTGCTCATTCTGCCAGGGCTAAGGGACTGAGATCTTCCTGGAGAGAATTAAGTAGATCGCTACCCTTTCCAACTTCCAAATCTAACAATATGCTCTAACTAGAAGGGATGGTCACTTAATAAAATATTTCAGAAATAATGATTGAAGCAATAATACTGGATGGACATATATGTATAACTTCTGATAAGAAAAGAATCAAAGATAGATCAGAGATGAGTTTATTCTCTGTGCAACTGATAGGAAATACTCATTCTCAGAAATACAGCCAGTCTTAATGTAATTAGTGACTGCACAGATAAGATCAAGAGCACATGCATAACCTCCTTTTGGCCATCAGTTTCAAATACACACACACACAAAGAAATACAGCATATGACATCATCCTTGAATCAAAAAGCTAAGAACAAATTTTGCATAATATTGTGAATATGCCTGCAATAATCACATTGGATAGATCCCCTAGAATGACAGACATATTAGATATAGCTACAAAATGGAATATTATGTAATCATTTTAAATATATTAATGTATTAATGATTTTAAAAATATTCATATAAATCTACTGAACACTTCAGGATATTAACTAAATATATGTTTACACTTATGTAAAGTATGCATAACTATACTCACATATACATTTACTAAAATATGCTCAAATAAAAACAGAAAAATATATTCAATGACTATGGCAGGTTTGAAGAATCACAACTTTTTTCTTTTTGTGCTATTCTCTATTTTTCAAGTTTTACAAGTTTTATCGACAATTATAAAATCATTACATAAAAATAACATTTTCAAGATGGTATATATACTTTATCTGCAAAGTTTGTTCTTTACAACTATAATCCTTTTCCTCAAATCATGAGAGTTTAATAACTTCATGTTTATTTTACATTCTCTTGTCATGAGTATTTCAAGCACAGATATAACTTGCTTTTCCCTTCTGCTTTACAAACGTGGCAATAGTTTGTCCAAGTAGTATTGTGATTTATCTTATTCGTAGTTAGAATTTCCACAATCGTAAGGAATTAAATGAACAGCTTGCTCCAAGGCAAAATGCTGTTGTTTATTGAAAAAAAAATCTAAGTTTAACTATTGATAGACAATGAAATTTGAGCCAAATTTCATAGATCAAAAATCAAGATAAAAATGAGATAAAATAAAAAATAAATTATAGAAATTTGGTCTTCAAAATCAGCTTGATTCTTCCTCATTTTTAAAACCTCAAACAATATAATTTTATTTTCATAACTAAGATCCATGAGGACAAAACATAAAATAGTCTATCTTTCCATCTATTTCTACTACTTAACACAGTAGATGTTCAATAAATATGTCTTTAATGATTAACAATTAAATGAGCAGCAAAATTACTGGCAAATACATTCAAATATCTTGAATTTATCTGCCCCTCCCCTGCTTACATGAGCTGTCTCTCTCTCTTTCTGAATTTAAGGAGCCCTAAAATAACTAGGACATATATTCCTATTTTTAAGAGAATATTTTGCTTGAGAAATAAAAAACTCATATTTAGTGATTTAAGAATAAAACACTATAAGTTCAAAATAATTATTAAATGAATATACTATTTTCCAATGTAATTAGCTTCTGTACATTATTTGGTAATCAAAATTCAAGTTCTGACTCCAAACAGTTTTTCCCCTATTTTTTATCTCACCCCAGTTATTGGCCTCATCCCCATGAATTATAAAGTATGATCATTATTCCATGGAGTCATCTTTGATTATTTACTGGAATACTGTATTGTTCTGCTTATTTGTTTTCCTTTATCATGCATCTGCTTCTGTCAAGTAATTATTTCCACCTTGCCAACCAAATATTTAGATGTTCCTTAGGGTCATTGGAATCCTTATTTGAAAAATTCAGAATTGAAGACACCACAAAATTCCATCTAATTCCATAATTCTATATAAAATTATGAATTTTTTGCCAAATACTATATACTGTGTGTGTGTGTGTGTGTGTGTGTGTGTGTGTGTATGACTCATATCTTCAAAAGTAATTTTCTATGGTGCCTGGATGGCTCATTTAGTTAAGCCACTGATTCTTGATTTCAGCTCAGGTCATGATCTCAGGGTTGTGAGACTGAACCCTGCGTCAGGCTCCACGCTGAGCATGGAACCTGCTTAGGATTCTCTCCCTCCCTCTCCCTCTGCCCCTCCCCTGCTTGCATTGTCAGTCTGTCTGTCTGTCTGTCTCTCTCTCTCTCTCTCTCTTTATCAAAATAAATAAACTCTTTTTTAAAAAGGAGTCTAAAGAAATCTTTAAAAAAAAGTAATTTCCAGGTCATTTTTACCACTAGCATGGTATTGTACTGAGACCTTTTAGTACTTATTTTGTACTGAGCACCTTATTGTACTTTGGAGTACAGTAAGAAAATACACAGGTGGAATTAATATTCTCAATACAGACAATGTTCCTAACAGAGGAAAAGTAGGTTGTAATTGAGAAGAAAGGGACAAAAGGCAGAATTATTAGCCTTATGCTTCCCTAAATATGGTCATAATTGTGCACGAAACTTTATGGCATAGGGGCTCCAGCAGTGCCATAGAATCATGTACATATCTCTGTGATTGGGTACCCAAAAATCACTGAAGAAAATATCCCATATCACCACAGCAACTGTTTGCTCACCTTTCTCTAAGAAACTATCAAAATTATAGCTCAGAGTTTAGTTTACCTCAATTATAGGAGAAGTTCTAGGCTCACCAAATCATCCTTTAGCATTTCAACATACATCTCTGTGAAGTTTGGCACATCCCATAATCTCACCTAGTCCTCCAGTTCCTTTCTTTCCACTCAAGTCTTTTCAAGTGCCCTCAAGAATTCCCTTCACCTTTTGTCTTAAAAATTTGGCTGTCCTTTGGTAACTGCCTCCCATGCATTTTTCTTTAGTAGAGACTCTTTTGTTTTGTTTTGTTTTGCTTTGCTTATCTTCCCCCAAATTCTCCTCTTATCTCAAGGCCTCGGGGTAGCTCCACCAAGACAAGTTATTTTTATTTCCACTACTTCCCATCCTCCCTTTTCTGCCATCCAACAAATTCTAGGCATGCTCTCTCATGCACTGAATCCACTGCGCATGCTCATCAGCTACCTGAAATAATGGTTTTGAGCATTGGTCTTTCTAGCTTTAACTCTTGTTTTTCATCCCTTTTACTTAAGTGACCCCATCCCCTGTGTAGGAGCATTTATCCTCACTGTCCTTCAGTTCTAGAATGTTTTCTTGAATGACTTTAATGATGATTTCATCTGCTTATTTGATTCATATAATAAGGCTCTTGATGGATTCTCTAAATGCCCTTAAATTTTCCATATTGTCTATTTGAGATTTTTTTCTTTTAATTCCTGGAAGATTTCTTCTACACTTTGTTTACTACTCTTCGTGAATTTTTCATTTCTACTTTCATGTTTTTAATTTCCAATATGATTTTTAATTGAATTCATGTATGAGTTTGATGGATACAACATATTTTCTTATTTCTCCAAAGATATTAGTGATAGTTTTGTGGGTTTTTTTTTTTTTATTTTTTAACCCTGCACGATCTTTGTCTTGATTAGTTTGTTTGCTTGTTTCTTTTTCCCTGTGCATTTGTCAGGGCTTTTCTTAACTCTTTGGGATTCTCGGTTGTCTACTCATTTTTTAAGTCTGTTAATTAAAAGCTAATGGGGAGTTTTGAATGTATGGGGTGAATGCGACTTGATCACTGTAGTCTTCACTCTAAGGCCATCTGGTTGATCAGTGTTTGGAGAATCCCTGATGTTCCTACCTGTAGGTATTTCCTTTGGACCAGATCAGATCCCCAGAGGTCTCAGGAGACCACACAATTTGATGTCAGTGTTCTCAGACCTAAGTTACTGAAAAGGTTGGAAAGTACTGGAATTCAGTATATAAGTATTCACTTGATCCTTTATTTTCAACATGATTTCCTACCTTCAAATGTACCTAATTTTTCTTAGTTCAAAGATTCTTTGCTTTACCTTCTCCATAGAACAAACGCTCAGGCTTTTTGTTTTGTGTTGTTATTAACAGCTTTAGTGAGATATAATTTGAATACCTTTATTATTAACCACCCAAAGCTTAAAAATCAATATTTTTTACCATGTTCACAGAATTGCTCATCTATTACAATCTAAATTTAAAACATTTTTGTCTCCCGCAATGGAAACCCCATACCCTTTAGCAATTACTTTCCATTGCTTTTGTTCACCACACTGAGCCCTTGGCAAATGTTAATCTGCTTTCTGTCTCTATAGATTTATCTATTTTGCACATTTCATATCAGTGAAATCATACAATATCTGGTCTTTTGTGACTGGCTTCTTTCACTTAGCATGATGTTTCTAGACTCATGCTGTAGCATGTAACAGTGCTTCATTATTTTTTATTGCCTAATTATATTCTATTATCTGAATATGCCACATTTTGTTTATCTATTCATATAGAATGGATAAAAGCTAAAGAGGCTATTTTCATGTCTTGTTGTTCCTTATTCAGTCTTCCAGACAATAATCTCAATTTCAAAAATAGGTAATGCTGCTAACATCTGAAACTTTTAAAGATTCTGTGGAATGAATCAGGTCACTTTTTAGCTTGCACCTAGCCACCTGAAGATACTGCTTTGTTATTTCTTGTAACTCAGGGACCACATTTTTGACTGAGGTTTTGCTTCCATAATTTTATTGTTGTTTTCTTTTATCTCCCTTATTTTGACCTTATTGATTTATGTCTCTTAAAAATCCCTTTACAAGTCTCCTGGTGGTTTTCTGGGGATAGGAATATAAATGCACTTCTTCTATGTAAGATCTATACGCAGAAATCCAGCCCAGGTACATTTTACTATGTGTTTTTCTAATCTAGATATGTAGTCACTGTATAAAATAGGTCTGCACATACCTTCACAAGTGGTATAAAACATTTGTATCTCTGTAATTTATTGTTGTATATCTCTGATATCACCAAACAACTTCCTCAGTGCTAAAATAAGTGTATTCTGCTACATAACTGGTTTTATCATTCATTAAAAAATTAAAATGACTTTTGGTGAAAGTAACTGGTTAGTTACCTGCCATCACTTTGAAACTGTGCACTCTTCAAATATTGCATACCTTATTACTTATCGAATGTACATTTTGTCATCAAGTTGAAAACAGCAAATGGAAGAATCATATTTCTAACTATCTCTAATTTAGTAACTCACTGCATGAGGTTAATGTGAGAAAAAGATATAGTATAGTTCTTTAAGAAGGTTCCTAGAGATCACGACTCTGAAAACCCACTTTACTCATACTAATATCCTTTTGTAAATACATGACTTAACCTCTAAGTTTCAATTTCATCCTCCATAGAATTTGTATTGATTTACAAATAAACTCATTGCACAGCTTCCAAAAGAGGAAAATTATGCTGACCTACACTACGGTTATGAAGGAAGGCTAATCATTAGGCAAACATTACCTAGCATAGTGCTAGACACAAAACAGTAAGTGTATGTATACACTAAAGTTAAGTATCATTTGCATATTACTGTGGATGAGAGCTCTGACAACAGAAGCTGGTTCATATCAAGACTTTGCTCACAGTTGATTTGAGGCAATGTCTTATTCCTCTTTGCCTCCATTGCTGGTTTCTACAATTGGGGTGATAATATTATCTGCTCCGTATGATTCTGTGCAATTTTAAATTAATATGTTTGTGTAGAGATCTTATAACATTGGCCTCATCAATAAATATAACATATTCATATTAGGAATAATTGAACATAGCATACTTGTCATGCTCCTTAAGAAAACCTTACAATAAAAGACATCCATATTCAAACACCACAGAAGTGTTACCGGTTTGAAGAGAAGCCCTAAGTCAAATCATTCAAATACATCGCTTATTAGTTATGTGACTAAGGCCAAGTTTCTTAACCTCTCTGAACCAAAGTATCCCATCTAGGTTATTTGTTCATTCATTCATTCATCCATTCACTCATTCATTCATCAGTCATTTATTTGATAATTATGATGTGCAAGGAACTATATTGGATGAACTAGAAAGGTAATAGCAAACAACTGTACTATTATCTGGTCCATGCATTGTGTTGAAAATAAAATAGGTTAATTTATGGAAAAAGCAAATTTAAAAAGTGCCATTTCCCATTTTCTCTCTTTCCCCCATTTTTATTACAGCAAGCCTTCATAGTTTAAACTTGGCCATATTATTATAAAATCATATCAAAAAATATCATATCAGCCCAAAAAGAGATAAAAGAAGTAATCCAGTTCACCTTCCTGTTTTCTGAAAAGCTAATATAAATAAATGAGAAATAATTTCAGTAAAAGGATTTTTTTTTTCAACTTTTTTTTTTTATTTATTTTTGGGACAGAGAGAGACAGAGCGTGAACGGGGGAGGGGCAGAGAGAGAGGGAGACACAGAATCGGAAACAGGCTCCAGGCTCCGAGCCATCAGCCCAGAGCCTGACGCGGGGCTCGAACTCACGGACCGCGAGATCGTGACCTGGCTGAAGTCGGACGCTTAACCGACTGCGCCACCCAGGCGCCCCTCAGTAAAAGGATTTTTTAAAAGCAGCAGCTATATCATAACACTGACAGGAAGAGCAATAATGATTCAGGAATACAAGTAGCCAAACATTTTTAAATGTACATCAATATCATCATTATTCTAGAGAATATTTACAAAGGTGGCATATTATCTACTTCTATAGAACAGGGGTCAGTAAACTACTTCTGTAAAGAGCCAGGTAGTAAACAGATATAGTAAATATTTTAGGACTTGTGGGCCATAAAAAGTTTCATTCTATTTTTCCCCAACTCTTTAAAAATGTAAAATCCTTTCTTTGCTCACAGGCCATATAAAAGTCAGCCATAGGTCGATTTGGCCTAAAAGTACAGGCTCCTGTGATTTTCAAAAAATTTTGAAACCTGTTCAATTCACAGTTAAAACCTCTTGTAAGGAGCTCTCCAAGAAACTAAGTCAACACCTCCCTTTTCAACAAGGATTACCATTCATACGATCATCCATTCAACCGATAGGTATTCATCATCTGCTGAATGTACTGTATTATTGCAGACACCGAAAACATAAGGCAGTGTTGTACATGCAGAAGTCTATAGGGTTTATTTTTGTTGCTGTGCTTTAGTGGAGGGCTCAAATATGAATTCAAGCAAGTATAATTCAGGCTGAAAGTGCTAAGATATGACTAGAAAGCAAGGTATTACAAGGAAAGAAACTGTAAACTTAGTCTCAAGTGTTCATGGAAAAGAGTAGTTTCTGGAGGAAGTGATGTCTAAATGAAGATGAAATGGTAGTAAGGGATTGGAAGATTCAGGGAGAAGGAACGAAAGTCAGGTGCAACATTTGACAGATGAGAGAGAACTTGGCATGCCTTAAAAGAGGACAGAAATGCTTTCTGGCTAAAGCATTTATAGTGAAAAAGAGAAAGAGGCATGGTGGGGTGATAGATGAAGCCAGACAGGTAAGCAAGAGATAAGTCATGTGTCTCATAGTCATATCGGGAGAAAAGAGACTTTGTCCTAAAATAAGTGGGGGAAAGAAAACTACGATCATTTATGCAATTTAGAAAAGTACATTCAGAAGAAAGTATGGATTTGAGAGATATTCTGGAAGCAGAATTTATAGGTCTTTGGGACCATGCAAATGATTTTATGTGGCACTAACATCAATGTCCAATTATATAACTTTTGCTGCAATCACATCAAGTTCTGTCTCACTCACAAACCAGTTGTTATCTACTCTTCTTTTGCTCAGATGGTTGTTCCCATGCAGAATGCCTCAAACATTGCATAAGCCTCTTTAAACCCTGTTATTTCAATGCCCAATTTAATCCTGTACTCCTTAACATTGCAACCATTCTTGTTCAAAATTTATTTTGTTTTTTGTTTTTGTTTTTCAACTCTTATATTATAGAAATCAACAAGATATAGTGATTGATTTTATTTTCTGTATTTTGTTTTTCTTCCCATCAACCAAAACAGTGCTGGTCGCACAAAGTGTGGGGTATATTCACTTACTGATGCAGAGCTCTACAGAGATCGGTGCACTAGGCTGGCCAGCTGCTTTTTTTTTCCAATATATGAAATTTATTGTCAAATTGGTTTCCATACAACACCCAGTGCTCATCCCAAAAGGTGCCCTCCTCAATACCCATCACCCACCCTCCCCCCCTCCCAACCCCCATCAACCCTCAGTTTGTTCTCAGTTTTTAAGAGTCTCTTATGCTTTGGCTCTCTCCCACTCTAACCTCTTTTTTTTTTACCTTCCCCTCCCCCATGGGTTTCTGTTAAGTTTCTCAGGATCCACATAAGAGTGAAACCATATGGTATCTGTCTTTCTCTGTATGGCTTATTTCACTTAGCATCACACTCTCCAGTTCCATCCACGTTGCTACAAAGGGCCATATTTCATTCTTTCTCATTGCCATGTAGTACTCCATTGTGTATATAAACCACAATTTCTTTATCCATTCATCAGTTGATGGACATTTAGGCTCTTTCCACAATTTGGCTATTGTTGAGAGTTGGCCAGCTGCTTTCTACACAGTGTGGTTTGTAAAGCACTCAGCAGAGAGGGATTTTCCAACATTCCTATAGATGAATCTATTGTCTAACATAACTTTCACTGAGACATTTCTTCCATAGCTGATTCAGAATCCTTTATGTATTTTAGATACTGTCTAACAAATCTTTCACTCAGGAAGTTCTTCCCAAGAGGATTCAAATTCCTTTGTGTATTTTAGATGTGTCTAATTTCTATAACCCTACAACACAGTTGGCATACAATCTACTCTCCCTGGGAAAGCTATAATGCTGTCCTAATTGATATTTCCTGGCACTAATTTTTGTCCCAGTGCATTTTTTCCTTCACAATAGGGACAGGAATATTTTTTAGTAGATGTTAGATCATGTCATTCCCCTCCTTGAAACCTTTCAGTGGATTGGGTCTGAAATCCATGTCATGAATTATAAGACTTTTATATACTGAGCCCTCACATGCTAGTCAGCCTTACCTGGAATTTCTACTGATGACCAGTCCTGGGAGTTGCCTGTCCTTTGGTGCCAGTGAATTCACTGCCTTTTGGCCTTAGGAATATTACCTAAATCATTGCTTCTACCTGCTACATTCCTTCCTCAACGCTTTGCCCCCTTAGCTTGTACTCATCCCTTGTCTCCAATTAAATATCAATTCCCATGGAAGTCGTCCCTGACGCCCTCAATTCTTAGACACAAACATCACTGAAATCTAGACTTATCTTCCAAATGACATGTGCATTCAAAGTAGTACTTTCTCTATACTCCAAAAGTTTTGAATGTTATTAAATCAACAATGTATCAGACACTTTTTGGCTTCTTACAACAGAAGAAATGTGCCGTGTTCTGAGAGAACTCTACAGTGGCACTCTTATTACAGTTACTATCATTTTCTTTTTTCTCATTTCATCTGACTTAGTACTATGAGCCCTGGACCTGTGCCCATCTCAGTCACCACTCAACTCCAGAACTTAACACAATGCTATAGCTTAATAGATACTCAGTCAATACTCATTGCTTACGGAATGATCTCATCGCTTTTCTTTCTCTCTAGAGGCAAATATATGCTGTTACATGTGATATAAAAACATATTGGGGCTTCCTGGAATCTTAATTATTTAGGAAATCTTGTTTCAAATCCACAGTTTCAAACCCTATGAGATTATAGCACTTTCCAATATCTTTATTCACAACCTCTGCTTCTTTGTTGGCTCAAATTGCTTAGATTATTTAATCTTGTTAGATAAATGCCCACAACAACTTGTTGCAGGACTCAATAAATTAAACAACAGGAATTAATTCCCAACCAATATGTCATTTTTTTCTCTTTGTTTGATTACAAGTTTATGACTTTGAGGTGGAAAGACTTCACATTATTCACCACACTAGATTCTACCACACATCACTGGGTCTCCTCCTGCACATCAACCCTGTTCCAGTCCACAGCCTATGACGCAAGTAGCCACTTCAAAAACCCCAGAGCTGTCTTGATTCTGGATATGCAAAGAACTAAATGCACCACTATAGGGAGAACAGAAACTCATGAGAGTATAAAGCAAAGAGCATGGATTTTGCAATGAAACCGAGTTGAGTTTCACTCCCAGGTCTTCTGTTTACTCACCATGTAACCTTGGGCAAGTTGCCTAATACCTTCAAACATCAGTTTCTTCAAATGTCAAATGATATGGAAACACTTATCACTTACGTTTGTAGTAAAGATTAATGAGCTGGCATATATGGAACCTGCCGAGTGTGGTAGCAGCAACATGTAGCAGTTTAATAATATCATACCTCTGAATGTGAATAATGGGAAATGGTATACTGAACTCTCTAAAAACACAAAAAGAATAATTTCAGAATAGTAAGTAGGGATGGGAAAATTTTCTAGTTAGTAGAGAGAATTCTTTCCCATACTTCCTACACAACCCCAAACCTACCCTCTATTTACCACTGAGTAGGGGTGCTCACCTTCAACAGTAGTAGACAATTAGAGCAATGTATCATGATATTCAGCAGTGGTTAAAAATAAAGGTTTATGGTTAAGTAATATTTACATAATAATTTAATAATTATTTAGTTTAAATGATAGCTATTGGTTTTCATATTATGTTTCAATAATAGCATTAGCTACTAATCCTCTTATATTTAAAAAATATGGGTTTCCTTAAAAATTAGCAAATGCAAGAAAATGAAATCAGTCTTACATTATCATTTATTTCACAGCACGAGAGTTATGCTGTAAATAGTCTTGTGTAGGCATCTGGCCTGTCGTTTAAGAACTCTGATAATAAGCTCACTCAGAACAGAATCAAGCTTTCAAAGCCTGAAGGATAAGTTTGTTCTGACATGGATTAAGATATAATTTTCAAAATGATGGATAATAAAACTTACCTTAATTATAGAGGTTTTGCTTAATCATTTCAAGTGTTCTTAATATTTCAAGACGCCATGGAATTTAAAAGAGTGAGATTTGGTGTAGAATTTAAAGTGAACTCAATTGGTGAAACTCATTTATTAGAAATGTAGATCCAGTCAGTGCAGAACATCTACAAAGTCCTCCTTATGTGCCAGCACCTTTACTAGGCGATTTTAAATGAGTATTAAATAAAACAGATACCATCCCTGTAAATATAGTCCAGTGTGGTAAAGCTTTGTCAGTCAGAACCAAAGACACAAAAAGATAAGACCAGATAACATAAAAATAAACATTAACATAATTCAATACCTAAAAATTTTAGAATTCCATATCGCAAAAAATGCTCTTAAAATGTAAAAGACAAACATAATACTTGGAGAAATGTATAACAGAGATGTAAAAATAAGCACAACTATTTCAGTAATAATAACATCTTGTATATGACTTATATTTATCAGTGCATGTAAAAAAAGTGAGGAAGGATACACACCAAACTGTTAATAGTTACCTTTTGGGTACAGAACTAAGGTTAATGGGGAAAGAAGATGTAACTCCCTCACTTTCTATTTTAATACTTATCAGTGATGTCTGAATTACTTACCCGAGCCTATAGTCTATGTACTTTAGAAGATATGTACTAGCCACATCTGTAGCAAAACACAAATGTCTCCAAAGTAAACACAAAATCACCTAATTTATGTCCTGTTCCTTCAAAGTAAAGTTAAAATCATGTGGTTTCATTAAATAATAGAACAAAACTTAATCTCCTACCAGAAATCCTTATTTATAAATAACATGTATGTTGAAGAAATAATAGAATAATCAATTAAATCACATCTCAGTTATAGGAAAATTAATAACTACATATTAAAATGTATGTTTTTAAAAAAGAAAATATTCATTAATTTACATCTAAAACTATATACTGACCACCATTTAATTGTACTAAGCTTCAGGAAAGCAACTATAATATCGAGATCTTCAAAAGTGGAATGATTTCTTGGGATAGAAGATGAAAATATAAGTAATCACAACGAAATGCAATCACATTGCTAAAGCTACCTATACTAAATTTTGTAGACACATAAACAAGAGAACAACTTACTTTGACCAGAGTCCCAAATGGCTTCCCAAGGAGGAAATTTTGAATCTAGGCTTAATGAGATGAGTGAAATCCATCAATAAAATAAGGGGAAGACTTACATTATAGCCAGAAAGAGTGGTGTGAACAATATAGCTAGAATCTGTACATTAGGATTTATAGTTTAGAAGGCATAGTTTAGAAGGCATAGGATCTGTGATAAAAAATTAACAGGACTTCTTTTCTTTATTGTGCATATAAACGTGAATGTGAAATCCAATAACCTGTGAATCTGGTTGAAATGCAAATTCCTATTCAGTAAGGCTCAGTTGCAAACTGAGTATTTATTTGTCTTTCTTACAAGCTCTCAGGTAAGGTTTATATTACTACTGCATTCACAGACAACCTTGAATAACAAGGATATGGTGCATGTGATAAACATTGTCATGAAATACATCTGCCTCATCATGGATCCGTATGCCATTAAATCAAGTTTCAACAATTCAAGTTAAATTTGTTACTCCATAATGAAAAACTATCTGACATTTCCAAGTTCAAAGGGAAGTATGTGTTTTATATACTTTTTGTTAGTTGTTATTTTTTAACTGGGGTTGAGTTTGCTATGTTGGAAGTTGTTCTGCATTTTTCCTTACATTCTTTGCTTCCACACCTTGTCCTTGTCCTGATTCTACAACACCTAGCTTGGTAAGACCTCTATAATTTTTGGCAATCGTATTCATAGAAGCCTGCAATGCTATGGAAGAAAAGAAATGAGTTATCTACTTCTTGCCTGCTTAGGTAATTGAACAGTATTATTTCACATAGGTATTTATAACATATATGCTGGGTAGGAAATACAGTTGATTGTGATACCTTTCCCTCCATTGATGGACAAGGTCGTTGACATAACTAATCCAGGGAAGGAAGTGTCCTTCCTCTCTCTCTGTTCTTAGTACATTGAAAAGCTTCAATGCTTTCAATGCTTTCATAGTAATTAAGAATTTGAAATCACATATCTTAGGATCAAATCTTCACATTTCAATCACAGATAGAATAATTTGAGACAAGAATGTCAGTTTCCTCTTCTGTAAATAGATGACTGTTGTATTATAAGGATGAAATGAATAATAAATATATACATTTAAAAGTATATGGTGAGAGGAAGGACCAAGATGGTGGGACATAGAAGACTCCTGAACCTCCTTCCTTCTACAGACACACTGAATATATAGCTACACATGGAGCAATGATCTCTGAAAGAAATACAGAAACTGAGCGATTCCTACATATCAAGTAAATGAGAAAATATCCACATTGAAGAGATAGAAAAGGCTGATACACACTCTCACCATAAACCCCTTACCCAGCACAGCACCATACAGCCAAGAGGAATTCACAACTCATAGTTTCGGCATGAGGACCAAAGAGTTTGGACCACACATCTAGCAGCCCAACTTCTAAAATTCTCATCCAAGGGTTGGGTCTCCAAAACACATTTCTCTGACAGCCAATAAGCATTGCATCCATGAGACCCAAGGGACTATAACAAAGAGGCATTTCTTAACAGGTCTGCAAATATTTGCTGTGGCTATCTCCTCAAGGCTCAGTTCATAAGGAACAGGCAAAAATGACCATTTCCTAGTTATTTCCCTAAAAGAGGTTTGACTACATACTTACCACCTGCTGCCTAAGGTTCTAATTTCTAATTTAGTATTTATGTAGGGGCTGGCTACAATCCTCCCCAGAGACTGAGCAAGTTGGTGGGCGCTTCCCCCACAGTATCCATCTGACTCACTTCACCAATAAAGCCAGATCACCAGTATCTCTCTGGAAGTACACATGTGTGGTGCATTATTTATATGAGACAAAATAGACTTTAAGCCAAAAACTTTAACAGGAGACAAAGGAGGCCATTATATAACAATAAAGGGGTCATTACAACAGGAGGGTAGAATACATTTAAATATTTATATACCCTACATTAGAACACCTTAATATATACAGGACAAATATTGACAAGCTGAAGGGAGAAACAGACAGCAAAACCATCATAGTAGAGGATTTCAATACTCCACTTTCAATAATGGATAGATCTTCCAGACAGAAAATCAATACAGAAACATTGGACTTAAACTATACATGACATTAGATGGGCCTAACAGATATATTCATAATATTCAATGCAGCATCCAAACAATAAACATTCTTTTCTTTTCTTTTTAATTTTTTTTAACATTTATTTATTTTTGAGAGACAGATCGTGAGTGGGGGAGGGGCAGAGAGAGAGGGAGACACAGAATCTGAAGCAGGTTCCAGGCTCCAAGTTGTCAGCACAGAGCCCGATGCTGGCACAGACTGTGAGATCATGACCTGAGCTGAAGTTGGATGCCGAACCGACTAAGCCACCCAGGTACCCCTACACATCATTTTCAAGTGAACATGAAACATTCTCCAGAATCGATCATATGTTAGGCCATAAAACAAGTCTTAATAAATTAAGAAGATTCAAATCATCTCAAGCATCTTTTTCAATCACAATAATATGACATTAGAAATTATTTACAAAATGAAAACTGGAAAATTCTCAAATATATGGAGATTAGGCAGCACGTTCCACAACAGCTAATGGGTCAAAGAAGAAATTAAAAGGCAAATAAAAAAAATCTCTTGAGACAAATTAAAATGGAAACCTAACATACCAAAGTTTACAGAATATAGCAAAAGCAGTTTAAAAAGAGAATTTTATGGTAATGTCTTTATGATGAAAAAAAGAAGCATCACGAATAAACAACCTAACTTTGCAGCTCAAGGAATTAGGAAAAGAAAAACAAACTAAGGTCACATTTAGCAGAAGGAAGGGAATAACAAAGATCAAAGAGAAATACAGTGAAACAGACAAAAAAATAGAAGAGATCAATGAAATTAAGAGCTGTTTCCTTTTGTTTTTGTTTTTGTTTTTGTTTGGAAAGACAAATGACCTAGAGCTAGACTGAGAAAAAAAGGTAGAGAAAACTCATATAAATAAAATGAAAAAGGAGACATTATGCCTGATAATGCAGAAATACTAAGGATCATAGGGTGCCTGAGTAGCTCAGTCAGTTAAGCATCTAACTCTTGATTTTGGCTCAGATCATGATCTCACAGTTTGTGAGACCAAGCCCTGCAGTGGGCTCTGTGCTGACAGCTTGGATTCTCTCTCGGGATTCTTTCTCTCCCTCTCTGTCTCTGCCCCTCCCACCTCAAAATAAATAAATAAGCATTAAAACAAAAGAAATACTGAGGATCATAAACTGTTATGAGCAATCATATAACAAATTAAATAATCTAGAAGAAATGGATGAATTCCTGGCAACATACAACCTACTATGACTGAATGATGAAAAAAGAGAAAATCTGAACAGAACAATTACTAGTGAGGATATTGAATCAGTAATCACAAAGTCCCAACAAATAAAAGAACCCGATGGCTTCACAGGTGAATTCTACCAAACGTTTAAAGAAAAATTAATACCAGTCCTTCTCAAACTCTTCCAAAACATAGAAGAAAGAATACTTCTAAACTATTTCACATGACCAGCATTACCCCAATACCAAAGCCAGACAAGAACATTATAAGGGAAGACAATTACAGGCCAATATTACAAGAAGATGGCAAAAAAAAGTAAGAACAAAGAGATTAAAGGAAGGTAGAAGCATCTCTTTAAATATTAATTTGAGAGATAATTGAGCATATTTATTTTGCTTCATCAAAGTTGAAGAATTAGGCCAGCTTCTCTGTTAAATAAGATGGCTGAATCAGTTCCAGGTTCTACCAGTAAACTAGGTAGTGGAGACTGTGTTTTTAATATTTGCCTAAATGATTTGGGCAATGAAACAGATTCACAGAAGAAACAGGGAAAAAAAGGAGCTACATGAACCCTCTTCCTACACGAAACACTTATAAACAGGATACTTGTCACATGACTAGCAATTCAGAGGTGTAGTGAATTGCAAGAAGAGACTCAAAACCAAGAACTCTCAAAAAACAAGTGTCTACTTGTTCTTACTTTGGAGTAAGTGGGTTCCAAAGACTGAAGGTATTTAAGGGTGTGCAGAATTGAGGTTCCATAAAAACATTTCAACTTTAGACATTCAGGGAATGGTCAGCAAGTATTAAGACATCAAGAGATGCTTTGAGAGTAATTAGGGGTACAAATAATACAGCAATAAATAAACTCCATCATATTAAAGCCTGAAACCCTTTCCTGAATACCTCCTCTGTATTCACAAATTAGGTACCTACTGCATTTTCTAATTATGTCTTTATCTATCCACAACCTCCTCTGAGCTGAATTTAAGAAATCTTAGTATCCCTCCACTTGGCAGAGTGGCACATAGTAAGTTTGCAACAGGTACTGGTTGAAGCAAACAAATAGCTCTTCATTGCAGGAGAATAAAATAATACTGCAGGAAGAGTGTGGAATTAGGAGGTACAAGGTAAAGTGAAAATCAGAAGCAGCAAATGGCAAAACATCTGAAATCTTAGAGCTAAAACAGCTCCTTTTTTCCTTTCAGGATGTGAGAGTGACTTTTCATAATCTTACTCTTTTCAGGACAGTGATGTCTTGGGAGACACCGCAAAACAAATAACATCTACCTTAAAAATATTTTTGTTTTTCATTGTTTTTCTACATATTTGTAAGGGGAAATTACCAGACCTTCTAGTAAGATATATTTATTAGGTTTCAGTATGAATACTCAAACAGAATAAGGAAGGAAACTGTTCTAAATCACCAGGGGCCCTTCATTCCATAGAAACTGTAACAACAATATATGTAGGTAGCTGCTGCTTTGGTTGATTGCCTCTATCCTCTGTTGTAGGCTACCCAAAACAAATCAGTGTATACTCTACCTGCATTTCAGTCATGAATCTGGGATGGTTCTGTTGTTTCTTGTGTATCAAAACAAGATGGAGGTGAAATAGTAGGGAAAGAAGCGATAAAAACAAGGAAAAGGAATGGAAAAGTCAAAACGAATGAGGAGAAAGAGTGAGAAAAACATAAAAGAGAAGAGCGATGATATAGAAAACAAGCCAAAAAATCAAGTAAAAATAGAGAAAAGGCATACTGGAAACAAAATATGAGAGAAAGTAAAAGAAAGCAGCTCAGATAGATCATGTATGATCTTGTTAAACCCCCTCATAACTTTGATTTATTACTTTTTTAAATCATTAAGCAGTGTAGAATCATCGAATGGAATTTTAGTGTTCCTTATAAGCAATATATTGATCTCTAGGTAGCCATTAATCTTATCTAAAACAGATTAGAGTAGGCACTGATTTCCTTATTTAAACATGTAAAACTGTGTGCAAACATGTCAATAAATGACCATCTTACTAAGTGGTGAAGGTTGTACTATTCTTTGTGGATGAAGAAATTGAGTTAGTTATGCTAACTTACTTCATTACTTAGGGTAGCCTAAATAGCTAAAAGTCAATTCTGAAAATATAATCGCTAAAGAATTTTATTGCTTGCTGACATAACAGTTCAGGACAGCTATTGTAGATTTTTTTGTGCCTTTCTTCCATATGCTGATTCAGTGACCCAGGCTTCTTCCATTTGGGGAGGGTCAGCCTCTTCTTGAACATTATCTTTTGCATCATATTTTTTAAAAAAGAACACTAAGGTTGAAACATAGGCATTCTCTTAAAAGCCCTGATGGAGCAGTAACCACCAGACTTCTGTTCATGTTCCACTGGAAAGAATATAGCCAAACAGATACACTACTGGAAAAGGTGTATCCTAGACGTTATTCCTAGGCATGTGTATTCCTAGACATTATTTTACTTGACCTTTTAGCAGCTCTTGGCCTCAGTAACACATCCCTTCTCCCTAATGAACTTTCTTCATGTGGCTTTTAGGATTCCATACTCTCTTGAATGTGTTCCTACCTAATTGGCTATTCTTTCTCAATCTCCTACACTGTTTTCTTGTCTTTGACCTCTTACTGTTAGAATTGTCCAGGACCCACCCCTTAATCTACTGTCTTCTATATCTGTAATCCTCAGTCCTTTCTATGGTTTTATATATGATATTTGATGGCAACTCCCAAAACTATCTAACTCAGAACTTTCTCAAGAACTCCAGCTATTTTTTATTCAAGAAGAAATACATAGTATGTATCTGCTCTTGGATACACAATGTATATCTCAAACTTAACATGTCCAAAATTTAACTCATGTTCTCCCATCATGAACCTGCTCCTCCTAATGTCTTCTGTTTCCCCCAGCTCAGCGGTTGAGAACTTCATCATTCAAACTGCAAAGGGCAAAAAAAAAAAAAAAAAAAAATCCTTGATATTTTTCTCTTTCACACGCCACATCCAAACAAGAAAATGTTTGTTTGATTCTACCAGAAAAAAATATAGAATCCCAGCATTTCTCATCACTTCTACTCATCTGAACCTGGTCTAACCCACCACCATTTACCGTCTACAGTATTTCAATAACTTCTTAAACAATCTCACTGTGTCTATGTTGCCACCTATAGCCTTTTCTCAATACACGAGCCAGAGTAACCCCTCCAAAAGAGTTAACATTTTGACTGAGATCATTTCACTGCTAAGCTCAAAATCCTGCAAATATTCCCATTTCACTTGGAGTAAAATTCAAGCTATTTACAATGACATGTAACCCCTGTTATTACTCTGGGCTTTTACATGCCCTTTGACTTTCGACTTTGCCCTCTCTTTCTTGCCCATGATACCCCATGGTCATATCTGAAAGGAGCATGTGGGAATATATCCTGGAGGATCATACTGCTTTTCTAACTCTCTTTTGCTGGTGGGAGTTTGGTTGCATAAGTATAGATTTAAAATCTGAACAGTCACAAGCTTTTTAGGCAAAGCTCATTTTATTTGGCAATAAAATTCCCTCAAAAGCTTAGTACTTCTCCAATGATGCATTTTGTTTCCAGCATGTTCTGTGTGCTAGTGACACAACCAAATTCCTTAATTAGGCATTGATAGTAGTCCTACCGTGTGTGTGTGTGTGTGTGTGTGTGTGTGTGTGTGTGTGTGTGTGTGTGTATTTTGAATATATATATTTTGAACCCTGATCTGCTGTTGGTTCTTTCTCTAAATGTATTAGTAGCAATTCCCTGAAGCCATCTGGAAGAATGAGCTTAGGTTTTCCAAACTCTGTAGAACCTCCATTTTCTGGCCTCTGTCTTTCTTCCCTCTCTTTACAAATGTATCATTCCCACCTAACCTCATCTCCTATAATATCTTGCCAAAAGCTGTAGGCAGCAGTCAACAGATGGTGACCTACTTTTTTCAGCCATTTCCCATAGATCTGAAGACTCAATACATTCTTGCTTTGTCTTCTAAGTTAGGTCATATGACAGTTTTATCAAATGTTTATCGCAGCTTGACAGGACTGTCTCACTTTCTAAACTTCAAAAAACATTTTTTTTTTCCAAATTGCCCACCAACTAAATAAATATCACATCTTCTAGTTTTGTTATGGCAACACCCCCTACACCCAGTACAAAGTTCTCTATTTTTAAGAGCTACATAAGAGACCAAAAACAATAGAGGCTGAGCTCTTGTTCTGTTCTATTTATCCATTAAAGACCCATTGTCATTTGCATTCAGAAGGCAGAAGAGAAAGAAAGTGCAAAGAAGGCACATGCTCTCTCTTAAAATCTCTGACCTAGAAATGACTCACATCAGTTTTGCACACATTAGACTAGACAGAGAGAATGCAGTCTACACTTACTGCAAGGGATGCTGGGAAACACTCTACCCACTATGATCCTATGAAAATGGGAGAAGAAGAAGAAGAAGAAGAAGAAGAAGAAGAAGAAGAAGAAGAAGACGACACATTTGGCAGATAGCAAACCATCACTGCCACCATTATCAGAGCCTTGATTCTTACATATCAAGAGGAAATAGAAATCAAATATCTCACTTTAGACTTATAATAATTGTGCTTAAAATAGACATAGTATAAATTTCTAAATTTACAAAGTAAATGGACAAATAACTAGAATATCAAACAATGAGGAATTACAGAATAAGTATATCTCATGTTTAGATATTTCCATTACTTAAGGTTTCTAGGAGGAAGAAAAGCTAATAAAAATATTAGTCTATCACTTCTTAAACTTATCACCTTAAGAACTATGCTATCCTGAGGCCTCCCTGTCCCGGGTGTTCAGGGAGGAGGGCTCCCAGGTGGACCCAGCAGAGAGCTGCGGCTGTGCTCTACACCCAACCCCTGGATGGTCTGCATGTGTCTTGCTGCCCATAACAACTCCATCTCTGTGTGTCTGTCCATGGTGTCCCAGTCCTGGAGCCCCCTCTCCACCCTTCCCACAATGAAGACACTTTCTGACCCCTGTGCCGCTGACAGCTGCTCTCTCTCAGATAGGCCTGCTCTGCCTGGTTGTCTTCCCTCTGGGCCTTAGGTGGGTCGTGCCTCACTGGTACCCACAGGCTCTGAACACACAGCCATTCACTGGGGAAGACTGAGCACCAATTTAGGGACAGCAACCTTCCCTAGTGGGCATTGCCTGAGCAAGTGGGGGAGGAAGTCAAGCCACCTGGGCCAGGTAAGGCTTGAATCTGACCAGAGAGGAGGGTGTCTGTCACACCCAGTTCCCCATCCTTCATCTGAGGCCTCTAAGCAGCTTGGGGTCACAGCTGGTTTGATGTAGAGACTGCTGTGCTGCTGTGCTCCCACCTGCCTCTCCCTGCCCTGGAGGACACCACAGGCCAGCACAGAGCCTTGTCCTCATTGTGGCTCACTGGGGTCCCAGGAGATAACTCATGGGAGAGGCCGTTTGTCCTTCTGCCCACCACAGAGGGTGTCCCTCACTCAGGAGCAAGGCCTGGCTGCTGGATGCCTCAACAACCCCTTGCCCAAGGCCTGGTGGGGGAAGCAACAAGCCGAAGGTGGGGACATGGGTGTTCAAAGGCCAATGCTGGTTCATTTACTAGTGTTTACTGCACCTGCTTCAGGACCAGCTGCTGTCAGCTCCGCGGGCAACACTGGCCCAAGGCATCATGTCACATCCATGTCCTCACAGGTAAAGAGCAACAAACCATAAGACCAAGGATCTGGAATCCAAGGTGCATTGTTTCACATTTTAGCAACTATGGCATTGGGATAAGGGACACGCTAGAGCTTAATTGTAGCATTCCTTTTTCCTAGTAGCACTTTTAGATGTCTGTGGCATTAATGGCAATTAAATAAGGTGTGTAGCATTACAAAAAATAATTTGCTAATGAAGTGGGAACTAAGTTCCAATTTTAATAATAGATCGAGTCAAATATTAAAATAATTTAAAATTTTTGATATGTGGATTTTCCTGTTTTGGAATATACTAGGGTGTTTCTAATAATAAATAATGTTCCCAGAAAAATGAATGTCCCATGAAACTTCAATAAATTATTAATACTATATCATCTATTTTCTAAATATGAAAATTAGAGGTATAAAAATCTCCTGTTTAAAACTTTTTCCTTAGATACAAAGTGGGTCAATTTGAGACACAAATAGAATGCAAGAAGTCAATATTATTTTAGCCCTGTACACAGAGAAAAAATGTCTTTAGATGAAAATGGAGAGTAGCTAAATGTGATACATTTTATGCCATTGCCGAATTGAGGCTCTAGATGAGATTCTGATCTATAAAGAATCCTCAACGAAAATGTACATATCTTTAAAAACCAAGCCTTCTAACAGAGGAAATCATGAAGCCATAATCACATCAGTGAACCCACTTTGTATTGAAGTTTACAGGTTCATCTAACTTCATTAAGTTTTTTTCCCCATTATTATTGCTGAAACAGAAAGATGGCAGGTGAAAGTAGAAATTAATCCATTAGAGTGAACATGTTTCCATTTCAAAGTATGTTAATTTCGTTTCTACTTTGTCAGCTTTAATTTGTCACTGAACCCAAAATGGGATAATTGCACCAGTATTTAAGTTCTCATACGTAGTCAAGGTTTTTCGTAATTTTATAAAATTACATTTAGATTCCGTTGACACTGCTTAATGTATTACAAGGTAACATGTGTTGAGACTTGGCTCCCAACATGTCAAATTAAATCAAAATATAAATTAATTCAATGACAACTCCGTGTTGATATTTGCTCATTATGCTGTAAATAGATTGTGTGTGGAATCTCTGCAATTTAACCTAAAATTATACAAAGTACATTTACCATGAAATCATGACTTGTTTTCAATACACTGGATGTTCACTGTGCCAAAGCATAGGTACAATGATCCTTTATTTTTTTGGAATGGGGCAGGGAGTGGGGAGCTATGCAAAGACAGAGACATAAAGATATCTGATAATTACCAGACCTACTTGCAAGGTTCTATTCTATGTTAACTCATGTTGAATTGTCAAGATGGAATTAAAACACCTTTGAAACTCAACAGCATAGAAATTTTAGTCCTCAAAATATATATTTCCAGTATATCTCCAACTCGAAATTATTTGGTTACATGACACTTATTCTTAGGAAAGATATCTTTTATGAGTCACACCTCAGTGTAAACGAAAATATCTCAGAGACAAAAGATTTTGTTATGATAACAAAAGATAAAGATGGGGAAACTGTGATACCAACACATAAATGTCTATAAAGAGAATGATTTAAGAAATAGAATAAGGGCAAATAAAATTTAATAGTTCTAAATCCTACCCTCATGGCTTTTCCCTCCTATTATGTCATCCACTGTATTAAGTCATTTACTTAGTATAACTTAGTAATTACTTCCCATTAAAGAATATTTATAACACTTCCTCTAAAATGCTAAGACAGCACAAAATTTAAGGGAAAAAATCATCACTTAATAGGTAACAAATAGTCTCCTAGAACATATTTTCAAAATATTTTCCACTGCATAAATACCTTGTTCAAAATAAATTTATAATACATTTATTATATTTATATCCTTGAATACAACAAAATACTAAATTTCTGGAACATTTTATGTATTTTGATTTTCTTCCTAAACAACTCATCAAAATTGTACAAACTAATTGCGCTTCCCTTATTATGACTGTTAAAATAAATTAGTACATTTTATTCACAATGATGTTACTGCCAAAAAATAAAAATAAAAAATTGTATAGGATCTGTGCCCAAAGTTGTGTCAAACTGAAAAACTAGAATATTCATGTGAATGTTACTTATGAAAATCATTGGTTTCTATAATGAATTTTCCTAAGCTCATCTATTTGATGAAATAATCCTTAAGATTTTATATTTTTATTTGGGCATATATGACTTGTTATTGCCTAAATCATCTCATATTTATTCTCTCTGCGTTTGCACTGAATTATATGACTTCTGACAAATAATATGGAATTTGTCATAGTCTATGTTTAATTTTATAGAAAGTTGTAAAAAATATCCTATTTTTAATAACCTGATAGTTTCATTCCTTTTTCATAAATTTCCAATGACCCCATACCAAAAAAAAGGAAATTAAAACTCAAATCTAAAAGTATTAGTTATAAAAGGAGAGTTGGGCAAATTTACAACTCAGAAATGCTTTTTAAAATGTGGCTATTTTTCCAGTCATTGTACGCACATGCAGTTGGGTTTTGGTTATGACCATATTCAACTGCAAATATTTTACTTTCTTATCTTGAAGATAATCCTTTAGTTCTAAAACATAACACATTGTTGTGGTAGAAAGTTAACTTCTATTACAAGTCTGGCATATATTTGTTTTTTACAGTCACACTATTATAAAACAATTTTAAACATATGTAGTACGGAAATGTTTATTGCTCTTTAAAGGAAGATAACACCAAGTACATAAGGATCGATTCCACTGACTTGTGGTAATTTTGTTGAGTTATATGGGATCAAATCTAATTCTTCATGAATGATTAACAATGCATTGTATCATATAGAGTGTATGGGTAAATAATCATGGCGTAGTATATAAATTGGTGAATGCATTTTAAATGTAATTGTATCAGCTGAGTAATAGTTACTCATTGTAGGTGTTTATATTTTTACAAACATATATTTTCATCTTTACTGGTACCTCCTTAACTCACATGGTCTTTTAATTAGCCTTCTTGGGTTATCTACATATAAAATGATATCATTTGGAACACTGCTATGTATCCTCCTTTTCTCTCAACGCAGTTTTGCATAGAACTTGCCAATATTAAATGTTATATTGTTTAAATTCTAAGATATGCATTTTTCATATTTTTAGCACTTCTGAAATGTAGCAGAATCTTATATTTGTTACATATATTTAATGTGATTGTCTTTTCTTAAATCTACTGTTCAGGAATTTTGCACCTATGTTTATCATTGAGATTGGTTTATAATTTCATTTTCTGTCCTGATCTCTGACTTCAAATTCAGCATCATACAAAGAGACAGGTGTTCCCTCTTTTCTATTACCTGGAGGAGACTGTAAAAGTAGGAAATATATAAGATACCAATTTTTAGAGTAACACACCTACAAAGCTATCTGAAGTTAGGGTTTTTGAGGAAATATTTTGAACTCCATATTTAATTTGATTGTTATGTAACTTTTCTTTAATTCTATTTCAACTTCAGATGGCTGTTGAAATTTACTTTCCATATGGAATTATGCATTACATGTAGAATTTCAACTTTATTGTCATAAAATTATTCATAACCTAAATACATGTTTACTTGCTCACACGTGTAAAATTCTTCCCCTTTTTGTCCCTTAAATAAGTTATTCGTAATCTTATTCTCTTGCTTATTATTTCCCCTGATTAATTTGAGCTAGCAATGTGTCTTTCATTCGTTCTTTCAAAAACCAACCTCTGGTTTGGTGTATACATTCTATAGTATGTCTGTTTCTAACTTCATTAATATTTATATCTATTATTTCATTTATTTTATATTCTTTTATTTTCTCAGTTTTTTTCTTATTCCTTAACTAAATGTTTATCTTATTAATATTCAACCTTTATTTTTTATGTGAATATTCAATATTCTACATTTTTCCTCAAGTACCACTTTAGAAGCTTCACTCACATTGATATGTGATAGTTTAATAACTGTCTACTTAAATATTTCTAATTTCAGTGTTTTTAATTAATGAGTTATTTAGAAGTGTTTGTTTTTGTTATTTCCAAGCATGTATACTTTTTCTAGTAGTTAATTTATTGTCGATTTCTAAATAAATTACTTTATGTTCAGAAAATCTGAAATGTCTTGAAGCTGTCTTAATGATT
The DNA here is from genome assembly GCF_024362965.1 of Panthera pardus. Classification (NCBI taxonomy): domain Eukaryota; kingdom Metazoa; phylum Chordata; class Mammalia; order Carnivora; family Felidae; genus Panthera; species Panthera pardus. Next base: position 31,726,728 of record NW_026527002.1, read on the forward strand.
TTGAATGTGGTAAATTTTAATTAAAAAGTTTCATGTGTGATTAAAACAAATGAGAATTCTAATTTTGGTTACAATGCTCTTTATGTCACTATTATAAACAGGAGGAAATGTATTTATAAAGAAAGAAAAAATAATTTCTTTATTGTTTAATTATTTTTCTTGAGGTAGTTGTGGTTTACAGAGAAAACAAATCTAGTAATGCAATCACAAAGTGATGATAATGGACCAAAAAAAAAAAAATCTATCTTCCTCTGTGGCACCAGACCTAATGACTCCATTTTACATAATACATAGCATGAAGCTTTCACAACACATTGTATTACAATTTCTCTATTGAATTTTATTCTCTGCATTTTTAGAATGTTTTTTATACTTCACTTTCATCCCAAATAGCAACTCAATGACAAGGTAAATAATAGCTGATCTCTTTAAAGATAAATTAGATGCTTCCCAAAACATGTTAGCATTGTCAAACAAACATCTTTAGCTAACATTGGCTACTGATATTTTTGAAATTATCATAATGGTCTTGCACTCTAAGAATACTTGTTACCCAAACTGGTTTATACATTTGAAATATATTGTATTTTAAGACCAAATCATTTAGTTTCACTTTGAGTAGATACTGCTTTTAGAGACCAAAAGTGAAGCTACAAATAGGACAGCAGAACTGTCACAGAGTGACTCCTGCCATTTCAGCTACTGGTGAGTCTAGAAAGTAGTTCATTATGATATCTGAATGACTGAATACTCAGTTAATATCAATTATTCTTACCCTATTGTTTTTCGGACAGATTATTGATCAGTATTACAGAAAATGTAGTCAGGAGAACTCAGAGCAATCCTCTGTCATTGCATGTGAACTTCTCAAATCTCAAAAACATTCACTAAAATTCCCATTTCTACATGTTCTTGTTCCATTCCTCCCTGTTCCTGACATGATCACAAACATTAGAAATAAAATCAACATAAAAACACAACTTGAGTTTATTTGATCAAAACTTACTTTGGAAAGCAATGTTTTATTCAATACATTTTACTCAATACATTTTCTTCTGTATTGTATATGCAAACTTCTCAGTGAAGGAAGACAGGAAATGAGAGATGAGGTTGGACTACAATTAGCTGATTCTGAAGTAGATAATATAAAGAAATTATTAAAAATGGAGGCATATCACCTTGGCAAAGATATTATTCTTTAATCATCACATGTATCAAAGAAGCCAGGAATTCATGAAGAGATAGCTAGGGAAAAATTGATATATTTCTAAATATTTCTCCCTACTTAAAGGAAACTAGTCTCCATCATATACTATATTGAAAAACTGAAGACACTCTTGCTCTTTCTATGGTGTGTGTATTTAACAGATCCATATACACAAATCTCCCTCTGAACTTGTACTTGTATTAGCCTTAGGCCAATTGAATGAGATAGACTGCATTATTTTTCAAAATATGCTGTACCTATTCCTGAGCTCTTGAAGTCAGTTTTGCCTGTGTGGCTTTCCTTGAGCAATAAAATGTGAGTGGCAGTTATGAGTGTGTTCCCAAGAAGAACCTTAAGAGTCATTGTGTTTCCAACCTCCTCTTTACTCTTTCTTCCCAGAACTCAAGAATGCCCACCCAGAGACTAATCCATCTACCTGACTCAAAGTGAAAGCACATGGAACTGATCCACAGTTGGACTTCACTGGATATGTAACAAATAGATGACTCCACGACATTGCCCATTCTTCCCTCTTTTATTTATTTATTTTTCTACTTTTTAACATGTTTATTCATTTATTTTTGAGAGAAAGAGAGAGGGTGGGGGGAGGGCAGAGAGAGAGAGAGAGAGGGAGAGAGAGAATCCCAAACAGGCTCCACGCTGTCAGTGCAGAGCCCAATGCGGGGCTCAAACTCACGAACCACCAGATCATGAGCTGAACCAAGATCAAGAGTTGGACATCCAACCGACTGAGTCACCCAGGTGCCCCATTCTTCCCTATTTTAATAAGAATATTTATTGCAGGTACCTTCCCAGCATTATAAATTGAGTGTCCAGATGACATAACTTGTCATTTTAGTTCATAAATCTCTAGATCAGGAGAATCCACAACCAAAACCAATATAGAGACCATCCTGAGACCTGGACTTTATGCTTGTGCTGTGATGGATGAGACTTTTAAGTTATCTCCCTTGGAAGGAAGTGGGGATGTTTTCTATGCAGAAGGAAGGGAAATGAATATGTGTGATGGTGAGAATAAATTGTGAGAAAATATATTTTCGCTCAAATTATTTATTGTCCTTTCCCAGTGGATGATGGGTCATGAATTTGCTTTAGTTATTGGAATGAGTACAAGCGACACACATCATTTCTAAACAGAAGCTTAAAGATCCATCATATGGTACTACCACGTTTCCTTTTCCTTCTGTCACAAATAAAAGCACCAGCCTACGTAGACTTCTCTAACAGCTGAGGACTTAGAATGCAGCTATGAGTAGCACTACTACAGAAAGCATGGATCAGTATGTAATATGAGTGAAAAACAAATACTTGTAACAAGACAATAAGATTCTAGGGTTATTTATTAATTGCAACATGAACTAAGCTGAATTACAAATACATGAAGTAATCAAAATCCAGTATTCTGAGAGGGAATTATCCCTCCCAGATGTGAAGTAAGGACTCAGCCTTGAGAAGAACACAGAATATCAAGATGTATACACCACTTTCCAGTTTCATCTCTCTTATGTTTGATAGTCAGCTGATCATAGCTCTATGGAGAATTTTGGCATGAAAAAGATACAGATAACTATTTTCCTCCATATGTCTTCCCATTCTTTTTGATTGTTTACTTGACTTTTTAAAAAATCTTATTTGAATGTAACCCACATATTCCCAAGCCAACATCATTTTTACTAAACAAAACTTGGCTAAATACCTAACACACGCATCCCATAAAACAAATAATTAAACAATATTTACAGAGAGAAAACAAGAAAATTTAAATGATCACCAGCCATTATTTTCAGTGGAAACCTAGAAAGATTATTTTTTAATAATACATGTTGTTTTGCTAACCTAAAAATATAATCCATGGATATATGGTAAAAGTCATAGTTCCTACAGGGATATTTTTAGAACATCTTAATCAGCTAATGCATAATCAGCATCTCATAATCAGTAAGGTATATGTGTTAATATTTTTTATCTTAGTACATGATGATACAATATGTGATAAAATCATTTTTCCATAAAAAGTTAGTGCATTACTATAGTTCTCTAAATGTATAAATGATGTGGAAAAAATGGCAAAATGTATTTTTCAAAGATTTTTTTATTTCTCTCATCAAAAAATATACTGTGAGAATATAATATGTATAGGACACAATGTTAAATGCTAGGAATTTGAAGGGGTTATGATAGATTTTGTCCTTAAGAAATCCCTAGTATCTGTGGGTAGGAAAAAATCACTGTTCAAGGGGGAAAATGTTATTACTTAAGACATAGAGCAGTTTCAATGTCAAGTACTTGGTATGATAGAAAATTCTACAAATTTCAAAGGAGTAAGCAATCTCCAAGTACAGGAAGAGTAAGATTTTATGGAGGGAATGGAATCAAGTTGTATTTAAAGATTGGGTAGGATATAGACAAATGAAGTAAAGAGATAACAGCTTTTTTGAAAGGAAAAAGTTGAAAATAAAATGACCATCACATTTTTAGAGAAACTCAAAGATCTAGTTTAGCTAAGACAGATCATCTGTAAGGAGGAAGAATGAAAGGTAAGGAGCCTACTTCAGGTTTTTATAAAGGGGGTGACATCTAAACCAATATCAAGGTTAAAGGAGATTTTATTCTGACATTATTGAACAAAAATAAAAAAAATCAGTAAAGAAGGTAAACCCAATAATCTCCTGCAGAGTGTTGTTCTTCCTGAATGGTGGTAAAACAAATATGTAACAAGTGTATTTCAAGTGAAACAGTAGACTGATGGAATGGGGCAGGTAGAAGAAGAGTGGTTTTAAGTTCATGACACTTTGAGTTTATGATGTTAACGGGTTATTCAAATAAAAGTGTACAATTTAATTTTATACATTAAGAATAACTTTGAAAAGTCAGACTTTAAATAAAGTTTTTGGAGTCATTATACAGAATCATGTATAGAAGTGAACACCAAAGGGGTACATGAAAAAAGAAAGAGCTGGAGATATTTGATAAAGACTAGGAAGAGAACTTGCATGGAAGTTTTTTTGCATCTCGTGTCCATGAAATACAGTCAGATCAACACTAAACCATCCTGCACACCTAGAAAACTGATTTGAGGGTTAACACAACAACCTGCACGACCCGAACCACAGAACTCAGCAGGTGCACAGTGCAGAGAGATGAAGTGGGAGAGAGAAGCCACCAAGAGCAGGGAGCTGTTTTTGTCTGTGGAAAGAGGCCATAGACTGGGTGAAGGGGGGGAGTACAGGAGAAGCACCCCAACCCAAAAGTAGCTGGAGAGAAAGTTGAAAAGTGGAAACAACCACAGGGACTGAATAAAAAAGGAAAAAAGGAGAAAGGAGAGGGTTTAAATTCCATTAAGACTCTATAAACAGGGGGAGTACAGAGTCTGAAACTCTGCAGCTCAATACCTGGCAGTGCTCTGGTGGGAAGGGTGAATTCCCAGGAGCAGAGTGGGGTCCAAGTGGTCCTTGGAGAGGAGGGAGAAGAGGTTCCATTGCTGGAAAGACATTTTGTAATGGCTGTGTGGCCACCTGATCTCAGCAGACACCAGAGAAAAACCACATTCACTAGTGCTGGAACAAGGACTTTAAGGGGGAAGTCTGGTGACAGATGGGTGTTGTGACTTACCATAGTCCCTGAAACGCTGCTACTACATGATTGTGTGAAGTTTTTCTGGGGTGAGCTGGCACCCAGCCACATTCTCTAGGCATCAGTAGCAGCACGGTCCAGCAAATGTTCCTGGATGCCACCAGCACTGGCCATTGCCCGGTGAGACCCTCTGCCAGAAGGTCTGAGCAGGTCAAATCTGCAGGCCATCAGAAGTGAGGGGCTGGGAAACACAGCCACATCTCAGATAAAACTCAGGAGGCAGGTGCCGACTGGCAACCTGATGGCTTGGTCATGGGCAGTGTAAATACTGGGAGTGGACGGAAGCCAGAGACAAAGTACAGGTGTGTGATTGCTGATTGGGGAGAACAGAGTTCTGGGTAGAACACTGGGTAGCTGGGTGACGCCATTTTCGCCCCTCATTCCCATGCGCATACACACCTACAAGCACAGCAATCCACCCGAGTAAGCTAAGTAGCGCCATCTAGTGAAGAACGAAGACATTACACTAAGCCCTGCCCAGTTGGGCCAACCTCCCTCTATAGGAACACCACAAGTCTTTCCGACTGCTTAGTCTCTCTGCCTGCTTAGTTTACTAAAGACAATAAAGTACTTCACAGTTTGACTTCTAGGGGAAAACAATGTAATCTCCATTGTATTTCAGTCTGTTCGCTGGTCCATATATTCAATTTTCTTTTCTTTTTCGTTTCTTTTCTTTTTCTTGAATACAGAAAGAGAAAAAATTTATTTTTATATTCAATTTTTATTCAAAATATTTTTCTTTAATTTTTTCCTACTATATTTTACTTTTTTGTAAATTTTTCAAAAAGTTCAAGATCATACCATACATGTTCTCAGACCACAACTCTATGAAACTCGAAATCAACCACAAGAAAAAATGTGGAAAGGTAACAAATACTTGGAAACTAAAGAACATCCTACTAAAGAATGAATGGGGCCAACTGAGAAGTTAAAGAGGAAATTAAAAGGTACATGGAAGCCAATGAAAATGGTAACACCGCAGTCCAAAATTTCTGGGATGCAGCAAACGCGGTCATAAGAGGGAAATATATAGCAATCCAGGCTTTCCTAAAGAACAAAGAAACGTCTCAGGTACACAACCTAACCTTAAACCTTAAAGAACTGGAAAAAGAACAGCAAATAAAACCTAAAACCAGCAGAAGACAGGAAATAATGAAGATTAGAGCAGAAATGAATGCTATAGAAACCAAAACAAAACAAAACAAAACAAAACAAAACAAAAAAACAGTAGAACAGATCAATGAAACAAGAAGATAGTTCTTTGAAAGAATTAACAAAATTGAAAAACCACTAGCCAGTTTGATCAAAAAGAAAAAGGAAAGGACACAAATAAATAAAATCAAGAATGGAAGAGGAGAGATCACAACCAACACTTCAGAAATACAAACAATAATAAGAGAATATTATGAGCAACTCTATACCAATAAACTGGGCAATCTGGAAGAAGTGGACAAATTCCTAGAAACATATAAAGTATCAAAACTGAAATAGGAAGTAATAGAAAATTTGAACAGACCCAAAACCAATAAAGAAATCGAATTAGTAATCAAAAATCTCCCAAAAAACAAGAGTCCAGGGCCAGATGGCTTTCGAGGGGAATTCTACCGAACATTTAAAGAAGAGTTAACACCTATTGTCTTGAAGCTGTTCCAAAAATAGAAATGGAAGGGAAACTTCCAAATTCATTATAAGAAGCCAACATTATCTTTATTCCAAAACCAGACAAAGACCCCACTAAAATGGAGACCTCTATACCAATTTCCCTGATGCACATGGATGCAAAAATCTTCAACCAGATATCAGCCAACCGGATCCAACAATACATAAAAAAAAAAAATTATTTACCACAACCAAGTGGGATTTACACCTGGGATGCAGGGTTGATTCAATATCTGCAAAACAATGTGATTCATCACATCAGTAAAAGAAAGGGCAAGAACCACATGATCCTCTCAATGGATGCAGAGAAAGCATTTGACAAAACACAGCATCCTTTCTTGATAAAAACCCTTAAGAAATAGGGATAGAAGGATGATACCTCGAGATCACAAAAACCATATATGAAACACCCACCTCTAATATCATCCCCAGTGGGGAAAAACTGAAAGCTTTCCCCTAAGGTCAGGAACAAGACAGGGATGTCCACTCTTGCCACTGTTATTCAACATGGTATCAGAAGTCTTAACCTCAGAAATCAGACAACACAAAGAGATAAAAGGCATCCAAATCGGCCAAGAGGAGGTCAAGCTTTCATGATACTCTATATGGAAAACCTGAAAGATTCTATCAAAAAACTGCTAGAACTGATCCATGAATTCTTCAAAGTTGTAAGATATAAAATCAACAAAAACAGACACTGAGATCAATGGAAAAGAATAGAGAACCCTGAAATTGATGCACAAACATATGGGCAACTAATTTTTGATAAATCAGGAAAGAATATCCAATGAAATAAAGACAGTCTCTTCAGCAAGTGGCTCTGGGAAAACTGGACAGCAGACATGCAGAAAAATGAACCTGGACCACTTTCTTAGACCATTAACAAAAATAAACTCAAAATGGATGAACAACCTAAACGTAAGACAAGAAGTCATCAAAATCCTTGAGGAGAAAGCAGGCAAAAGTCTCTTTGACCTTGGCCGAAGCAAATTATTACTTAACACATCTTTGGAGGTAAGGGAAACAAAAGCAAAAATTAACTATTGGAACCTCATCAAAATAAAAAGACAGAATGGGAGAAGATATTTGCAAATGACATATCAGATAAAGGGTTAGTATCCAAAATCTATAAAGAATTTATCAAAATCAACAACCAGAAAAAACAATGGCCAGATGGCCACCCAGAGGGCCAACCAACACATGAAAAAATGCTCAACATCACTCATCATCTGGGAGATACAAATCAAAACCACATTGAGTTATCACCTGACACCTGTCAGAATGGCTAACATTAAGAACTCAGGCAACAATAGATGTTGGCAAGGATGCAGAGAAAGTGGATCTCTTGCACTACTGGTGGGAATGCAAACTAGTGTAGCCACTCTGGAAAACAGTGTGGAGATTCCTCAAAAAGTTAAAAATAGAACTACCCTATGACCCAGCAATTGCACTACTAGATATTTATCCAAGGGATACAGGGATGCTGTTTCAAAGGGGCACATGCACCCCCATGTTTGTAGCAGCACTATCACCAATAGCCAAAGTATGGAAAGAGCCCAAATGTCCCTCGAAGGATGAATGGATAAAGAAAATGTGGTATATAGGGGCGCCTGGGTGGCTCAGTCGGTTGAGCAGCTGACTTCAGCTCAGGTCATGATCTTGCGATCCGTGAGTTCGAGCCCCGCGTCGGGCTCTGTGCTGACAGCTCAGAGCCTGGAGCCTGTTTCAGATTCTGTGTCTCCCTCTCCCTGACTCTCCCCTGTTCATGCTCTGTCTCTCCCTGTCTCAAAAATAAAAAAAAAATTAAAAAACGTTAAAAAAATTTTTAAAAAAGAAAGAAAATGTGGTATATATATACAATGGAGTATTACTCGGCAATCAAAAAGAATGAAATCTTGCCACTTGCAGCTACGTGGATGTAACTGGAGTGTATTATGCTAAGTGAAATTAGTCAGTCATAGAAAGACAAAAATCATATGACTTCACTCATATGAGGACCTTAAGATACAAAACAGATTAACATAAGGGAAGGGAAGCAAAAGTAATATAAAAACAAGGAGGGGAATGAAACATAAGAGACTCTTAAATATGGAGAACAAACAGAAGGTACCTCAAGGGTTATGAGAGGTGGGATTGGCTAAATGGGTTAAGGGGCATTAAGGAATCTACTCCTGAAATCATTGGTGCACTATATGCCAACTGACTTGGATGTAAATTTAAAAAAATAAATTAAAAACTGCAAAAAATGTAAAATAAAATAATAAAATAAAATAAAATAAAAATGTTAGTACCTGTGGAGAAATAAAAAGACTAAAAAGAACTCAACTGAAGACACAGAAAAGAAACTAAAAACAGGTTTATGAAGGATGAGGAGAAAATTATGTCAGGAATATTACATAATTCCAAGAGTGAGTTATCAAGACTGTGAACACATTCTAATGTATTATAGAAGACAGGGGAAAAGACAAAAAAAAAAAGCAGCTGAGAAATAAAGGGGATTAACATTTATGTTGATGATTATGGAGCAATGTATAGAATTCTTGAATCATTGTATTGTCCACCTGAAACTAATATAACACTGTATGTTAATTATACTTATATAAAAAATTTAAAAATGCAATGGAGTTATAATATACTTAGAAATCAGTAAGTGTTCTAAATATGAGTAAGGTGTAGTCAGAATAATGAGGATCAAATAAACTGAGCATGAATTTTATTAGATTTTTAAAAGGATTGCAAAATCATTAGCTGTCAGTTATTCCCTATGGTGGCAGCCATCTGGTTACCATCAGAAAATAATTGCTGGAGAGTGGAGCTTGACTACCTTAATAAATTTCATGACTGTAGAGATACATCTAAATTTGTATTTTTCAACTTGTATCTGTTTATTAAATTAATATATAAATTTGTGTTAAAACCCAATAAGATTGTTAAAAATCAAATTTAGCATTATCTTGCCTCATCCCTGACATGTTCATCTCTCACTGTTTCCACTGGTGATTACTCCCATATTTTTAAATGACATATTTATGTTGCTATTCTTTTTTCCTTTATCAATGTGTAGTAAATGCAGTTGGCTTTTTTGGTTATGATGTATTTGACCTAAGCCAGTTTATCATTTACCCGATTATTGTTTAGCGTACGTTTAACATATCGTTTAGCATAATTACATCACAAAATTTAGATGCCTTATTGCTTAAGTTTGGTATGTTTAAATGATGTCATTTATATTTTTTTATTTCTAATTCCATAAAATAGTTATAGTATTAGTAACACTAAGCATTAAAATATCAAGATATGGATAATAATACCCTTCCAATTTTCCTTCTTCTTTCTCCTTTTACTATCCAATTCTGCCATGGATACTTTTACTTTCATATTGTGAAAATTGATCCCATTAACTCAGTAAAATTGCATTCTCTGTTCTTTGACTTTCAATTCATTTTAACATCTTTTGAATTTTTAATGTTTATTTTATTTTATTTTTTTTTTTGAGAGATAGAGCCTAAGCAAGGGAGGAGCAGAGAGAGAGATGGAGACACAGGACCCGAAGTAGGCTCCAGGCTCTGCGCTGTCAGCACAGAGCCTGATGCAAGGCTCAAACTCATGAACCGTGAGATCGTGACCTTAGCCGAATTTGGATGCTTAACCGACTGAGCCACCCAAGCATTCCCAATTTTAACATTTGAAATGAATGCATTTTCATGGTGTTATGAGTATAAAATATTGATTATTGTAATGTTGAGAATTCTGTTACAATTCAGTTCTTGGAAGGTTTTCTTTTTCTTGATGTTACTAATTGCATTTATAAAAACAATCTGTTTGCTTTTTTCATGTATTCTGTATTTTCTAACTCCACCATTATGCTATCTAAATCTATGGACATCCTAGCTGCATCAACATTATTGCAAATGGTAAGGTGTCATTCTATTTTATGGCTGAGTAATATTCCATTGTATACATACGGCATCTTCATTACGCATTCCTCAGTCAATGGGCATTTGGGCTCTTACCACAATTTGGCTATCATTGATGATGCTGCTGTAAACATCACGGTTCATGTGTCCCTTCAAATCAGTATTTTTGTATTCTTTGAGTAAACACATAGTAGTGCAATTGGTAGGTCATAGGGTACTTCTATTTTGAACTTTTTGAGGAACCTCCATACTGTTCTCCAGAGTGGCTGCACCAGTTTGCATTCCCTCTAATGGTGCAAGAGGGTTCCCCTTTCTCTGCATCCTCACCAACACCTGCTATGGCTTGTGTTGTTGATTTTAGCCTTTCTGACAGGTGTGAGGTGGTATCTCATCATGGTTTTGATTTGTTATTTCCCTGATGATGAGTGATGTTGACCATCTTTTCATGCATCTGTTAGCCATCTCTATGTCTTCTTTGGATAAATGTCTATTCATTACCTCTGTCCATTTCATCGGATTATTTGTTTTTGGGATGTGAGTTTGGTAAGTTCCTTATGGGATATTAAGGACAGCACTTGTTGTAATAATCAATGGGTGTTATATATAAGTGATGACTCACTAAATTCTACTCCTGAAACAGATATTACACTGTATGTCAACTAAATGGAATTTAAATACAAACTTGAAACATAAAAACTTGAGGACCTGCGTGGCTCATTCGATTAAGTGTCCGACATCGCTCAGGTCATGATCTCATGGATCATGGGTTCGAGCCCCACGTTGGGCCCTGTGCTGACAGCTCAGAGCCTGGAGCCTGCTTCAGATTCTGTGTCTTCTCTCTCTCTGTCCCTCCCCTGCTTGCGCTATGTATCTCTCTCTCCCTCAAAAATAAACATTAAAAATTTTAAAAAAAACCTTGAAACATAAAAAATACATATCTATGGACATCATCTTCCCAGTGCATTTTTTTTCTTTTTGGCTAAATCTTTTTTTGATTGTTTATTTATTTATTTTGAGGGGGAGGAGGGAGGGAAAGAGAGAATCCTAAGCAGGCTCCGTGCTCAGCACAGAGTCCAGTGTAGGGCTCTATTCCACAACTGTGAGATCAAGACCTCAGCTGGTATCAAGAGTCAGATGCTCAAACCACTGAGCCACCTACATGCCTCAGTTTGGGCTCAATCTGGACATTTAAACGTGTGTACCCCTTTCATTCTGGACTTTCCTTCATTGTTTAACTGGTTTAAATCTATTTTTAAGTTTTTGTTTAATCCTTCATTTAGCTGAAGTACCTCTTAAAATAACATGCTAAATAGGATGCATAACAAATAAACATTATGATTTCTTAAATGTCTAAAGAGTCTCCACTCAATCTTCACAGTCAATTTGACAGTTTCTCCAGGTACAGAATTAGCAGTAGAAAAGAAAAGAACTTTGAAAGCATTCTTATTTTTTTAAGTAGACCCCACACCCAACATGGGACTTGAGCTCACAACTCAGAGATAGAGTCTACTGCTCTACTGACTGAGCCAGCCAGTCACGCTGGAAGCATTCTTCACTGTCCTCCCAAACCCTCTGTTCTTGCTGAAATTTTGAAGTCAGGCAATTTATTTCCTTTATTTGTAGGTGAACTGTTTTGTTTCTGACTTGTTTGCTTTCTCACTCTGGAATTTTTTTTTTTTTTTTAATTTTAGAGAGAGAGATAGAAAGAGAGAGAGCTGGGGAAAGGGACAGAAGGAGAGAGACATTGAAACTTAAGCAGGCTAAATGCTCAGTGAGGTGCTCAACTCAGGGCTTGATCCCACAACCCTGGGAATATGACCTGAGTGGAAATGAAGACTTGGATGTTCAACCAACTGAGCTACCCAGAGGATCTTCACTGTGGAGTTTTAGAATCTTCTCTTTATTTTTTAAAATATGTTTGTTTATTTGAGAGAGAGAGAGAGAGAGAGAGAGAGAGAGAGAGAGAGAGAGGTGGAGAGAGAGAGATAGCATGAATGGGGGTGGAGCAGAGAGAGAGGGAGACATTGAATCCAAAGAGGGCTCCAGGCTCTGAGCTGTCAGCACAGAGCCAGACGCAGGGCTTAAACTCATGAACCTTGAGATGATTACCTGAGCTATAGTAGGATGCATAACCATCTGAGACACCAAGGTACCCTTAGAATATTCTGTTTAGCCTTGGTGTTCCTGACTTTCCCAATATTGTGAATGAGTGTTTTCATGCAAATAGGTCTTTGAATCTAAAGCACTGTGCTCTTCAGTGTGGAAAATTCCCTGCATTATTTCTTTGACAATTTCTCCGTTTGTTTTCTCTATTTTTTTTTCTTTCTCAGATACCAATTTAGTTGGAAAATATACCTCCTGCTTTAATAATCTATATTTCTAATTTTCTAATAATATTTCCTGATTTCCTTTGTCATATATATATTTCTGAAATATTTCCTTTTCCTTATTTTCCAAACATTCCATTGAATTGCATTTCAACACCCACACTTAACATTTGTTAAAAAGGAGACAAGGGTCCCAAATGGAGTCACTGTGTTAAGCCCCATAACAAAGTGAGACCTAATACCTAACCTAACTGCATCTTCACCCTCTCCCAGAATGTAATTTAACCAGTCAAACTGAGATTACTTGGTCAACTCTGAGATAATCCACTCCATAGACCTATTCCGTTCCCCTTAGGAGGGCGATCTTGACTGAAACAGTGCATTCTTTCTGATAATTTCCTTTTATACCCCCTTTCTGCCTCTAAGAACCTTCCCTTCTGTATACCTTGGCAGAGCTCCTTCCTATTGCCCAGTAGGATGCTGCCCAATTCTGCCCAATTCACGAATCATTGAATAAAGCTAATTGATCTTGAAATTTACTTAGTGGAATTTTTGTTATTTAATACATTTCAAATTATTCTTCCTTGTGTTCTAATCATTCCATTGCTGTTGCATCTTACTCTGATTTTTGTTTTGTTTTGTTTTGTTTTGTTTTGTTTATTGAAGACACAATATCTTCCTCAATCCCTTCAATGCTACAAATTTAAATTTTGCATTAAAAAAATGTCCTTAGGTCCCTAAATTAGCACTACTACACGAAAGTTATCTTGTATGCTTGAATACACTGGGTTCTTTCATTGTACAAATTTTTGCCTAAAACCTGGTGATCATCAGTCCTAAGAATGAGACAATAAAAGCGGAGTGCGATTTCTGAGTGTGACTCTTATTCTCAAGAGGATGAGGACCTCACAATTTGGGACTCTAAAACAAAAATGTCCCGAGGCTCTCATGTCCATACTAATCACCTTAGTTTTCATCAAAGAGTTCATTCCGTTTATTTAGTGATGAGTGAGTGGTGTTAAATGTCTCGAATGGAGAAAGGTCAATCATTCCACCTATTGATTTATAATTAACCCCCCACCTCATTTTCTAATATTTAGTTAGAGAGAGAGAGAGAGAAAGTACATGAGCGGGGGGGGGGGGGGGTGGAGAAAGAGAGAGAGAGAGAGAGAGAGAGAGAGAGAGAGAGAGAATCCAAATAGGCTCCACACTGTCAACACAGAGCCCGACTCAGGGATAGATCTCATGAACAGTGAGATCATAACCTGAGCCCAAACAGTCAGACACTTAACCAACTGAGCCACCCAGGCACCCTTCATTCCCATTCTTTACTTGGCATGCTAACCCCCCTCCCTCACCCCAGGATCCACAAAAGTTTCTGCTATCCCCTTAGCTATAGCCTCCTACTCACTTATCCTAGCTTGCAGCTTTGATTTCACCAGTAACTATTCCTCATTTTCTTTTGGTATATCTTAGGAATGTTGATTTTTTTTATTTCTTGGTCATCAACCCCTTTTCTTTGGCATTGTGAATTTAAATCCTTTTTATTGCATTAAAACCATCTTGATAGCATCTGAGGAGGGAAGAAGGAAAATATGTTTTCTTTCTTTCACACTGATCTGGTAATGCCCATTTTTCAATAATAATTTTTAAAAGGGTAACAGTAAAACCAGTGATGATTTAACTGACCTTACTGGAATGGAAGAAAAATACTTTGGCAAAATATATGACTCAGCCTTACAGATCAAGATTGATCTAGAGTGCCTGGAACATTACATGTCTTTGACAATTATGTTTCATTTGCTAGGGGGGTTAATACTTTTTTCAGCCTTCTTTTGGAATAAGAAAGTCAAATTATTAAGGAAGGAGTTTGTTTTCATTTTATACCTGTTTAAGGAATTATGTCTTCTATAGTATATCAAAACCAGTATTTCCATGCATGACTAAAATCAGGCTGTAGCATCTTTCCTTTTCTTGATGATCACCAGTGTAGATTAGGATTACATAACGGATATCTATATAGGCAGCTCTCAAAACTGAGTGCTTAGAACCTTACTGTGTTTCTTCCTTTACCCTATTTTTCTCTTTGTTAAATGTGGATTTGAACATGCATTATAAAATAGTGTAAGGTTTAGGGGATCGTGGGTGGCTGAGTGGTTAAGCATCCAACTTTGGCTCAGGTCATGACCTCACATTTTGTGAGTTCGAGCCCCACATTGGGCTCTGCTCTGACATTGCAGAGTCTGCTTTGGATCCTCTGTCTCCCTCTCTCTGCTGCTCTCCTTCTCAGGCTCTCTCTCTCAAAAATAAATAAATTTTTTTTAAAAACTAGTGTAAGACTTAATGACTGTCATTGATCTCTAGTCTAGTTCCATGCCTGGAACTCCCGGATGTACACCTGAGGGTTGTTGAATGGTAAGGGGTAAGTAGTTCTTACACACCAGGCTGCTGTTATATGATCCTTCTGTAGATATTCTTCTCTGTCTGCATTTCCTTCCCTTGATGCTTTGCACTCCTTCCCACTGTTCCCTCCACTGCTTGAACAGTTCTATGTTCAAACTTCACCTCAAGAATCATGGTACCACTTTCCTCTCTGCCCCTCTTCCCCAAAAGACATCCCACAACACAAGTCCAGTGGTTTCTTCTCACCCTCTGCACTTCCCAGAGTTCCTGTGCAAGTCTATTCAATGTTCCTACCACATGGTGCTGAGTATCTGTTTATGTGTATTCCAGTCTCCCCTCAGACACTATAAGATAATGCATCTAATAGTGGATACATATTAAAAATTTTAGAGAGCTTTTAAAATTAAGCCAATCACCATCTCCTAGGATGGGGCCCATAAGGTTTTATAGCTCTCCAAGTGATTTAAGATGCACACAGGGTGAAGAAACACCACTATTAGGCCTCAAGGATAAGAACATGTTTTATTTGTCTTGGAAACTTTAGCCCCTGATACAGTGTCTGATATAGAGTGATTAAGATATTAAAAGGATATGGCATCAGCACATCAAATTTTATTAAAATTAAATGACTTTAAAGTATACTTTAGTATTTCAAAACACTGAAAATAAACAGTTATATTTTATCAAGCAATTCAGGTTCATGTTTACAAAATACTTCTAAAGATTATTTAATAATGATCCACCCAAGTCAATCCATATTATATGAAAATAAATATAAATATACTTATCTTCATATGTGTATATTGTTCTACAGATAGATAACTAGCAATACACAAAACGAGACACAACTATACACATATACACATACAGTGACAAAGCTAGAGTCTATATTACATTCTGGTATTGGGGGATTCACTAATCAGGGGACTAAAATCATTTTCAGAAATTAAATAAGACTGCTGTGAAACATGATTTCAAAGAGGCTGATCGAAACTAAGTAGATATTAAGGCATGCTGTCATACAGGATTAGTTATATTTTTCCATCACATTGTTAAAATAAAAATAGAGAGTGGGAAAAAGGAAGGAAGGAAAAAACAAACAAACAAACAAACAAACAAACAAACAAAATAGATCTCATCCTGAATTTTAAACTAGAGATTAGCACTGCAGGTAGACAAAGGTTTTGCTAAAGAAACCATCAGCAGAGAGTTTTGGATTGTATTGCCTGACACTGACATTGAGAGCAAAACTACATATGGATAAACTGATAGATTGATAGCTTTATTCCATTCAGAAAGCAAATCTCCAGAAAGAGATTTAATTCAAAAGAAAAGGAGAATGTTTTTCTTGTTTTTGTTGCTGCTGTCAGAAGCCATCTGAGAACTGTCTGGATAATAGAGATTGTTATGGTTTATATTTTAGTTTATAAAGAAAGCATTCAGCACCCTTATCTGAGAGAATCCAGCATAGATAATTCTTTATAAAAGTTAATTTATAACCTATTAGGTCACAGATTCAATTTTAGAAAAAAAAATGAAAATTGAATACTTGGTAAATGCAGCATGAATTACTTGAAAACTCCATACAAATAACTTGGTAAGCATGTGAGCAGTTTGTAACCTCACCTAAGTGTCATGCGTGTGAATCCTCCTTTTAAAAAGGAGCCATTAAATTAACTCGTTAGTTAATTAAAAGGCAGCCATATTTGTCCTCACCCATGTCTTAATAATGACATCTTGTCATGTGGTAGTTTAGCCAAAGAAAGACCTATTCAGGTTCATTTATTTATTTTTTTTTTTTTTAATTTTTTTATTTTTTTTTTTCAACGTTTTTTATTTATTTTTGGGACAGAGAGAGACAGAGCATGAACGGGGGAGGGTCAGAGAGAGAGGGAGACACAGAATCGGAAACAGGCTCCAGGCTCCGAGCCATCAGCCCAGAGCCTGACGCGGGGCTCGAACTCACGGACCGCGAGATCGTGACCTGGCTGAAGTCGGACGCTTAACCGACTGCGCCACCCAGGCGCCCCTATTCAGGTTCATTTAAAAAAACAATCCCCACAGGGTGTCCTCTCCACAGCAAGAACAGGAGAGTAGCTTTGATCTGGCTAACCAATAGAACACTTTTACAACTGCAGTACAATTTTCAAGGAACAAAAAACCATTTGAAGGGGTTTGTGATATCAGGGATGTGCCTTCAACTCAGTGCACAAATATTTGGGCATGACACAAGTCCGAGAAAAATGCACTGTAGAGAGTTAAACAGATAAGGGATACTCCATTCAAGAATATTGCAATAGGGAAGAGAGATTGAATTCAACTCTACAGAAACAAAACGCAGAAGAAATTTTAGCACTGGATGAGCTAGTGGAAAAGTACTGGAGAATAAGTGGGAGGCTCATCGATGTGATTAGGCCTTCTGTGTTTGCTAATTATCACTTATCAAAGTTAGGCTCCTACACTCACAGAGACTGGGAGAAAGGGAGATGGACGTTCTCTCCTTCAATGATTACCTTTTAATGGGATCCTTAAGATCCTTGATCTTAAGTTCCTTGAGATCAGATCCTTGAGAAAGACATTCCTAGGATATAAAACTGCCAAAGAACTGGAAGATTTGTATCACAAAGGGACAGAGAAGAATTTATAACTGAAATTTATTAAAGTAAGTGGTCCAAGGAAAGGGAGGTCAGGAGCCTACAGTCAGGAAGAAACCTGCGTAAAATTTAGTCAAGATGAGGCGAATTTTTAGTCCGTCTTGGTTAGACATAAAGCTGAAAGATTAGCTTTCAAGTTGCCAAGCGTCTGCCACTATTACATATCAAGGATGAACACGTTCACAGACATGCACTAAGTATGGGGAACTGCCTGGTTCAAATCCCCTCTTGCCATTTACTGGCTGTTTAGCCTTAAGCAGTAATTTGATCATGTTAAAATGGAAGAAATATATATTTAAAAAAATAATGGCAGCATTTTCCCCAAGTAAGAACCTTACTTTATTAAACCCCACATCTTGATTAAGACATCTAGATTATAGATAAATAAACTCCGGTGCAGGGAGACCTTGAAGAGAATCAAGCAAAAGCAAAATAAGAAGTATTTATTTCCTTTACATAATAGATGATAGGAAGAAAGTCTTGAAAAGGAGAAAAGGAAGCAAAGTCAGAAGGAAATGGAGAGAAGGCACAGAACCTTGACAGGGGCATGGAGCCTGAAGAGAACAGTAGCTGGTGAGAAATTGCTGGGGGTAAGGAGGACAGAAGGACTTTGAAGAACAGGCATGTCTAGCGATCAATTTTAAATTATTTGTAGTTCTGGGAAGAAGTCTCTCCTTTGCTTCTCCCTGATGCATTCAGTAAAATCCTGCTACACACAGGTATCATCTGAGAGTGCTGCTTTAGGGGAATCAGTGAGAAAGAGGTAAAAGAAAAGTCATGTTATGTGAGAGAAGAGAGATAAGATTCAACATGAATTTGAAAGCATAGGTGGTCTACCACCATCCGAACCCCACTCCCACCCTCTTCAGAAATAGCGTAGGATGACAGCTGTAAAATGGAAAGTCAAGGCAGTAAAAGTGACTATTACCTGAAAAGCAGCACCCAAGACACTCAGGCAACTGACACTTGCGTTATGTGAAAACCATAACTGTAATGTCCTGGGAGGGATTAATGTATAGCTTTAAATAGATAATGCAGGTGCCTAATGTGTAGTAATGATGACCAATTGTTATTATTAGCTATTATAAGTGTAATTAAGAAAAAAATGCAGGATCCATTAATAAGATACTAAAGATCGTGCATCAAGTTCTTTAGGTGAGATTGGAGAAAGGTTTTTTTGTTTCTTGTTTTTTGTTTTCGTTTTTGTTTTTGTAAATTTCCACAAAAACTTCCACTAAGGTTTGAATTTCAAGGATATACACTGAATAACATGCTAAAATTGTTGTAGATTCAAATGAAGAATGCAATTTCTACCATGGCCAGTATTCTTCAAAAGTAGATTTGTACTCTTGATTTTTGAGTAGATACTTATGTTTCAGCATAAGTACATGTTTCAGTCAATCACCAAAACTAAGGATTTAAATATATTATACCATAGTTCCTACAGAGATCATTAGAGCTCAGCTCCATTCTCTACTCCTTGCTTTCGAACAGTTTGAATGTAGAATTTGAAGATTTTTTAGCACTAAGGGGTACAGCTTATTGATTCCTTCATAACAGGCATTGTGGTTACACATATATTTAATTTCTTATTCATGTATTCATTAATTCAACAGTTACTGAGAACTAACTGTATTTAATGGGCAGATTTAATACCTATCCTCAAGAAATGTTTAACCCAGTATGAAAGACTATCAATCAAATATTTTAAAAACAGCCTAGACTGTCTTTTCAGACATTATGTTTATTTAGCTTTTTGTTTTACAAAATATAAACTTACTCTAGATTTTCTCCCAAGAAGGCATTGACTCATATAATGTTCCTGCTAATGTTGTCTTCTGAGATACTAGGTTTGAGACTCTTCCTGGATCTTAAGGAAAACCTTTCCTTTAGCGAAAGAGAATTCTTGGGAAAAATTTGGGCACCGTGCAGGCCATAGAAATAAGTACACAAGCCATCATTTCATCACACAAAATTTACTGTTGAGATTATTTAAAAGGCAATATAAGATGACGTGCCACTTCCACAAAGGTTTCTGTTACTCAAGAAACAGGTATTAACTTGCTGATTTTGTCTAATAGATTGTTCTATACAATCTATATATGCTATTAAGTTCTGTACTGTTGAACTTTAGTAATTTTAATTTAATGACATTCATCTAACAAAACGAATACAAGGGGGTCTGTATTTTAATTAAGTGTTCGCTGAGAACAAGGCCTATACTTACTAGAGTATGTGGTACTCCTGACTTATTTTACTTACTTCAAGGTTCTATACACTCTATACAGATTTAGCATTAATCTTTAAATATTAATTTCTATTTCTTAAATACTAATTTCTATAATTGAAAATATATAAATGATATTAGAAAGTTAATATTTTGCATAACAATTATAGGAATATTTTTTCTACAAGGAAAAAAAAGTGTTTTGTTTTTTTTAACCTTGGGTGAACGTCAACATTTGTTAAAGATGTCATTAAAGAATTTCCTCTCTTCTTCAATTCCTCCAGCTATTCATCAGCCTTTGAGGAATGAGTGTGCTTTAAGCTTAACAGTAATAGAGTAAAACAGAATATGCTAAAGAAAGTGAATATAAGAACACATGAAAGCCATAAGGTGTAGAAGCAAAGATAAAATAGCTATCTCTTTCGGGAAAGACAAAGGCAAAATAATTCAAGGGAAGACAACTAGGGAAGAGGAACAGCAAGTTTAAGATTAAAAAATGAAATGCATCATGCATATAAATGTACGCATCAGAAAATGGGATGGCAGAACTCTCGAATGCTTGATCTTCAAAAACAGCAAAAGGAAAATTAAATGTTAAAAAGGAAAGAGGGGCGCCTGGGTGGCTCAGTCGGTTGAGCGTCCAAATTTGGCTCAGGTCACGATCTCACAGTTAGTGAGTTCAAGCCCCAGGTCTGGCTCTGTACTGACAGCTCAGATCCTGGAGTTGGTTTCAGATTCCTTCTCTCTCTCTCTCTCTCTCTCTCTCTCTCTCTCTCTCTCTCTCTCTCTGTCTCTCTCTCTCTTTCTGCCCCTCTCCCCTCTCTCAAAAGACAAAAACAAAAACAAAACATTAAAAAAAGTTTTTAAAAAGGAAAGGCGGCAGTTTTCTTTAGATCATATACTCATTTAAACCGTCTGTTGGCTCATTTTCCAGGTTCAAGATTTCAGGAGACAAATCTATTAAAGAGTTTCATAGGGTCTCACTTGGTTTCTTGTATAGGATTTCTAACATTTTTAAGAAAAGTTGAGAGATAGTTGGATCAAATTATTCTTTTTAAATTATATATGCAGACACATGTATATGTGTATGTTGTAGCTATGTGTATGTTGTTTTTCCCTGAAGATACTCATTTTAAACTATTTGTATTGCTTAACTTTAAAAATAACAATAACACAAGTGCTTGTTTTCCTATTTTAAAAATTAAAAGTCTTAGGAAGATAGTCATCAATTAAATTGGCAAAATGAATTAAATAGCTAAGAGTTGAGAGGACTGTTATTTGAATGCAGATAATGTACTGTCAAACCCCCTATTTACCAGTATAAAACAGTCTTGGAAGAAAAAAACTCAACAACTGTCCCTGAAATTCGTTTTCAACATTTGCATGGCTTTAAAATTTTATTGGATATTAAAATTTCAGTATTTAAAATTTTTTAACTATTTTTCTCTCTTGTAAGATGACTAAAATTTTTTGCATTTCACTGCTTCATTTTTTCCTTAACAGAAAGCATTATCATTTCAATAGTATTTTATTCCATGTCAAAATAAAATTAATATTGCAAATAACAGGGTGCCTGTGTGGTTCAGTCGGTTGAGCACCAAACTCTTGATTTTATCTCAGGTCATGATCCTGGAGTCAAGTGATCGAACCCCACATTGGGCTCCATGCTGAATATGGAGCCTGATTAAGATTCTCTTTCTTTCTCCTGCCCCTCTCCACTAATGTTCCCTTTCTCAAAAAAAAAAAAAATATATATATATATATACACACATATATATATATTGCAAATAATATATCAATGCTCCATGCATTCTATAAAGTCATAGAAAAGAAATATGCGAGTTTAAAATATCTGTAGAGTCCAGATCATGGAAAAATCAATGTTAGTACTGAATAGACTTATGACCTTTTGAGATATAAAACTGAATTCATTAATCTTTAGCTATGAAATGATATAATTTTTAAGATAATGAAACAGAAACTCATCTCTTCATTGGAAACCATCTATAAAGGAAAAATCAGGCACTGACCCCTACCAGGAATAAAATGTTAACAATAGAAAAATTAATTAGTTATGAAAAAAATATTGTCTATACATATGTAATTTGACAGCAATGCTTGCATCCTGTTTAAAGCAAATAGTCTTACTCAGAAATTTGGTTTTCTATGGTGTTAATTCACTCAAAAGAGTGTATTCATTCATTCATGAAAGGTAATTTGCAGCTGAAACAGCTTTATTTAGTGTGTGGTTTTCTGGAGGAAAATGTACCCAATTTCGGGGACCCTTTAAAAGTGCAAACTATGGCTAAAAACTGAAAATATAAATTTAGACTTTAGTGTGGGCAATGAAGAATATTCTGGGAACTGGCACTCAAACGTGAAATTACTTAACTGTGTTTCCTTACATCTGATATCAAATATGGTATTACCAAACTATTTCAGAAAAGTAGACTCCATCTCTCAGGATCGTTCCAAATTATATCAATGGTAAAGAATATTAAAGGGGATATAGAAAAGTTTTATATGCAAATATAAAAAAGAAAGGATCACACAGGCACCTGGGTGGCTCAGTCAGTTAGGGGTCTGACTTCCTTGTCTCAGGTCATGATCTTGCAGTTTGTGAGTTCGAGCCCCACATGGGGCTCTGTGCTGACAGCTCAGAGCCTAGAGCCTGCTTTGGATTCTGTGTCTCCCTCTCTTTCTGCACCTCCCCCGCTCACACTCTGTCTCTCTCTCTCTCTCAAAAAAAAATGTTTAAACCAAAAAAAAAAAAAAAAGAGAAAGAAAAAAACAAAAGAAAGAAAGAGCAAGAAAGCAAGAAAGAAAAAGCAAGAAAGCAAGAAAGCAAGAAAGCAAGAAAGCAAGAAAGAGAAAGAAAGAAAGAAAACCACAAGATTTTGCAACAGGAAGAATAATACTCCTCTTCATAAGGATAGTTTTAGTGAAATATTGGAAAAGAAGACTGTGTATCAATGTATTAAATAAATGAAAGGAGAAAATCAAGATCAAGAAACTAGGCTCTTAAAAAAAAGAAACTAGGCTCTTATCTAAAATTTTTTTGTAAAGGTAAAGAGTGAAATACGGCAGAAGCTAGAGGAAGATTAATCAGTTATCTGGAATGGATACAATGGAATATTATCTATTCATAAAGAATGAAGCACTAATACACGGTACGGCATAGATAAAACTTGGGAATATTATGCTAAATGAAAGGAACTAGTCATAAAATACCATGTATTGTATAATTCCTCCAATATGAAATGTTTAGCATAGGCATTTTTTTGAGACAGATAGTAGATTAGTGTTTCTATGTCTAGAAGGATTGGGGTGAAATAGGGAGTGACTGCTAATAGGTATGCGATGGAGTTTGGAGGGGATGAAAATGTTTTAAAAGTGATTGTAGTGTTGCATACACAACTCAGTTAAGGTACTAAGTACCACTGAATTGTAAACTGCACATGGGTGAACTGCATAGTGAGTTATATTTTAAGAAAACTTTTTAAAGAGATTAGTTATAAGGAATTCTAAAACATGTAAATTCTAAAATATTTAAAATACTGAAAGTAGTGAAACTTTTTTGACTAGATCAAACTCAAAGTCATTTTTTCAGACTCTCATTCTGATTCACTTGTGTATCTGAGTGAGAAAAATACAGTACATTTATATTAATGTACTGTTATAGCTACATTAATGTATTTGCTTATAATTGGAAGGCTATGTTGTTCAAGTTTAAACTCTACTTCAGCAGTTGATAGTGGTTGTGACCATTTTCCAGTATTGACTACGATTCACTTTAAGTTTGGATGGATTTTGTCAAAAATCTGTACATCCATGGAAATGTTTTATACATGTTTAAATCATTTGATAACAACAAAATTGCTCAACCCAAATTTCCTGTAATATCTCAGGCATATTATAATTTGTATTTACTACATAATATGAACTTAGGTTAGCAATTGGTTCAACAGTTCCCTCACTAATTTCTTCAATAATTTTTATCTTTTTTTTTTTAATTTTTATTTTAAAAAACATTGATTGATTGATTGATTGATAAAGTTAGCAGAGCAGGAGCAGAGAGAGGGAGAGAGAGGGGCAGACTCTGTTGCCAGCTCACAGCCCGACGTGGGGGTCAAACTCACCAACCATGAGATCATGACCTGAGCCGAAATCAAGAGTTAAACATTCAGGTCTCCTGGGTCACTCAGTCAGTTAAACATCTGACTTCAGCTCAGGCCATGATCTCATGGTTCATGGGTTCGAGCCCTGCTTCCTGCTTTGTGCTGACAGCTCAGAACCTGGAGCCTGGAGCCTGCTTGGGATTCTGTGTCTCCCTCTCTCTCTGCCCCTCCCCCACTCATTCTCTGTCTCTCTCAAAAATAAATAAATATTAAAAAATTTTTAAGAAAAAAAGTTGGATGTTCAACTGACTAAGCCAGCCAGGTGGCCCTAAAAATTATTTTTTCAATAGAAGTTATACATACATTTATATACATATGTGATGTTCTGATATACATACATGTAGTAAAGTGATTACTACAGTCCAGCTAATTAACATTCCAAGCCTTCACATATTTACCTCTCACTATGATGAGAGCACCTGAAATCTCTCAGGAAATTTCTAGTATACAATATAGTATTATTAAGAGTATTATTAGCCATCATATTGTAAACTAGATCTACTTCAATTGAGACTTTTACCAAGAAAATGTATCAACTTATGCATCCTCTTCCTATTTCAGTTTTCCTAAGTTGAAAATGCTACATGTAAAGAGCTTAAGCATGGTAGAAGTAGGAAAAAAAAAACTGCGTGGAAAAATTTAGACAAAATAATTAGTTCTTAAGTTATAGAGACTTATTTGTCAGTAACTTTTATAAATTCTTGCTTTGTTTCCACATACCCTTATGGTTTCAAGAACTTGCCCACATCATTTTTTCCATTTTTTTATTACATTGCTTTCTGTAGAAAGATTTTCAAGGTTATCACTAAAACATCCTTTTGGAACTGCCCAAATACCTAGGTTATTTATTAGATTTCACTGAATAAGGAAGCACTTATATAAGAATGAAAGAACTCAAAGTTTCTAAAAAGAAAATTAAAAAGTCAAAATAAATTGCCCTTCTTTCTTGTTCAACATATCTCCTGAGAACAAAGAGCAGCGGTTTAGCCCCTCTAAATATAGTCTACATTCATTGCATGCTAAAGCCAATTTTGCATTATTATTGATCAAGGTGAAAGTAAGTCATTGTCTATCTTTATATTACACAAAGAAGATGAAAAAGAACATGATTAATAGAAGTGAAATTTCAAATAGGTTTTGTGTCCAATAAAGAGAGAATAATGCCTTTTAAACTCCCTCTGGCTAAAATAGTTACCCACTCCTTGCAACCTAGTTTTCATCCATTATTTTATTTAAATTCAACTTTTAAAATACTTTTTTGTTCATATAACTGGTGTGAATATCTTCACAAACTTTGAGTATAAACACAGTCAGTACTCAGACATTTTAACGATTACCTAGCTGACATCGCACACACTGTAATAGCAGCAAAGGGCCAGGAAGAATAGAGCAGCCACCATACCTAAGTAGCAGAGTGAGCCCTCAAGTCTAACGAGTCTCCCCCTAAAGCCAATGTCCCTGTTATATGATGTCACCATGGAAGCTTGGTCCTGCTTAAGCAGGAGCACACAGTGATACTCTAATTTCTCACCACCTACATCCATGCACAAACCTCAAGGTTTCTTGGGGGGGGGGGGACATTCCCATCTCTCAGCACTAACATAAGTCTAGAGTCCCATGGTTGACTTCCCAAAGTAACAGCTTTTTTAGTAAAGCATATTTAGGTCCCATAATGCACCCTCTCAAGGTGAAAGTTGGCACAGGAAAACGGTCAGCACTCGTTAGAATAATGCCACCCAGAGTTGGAGCATCAATGTCCTTGTTTCCTTCTCAAGAATGCACCAAACAAGGGGCGTCTGGGTGGCTCAGTTGGTTAAGCGGCCATTTCAGCCCAGGTCATGATCTCGCATTCGTATTTTCGAGCCCCACATCGGGCTCTTTGTTGACATCTCAGGGCCTGGAGCCTGCTTCAGATTCTGTGTCTCCCTCTCTCTCTGACCCCCTCCCCTTCTCACACTCTGTCTCTCTCTCACTCAAAAATAAATAAAAACATTAAAAAAAATAAAAATTGAAAAAAAAGAATCCACCAAACAAACAAACAAAAAAAAATAGGTAGCTTTCTTCTTTTAAAGACTCAGAACACAATGGGAACAGCAACAAATCCTTGATTCAATAATCAAGCAGCTAACCTTATAGCCAGCCTCTAAGTGAAAATATCTTCATTTATTTTCCTGGCTTTTCTTGCCATTTTAAGTCAGTGTAACTCCATTTCTATGTGAAGAGTAAGATAATATCAGAGTTTCCACAGTAATTTTATCACTGGAGAATAGAAAAATAATGCACAAAGAATTTCTTTGTGAGTCATCAGACAACACATATGTTTTCTTCTATACAGTGTCCTATGGTTCTTACATTTTATTTGAGGGAAAGCTTAGCAATGAAATTAGAATATGATACTTTCATACTGTTTTCAGTGATTTTACATGGTGAAGAAAAAAAATAGAATATTCTTTGGAAATTTAATCATTATATATTTTTAACAGACTTACTGAGATATCATTCCCATACCATAAAATTGAGGCATCTAAGGATTACAATTCAGTGTTTTTTGGCAGCTTGAGAGTGGTGCCACCATCTTCACAGTCTAATTTTCAAACATTTTTGTCTCCCTATAAAGAAACTTCATACCTATTAGCAATATCTCCCATTCTCTACCCTCCACTGTCAGACCTTGGCAAATACTCACCTACTTCCTGTCTCTGAAGATTTGTCTGTTCTGGGCATTTCATATCAGTGGAATCATACAATATGTGGCTTTTTTTTTTTTTTGGTATAGTATCATTTTTTCAAGATTCATCCATGTTGAAAGGTGTCAGTACTTCATTCCTTTTAATTGCTGGATAATATTCCATCATATAGACATGCCAGATTTTGTTTATCAGTACATTAACAGATGGACATTTGGGTTGTGTCTGCTTGACTGTAATGAATAATGCTGGTAGGAACATTCGTGCATCAGTTTTTCTGTGGACAGAAGTTCTCATTTCTCTCAAATTTGCTGGAATTTCTGGGTCAAATGGTAACTGTTGAACTTTTCAAGGAATTGCCAGGCTGTTTTCCAAAGCAATCACACTACTTTACATTCCCACGTGCAATGTTCTCACCAACATTTATCCTGTGTTTGTTTGTTTGTTTGTTGTGTTGTTTTTTTTTTTTTTGTACTATTA
Source organism: Panthera pardus (assembly GCF_024362965.1). Taxonomy (NCBI): domain Eukaryota; kingdom Metazoa; phylum Chordata; class Mammalia; order Carnivora; family Felidae; genus Panthera; species Panthera pardus. Next base: position 31,754,121 of record NW_026527002.1, read on the forward strand.
CAGCCATTATAATGGATAATAAGCCAATATAATGGTATCTCATTGTGGTTTTCATTTACATTCCTTGATAGCTAATAACATAGAACGCTCTGTATGCTTATTGGCCATTTGTAAATCTTCTCTGGAGATATGTATATTAAGTATCCTTCCTATTTTTAATAGGTTTGTTTGTATTTTACCATTGAGTTGTAGGAGTTCTTTATAAAATCTTTCTGTATAAGACATATGATTTGCAAATATTTTCTCCTATTGTTTAGATTGCCTTTATATTTTCTTGATGTGTCCTTAGAAGCACAAAACTTTAAAATTTTTATAAAGATCAATTTATCTATTGTTACTTCATTTGTTTGAACTTCTGGTGCTGTATCTAAGAAGGATTTGCCGAATCCAGTCACAAAAATTGACTACTACATTTCCTTCTAAGAGTTTTATAGATTCAAACCTCTACATTTAGGTCTGTGATTCATTTTTCTATAATTATTATGCACAGTGTGAGAAAGGGTCCCACTTAATTATTTTGTGTATATATCTACATACATACATGTATGTATGTAGATATATACACATATATGTAGATATACATATATCCAGGAACAATATAATTTGTTGAATTATTTGCCTATTAAATTATCGTGGCACCCATTAAGTATAAGTAGAAGGGCTTGTTTCTAAATTCCCAATTCTATCTCATTGGTCTATATGTCTAAGTGTTATGAAAGAATCACATTGCTTTGAATACTGTGGCTTTACAGATAGAATTTGAAACGGTTTGACATTAAAGACATTGGCCTCATAGAATGAGTTAGGAAGTGTTCCTATTTTACTTTTTTGAGGTGTATAAGAAAAATTGGAAGAAATTCTTATGTAAATGTTTGGTGGAATTTAGCAGATAAGCCATCTGGGCCTGGGCTTCTCTTTGTGAAAGTTTTCTAATTCCTAACTCAATATATTTTATAAGTCTATTCAAATATTCTATTTCACCTTGAGTACATTTTAGTAGTTTAGTAGTCTTCCTAGGAATTTGTCCTTTTCATTTGAGTCATCTAAGTAGTTGCTACCCAGCTGTTTATAGTATTATAATCCTTGTTAAATCTGCATGGCTGCCAGTAATCTCTCCCTTTTCATTCCTGATATTCATAGTTTGAGTCTTCTATCTTTTTCCTTGGCCAGTCTATATAAAGATTGTCAAATTTTTAAATCTTTTTAAAAAACAACTTTTTGGGTTTTTAAAATGCTATTGTTCATTTATTCCCTCTTTCATTAATTTCTGCTCTAATCCTTATCTTTTTTCCCTTTCTTCCACTTGTTATGAGTTTAGTTTGCTTCCATTTATATTATCTTAAGTTAGAAGTTTAGGTTGTTGCTTGGAGATCTCTCTTCTTTTCTAATATAGATGCCTAAAGCCAAAAATTTACTTCCAAACACTCTTTTACCTATTTTCCATAGGTTTTGGTATATTGTTTCTTTACTTTGTTCATATTTTATCTCAAAGTACTATTTAACTTCCCCTTAACTTCTTCTTTGAGCAACCCCCTTCCTTTTAAGTAGAGCGGTTAATTACCTCTGGTACTGCCTTACCCTTAGAGAGGAGTAGAGAGTGCAGGGGAGGAAGACAGGAAGAATGTGCTCTGAGGATCCTCTAGAATTCTCATAGTAGGATCTTTGAACCAAAGGTACACTGAATTCTAATATTTCTAAATCCTAGGCGCACTTTTTTGCTCTCCTTTATCTTTCCCAAGTCTGCACTGAAATACCTGTACTCTTAATCTGCTATCCATACTGTCTCTTTTCTCTCCTCTTTGATCCCTGATTTCCTCTTTTACTATATTTAAGTACATCTTATGTAAGCAGTATATATTATAAAGAAATTAAATTCATAAAAGTATACATAGTTAGTAAATCAAGTTAGTAAAAGAAAGTTTGTAGAGGTATCTATTGACATGTATGCATATGTAAATACACATATGTATATGTGTATATACAGCTTTTTGTAAAATGTAAAATGTAACTTAGCTCAAAATAGAATATTGGCAAATATTTATTTATGCTTCCAAGATTTTATCTAAATATTAGTATTTTATTTGTTAAAAAATATTACTAACATGTCTTGTCTTCAAAAATTCAGCACAGGGTGCCTGGGTGGCTCAGTTGGTTGAGCATCCAACTTGATTTTGGCTCAGTTTGGGTCATGGGATCAAGCCCTCACTGGGGTGTAGGCTGAGCATGGAGCCTACTTAAGATTCTCTCTCTCTCTTTCTCCCTCTGCCCCCTCCCCCACTCACACACTCTGTCTAAAACAAAAGGAAAAGAAAAAGAATTCAGCACATACAGGCATAGTAAACAAATAAACAATAATAAGAAAGGAAGGAAGGAAGGAAGGAAGGAAAGAAAGAAAGAAAAAAAAGGCAAAGAAAGGAAAAGAAAGGAAAAGAAGAAAAGAAGACAAGAAAAAAAAAAGAAAGAAAAGAAAAAAGAAACCATGGTGTAAATTCTGGGCTGATAGTGCTATTATAGTTTCTTGTGGAATTTTGTTATTTTCTCTCCTTAATCTGAAATATAACAAAAGACCATTTCTTTCTAATTTGGATCCATATATTAAGCAATAATCTCAAGGTCCTCTATTTGCTAGGAACTATGCATGTATTATCTTATTCAGCCCTTTCAAACTTCATGAGGTAGGTACTCTCAGTATTACCACTTAGTAGAGGAAAGTTTGAACTCATAGAGATATTAAGCAAAAGAAAACAAAAGCACTCGGGTGGGAAGCTACAGAGCTAGGAAGGAGAACCTGCCTTACAGAAGGCAGTCTTGTAGACAAGTTCTCTGTCTCGCCCACAATCTATTAGCATTGATAAACTAGTGGTTCAAGAGACATAGGCATGATGTGATCCATGGTAGATCCCATTAAAACTGTTAAAGGGTTGGAAACGTGTTCTTCACCATCAACTTTGCCTCCACTGTTCACATCTTTTCCCAGTTCTCCTATTTCTATTGTCACCCAGATTTCTCAAACGGTATTGTCACCAACCTACATCAATGGTCACTCCAGGGGAAATGACTAGCTATTATTTGAGGTTCTTTATAATAAAGTGAAAATCTTGGTTTTCCTGAAATAACAGCATGAGACAGAAGATTCACTTATCACACTAATCACAGATCCCTAGTGTAAGGATACATACAGCATCTTTTGTGTTGCGGAGGACACAGATAAGACTATGTAGAATATATAGTCAGCAGGCACACTTGCTTCATATTCTTTGTGACGTTTTATTGGCTTTCATTATGTTAGGGATAACAAAATCATGTCCATAAAACAAAAAAAATGGCAGAAAAGTTTTCCTTAATTTTAGTTGTGCTTGTTCTGCCTTTTCAAAAACTAAAATCCTAAGAAGAACATGGTAGAAAAGTGTCTCCAATTCAAATTAAGAGTCACATACTACAGTCAACAAAGAATAGTAAAGAGACAGGTCTGTACTTTTACATTGAAAATGATTTTATTTCTGGCCCTAAAATATTAAGTTGTTTACGATGTTCTAGAATGATTCAGAGTAAATAGAAAACTGTAGTTTTTCTCTTTGTAAACTATTTACTAATTGTAAAAGATTAACATTTCCAAATTTTACTGATTCATTTTAATTCTTTGTGAATCTCAAATGAGCAGCATGTTCAATAAATCATAAATGACAGAAATGTTGTGTAGTTAAAAAAAATAAGAATGAGATAATTATGAAACAAATGGGAACTGTAATGACAATTTTTTCTGAACAAAAACAATATAAATCCCATTACTTGTTGCATTTAAGAATATGAAAAGATGCATTATAATGAAAACTATAACTTAATTGTGCAGTTAAGTAGCAGTGTTTCTTCATATGTAGTCAAATAGACAAACTAAGAAAAAGCTGATTAAGTCCTAAAAAATTCATCAGTAATTCAAGAGAATAAGACAGAAGGAACAAGGCACAGTAGCACTACTGAGTGATTATTACAAGATCCTTTATAACCAAAAGGGTAGCTATTTCCTTAAATAAGATTTACAAAATGGAAGAGTAGCATAAAGAAGGGTATGAAAACAGAGAAAATAGATACTGCCTAGAGGATTATTAAAAATGGATAAGGCACTAAAGCCTCGAGCATTCATTTCGTCCATGGGCTTCCCTTTGGAATTTCACTTAATTAGAATACAGTATTGTTAGTCACTCATTTCTACAAAGTCAAAAAATAAAGTATATCAAACATTAAAAGGAGAGAATGATTCTCCAAATAGGTTATGTCCACCTATAACAGTGACGGGGGACTTATTTTCTAGTGATGAAAATAGCATATAAATCAGTCTAAGGAATTTCATCTTAACATGAACCCCTAAAATTGTTAAATTGTCAGTAAGATTTCATTAAGATTTTTAAGCAACATAATACAATTTTTGTAGCATTACAAAGCAATAGAGTATTTCTTCTAAGTAAGAGACAGTGACCTGAGAAGTTAAAGTTCACAAAAGTGAATGTCTGAAAACTTTGGGGTGGGTGGGGAGTGCACAACAAACACTTATAATTCTGTAGGAAGAAGTCTCTCCTCTCTCTCTCTCTCTCTCTCTCTCTCTCTCTCTCTCTCATTCTCTCTCTCAATTTCTCTCCCAACACCACTGTCCCACAAGTTGATCTATGTTTTGCGCTAAGAAGACCTGAAGTATTAGTGTGTTAATATTTATTCTAATATAAAATATAATATGTCATCATTCTATTGGTTTCTGACACTAAGTAAGGATTCTCAGAGTGGAAAATGCCTTGGTAATTAAGTCATATTTTCTCAATTTTCCTTGTACGTGGCGCTTATTCCCAACACTTTTCTCATCTGAAGAAATGTAAGAGGCATTGAGTTTTAATTGGAAAAGAAATTTAGCTCATACACAGTTGGCAGATGTACAGTTTTACTGATTACTTTTTTCTCCCCCTTAAGAAAATTGGTTTCATGGTTAAGCTTAAAGATCAAGAAGGAATAATCATTATGAAACTGTTACATAAGTTATACTAAAGAGGTCAATTCAGTAGAAAAGTGTGATCACCTCATTCAGTAAGGACACTTTGTTTCTACCTTGTGAAAAAAAAACAATAAATATGTGACCTCACACTGTTAATGATTGTACATATTGTTATAAATAAGTTTTCAAGAGCCAAAATAATCAACCAAACTAAAAAGACAGCTTGACAAATTTAGGCACCTGCACTAGGAAAAAAAAATCATTTAAGCAAATCTTTTTCGCAAGGTGGTTCAGTTTTAATGACAGCATGTGAGCTTTGGTTGAATGCCCAGATGCTGTATTTTTTTTTTGCCTTGCTAGTTTAGTGCGTGCTGAAATCCTGAAGAAGTAATAGAAGCAAGTGACAGCACACAAATTAGTAAGGCGTCTGGAACAGCTGACTCTTTTTACCTTTTGCTACACTTGACTTCTTAGGTTTTGGAGTCAGAAGAATATATTTTTATTAAATATTCTCCTTGTGGAAAAGGGTTGTCATGCTAAAAGTTAAAAAATTAATAAAAGGAAGATATGATGTTGCCCTCCCAAAACTGTCAGGGTATTAGAAGCACAGCTATACCTAAGTAAGCAAAGTGAAATTGAAAGTTAATAAAGTTTATCTAACTTGAGAAAATTTCTCTTCCATTGAAAGAAAAACAAAAAACATTTCAGCATGAATAATTCAGACGGAATATCTATATTGTCCAGATACCTACTCCACCTCACCATACCTGGTAAACAGTGTTTTAGGATCCTTATATTTACTATACATCTCAGTAAAATTAAAATGTAAATAGTGCTCTGGATTTTTTAGTCACACTTCCACATAGGCCTTAGGAGTTATTTTTCAGTAGTAGAACTGTTTTTGAGGTGCTTCTGAGAATTATTTTGGTTCTAGCTGGCTATCAAGCCAAGCAAAAGTCTGAATAATGGGCTTTCAGAAATAAAGCTCCTGGTCTCTCTTATATAGATATACGATTGGAAGATAGCATAAGGGTTTAGTTGAAGATCATGTTGTGGAGTGGGACATAGCTCTGACGAAACCAAAATAGTGGCCATGTACTGCCACATCGCCATTGTTGAAGGCTTGCTATTAAGGCAGGAATTGTGTTATCCTTAAATAAGTGTCCCTGTAGAATTATGAGTCTACTATCAACACGAGAACAGCACAATGGGCGTCTTTCTTATATCCAGCTAGTACATTAACACTTACAAAGGGCCTAAATTATTATGTAGTAAATAATAGTCACTGGGTGGATAAGAAAAATGAATGTCTTATAATTGTTTAATTTGTTTTTCTTCCCCACTACACTGTACACAGGAAGTGCCATATTGTATTTATTGGTGCATCTCCAGTGCCTTCCATGGAACATAGTAAATGTTTGAGAAATATTTTTGAATGAATGGTTATTTTGTTTGTTTTATATGGCAAAGAAAAATGAAAGAAGAGAGGGAGAGAAAGAGCAAGGGAGGGAGAAAAAGAGAGAGATAGGAAGAGGTGGGGAGAAAGGGAAGGAGGAAGGAAGGAAGGAAGGAAGGAAGGAAGGAAGGAAGGAAGGAAGGAAGGAAGGAAAGGAGAGTAAGATGGGGAGAGAGGGAGAAAGAACTCAGACCCAAAAATGCTAGTACATTGTTTGTATCAGTAATGCTGACTCAAATGGACCGGCATGATAACACAATGCTTTTAAGTCCACAAATATTTCTCTAGAGACAAAAGCTCACTTCTCTTTCATGGTGTAACTGTATGATTAGTGGTAGTAAACAGAAATATATACAACATTGCTCTAGGAAAGTCATTGGGCCACCACTGGATTTAAACCTTCCAAGGAAGAGTATGGCTTTATTGGATCTAGACGATCCATCTAGCCCTAGCTGGAGGTGCTTTTGATTAATCAAAGAATTACAGAGGTTCACCACTCATGGGTTAATCAAGAGTGATTAAAAATGGGTGCTAATGCAGACTAAAATAAATATCTTCTCTGCTTCAAGTCTCCTGAGCCAATGCCCTGTCAACATGAAGAATCTTTGTATGCCAATGAAAAAGTAATTTTGGATTTTTGTCTTTGGCACAGTCTTTTTACTAGAGGAGAAAGTTATTAAATTAATTTTGTAGATGAAATGTCATTTGGAGTGAATTTCCTTGTGGGTATTCCCTCAAAGGATTTCAAAGAAGGAACTTGCTTAATTAGTAGAAATATTAAGTAAATAAAATGAACAATCTAATTTCTACCCTTTAGCTAAGAATTTATATATCTACCCCTGACTAGCGACTAGAAATGAAATAATGATCTCATTAATGGAATAATGTGGTAACATGGATAAATCATAGATTAAGATTGGGTCCAATTTTAATCATATTGAAACTTAATAGTTAAAGTGATAGACATTACATATAAAAAAGACTGCAGTATTCAGAAATCAACCAACATACTGTAAGTTATCCAAAGAAGGATATATAATGTGTGGGCCCTAAATGCATAGACATTATAGCAACATACAATAATATTTCAGTTAAAAAAGTCTTAAGAAATTATTATTAATATGTTTAATGCCTCAAAATTTCAATTCTAAAATTATCTAATTATCTTATAACCATTACGTAAAACTGCAACAAAAATCCACTTTTAAATTTGGTGTCATTAAGTGAATACTTCTATTTCAATAATGTCCTTAGTATCTTTATTTTGAAACATGCTTTGGTTACTGGGGAAAAAAGGTTTCAGTTTGTCTGACTTTTATGAGACATATTAATATACATGCTTTATTTTTAAATATAATTATAAATTTAAAAATGCAAAATAATAACCACCAGCCAAAAGCTTACCAAGGCAACTTTTTACTTAAACCTAAAGGGAAATTAACTGGAGCCTTCTCTAACCCAAATTAAACAAACACAAAAATTAGTGTGACTGAGAGTGGTTCAAATCTCAGAGCCATTAGATTGAGTCTATTGCCCAGTGCCTGATGGTCCCACTAAGGGGACCATGTGTTCGCATGGGAGAGGTGGTTCAGTAAGCTTACAAAAGTTATAGAGTATCAGGCAATCTGGAACAAGAAAACTTCGAGTCCCAAAGAAAAAACTATTTTTCTCTCTAAAATGCAAGATATTCAGACACCTGGGTGGCTCAGTCGGTTGAGCGTCCAACTTTGGCTCAGGTCATGATCTTGCAGTTTGGGAGTTCCAGCCCCATGTGGGACTCTGTGCTAACAACTCAAAGCCTGAAACCTGCTTCGGATTCTGTGTCTCCCTCTCTCTCTGCCCCTCCCCTGCTCATGTCCTGTTTCTCTCTCAAAAATAAATAAACATTTTTTTTTTTTTTTTTTTTTTTTTTTTTAGGAATGGCTGGGTGGCTCAGTTGGTCTTCTGACTTTGGCTCAGGTCATGATCTCTCAGTCCGTGAGTTTGAGCCCCACGTCGGGCTCTGCACTGACAGTTCAGAGCCTGGAGCCTGCTTCAGATTCTGTGTCTTGCTCCCTCTCTGCCAACCCCCCTGCCCCCTGCTCATGCTCTGTCTGTCTCTCTCTCTCAAAAATAAATAAAGATTATTTTTTTAATTTTTTTTTTTTTAATGCAAGGTATCTGGGATCAGTTTTGAGAATATACATCTCCCTTCTCCAAACATGTGTTATAGATCCAGTAACACACATAGTGTTTTTAAACCACTGATTCAACTGGTTTTAAGCCACAAACTATTAACACACAAAATCTGTCCTTAATATTCCCTCAGTGAGTCATGTTTTGTGACTTGCTTTCTCCTTTTTACAAATGACAGCCAATCAATAAAAATTTCAGAGCAATCCTTGACTTCCATTGTTTCAATCTCCAGTGAAAAACTATTCTAGCTGGTTGCCCATAGGTTGTACTCATTCCTATAGTTTTTTTTTTTTAATTATTATTATTCCTGTAGTTTGTTCTTAATAATAAACTTCTTGACAACATACCTTGTTTCAAAAGCACATAGATCTTCTTTCAATGAGTGACATGACAATCCCAGCATAACTCCCTTTATTTTTAATGATGACTATGTCTAATTTATTTACTTACACATGTAGTTACAACAAAATTACTTTGGCAACTGGAGAACAAACAAACTGAAACAGTTTTTTTCCTACTGCAGTAATTTAAGGCTTCCATTTCCTTTCCAGTTCCATGTTCTTTTATGACGCATACAGCTCCAAGCCCCACCCTAGGCCTCAGCGAGAGAGATGCTTGAAGCTAATGGCAAAGAGAATAGAGGGGGAAGCCTCACTTCCCTCCCAGTGATCATAACACACACTCATTTCTAGACCTGGTGAACTTACTCCCAATAGCCCATGTCCCAAAAAGCCCACAGCTATAGCCTTATCTTTCTCTTGGATATTCATATTCCGGGTCTGTCAAAACTATTTCAAAGAGTTTGTTTTTTCTCTGAAATGCAAAGTCTACCTTCAAGTTTTTGTCTACTAGATATTCGTATGGCATTCGTCCATTGCTTATCTTCTTTGGAAAGTGTAAAACCTGAAAAGAGAAATGGAGGGGAGCAGGTAAAAGGTTCTCATATTATTCCTCATTGTTGGTTACTTTTTCAAAACTCCAAAAGGCTGTGAGTTGGTGTGGTCAGCAGAGCAGTAACAGGCAGAAGCAGAACCCAGTCAGAAGCAGTAAGCTATTTCCACAGAAAAGGTGAAAGCCATAACACGTCATCTAGGAAAAGGAATGGAAACCAGAATGTATAGCACATGATACAGACAGGGAAACAAGATTTTTGTCAATAAGTTAAATATTAAATACAAAATGAAGTCCATAAATGCACAGGAAAGAAATGGTATTCAATATTTAAACCTTTTCCAAATGGAACCTACAACCCCCTTCCTCTGATGCCATAGGCAGCTGATTCAGTTACACATGTAAAAGGGCTAGGTTTGTCCAAACTTAGTCAGAAGCAGGCAGAGATAAGAACGGATTTCAGCAGGAGGTGGCACATTCAATGCGGTTTGAAAACAAAATTAGAAATGAGGCGTGTAGATCTTGACTGTAAAAAATGGCCAACAGCCAAATGACAAAGAAGTCAAACAGCGACAGGGATAGTCCAGAATTGGAGAGACCACAATTAAGATAATTTATAATTGTGTCACTGAGCAAACTGTGTTGGCCAAGTCGCACCGCCACAGAAAGATGAGCCTACATTTCATTTAGTATTATGATTTTTCTAGACCTAACATGATGCTGGTAACTTGGCAGGTGTTCAGTACATGTTCCCTAGATTGAAATTCCAAGTTAAGAAAATGAAATAAAGACTGATGCAGAGGACTAGGAATGCATATGATGACAAGATCGGTTTCTCTGAAACAGAGTGGTAGGGACATGATTTAAACCTCACGGTAAAGCCTGATGGGATACGGCATTTGCCATCAGCTTTCCCCAGTAACTATTTTCCAATTCTTCCTTTCCATTAATCTGACCTCCCTGATTTCGATTTGAGCACATCATTCCTCAGAATACGTTAGGAGACAGTTCACAGGTCTCCCATGTTTCTGCACATTATTTGTTCCAGGCTCTCATTTCAAAGATGTTTGTGTAGCATATAGCCTTGGAAGATAGACATAGGCTCTCTCTCCAAGGCAACAGACAGATATGTTTCCCACCCAGAAAATAAAAAGAATGTATTCCTCTGGGGGCAAAGTTTGAACAAGTTTTCTATACGTGCCCTTATATGGCTGGGGTGACTTTCGCACAGGGTTCCACGGCTGTGACACAGATCCAGTGTATGCATGGCATCTATGTGGGCCCACAGGTGTGTTCCCCCATGGAAGTGAGAAGCGAGGGGAACCGAAGCATACATAAAGCTCCTGCTGCCTCCTCTGCTATGCGTAATACAGTCCTTTGCCTTTCCCCTAGAACCACATAGCTTCTGCCAGCACCAATGAAACTATAGCAGGCTAAACAGTTCACTTGCAAATAGAGGCAAGCTTCAGACACTTTGCCATTTGGTCACCTTCAGTTAAGTGCCAGCCACTTGACTAACTCCTGACTACTTGGTTTGAGCAAAAGTGCCTTAAAACCTTCAAGACATGTCCTTATAAGCAGAGACCATGAGCTTCTTCTATTCTTCCGGCTGGTTGAAATATACATGAAACTACCGAAGTCGGCATCCGTCTTGGAACATAATTTGGCTTTAGGAATAACATCCATGCAGTACCTAGGTTTCATGGTCTCTGACACTGTATAAGATTTTCTAAAATGCATTAATATAATTTTTATTGAGCACTAGAATGCTCATCATGTTATTAAACAACTATCACTTATTATGAACCTAGTAAAGCCTCATAAAAACTCTATAATGCAAACATTACTGTAATCCTTACATGAAGTAAACTGATGATTATTAAACAAGAAATTTAGCTGCCTATGAATTGCCACAACCAGAAAGTGGCACACAGCTAGCTAATGGCACACAAGTAGAAAACAGCAGGGCAGGACTGCCAGCTCAGTCTTCCTGATGTTACCAAACAGTATGTCATCCTTTACGCTCCACAAGGGCAAAGGACATGCCTGTTCGTTCCACTACCATATGTATACCTCACAGCTGGCAACATGTCCAATACAAATGAGATAACTGATTGTAGGTGATCAATAGATGTTTATTTAATCAATTAGGGAGTTAAAGTCACGTAATCATTCTGACGCTCGGTTCCCTTACACATTAAACAAGAATAATAGAAATCTTGCAAAAATGTTCTTAGGATTAGACATAATAGCTGAATAAGTTCTATCATATATCTGGTACTCAATTAATGGTTGCAATTATTAAGTCTGTGTTAAGAAAAGTGGCAGCTGATTCACTCTGTTCTTCTGATCTCTAATGACCAATTTTGCTTCCAGGAGTTAATTATGGTAAACATATTAAATACAAAGAGACCCTAATTTATGCAACTAGAGATGGCAAATAATGTTAAAGCTACATGTTGCTACATTAAAAAGATGTTTATAACTGACATAAGAAATAAACAAAGTGGATTGGGTTTTATTTTCATTGTTTTATATTTCATAATGGGTGAAGATCCCTTAAATACCACTCACGTCAGACACTGTCTTCTCTACAACAAATGCCAAATTACTTAGCCCTCAGACAATGGTGAAGACTACCGATGAATGCATTCCCAAACAGCTGCAGCACACATAATTAAAATGCACATGTTGGTTGACAGCCTGCATCTTCCTAACCTCTAGCGATTTCATGGCTCTGTTTTTAAAAGGCAAATAGAAATAATAAACTTTTGCTAAACAAATACAACCAATGAATACTCGAACCCCAAATTTCTAAATATTGAGAAATCACAGCTGGAGACACTGAGAACTCCCCAAATAATCTATCAAATCTAATATGAGGAGAGTGTCATCTCAAGATGAATGGACACAGGCCAACATGGAATAAAAAAAAGGACAAGAATGAGACCAAACCAGCATGATTAAGGAAGAACAGGATCCAAATGAAAGCAGAAGAGAAATATTCTTGCTCTCTTTTCTGAATAAGGCTCAAATAGGCGCCTAGTGGGAAGGAAGTGAGTTCATACTAAACAAAAATTCTCTAGAATTATTTGTATAGCTAAGATTTTTATATTTACTGTATTGTAGCTTATCTCATAATGTGAACTCATTACTTATCAAAAAACAAAAGTATAATAAATTTGTCCTCATACAGATTTACGTAATGGCCCTTTTAGGAGCTTTCCTAACAATAAGGACCTGATACTTATTGGCATAAAGGCTAAGTGTCATTAAAATTCTATTAAGTAAGTTCTAGAGATTCAATGTAAAACTTGTTGACTGAAGTTAATAATACTGGATCATATAGTGGAAATATGGTAAGATACTAGATCTTAGGGGCTTTCACCACACAAACGCACACACACATACACATAAATACATACACACACAGTGGTAACAAGTGAGGAGATGAAAATGTTAATTAGCTTGACTGTAGTAATCATTTCATTATGTATATGTATATCAAATCATCATGATGCACAGCTTGAATACAAATAATTGTATTTTAAAAAAGAAGTAAAAATAGAAAAAAATCAACTAAATATACAGAAATATTATATTTAAAAAGAATCATTTATATATGGTGACTGAAAAGGCTCTTCATTGTGGGTACCCTTTCTTTTGGGAGACATTTGAGACATGTGATAAATATTTTGAATCCTTTTCTGGTATTTCTTTTCAAAATTATTCTCTTCGTGGTTAAGCAAAACATAAATCTACAGGTATATACCTATGAAATTAATACTTTAAAAATAAGGGAGAGATTTAGTGGTTCATTAGTATAACATTGTAGATCCAATTCTCCCTTACGTAGCAGGTATCCTATATTATCTCTGCCCTTATTTCCTGTTACAGATATTATACCTATTTTGGGATATGGTCCTATTTCAGTCAGATTTAAACTCATTACTTCATGCACTTGGTGGAAGAGAAATTATCTGTCATCTTATATTTGACAGGATGTTCTCCTGGGCTGTATATTTTAAGTTCAGATATAGACTCTACCTCCTTCTGTCACTTTGAGTCTTGTCTACTTGGAATGAGAAACTAGGTGGAGACTATTGTGTTTGCTTAATGCTAAATCTATAAATATTGCTAACTTAACATAGTCATTGATATATTTTCTTTATGAACATGTGAAGTGATCAATTTGCCCACAATTTGCCCACTACCTTCAATCTGTGCCTAAATCTTAAATGCATACTCATTGTTTAGGGAGTAGAATTCAGACATTCCCTATCATTACAAGAGCTGGACATGCAAGCTGAAACAGCTGTGTTTTGGACTGCACACTCCATGATTGGTTCTGATATTTTTGCAATACCTACTACTTTTGAATGCATCTTATGAAAGAATGATCATCACATGACTAAATGATGAAGTCATTTCAAACTGCAAGGTAGAAAAAAAATTAATGTCTCCCCTAAAACCAACTCTGCAAGTGTTCAACAGAACCATTATGATAAAATCAAACAGATTTCCCATTCTTTGGTCTTAGTACTAGTTTTAGCTTTTTAATTTTTGGTACTATTAAAATTTTATCGCTTCCAGTGGCATAGCTTCAGTCTTTTTTATAACATCATTCCTCAATTATTTTAACTATTAAAATAAACTGACATAAAACTTACGTTCTTAATTAACAAAACTGGCTTATTTAATTTTGCCACTGCGGTGTCTCCTATTTTAATAATTACTGAGTTCTGCCATTTTTTAGACAGAAAAGGCCTACTCTAATATTTTCTGTGACAATATCATGAAAACATAAGAAATTGATCCTATTATGATTGATTCATCTTTAAATGTTTTTAAAGTTATAATTAGAAAGTAAATCTTCAAATCTATCATTTAGCAAACTAGGAAAATACTCTTACTCCAAAAATTCCTAGATATACATCTATGATGAAAATATCATAATTTTATTTTATTATTTTTATGTTTATTTATTTTTTGAGAGAGAGAGAGACAGAGAGAGAGAGAGAGAGAAGGGGTCAGAGGATCCAAAGCGGGTTCTGCACTGACAGCAGAGAGCCCAATGTGGGGCTCGAACTCACAAACTGTGAGATCATGACCTGAGCCAAAGTCGGGTACTCAACCAAGTGAACCACTCAGAGGCCCCAGAAAATATCATAATTTAAAAATGACAGCATCAAATCTACATCACTAGTTTCCAAGGGAAAATATTTGCAAGACTATCTTAAGACTATTGCAAGAACTGAACAGTATCCAAACCAGTGCCAAATATTGCCAGTATTTGTAGGTGTATTTTTAAATGTGTATATATCCAGAAAACTAGATTTGGAATATTGATGCTCTTTCCTGTAGATAATAAGGAAGAGATCTTTGCAAAGTACTCAGACAGCATTGTAGTAAAATAAGAAAATGACATTGGTTCACAAGTACTGGGAAGAAAAAAATCATGAATAAATATTTAAAACTGTTAAATTCAGCTAGAGAAACATAAAAAAAAAAAAAAAACCTTGCCAGCCCTTCCTAGTAAGTTATGATAAAGGAGGAAGTTAGTAATTTGGAGATCTGTCTTTGACTAGAACAACTAAATAAGTATCATCCTAACTCGGACACTTTTGAGAAAAAAAAAGGGGCACTATTAACATTCACACCAGGAAAATAAGTGCAAATACAGACCACCCCAGTTAAACCAGGTGAGGAGACCACTACTGCTAGAAAATGATTTGTAGAAATATTAGTAAAGAGCACCTATTAGGAAAGGCTAGACTGGCTCTGTGTGAGGCCAACTCAAGAGCATGCTGAGATTTGTGGACCACCGACTGAAAAAAAAATGTTTTTAAGGAAGATTTAATACCATTCATGTTACTCTATTATGATTTGGAATATATCTACTGTATGCTAAATGCATTAATGCATTTGATTACATAGGCAAAGAAGTACATTTGATTTTATAGCCAATGATTCTATAGATAAAGGCTATCAATTTTCAGCTACATGAAAAGAAGATTTCCGGATGTTTCCCTTCAATTTCTATTGACCCCTTCCTTTTCTCCACATTAAATGCCAAGTGAGAAGCTAAGGAAGAAAGTTGGGTAGAAAGAGATATACATACTTTTGACTATCAACATCATAATCAGAAAAAAAAAAAAGAAGCAACATACTTGTAGACAGGATTGCATGAAAGATTGCCTTATGAGGAACCCTAAAAGTGCAATAAAATGGATGATGAGTCACTTTTGATCAAACAGTATGGTCTTAAATAATAATGGGTTTAATAATTATTATTATTATATTTGATTGGCACTGCTAATAATAGCTAACATGGAAAGTATTTAGTATCACCAGGAATCCTCCTAAGTCCACGACATATGTAACTACTTTAAATCTCTAGACAATCCATAAAGATAGATAGATGATAGATAGATAGATAGATAGATAGATATTTAGACAATCTTATGAGGAAGGTATGAATATTACCCCAATTTTGCACATTATGAGCAACGTGAGGTTATATAATTTGCTCAAGTTCACACAGCAAGTAGGTATTTGATTTGGGATTTGAACTCAAGCAGTTTGGATCTAGAACGCTCACCGTTAAAATCCAAACAGAACTATGGTTATAAAGACAGACTTATCCAAAGATAGGATAAGTCTCCTCCAAATGTAGAGAAATTCCAGTAAATAAATAATATGTAGGAAGCGGTCTTTCAAGTAATGATTAAGCAAGACAATATTATTATAAGGTCTGTTCATCCCCTCAAGATATTTATAAAAGTTTATAAATTTATAAGATTATAAAAGTTACTTGTAAGGGAATTCACTTTAAAACAGGCTGTTTGAAAAATACGAAATATTGGCTGCATTTGTGACCAAAAAATGTACATTTAGAAGGAAAATCGCAGGACACACTTGCAGCAACCTAATTTATATGAAGCGGTAATGCTGGCTTTTAGAGTTAATACTTAAAACTTGAAAAAAGCAAGACCCCGCCAAGAGCATAACTTTCTGGTAACAACATGTTTCAAACAGCGAGTTCAAGAGCAAGACTGAATTTCAAAGGAATGATATTTTTTTCCTTTCATGACTCCAGATTCCGATTACAGGCAAGAATAGGACAACCTAAAAGCCAATCTTAAAAGTCACTTTAAAGGACACCTGGCAGGTGAAATAGAAAGTACTCAGCCATACCTAGCCAAAATAAGCACCACATACCTATATAAAACATTCATGCGTGGGGACTCAGCTAGTCCTAATCCATCTGTTGTTGAAAAATATATAAATAAAGAAAAAAAAAGAGATTAAAGAAATAGGCTAAATCTCCCTCAGAAGGAGCTTTCTCTGTTCTATGTTCAGTAACAGCTGTTCTAAACTAATTCAACCGGTTTCCTTTCTGTTTTCTTACATTTTAATTTTGGTTTGTTTCTTGTGTTTTTCCCATGTGAAACACCCCATATTTTTCTGATAAATTCTATGTTGTTACAAATATGATGCCTGTGCCATTAAAATATCAGTAGATTTTTTGAAAAGTGAAGTATTCTTAAATTTAAAATTAAACTCATTTTGAGGCACCTGGGTGTCTCAGTCAGTTCAGCGTCTGACTTTAACTCAGGTTATGACCTCGTAGTTCATGGGTTTGAGCCCTGCATGGGGCTCTTGCGCTGACAGCTCAGAGCCTGGAGCCCTCTTCAGATTGTGGGTCTCCCTCTCCCTACGCTCTTACCCCACTCACACTCTGTCTCTCTCTCTCTCTCTCTCAAAAACAAACATTTTTAAAAATTTAAAATTAAACTCATTTTCCACAAATATTTCCATAGAAAAAAGAAAAAGAAACAGCTTGTAAGAGATACATTATCTGTTTTAGTAATGGATAATCTATTGGTTAAGTAACAAAGAAATTTGGTTGGGTGATTTATGGCTTCCCCAATAAAAATGTACAAGTGATTAGTGGTAAGTTATCAGGATAGCTTATCAAACTTTGCAATTACTCAAGTTTATATAATTCTGGTCTTATTTATTCTTGAGTAATTTACGTACTTATAATCATCTTTGATTTATTAAAATGCCAAGAAGAGCTGATGATAGATACATAGACTAATATTCAGAATCGGGCAATGACTCGATCAGAAATTTGATTGATCACTCATCGACAACAGAAAAACTTTAAGGAACTAACTTGTCAAACTTTAAGAAATATTTTGCCCCATTTCAATGGGCAGGTCCCCAATGGAATAGAGGCCATTTATTTAATTCAATACATATTTATTGTTTGGCTAATTCTTGTCTGCTAAACACTACTGACTAAGAAATATTCTCATCTTTTGGTGAGTTTATAATTTTACAGTGGAAAATTAGAAACGAAATTTCAATTTAGTGTTATGGCATGCATGAGATTCAAAACTTAACTGCTTTATTGTGTCTGGAAAAAAAGCTTAAGAGTTTCAGTAATTAGTAAAATCAATATGAAATATGAGTATGATGAGCCATTCATACAGAACTAAAATTCACTGAGAAGTTGTAATAGCAGAGTGGTCTCCAGAACAAGATAAGGGATAATAGAATTTTTACAGGCATTGATCATACTGCTCCTTAATTATTATGTCTCATTGTATCTGAAACTCCAGAGGACAGTGACCACAAAACAGAAGCAACATTAAGTTATGTTATGTGGAGAACGTGGTAACTTACTGCACCAAATCCATTTAACTTTTTCTTGACTTTTAGGCATTTATATAATCTCCATTTTTTTAATTCAATAAACATTTTATGTACACGTTTTTTGTATTTACTATACTATTTTCTTTTGCTTAATTAAAAAAATTATTATTAAAGTACAGTTGACATACAACGTTGTATTAGTTTCAAGTGTGCAACATAGTGATCTTACTTCTAATTATGGCCTTTTCTTTCTCACTTAAACAAATCCCTTTAACATTTCTCATAAGGCCAGATGAGTGGTGATGAACTCAATGCTGTTTTCTCACAGTAAAAAGTTACATGTGGAAAATTTATGTCATAGAGAAAATACTTGGAAAACGTGGTGCATATGGCCAGATTTCTTGAAAAATTTGACGTTTAACTCTTTTCCTTCTCATATGTGGAAAGGCCTACATTTCAATTACAGCTGTATAATTATACTGTTCAGTATGGTAGCAACTAGCCTTGAGGGGCTATTCAAATTTAAATACAATTTAAAGTTGTTTTTTCAGTTGTACTAGTTACATGTCAAAAGCTCAATAAAATGTTTGGCAGAATAGTATGTGTTCATTCTTTGTGTAAATCTTGTACATTTTTTAAAAATGTGTACCCAGCTATATCATTATCATTACTGCTATCCAAAATAATCATTTCAATATTATTTTAAGCACGTATTGGTGATAAATTTTTAAAATATTAATGTTTTTACATCCGTGCAATTCTGAACTATTTTTTATGTTTGAATAGTTTCACTTTGATGCTCCTCCTTAATGCAAATGTAATGACATCAGAAATATGATGCCATGGACCAAAATTCCCATGGACCAAAGTCATTTTTAGTGAGGTTGAGTGTAGTTTCTTTGTGCTTTGTCTCCTCCCTTTTGGAAATAGCCCAAATGGGCCACCTTCTCAGTGGTGTACTCTTGCCCCTAGACCTGGCTCTCCAAGACTAGGCAGAACTGTCTCATGCTGGAGTAAATCCCTGCCACTTTTAAGAAACTGGCTTAGAGAAAAATGGCTAGAAGCAAGTATGTGCTTTACTTTAGCCCTCCCTTTGAACCATTAAATGCTGTTTCTTCACGGTGAGGGAAGGAACTAAGTGTATGACGTATCTCATTTATTTTATGGTATACCCATGCATCTTTCATTATTTTCTCCAAAACAGGGAATGTTGATAGGACATGCCAAACTTTCTTCAATTTCCTTCCTGAAAACCTGTAATTATTTCCCAGGAAAGGAAATCATGCATAAACTCTTAGTGTCTTCACCAATTTATCTGAAGCATTTTGTATCTGGCAAAATTTTCTTGAGGTTATGATTTGCTACCCTCTCATTTTGCAATTTCACTGCCAATGCATTCTTTGCTTTTTGTTTATTTTTACAATTATCTCCTTCCTCTTTTCTTCCTAGACTTACGTATTTTTGTTCAAGGTGGGCAGAGGGTCTTATCATTTTTGCTTCACCCATGCAGTACAGAGTTTTATTATTTATCTATAGCTAAAAGCTGAACACTTCTCCAAGAAAGGCTGTGAAACTGTAGGCAATACCCAGCTAATCTCCAGCACTAATTTAGTATTTCTTGAAAGGTTTTTATAGTTACACACTACTAGGAAATGGGAAAAAAAGGTTATTAAGTTTTCAGAAAGGTTTCAAAATTTTACTGAAACGATGACCATTTTGGACTTGTAATCATGTTGATAATATGGCATCTTGAAGCTCCATAAGATCTTTAGCCTTAGATTCCTCCAGCTTTATTTATATTCTTTTCTATATCATCCTTCTGGGATATTAAAGCTTGTTACTCTTTCCACTTCCTGAAGAGTTCTAACTCAGCTGAAAAGCTTCCTGGGGTAGACAGGGCAAAAGAATAATGATCACCATTTTTAAAAGCCTCAGCATCAGGCAAGACCTGACTTTTTTAGGATCCCTACCATCAAGCACAGATTTTCATGTAGAAGAGCTTTTCTTATTCACATAAATCCTGAAAGAACGATCAGTCCCCAACCATGCACATGCCAAGAAGTACATATATACCAAGAGGATCTCCTAACATTAAAATTTTCCAAATAAAGTGTTGAAATTTCAGCTCATGTTAGCATTTTCATAAGACTAGACTGATAATCATATTATCATTGTATAATAGAAATTATGACCAAAAAAAAGTAATGCAGTTAAAGTGGCAATTGAGAACTAAAATGTGACTAATATTTAAAATATTATGTTTTATTATCCCAAAACATAAAGATGTGATTGGATTTCTTTATTTCAAAAACACTGAAGAAGTCATCATTTTCATGCCAATGCAGAGGTCAAATCAACCAGAATCATGACTAGTACAGGCATTTCAGCTATTTTAGTAGTCAGTACAAACCGCTGTAGCTAAATTGGTCTTTCCAGGATCAATATCAATTGTGAAGCTACAAAGTTTATGCTCATGCTCAGGCTGCAGTCAAATGGTCATGGGAATTAAATAAATACCAACAGGGTGATACTATCAATAACAATTGTGATCATGTTTTTCCATTATACTTTCTTTTTTTTAGATTAACAGGCTAGCATGTAGCTTGATTTTTTAAATCAGAAAGTAATTTTAGGGACACCTGGGTGGCTCAGTCGGTTAAGCGTACCACTTTGGCTCAGGTCATGATCTTGAAGCGCCGTGGTTTTGAGCCCCGCATGAGGCTCTGTGCTGACAGTTCAGAGCCTGGAGCCTTCTTCAGATTCTGTGTCTCCCTCTCTCTCTGCCCCTCCCCCACTCATGCTCTGTCTCTGTCTCTCTCTCTCTCTCTCTCTCTCTCTCTCAAAAATACATAAACACTAAAATTTTTTAAAAGTAATTTTTAAAGTTTTAAGGTTATTCAAAATACTATGTTAAAAGTGATTCCTTCCTTTCCTCCCCACTTCTCTCAGAAAAAACAAATAAATGCAATATCACCACAATTATAATGCTGCTTACAGCTATGCCTTAGGCCTACAGGAGAATGTGGGGAAAAGAAAGCAGTTTATTTGTAAGTGTGACAAAAGTTTCTTGATGTTTTCTTTACATTCTAAATTTCCATTATTACTATTACTTATGATTTCTCAATATTTAAATGTAACCAATATTGTGATTTTCTTTTAAGTAAATCATTATTTTTCCTCATAGTTTATAATATTTCACCCTACTTTAACATTACACCATGATGTTAACTGTTCTGAGTGTATCTAAACGTATTCATTGGTATTTGTTCTTAATATATCACATTTTACATAATATAATATTTTTTAAACCTTCCTAACATGTATAGAATTTAAGGAACTATAGCTGAAGCACTGTTAAATATCTAGCACCAGAGCCTTGTGCTCTTCTGGTCTTCTTTGGATGTCTTTTCCCTGATCAGCAGCCCTAAAGATTCTTTTTGAGGTAGAAAAAAAGGGAGATATGATAAGTGCCAAACTGAAGGGCAAAAAAGGAGAGCAAGGACACAGGTTTCTATCAGCGTTGATTCCCAGCACAAAACACTATTGTTTGGCAGGTCTGTTTATACTTGTGCAATGAAAATATCCATTCTATAGTCTCACCAGTCAATCTTTAAGTAACACATACACACACATACCCACACATGTGCATGAAATATATGTATGCTGCACATCATACAAATAAGACAATTGGAATACAGTTTTAAGGCAACAACAAAGATCATATACTTCCCTTTTATTTTATAAATTCACAAAGGTAGTAATAGATGGGCTACAGTCAGAACATAACAAGCTTTCAGATATACTTGTGTGCTTTCTATGGAACAACACTCCAAAATATGCAAAAAGAACTCCTTAGAGAAACAACCTTTGCCCAAAGAAAATACAGTCTCTTCATACTGTACTGCAGATTTCAGTAGAGAAATTCTTTTGAAATTTTGGTAACTATGGCATATAGATTTCTCTGTTCATGAAGATAACAAAGCTATTGATTTGGCTTTCCTTGTAAAACTGTAAAAGAATAATAAGTCCACTCCACAAACAAAGTCAAAGAAAAGTATGCTTTAGTTTTGTATGTATCTGCTCTTAAATGAACCTATCAGTGGAATGTACTTCTGGATCTACAAATGCACCTGAGCCCAACATGTTTCCTGAAGATATGTTTCCGATTACACTAATGATTCTTTAGTAGTTTTTGTTTTGGTCAATAATTCAAATATTTTTGTTAATACAATGAAAGATCTTATTATTCTTTAATACATTTTCACTATACAGTTTGTGGTAATAACATGGTTTTTGCTCACTATTGGATATTAATTTTTCATAAAAGATATGTTGTCACATTTGTCATATAATCACTAACTAAAAAAGAATTGGCCAAGAATAGTACTATGTGGTAGGAATAGTACTATGTGGTAGTTAACTTTATTAACTTTCCTTTCAACAATCATGTTGTCTGACACTTTAGTTATCATTTCATGTTTTACATCCATTTGTCATTCATTACTTCAGCAAATACTTACTCATCATCTAATGCAGTTTTCCTAAGCCTTGAGTAGAAAGATTACAAACATCACTACCGTCAAGGCCCTCATCATGTATATTAAGACATATTTGCCCATGAGGTGCTCTACTGAAATGTAGTTAAATACATTAGGTTAAAAGAATAAATATTTTTTAAAATTTCATATCTCTCAGTATTATATAACATTTATATAACATTATAGAAGAATTCTACCCCAAAGGACGGCTCCTTGCTTTGGAACTAAAGAAAATAATGCTGCAATTTGAATGACCAAGTCTCTTCCCTATATAATGCACTGTTACAATAGTCTTTAATATAATTACCATATAACAATACCACTTCTAAATATTTACCCAAAAGAATACAAAGTACCATCTTAAAGAAACATTTGTATACCCATGTTCATAGCAATGTTATTGACAATAACCAAGAAGTGAAAGCAACGTAAGTGTTCAAGGATGAATGAATGGATAAATAAAATGTAATACATACATGTCATAGAATGTTGTTCAGCTTTAAAAAAAAAAAAAGGAAACTATGATACATGATACAACATGGGTAAACCTTGAGGTCATTATGCTATGTAAAATAAACCAGTTGCAAAAAGACAAGTACCGCATATTCCATTTATATGAAGTACCTAGAAGAATCAAATTAATAAGGACAGATAGTAGAAGGGTGGTTGCCAGGGATTGGGAGAAGATGGGAATGGAGAATTGTTGTTTAATAGGTAGAGTGTTAGGAGAAATGGCTATGGGTGATGTGTACCCTCTACTCTAGCATCATAAAGATGCTGCAAATTTAACCAAATTATGAATGACTGAAGAAAGGTTTTACAGTGGAAAATAAATGTACTCTTTTTCAAGGGTGACATTCTTTTTATGTACCTTATTGGATTATAGTATTTCTTCTTAGTATCATGCTAGAGATTCATAAGATAGAAGTAATCTGGTCTCAAAGAGTCATATCCATATTCAGTTGTGCCACTTGTTCACACACATATAAGTCCTATAATTCTCATTCTTTTCTACCTAAAGTGCAAATAATAATGTCTTTCTGGAATGGGGTTAATAAAACTATCTTTATTTACAGATAATATGATCTTATATATAAAATACCTACAGACTCACTGAAAATTTTTAGAATAAAAAAAGTTCATCAGGGATACAGAATAGAAGATCAATAGATCAAAATTTAAAAGTCAGTTGTATTTCTACACACAATCAATGAGCAATCACAAAATGAAATCAAGAAGCAATTCCATTTACAATGGCATCCAGAAATAAAGTATTTAGGAATAAACTAAACAGATCCAAAGTTTATCACCTGCAAACCATAATACATTGCTGAAGGAGATTAAAGACTTAAAGAAGTAGAACGCCTATGTTCATGGATCTAGAAACGTAATATTGTTAAAATGGTAATATTTCCCAATTTGATTTATAAAGTAAACACAATATCCCAAGAGGTTTTTTTGGTTGTTTTTTGTTTTTGTTTTGCAGAAAATGACAAACTGATCCTAAAACTTATATGGAAATGAAAAATGATCTTTAAGAAGCCAAATGGTATTGAAAAAGAATAAAGTTGGAGGACTCACACTTCTCAATTTGAAAACTTACAATAAATCTACAGTAACTAAGAATATGTGGTGCTGACAATATATGGAATAGAACTAAAGAGTTCCAAAATAAAATCTTATATTAATGGCCACTTCAATTTTGATAACAGTCTCAAGAAAATTCAATCAGAAAGAATAGTCTTCAACAAATGATGCTAGGACAATGGAAATTAACATGTAAAATAAAGTTAGACCCCTTCCTCTTGTCATACGCAAAAATGAACTCAAAATGGAAAACAGATCTGATTTTAAAAGTGTTACCTAATAGTAAGTCTAACAAAAATTAAGCATGAGATCATGAACAAAACTGTTTACATTCATTAAATCAAATAAATGGTAAATTTTCTACAATGTTTATAGATTATTCACTATCTTAGGTTCTCTGAAGATTATACTATCAATTCAGTACAATTCAATAAAACTCAGTGTTTCCCACAAAATTTGAAAAGATCTGCCTAAATTTTATATAACAGAGCCAATAAAAGCCAATAGAGTTTTAAGAACAAAAATTGTCTCTACTGTATTTCAAGACAAAACATAGTATTTCAAAAAGTGTGTAAGACACAATTAGATTAATTAAACCAAATGAAAAAACAGATGCAAAAACCACACTTTAATGAAAACTTTGTGTGTGACAGATGAAGCATTACATATCAGTGGAAAAAAATAATAAACTATGTAATATATTGTGCTTGTTTAATTGTAGGTCCATATGAAAAGAGATTAAAGTATATACAAACACCATGTAAAACATATTCTCCAGATTTAATTCAAAAACAAAATAAAAGCAAAACTTTATAAGGAAATTAAGATATTATTTTCACAATATTATTAGTGTTAAATATAAGGTTTTTTAACTAAGGTAAATTAACTTTCCTTTGATCAATCCCATCAACAAAAATTTAAAAAAACTAGAGGTTATGTGATAGAAGGTGTCAGAGAAAGCCAACTTAGCCATATCCCAAAATGCCATCATCCTGAAGAGAAGTGAGTGCAAATTTATTAAACCAATACTTGGTGTGACATTTTCTCTCAAAGCATTTGTCAATCTACAAATGGCAGAATGGGGATTTGAGAGTATGGGCAGTGCGTGTGGCCATCTCACAGAACTGCCAAAGCAAGAGTTGGAGTTCAGGACCCACCAAGGTACAAGCACTTTGGTGATGAGCCCTGGGTTTAAGATGGGTCCCCCAAAGGAGTAAAGACAAACAGGGAATAAAATACCCCTTACAGACGAAAACCTGTCACTGAATTACCTCAATTATTGACTTTAATATGAACATTTGCCTTTGTCTTAGTTATGGCTGTGAAACTGACAAATTTTTGGCAAACCCACACATTTGAAAGATAAAATGTGGAGTTGAGGATCCCAAAGATGAGGACCTTGAAAATAATCTAGTTTGTCAGTTAAAACCAATAGAGGACTCAGTAGAGGATTAAAGGTGACTGGGAAGAGACAGAAAATATATAACAGAAACTGATTATAGAAATTCAAAGTTGATCCAGATATTAGGCATAACGTATCAACAAAAGAGTATATAAAAGGAATACAAATAGAAATTACAGATCTGAAAATATCATAACTAAAATAAAGAATACAATAGGGGAGCGTGGGTGGCTCAGTTGGTTAAACATCTGACTTTGGCTCTGGTCATGATCTTGCAGTTTGTGGGTTCGAGACCTGCATAGGGCTCTGTGCTGACAGCTGGGAGCCTGGAACCTCCTTCGGGTTCTGTGACTCCCTCTCTCTCTGCCCCTCCCCCACTCACGTTTTGTCTCTCTCTGTCTCTCAAAAATAAATAAACGTTAAAAAAAAATAAAAGAACAATACAAGAGATAAGTTTAATGGCAGATTAGCCACCACCCCCCAAAAAAGAAAAAAAGATTAATGAAGTGGAAGATAGTTCATTAGATCCAGACTAAAGCACAGAGAGAGAAATGGGGTAGGGGAGAAAAGATGGAAAATACACGAAAGCACTTAAGAGACAAATGGGATATGTTAAAATGCCTAACATAACTTGTAAACAGTGTCTCAGATGGAAAGTCAAAGAGGAGAGTACATAGCAATATTTGAAAGAACAAAGCAAATCATCTTTCAAAGCTGATTAAGTACATTAAACACAGATTCAAAAAGTGCAATGAAGCTTATGCAAAATAAATAGAAATAAAACAACCCTGAGGCAAATCATCGGATAAACAAAGATTAAAAAAGAAATAAAATCTTAAAAGCAAGAAAGAAGAAAAAAATGGACCCATTACCTAAAATAAGAGCAATGGAACTGACAGGCAGGTGACCTTTCTATTGAAATAATAAGAGCAGAAGATGATACATTTGAGAAAAATGCACTAAAATAGAATGTTATTTACAGGGGAAATATGCTTTTCAAATGAAGGTAAAGACCTTTTCAAATATATAAAACTTAGGAAAATGTATCACCATCAGATCCACACTAATGAAAATACTTTAAAAATACTTAAGGTGGAGGGAAAATGATCTTATGTGAAAGCCGGAGATCAGAAAGAAATAAAGAGTTAAAAAATTAAATATGTAGATACATCTAAATGAATACTGATTACATGTAACAACATTACTGTCTTGAGTGCATTTAAAATTATGAATAATTAAAGTAAATGACAAACGGCAGACAACTCAGGAGGCGATAAATGGAATTAAAATGTTTTAAAGTCCCTGCATTGTCAAGGGAGCGTTAAAAGCATTAAGTTAAATCAGGCTTTGATAAATCAATAATACATATAGTAATTTCTCATGTAAACCACTCAAACAATATTTTACAAACATGATGAGAGGATGAATATCAAAAATGCTTAATTTTATCCAAAGAATGAACAAAATGAAAAAAAAAGGAAATATAAAGCTGGTGGAAAAATATAGCACAAACAATCAGATGGTAGATTTAAACACAAATTGAGGGGAAAATACACTAACTATATAAATTAAAAAATAAAAATTTTCAGACTGGATTGTTGAAACAAGGACATAACAAACCTTGAAAAACTGAAAAGAAGACAAAAAGGCAGAAAACAGAATTTCAAACAAACAAAAAACGAATAGATAGTAGATATAAATACAAATTCATCAATGTGTACATTCAGTGTAACAAAACAAATGTACCAAAGTTTTTAAAAAATCATGTTTGGGGACACCTGGGTGGCTCAATCAGGTAAGTGTCAAACTTCAGCTCAGGTCATGATCTCATGGCTCATGAGTTTGAGCCATGAATGGGGCTCTGTGCTGAGGGCTCAAAGCCTGGAGACTTTTGGATTCCGTGTCTCCCTCTCCTACTGCCCCTCCCCCGCTTATGCTCTGTCTCTCTCTCTCTCTCAAAAATAAATAAACATTAAACATTTTTAAATCATGTTTGATTAAAAAGAATCAACTATATGCTGATACAAATATTAGACAAAGCAGACAACATAACAGACATTATGAGAGATAAAGAAGTGTATTTTAAAACAATATAAGAACCAATCAACCCAGAAGATATTCAATGTAAAATATACTAATTAACATGGTCTCAAAATATATAAATTAAAAATTATTAGAGATGTAAGGATACTTACAGAAGGCAGAAGCTACCGGGTCAAATACAAAGGACAGTTTACTACCCAGCACAATAGCAACACACAGCACAGTATCACCTGTATTGGCTCCCTAATCCCCAATGTCCAATGAACAATGTGACTCACTAGGAGACGCCTGAAAAAGCAATGGTATAAAAAGCTTCTGCACAGCAAAGGAAACAATCAACAAAGCTAAATGGCAACCAACAGAATGGGAAAAGATATTTGCAAATGACATATCGGACAAAGGGCTAGTATCCAAAATCTATAAAGAGCTCACCAAACTCCACACCCGAAAAACAAATCACCCAGTGAAGAAATGGGCAGAAAACATGAATAGACACTTCTCTAAAGAAGACATCCAGATGGCCAACAGGCACATGAAAAGATGCTCAACGTCGCTCCTCATCAGGGAAATACAAATCAAAACCACACTCACCTATCACCTCACGCCAGTCAGAGTGGCCAAAATGAACAAATCAGGAGACTATAGATGCTGGAGGGGATGTGGAGAAACAGGAACCCTCTTGCACTGATGGTGGGAGTGCAAACTGTTGCAGCCGCTCTGGAGAACAGTGTGGAGGTTCCTCAGAAAGTTAAAAATAGACCTACCCTATGACCCAGCAGTAGCACTGCTAGGAATTTACCCAAGGGATACAGGAGTGCTGATGCATAGGGGCACTTGGACCCCAATGTTTATAGCAGCACTCTCAACAATAGCCAAATTATGGAAAGAGCCTAAATGTCCATCAACTGATGAATGGATAAAGAAATTGTGGTTTATATACACAATGGAGTGCTACATGGCAATGAGAAAGAATGAAATATGGCCCTTTGTAGCAACGTGGATGGAACTGGAGAGTGTGATGCTAAGTGAAATAAGCCATACAGAGAAAGACAAATACCCTATGTTTTCACTCTTAGGTGGATCCTGAGAAACTTAACAGGAACCCATGGGGGAGGGGAAGGGAAAAAAAAGAGAGAGAGGTTAGAGTGGGAGAGAGCCAAAGCATAAGAGACTCTTAAAAACTGAGAACAAACTGAGGGTTGATGGGGGGGTGGGAGGAAGGGGAGGGGAGGTGATGGGTATTGAGGAGGGCACCTTTTGGGAAGAGCACTGGGTGTTGTATGGAAACCAATTTGACAATAAATTTCATATATATAAAAAAAAAAAAGCAATGGGATGCATTACAGGAGTGGAACCAAGTTAAGAAATATCCTAGTCTTATAAGAAAGCTGATACTATTGTGGTCAAACTATTCCCAGGAGACATTATCTTCTTATTCTTAATCAAGAAATAAAGCTTCCTTTTGATCTAAAGGGAGACACCATCTCTATTTTCCAGAGCTGTTTCCTATACAGTCTTGAATAGTCTGAAATAAAAGCTGATTCCAGATGTATAGAAATGCCATGGAGAATTTTCTTTTACACCATTAAGAGAGTGTAGAAAGAAGCCCAACAATGGGAGAAAATATTGCAAATTCATTTAACCTAAGAAATCAAAACATAAATAACCCTTGCAAATCAGTTAAGACCGTTTTCAAAAATAGAACAAAACATTAACAAGAATGTGTTTAAAAAGATATACGAGGGATGTAGGCAGAAGGCATATAACCTTGTCACTGCTTTTAGCGATGCTACAACATAGATTCCAAACACTTGGCAGGTATGGGACTTTTTCTGGGAGAAAGGACATCAGACACAGGGTGGAGAATCTTCTCACGGGAGGGTGGGTCCCTGTGCTGCCAGGTTCTTTAATATTTCGAGTTTTGAATCCCAGCTCTGCGCCAAAGAAAAAATACAGAACTATGGTGCAGGGCAAGCTGGCCACCCCTGTTATCCTATGAGAGCTGCCTGAAGAGCAGGGGATGTGATATCCCCTGTCCAAGAGCTTGGGAGATAGCCATTTCCCCCCAAATACCAACACAGTGGCACTTCAGAGAGCAACACAGAGGTCCCCAAGGGAGGCAGAAGGCTTACACCAAATCCCGTCCCCTTCTGCCCAGCAACTGCTTATTTACTGGGGCAAGATTGGCTCTGAGCCAATGGAGCAGGCCTCTCATCCAGAAGGCCAGCACAGGCAGCACCCCACGTGTACCAAGTGTACTGAAAAGAGAGTGCTTCAAAACGACCCCTGCAGTTCTGGTTGAAACAGGACCAGGCTTACTTTTTTTTTTTCTTTTCTCTCTTTATCTTTCGGAATCAGGCTCACAGTTTTTTGTTTATTAGTTTGTTTTTTCATTTCCTTTTCTCTTTGGGTGGGGGGGGGAGAAATCAGGTTTCTTTTTTTTTTTTTTTTTTTCTTTTCTATTCCTTTCCTTTTTCTCTTTTTTTTTCTTTCTTTTTCTTTGGAATCATGCTTATAGTTTTTTTATTGTCTGTGTGATTTTTTTTCATTCCTTTTCCTTTTCTCTTTTTTGTGAGGAATCAATATTTTTCTTCCTTATCTTTTTTTTCCAGGCTTATCTGAACTAACAAGCCAAAGCACACCTAGTCAAAGGTCCAAACACTCCCCACTGCAAGGAAGGAGGAGCTCTGCAAAGGACTGACAAGTGGGAAAGAGCAGCCAAAATGCAACAAAAGAATGCACACAGCATACACCAGAAACTCTTCCAGAAGTGTCAGGTCCTGGACAGTGTATGACCTCTTTTTATTATAGCATTACTCTCAGGTACAGGAAACATAACAAACTTTTAAAACACACAAAATACTGAAACTTAGCCAAAATGACAAAACAAAGGAATTCTCCCCAAAAGAATTACCAAGAAGAAATCACAACCAGATATAAGTAAAACAGATATAAACAATACATCTAAATAAGAATTTAGAACAACAGTCATAAGACTACTAGCTTGGCTTGAAAAAATGAATAAAAGACATTAGAGAAACCTGTGCTCCAGAGATCAAAGACCTAAAAACTAGTCTTGCTGAAATAAAAAATGCTGTAACTGAGATGCAATATCCACTGGATACAGTTACAAAGAGGACTGAAGAAGCAGAGGAGAGAATAGGTAGTACAAAAGCTAAAATTATGGAAAATAATGAAGCTGAAAAGAGGGGGGGGAAAAACTACTAGATCACAAAGGGAGACTTAGGGAACTCAATGATTCCATAAAACAAAACAATATCCTTATCATAGTAGTCCCAGAAGAAGAAGAACAGGAGAAAGGGACAAAAGGTTTATTTGAACAACTTATAGCTGAGAACTTCCCTAATCTGGTGAAGGAAACAGGCATTCAACTCAGAGAGGCATAGAGAACTCACCTCAAATTCAACAAAAACAGGGCAACACCAGGACATATCATAATGAAACTTGCAAACTACAAAGATGAAGATAGAATTCTAAAAGCAGCTAGGGACAAAAAGTCCTTAACCTACAAGGAAAGACACATAAGGTTAGCAGCAGACCTGTCCACTGAAACTTGGCAGGCCAGAAGGGAGTGGCAGGAAATATCAATGTGCTGAATGGGAAAAATATGCAGCCAAGAATTCTTTATCCAGCAAGGCTGTCATTCAGATTAGAAGGAGAGATAGAGTTTCCCAGACAACAAAAACTAAAAGAGCTCATGACCATTAAAACAGCCCTGGAAGAAATCTTAAGGGGGATTCTTTGAGTGGGAAAACAACAACAACAACAACAACAACAACAACAACAACAACAACAGGAGACCAAAGCAACAAAGACTATAAAAGACCAGAGAACACCACCACAAACACCAACTCTACAGGTAACACAATGGCAGTAGATTCATATCTTTCAATAATCAGTCTAAATGCAAATGGACTAAATGCTCCAATCAAAAGACATAAGGTATCAGAATGGATTAAAAAACAAGACTCATCTATATGCTACCTACAAGAGACTCATTTTAGACGTAAAGATACCTGCAGATTGGAAATGAAGGGATAGAGAACCATCTATCATGCTAATTAATGTGAAAAGAAAGCCAGAGTAGCCATACTTATATCAGACTAACTAGATTTTAAACTAAAGCCAGTAACAAGAGATGAAGAAGGCCATTATATCAAAATTAAGGAATCTATCCATCAAGATCTAACAATTGTAAATATTTATGCCCCCAACTTGAACACCCAAATATATAAATCAATTAATAACAAACATAAATGAACTCATTGATAATAATACAATAATAGTAGGGGACTTTGACACCCCACTTACAACAATGGACAATTCATTTAAGCAGAAAATCAGCCAAGGAAACAATGGCTTTAAATGACACACTGAACCGGATGGACTTAACATATATACTCAGAACATTTCATCCAGGGCAGCAGAATACACACTCTTCTTGAGTACATGTGGAACATTCTCCAGAATAGGTCACATACTGGGTCACAAATCAGCACTCAATATGTACAAAAAGATCAAGATCATCCATGCATATTCTCAGATCACCATGCTATGAAAGTTGAAGTCAACCACAAGAAAAAAAATTGGACAGCCCTCAAATACATGGAAGTTAAAGAATATTCTACTAAAGTATGAATGGGTTAGGGGCACCTGGGCGACTCAGTTGGTTAAGTGACTGACTCTTGATTTGGCTAATGTGATGATCTCATGGTTCATGGGTTCAAGCCATGCATCAGGCTTCATGCTGACACTGCAGAGCCTGCTTGGGATTATGTCTCTCTCCCTCTATCCTTCTCTCTCTCCCCCAATGCCCTCTCTCCCTTTCTCAAAATAAATAAATAAAATTGTCTTAAAGTACATTAAAAAAAATGAATGGGTTACCAGGAAGCTAAATAAGAAATTAAAAATACATGGAAGAAAATGAAAATGAAAATATGACAGTCAAAAACCCTTTCAGATTCAGCAAAGTCAATCCTAAGAGGAAAGTATATTGCAATGCAGGCCTACCTCAAGATATAAGAAAGTTCCCAAATATAACCTTACACCTATAGGAGCTGTAAAAGGAAATGTAAATAAAGCTTAAGGCCAGCAGGAGAATAGAAATAATAAAAATTAGAGCAGAAACAAACGATATAACAAAACAAACCAGTAGAAAAGATCAATGAATCCAAGAGCTGGTTCTTTGAAAGAATAAACAAAATTGATAAACCCCTAGCTAGACATATCAAAAAGAAAAGAGAAAGGACCCAAATAGATAAAATCACGAATGAAAGAAGAGAGATCACAGTTAATGCCACAGAAATACAAACAATTATAAGAGAATACTATGAAAAATTGTATGCCAACAAATTGGGCAGTCTGGAAGGAATGGACAAATTCCTAGAAACATACAGACTACCAAAACTGAAATAGGAAGAAATAGAAAATTTGGACAGATTCATAACCAGCAAGGAAATTGAATCAGCAGTCAAAAATCTCCCAACAAACAAGAGCCCTGGGCCACATGCCTTCCCAGGAAAATTCTACCAGACATTTAAAGAAGAGTTAATACCTATCCTTCTCCAACTGTTCCAAGACATAGAAGTGGAAGAAAATCTTCCAAACTCATTCTATGAAGCTAGCACTTCCTTGATTCCAAAACCAGATGAAGACCCTACTACAAAGGAGAATTACAGGCCAATATCTCTGATGACACTGGATGCAAAAATTCTCAACAAGATACTAGCAAATCAAATCAACAGTATATTAAAATAATTACACACCATGATCCTGTGTGATTTATTCCTGGACTGCAGGGCTTGTTCAATATTTGCAAATCAATCAAATGTGTTATGCCACATTAAAGAAAGGATAAGAACCATATGATTCGGTCAATAGATATAGAAAAAACATTTGACAAAATACAGCATCCTTTCTTGATAAAAATCCTCAACAAAGTAGGGATAGAAGGAACATACCACAATATCATAAAGGCCACATATGAAAGACCCACAATTACTATCATCTTCAACAGGAAAAAATGGAGAGCTTTTTTTTCTCTTCAGTCAAGAAAAAGACAAGGATGTCCACTCTCACCATTGTTATTTTTAAATAGTACTGGAAGTCCTGGCCTCAGTAATCAGACAACAGAAAGAAATAAAAGGCATTCAAGTCAGCAAGAAAGACGTCAAACTTTCACTGTTTGCAGGTGACATTATACTCTATGTCAAAAACCCAAAAACCTCTGTCAAAAAATTGCTAGAACTCACAGATGAATTCAGCCAAGTTGCAGGATATAAAATCAACATGCATAAATCTGTTGCATTTCTATAACACACCAATAACAAAGCAGCAAAAAAACAAAAAACAACCAAAGAATCAATCTCATTTACAATTACACCCAAAACAATAAGACACCTAGGAATAAACATAACTAAAGAGGAAAGGATCTGTTCTCTGAAAACTATAGAACACTGATGAAAGAGATTGAAGAAGACACAAAGAAATGGAAAAGCATTCCATGCTCTTGGATTGGAATAAAAAACATTGTTAAAATGTCTATACTACTCAAAATCATGTACACATTTAATGCAATCCCTCTCAAAATACCACCAGCGTTCTTCACAGAACTAGAATGAACAATCCTAAAATTTTTTATGGAACCAAAAAAAAGACCCCAAATGCCAAAGCAATCCTGAAAAAAACCAAAAAAACAAAAAACAAAAAACAAAAAACTGGAGGCATCACAATTCTGGATTTCAAACTATAATTTCAAAGCTGTAGTCATCAAGACAGTATGTCACTTGCACGAAAACAGACATATAGATCAATGGAAGAGAATGGAGAAACCAGAAACAGACCCACAAATATATGGCCAACTAATCTTCTACAAAGCAGGAAATAATAATACAGAAGACTAGCAAAATAACTGGGCAATGAGGGCTGAGGAAGGGAATGTATTAAATTACTAAACTTCTGGGAAAGATGCATCCAATTGAATGATATTTGTGATTACAGGGCCAAAACCTTGTATCTGGTACAAAATTAAAACTAGTAAATATTTACTGTCCAATTGAACGTATGACCAATATCAATGTATTATTGATTCTAGAGAGTAAAATTATACTGGGTATTAGAAAATGAAAGTATCTGAATGCTTCCTAATATGTATCAAAGGAAAACTATCATAAAGATATTATGATTTAGTAATAGTTCCAACTCAGAAAGAATAATTCTTGAGATTATGGTTATGATAGAGTTTTTGGTAAAAATTTGCAAATCATTTTCAGGATTTGATATTTGCTGAGTTTATATAAACCTATAGGCTACTACTACCTCAACTCATTTGATCATGACAAAATTCATGAGAATCAGAATTAATATGATAATTGTATAGATGAGGAAACAGAATCTCAGAGAGATTAAATAATCATCCAAGAACATTTAATAAAAAAGCTAGGATGTAAATTCAACTCCATTTGATTACAGTACTCATACAGCATTTATTAAAAGTCAAAGAATTTTTCATATAATTTTAAAATATAATTAGCTGTTGCAAATTAATTTGAATATTTGCTGAATTTTGAATGTTAATTGAGGAGTTCTTGTGTTATCTAGCCGTGGGTATAAACCAAAAGATGTGGAACACTTAAATTTATTTTGATAATACCTCTAATAATGAGCCTCTTTGTAACCACAGGGAAAATATTTATTGAAGAGAATATCCCCAATTTTAAGTTTTTTCTATTTAAATTTTTGTCTTAAGCATTGATGATTTCTGCCACTTTCCTTATAGCAAGTTCTAGCAGATGGCAAAAGAGAATGAACAAAAAGCAAGTAAATATTCATGGAAAAATTGGATCCATTCAGCAGGCTTGGATGAAAGCTAGTGATTTTTTCTAAAACATATTCTCTAGGTCATGAATTTATTTGACTATTTAATATAGTCATATTTCATAACAGTGAAAGAACTCCATTTTCACATGCTAGAAAAAAATACATCTATTTTGACGGTGGTGCCCAAGGATTACTAGGACTGCCTATCATTCAAACAGATTTGAGAAGTACTCCCTTCTTTGGCTCTTTCCAACATTACATCAAAACTGAGAATTTTCTTTATTCTGGTGATGCTCAGCCCACATTATTTAATTTGCTTTGTTTATAGGGATAATACTACTTTTCTCATCTCTAACCTCCTCCTTTGTCTTTCTGACATCACTTCATCTTTAGCAAAATTTTATTTTCTCCTGGCTCTCATTTTAAGTTATACTTAGGTACAGTTTAGTTATATTTACTATATTTTTATATTATAGCTACAGTCAGCATTTGTTTAAGGCTATTTCTTCATTATTATTTTTTTTTTAAGTAGACCTCACATCCATGACTCTGAGACCCTGAGAACTCGTGACCTTGAGATCAAGACCTAAGCTGAGATCAAGAGTCAGAAGCTTGGGGTGCCACCCAGGCTTAATTAGCTTTTATAATAATACCTCTTTCAAAAAGTACAGTAATGAAACACCCCACCCTATAATGTATTGGCTATGTTTACCTTCTTTGAGAAGATGATGTCTTTTGTCTAAACTTGATAATATAATTATAATTACCATTCAAATAGCAACATCATTGAGATTTTCTCTTTTAGTCCAGTTCAATTTCTTCTAGTCACACTTAAGCACTGTAGGAAGATCAAAAATGTATTTAAAAATTCATGCATACATAATAACTAAAATTTAACTTACATGGGGTGCCTGGGTGGCTCAGTCGGTTGAACGTCCGACTTCAGCTCAGGTCATGATCTCACAGCTCATGAGTTCGAACCCCGCGTCAGGTTCTGTGCTGACAGCTCGGAGCCTGCAGCCTGCTTCACATTCTGTGCCTCCCTCTCCCTCTGCCCCAACCCACTCGCATTCTGTCTCTGTCTCTCTCAAAAATAAATAAACATCAAAAAAATTTTTTTAACTTACAGAGATTCGATATAGTGAGCACCAGGTGATGTGTTGAGGAGCAATGTTTTTCCTACTACATAGGAATGAAGACTTTTGATGTTGAAAAGTGGTAGGAAAGCATATGACCCCTTAGATATTAATCCTTTTTTAATGTTTATTTATTTTTGAGAGAGAGAGAGAGAGAGAGAGAGACACAGAGTGTGAGCGGGGGAGGGTCAGAGAGAGAGGGAGACAGAATCCAAAGCAGGCTCCAGGCTCTGAGCTGTCAGCACAGAGCCCAACGCAGGGCTCGAACTCACAAACCACAAGATCATGACCTGAGCCGAAGTCGGCCGCGGAACAGACTGAGCCACCCAGTCACCCTGAGATATTAATCTTTTATTGATAATAAATTAAATACTTAATAGGACAAAGTTCAAAAAAGACAACTTCTAGGTTTTTTCTCTAAACTAATAATTGGGGTGCCTGGGTGGCTCAGTTTGTTAAGCATCTGACTCTTGGTTTTGGCTCAGGTCATGATCTCAAGTTTCGTGGGTTCAAGCCCTGCATTGGGCTCTGTGCTGACAGTGTGGAACCTCCTTGGGATTCTCTCTCTTTCTTTCTCTCTACCCCTCCTTCAATTGTTCTCCTTGTCTCTCTCTCTCTCTCTCTCTCTCTCTCTCTCTCTCTCTCAAAATGAATAAACTAAAAAAATTAACAATCTATCCTTTCATTTTTAAAAGACCTATGAGAATGTGAAACATCTAAAAGGCTTCATGTTATCGTTCTATTTTGGAATATAATACCAAATATAATTTGGTATGTAATCATTATCATTTAGAAGAGATTTTAAAGATGCCTAAAGAGATTATATACATCTTAAATTAAAATGTAGCAACCAAAAGAGAAATATTTTTGACTCATAATATCAAATCAACATTAACTAAAGGAATCTTCTAAAATGAGATTTGACAATCTATGAAATTGTCAGTATCTTTTAACTTCTCTTGATGAGCATATCCAGTAAGTTAATATGTGATCAAATTTTAAAAAGATAAAGAAGTTAATTCAATCTGGGTTAAGTAAATAGATATTATGAGAAAAAAACGGTAGAGTTGTAATTTATTTCCTGCAATTTATCTTTTAGATTTCACTAGAATTTCCCTTTTATCCTAAAATAACAATTTGATCCATTTCCAATGAAACAACTTTGGATTTCATGTAGTCAGGAAAGCTATTCCATTTCACTGAGTTCCTGTGCCAATTATAATCCTGTGATTTTTAAATCATATATTACTTTAGGAATAGATGGATGGCTACTGGAAATTTGCAGTTTAAGACTGATAAGGTATCACATTAATTCGTTATTTTAAAACATTTTATAATCTTTTATATATCAAATAAAGCTGGAAAAAACAACAACAATATTTAGTTCTGGTTCCAAAAAAATTGAATTTCTTGGGTTCTTAGAGCCTGAATCAAGCAATAGCAATGGAATAATCATCAGTATACTAATAAAGAAAAGGATGTGGATGCTATTCCAAAGAAATTACTACAGTAAGTTTAGCAGTCAATTTGCTAATTTGCTGCTAAAACTAAATAAAGAAGGAAGGAAGTTAACTATGCCATAGTACAAGGATGCTTTTAAATCTTCTCCATAATACTGCCCATAACATTTCTACTCTCATCCAGAAGTGAAAATATTTCTATTTTGGAAAATATAAGCCATAAGTGAAAGAAGACATATGTTCCCACCACCCCCACCATCTCTTCCAAAGATTAAGATAAACAAATCTTTTTTCAGTTATCTCTTGCTGTATAAAAAACCACTCCAAAATTTAGCTGTATTTAGTCGACAAGTTCTACTTTTTTACTTCACATGGTTTCCACTGAAGTCACTCACGCAGCTACATTCAGCTAAGAGTTGGCTGCGGTCTCTAGGTTCTCCTGGACATAATCAGTCCATCAATCTCCCCACCTCCTCCCCATCTCCCTCTCTGCCTCTCCCCTCTCCAAGAACATATCCTCATTAAGAAGCCTACCTGAAGTTTCTTTACATGGTGGGCAGCCTGACTAAAAATGAAAGAGTGAAAATGGAAGCTGCAAGGTCTCTTAAATAATAAAGCCAACAATTACACAATATCATTTGTACTGTATTCTGTTGGTAGAAACAAGATACAAGGCCTGCATAAATTTAAAGGGAAGGGAAGTACATTCCACTCATTAATGGGAGGAGTAGCAAATTCACATAGCAAACAGCCATGCTGGGCAAGAGGGATAGGTGTGCACATCTTTGGAAAAATTCTACCATTGTCTACCCTCTGGCCACAGCAATTTATAGGCATTCAAAATACACCCCTCCCTCCTCCAGAAGTCTGATACCCTGAAGGCATTGCCTCAAAATCCAGAATGTCATTATCTAAATTATGTCCATATGTGCCTGAGGTTTCCTGGATGCAGCTGCTTGGGTTCAGTTGCTCTTGATCCAGAGACATGTGAAATAAAAAGGCAGATCGTTTGCCTGCAACACACACTGATGAAGCACAGATAAAATAATTGCAACAGACACTTGCATTTTAAAGAAAGCAGCGATTTGTCATAGGTCCATGGCAATTCTAAATATAGTTGGACACACGTTACCATCCCCCCGACTTGAAAGTCAAGTAGATTGTGGGTCTGGCCCCTAATCCATCGTTTTTCAAAGATTTTTGCCTTTGCTTCAGTCATCTCTCCTTTCCTAGAAGAAATAGCTAGTATGTACAGTGAATAGTTCTCTCAGCCTGCTTCTTTTCCTTAGAAATTGGGAGCTCTTTGCATTTTGAATTATCTCTGTTCCTTTTAGCCAGTTAGGTGGTATTTTAGACAGTACAGGGCTCTTAAAAATTTGTAGATTTTTCTATAAATACTATTATGATTCACTTCATTCACTAAAAACAATATCTATTAATTTCGCCAAGGCAGAGTTCTATTTTGTACGTGTGAGAATATTTGGGAAAATGTCATCCAGATTCTCAGAAGTCCTTATGTCTAGCTGAGAAGGTCTACAGGGAACCATCTGAAATTTTTCTGACATCATTTTTTAAATGTTTATTTATTTATTTTTGAGAGAGAGAGAGAGAGAGAGCAAAAGCAGGGGAGGGACAGAGAGAGAGAGGGACAGAAGATTTGAAGCGGGCTATGAGCTGAGAGGAGCAAGTCTGATGCAGGGCTCAAGCTCATGAACTGCAAGATCATGACCTGAGCCGAAATCGGATGCTCAACTGACCGAGCCACCCAGACACCCCTCAGATTTTTCTGAGATCTTAAAGGGGCTAATGGACATAAAACAGATGTAAACTTTACTGAGTAGCAATATTTTACTTGGAGAGTCTTTGGTCAGCTGGAGAAACTATTCTGGACCAAAGGAAAGTGATTACCTACTTACCTGACAGGAGAAGATACATGTCACATTACAAAGGACATGTGCAATAGCAGATACTGTTGGACATATATGTGAAAAGACCTACCACAATTCCATTTTCAATCTAAACTACTTCTAAATCCTCTCCCCGATCATTTTCTATTTTTATTCATAAATAGAACCCTCATGTGAAATATTATGCAACAACAATTACACAGCAATAATGTGTTAATATATGACACAGAAATAATACAGATGTCTTCAACGTAGTCCCAGATATTTTCTGCAAAAACTTTGGTTGATTTAAATTTTCGCTTTTAATTCCTTAAATGATTTTATGTCTATCTACTACTCATTCTGGATTTTATAACTGTATTATTTGTTAGCAATAGAATGAATAGAATCATATTCAAAATTATCCCATACCACCTCATACCCATTAGGATGAATGTATTAAAAAAAAAAAAAAGTAAGTAACAAATGTTAGCGAGAATGTGGAGAAATGAGAGGCCTCTGTATTCGTTGCTGGAGGCAATGTATTGGTTTGGCCCCTGTGGAAAACAGAATGGCCGTCCCTCAAAAAATTACACATAGAATTACCACATGATCCAGCAATTCCACTTCTCATCCTCTACTCCAAAGAATTGAGAGGTGACTCAAACAAACATTTGTCCACCCACGTTTATACAGACAATATTCACAACAGCCAAAGGGTCCCAGGGTCTCTTGATTTTGGCTCAGGTCATAATCCCAAGAATGTGGAATTATGCCCGGCATAAGGCTCTGTGGGGATTCAGATTCTTTCCCTCTCTCCTTTTTTCCCTCTCCCCTACTTGTACTCTCTCTAAAATAAAAAAAAATATTAACAATAAAAAAAAAGAAAGAAAAGAAAAGAGGAAGCTTTGGACATAGAAAGTAAAAAGTATTTTGCAAAGAATGGCTAATAAAAGTATTCCATTATTTTATAAAAATGACAATCATTGTTTTTTACTAAAATTGAAACTAAATTTAAAATAAATGTAATTAAATAATTAAAATAATAATTTTCATGAAACTTCAACATATCAAAATTAATAAAATAATCATACAATTATGATGTCAAAATATTCCATGTTCTATATTAATTAAAAAATTTAGGAGCGCCTGGGTAGCTCAGTTTGTTGAGCAACTGACTCTTGATTTAGGCTCAGGTCATGATACCAGGTCATGGGATCAAACCCTGTATCAAGCTCCATCCTGAGCATGTAGCCTGCTTAAGATTGTCTCTCTGCCCCTCTCCCCCACTTGTGCTCTCTTTCTCTAAATAAATAAATAAATAAATAAATAAATAAATAAATAAATAGTTTGCAGTGCTTAAAAATGTTAACTAGTTAAAGGTCAAGTGTTTTATAAATGTTCAAGTAATGAAGTTCTATTTTTGAAAAACACTAGCTAGAGTATCTGATTACTAATATCAAATGATGTTCCCGGTGAAACTAACGAATGCATGTGCATTCACATATTGCAGTGACACTATGCCATATAACCAATACTGATAGTAACTACTCTCAACCTTTAAAAATTGTGTGATTTTTCCAAATATTTAAAGTCATAATTTTCATATTTTTGTTATTCTTATTACCCAACAATGAACATCAGGAAAAAATTTTTTACACTAAGTGTTTTTGCTTATACGGTGAATTCTGTTCCTACTGTGCCTCATATTATTTAACCCAAATGTTTTAAGTAATGGACCTTACATTCTACCATCATTATATGATTGTTATGATTGTTATCTTGACCTCATTTAATTTTGAAAGAATTGCCTTCTTTAAGCAATGTCATTTCATAAACTATTTCAAACTTTGATAGGTAATTGCACTGATGGTTCAGAAAATCACTGTGTCTCTTGAGAGCCCAGATTAAATCAATCTACAAATTAAAGGGGAGGAAGCAATCAGATAACAATCTACAGAGTGTTTTAAAAATTATTATATCCTATGTGTCTTTTTTTTCAATATATAAAGTTTATTGTAAAATTGGTTTCCATACAACACCCAGTGCTCATCCCAAAAGATGTCCTCTTCAGTGCCCATCACCTACCCTTCCCTCCCTCCCACCCCCCCATCAACCCTCAGTTTGTTCTCAGTTTTTAAGAGTCTCTTATGCTTTGGCTCTCTCCCACTCTAACCTCTTTTTTTTTCCTTTCCCTCCCCCATGGGTTTCTGTTAAGTTTCTCAAGATCCACATAAGAGTGAAAACATAGGGTATCTGTCTTTCTCTGTATGGCTTATTTCACTTAGCATAACACTCTCCAGTTCCATCCACGTTGCTACAAAAGGCCATATTTCATTCTTTCTCACTGCCACTTAGCACTCCATTGTGTATATAAACCACAATTTCTTTATCCATTCATCAGTTGATGGACATTTAGGCTCTTTCCATAATTTGGCTATTGTTGAGAGTGCTGCTATAAACATTGGGGTCCAAGTGCCCCTATGCATCAGCACTCCTGTATCCCTTGGGTAAATTCCTAGCAGTGCTACTGCTGGGTCATAGGGTAGGTCTATTTTTAATTTTTTGAGGAACCTCCACACTGTTCTCCAGAGCAGCTTCACCAATTTGCATTCCCATCAACAATGCAAGAGGGTTCCCGTTTCTCCACATCCTCACCAGC
Source organism: Panthera pardus (assembly GCF_024362965.1). Taxonomy (NCBI): domain Eukaryota; kingdom Metazoa; phylum Chordata; class Mammalia; order Carnivora; family Felidae; genus Panthera; species Panthera pardus. The sequence goes on from NW_026527002.1 coordinate 31,796,838, forward strand.
ATCTATAGTCTCCTGATTTGTTCATTTTGGCCACTCTGACTGGAATGAGGTGATATCTGAGTGTGGTTTTGATTTGTATTTCCCTGATGAGAAGTGACGTTGAGCATCTTTTCATGTGCCTGTTGGCCATCCGGATGCCTTCTTTAGAGAAGTGTCTATTCATGTTTTCTGCCCATTTCTTCACTGGGTGATTTGTTTTTCGGGTGTGGAGTTTGGTGAGCTCTTTATAGATTTTGGATACTCGCCCTTTGTCCGATATGTCATTTGCAAATATCTTTTCCCATTCCGTTGGTTGCCTTTTAGTTTTGCTGGTTGTTTCCTTTGCTGTGCAGAAGCTTTTTATCTTCATAAGGTCCCAGTAATTCATTTTTGCTTTTAATTCCCTTGCCTTTGGGGATGTGTCAAGTAAGAAATTGCTATGGCTGAGGTCAGAGAGGTCTTTTCCTGCTTTTTCCTCTAAGGTTTTGATGGTTTCCTGTCTCACAATCAGGTCCTTAATCCATTTTGAGTTTATTTTTGTGAATGGTGTGAGAAAGTGGTCTAGTTTCAATCTTCTGCATGTTGCTCTCCAGTTCTCCCAGCACTATTTGTTAAAGAGACTGTCTTTTTTCCATTGGATGCTCTTTCCTGCTTTGTCAAAGATTAGTTGGCCATACGTTTGTGGGTTTAGTCCTGGGGTTTCTATTCTATTCCATTGGTCTATGTGTCTGTTTTTGTGCCAATAGCATGCTGTCTTGATGATGACAGCTTTTTAGTAGAGGCTAAAGTCTGAGATTGTGATGCCTCCTACTTTGGTCTTCTTTTTCAAAATTACTTTGGCTATTCGGGGCCTTTTGTGGTTCCATATGAATTTTAGGATTGCTTGTTCTAGTTTCAAGAAGAATGCTGGTGCAATTTTGATTGGGATTGAATTGAATGTGTAGATTGCTTTGGGTAGTATTGACATTTTGACAATATTTATTCTTCCGACCCATGGCACGGAATGTTTTTCCATTTCTTCATATCTTCTTCAATTTCCTTCATAAGCTTTCTATACTTTTAAGCATACAGATCTTTTACATCTTTGGTTAGAATTATTCCTAGGTATTTTATGCTTCTTGGTGCAATTGTGAATGGGATCAGTTTCTTTATTTGTCCTTCTGTTGCTTCATTATTAGTGTATAAGAATGCAACTGATTTCTGTACATTGATTTTGTATCCTGCAACTTTGCTAAATTCATGTATCATTTCTAGAAGACTTTTGGTGGAGTCTATCAGATTTTCCATGTATAATATCATGTCATCTGCAAAAAGTGAAAGCTTAACTTCATCTTTGCCAATTTTGATGCCTTTGATTTCCTTTTGTTGTCTGATTGCTGATGCTAGCACTTCCAACACTATGTTAAACAACAGCAGTGAGAGTGGACATCCCTGTCGTGTTCCTGATCTCAGGGAAAAAGTTCTCAGTTTTTCCCATTTGAGGATGACGTTAGCTGTGGGCTTTTCATAAATGGCTTTTATGATGTTTAAGTATGTTCCTTCTATCCCGACTTTCTCGAGGGTTTTTATTAAGAAAGGGTGCTGGATTTTGTCAAAGGCCTTTTCTGCATCGATTGACAGGATCATATGGTTCTTCTCTTTTTTTTTATTAATGTGATGTATCACGTTGATTGATTTGCGAATGTTGAACCAGCCCTGCATCCCAGGAATGAATCCCACTTGATCATGGTGAATAATTCTTTTTATATGCCGTTGAATTCGATTTGCTAGTATCTTATTGAGAATTTTTGCATCCATATTCATCAGGGATATTGGCCTGTAGTTCTCTTTTTTTACTGGGTCTCTGTCTGGTTTAGGAATCAAACTAATACTGGCTTCATAGAATGAGTCTGGAAGTTTTCCTTCCCTTTCTATTTTCTGGAATAGCTTGAGAAGGATAGGTATTATCTCTGCTTTAAACATCTGGTAGAACTCCCCTGGGAAGCCATCTGGTCCTGGACTCTTATCTGTTGGGAGATTTTTGATGACTGATTCAATTTCTTCGCTGGTTATGGGTCTGTTCAAGCTTTCTATTTCCTCCTGATTGAGTTTTGGAAGCGTGTGGGTGTTTAGGAATTTGTCCATTTCTTCCATGTTGTCCAGTTTGTTGGCATATAATTTTTCATAGTATTCCCTGATAATTGCTTGTATCTCTGAGGGATTGGTTGTAATAATTCCATTTTCATTCATGATTTTATCTATTTGGGTCATCTCCCTTTTGTTTTTGAGAAGCCTGGCTAGAGGTTTATCAATTTTGTTTATTTTTTCAAAAAACCAACTCTTGGTTTCGTTGATCTGCTCTACAGTTTTTTTAGATTCTATATTGTTTATTTCTGCTCTGATCTTTATTATTTCTCTTCTTCTGCTGGGTTTAAGCTGTCTTTGCTGTTCTGCTTCTATTTCCTTTAGGTGTGCTGTTAGATTTTGTATTTGGGATCTTTCTTGTTTCTTGAGATAGGCCTGGATTGCAATGTATTTTCCTCTCAGGACTGCCTTCGCTGCGTCCCAAAGCGTTTGGATTGTTGTATTTTCATTTTCGTTTGTTTCCATATATTTTTTAAATTTCTTCTCTAATTGCCTGGTTCACCCATTCATTCTTTAGTAGAGTGTTCTTTAACCTCCACGCTTTTGGAGGTTTTCCAGACTTTTTCCTGTGGTTGATTTCAAGCTTCATAGCAATGTGGTCTGAAAGTATGCATGGTATAATTTCAATTCTTGTATACTTATGAAGGGCTGTTTTGTGACCCAGTATATGATCTATCTTGGAGAATGTTCCATGTGCACTCGAGAAGAAAGTATATTCTGTTGCTTTGGGATGCAGAGTTCTAAATATATCTGTCAAGTCCATCTGATCCAATGTATCATTCAGGGCCCTTGTTTCTTTATTGACCGTGTGTCTAGATGATCTATCCATTTCTGTAAGTGGAGTGTTAAAGTCCCCTGCAATGACCACATTCTTATCAATAAGGTTGCTTATGTTTGTGAGTGATTGTTTTATATATTTGGGGTGTCCTGTATTCGGCGCATAGACATTTATAACTGTTAGCTCTTCCTGATGGATAGACCCTGTGATTATTATATAATGCCCTTCTTCATCTCTTCTTACAGCCTTTAATTTAAAGTCTAGTTTGTCTGATATAAGTATGGCTACTCCAGCTTTCTTTTGACTGCCAGTGGCATGATAAATAGTTCTCCATCCCCTCACTCTCAATCTGAAGGTGTCCTCAGGTCTAAGATGAGTCTCTTGTAGACAGCAAATAGATGGGTCTTGTTTTGTTTATCCATTCTGATACCCTAGGTCTTTTGGTTGGCACATGTAGTCCATTTACATTGAGTGTTATTATAGAAAGATATGAGTTTAGAGTCATTGTGATGTCTGTAGGTTTCATGCTTGTAGCGATGTCTCTGGTACTTTGTCTCACAGGATCCCCCTTAGGATCTCTTGTAGGGCTGGTTTCGTGGTGACAAATTCCTTTTGTCAGGAGTCTTATAGGTCTCCCTTTATATGTTAGAGCACGTTTATCTCTAGCTGCTTTCAGAATTTTCTCTTTATCCTTGTATTTTGCCAGTTTCACTATGATATGTCGTGCAGAAGATCGATTCAAGTTACGTCTGAAGGGAGTTCTCTGTGCCTCTTGGATTTCAATGCCTTTTTCCTTCCCCAGATCAGGGAAGTTCTCAGCTATTATTTCTTCAAGTACACCTTCAGCACCTTTCCCTCTCTATTCCTCCTCTGTAATACCAATTATGCCTATATATTTCTCTTTAGTGCATCACTTAGTTCTCTAATTTTCCCCTCATATTCCTGGATTTTTTTTCCTCTCTTTTTCTCAGCTTCTTCTTTTTCCATAATTTTATCTTCTAGTTCACCTATTCTCTCCTCTGCCTCTTCAATCCGAGCCGGGGTTGTCTCCCTTTTATTTTGCAGCTCATTGATAGCATTTTTTAGTTCCTCCTGGCTGTTCCTTAGTCCCTTGATCTCTGTAGCAATAGATTCTCTGCTGTTCTTTATGCTGTTTTCAAGCCCAGTGATTAATTTTATGACTATTTTTCTAAATTCACTTCCTGTTATATTGTTTAAATCGTTTTTGATCAGTTCGTTAGCTGTTGTTATTTCCTGGACGTTTTTTTGAGGGGAATTCTTCCATTTCGTCATTTTGGATAGTCCCTGGAGTGGTGCAGGACTGCAGGGCACTTCCTCTGTGCTGCCTTGAATAACTTGCATTGGTGGGCGGGGCCACAGTCAGACCTGATGTCTGCCCCCAGCCCACCGCTGCGGCCACAGTCAAACTGGTGTGTGCCTTCTCTTCCCCTCTCCTAGGGGCAGGATTCACTGTGGGGTGGCGTGGCCCATCTGGGCTACTTGCACACTGCCAGACTTATGCTGGGGATCTGGGGTCTCAGCTGGGGTGGATCGACAAGGTGCATGGGGGCGGGAGGGGCAGGCTCAGCTGGCTTTTCCTTCAGAGATCCGCTTTGGGAGGGGCCCTGGGGCACCTGGAGAGAATCAGACCACCCCAGAGGGATGGATCCGCAGAAGCACAGCTTTGGGTGTTTGCGAGGTACAAGCAAGTTCCCTGGCAGGAACTGGTTCCCTTTGGGGTTTTGGCTGGGGGATGGGCGAGGGAGATGGCGCTGGCGAGCGCCTTTGTTCCCTGCCAAGCTGAGCTCTGTCGTCCGGGGCTCAACAACTCTCCTTCCCGTTGTCCTCCAGCCCTCCCATTCTCCGAACAGAGCTGTTAGCTTATAACCTTCCAGATGTCAAGTCCCGTTTGCTGTCAGAACACACTCCATCCGGCCCCTCCACTTTTGCAAGCCACACTCGGGGGCTCTGCTTGGCTGGCAGGCCGCCCCTCCGCCCGGCTCCCTCCCGCCAGTCCATGTAGAGGGCACCACCTCTCACCCTTCCTACCCTCTTCTACGGGCCTCTTGCCTGCACTTGGCTCAGGAATGGGCATTCTCCTAGTCTTCTGGTGGTTTTCTGGGTTATTTAGGCAGGTGTAGGTGGAATCTAAGTGATCAGCAGGACATGTGGTGAGCCCAGCGTCCTCCGCCACCATCTTCCTATCCTAGGTGTCTTAAGAAAAAAACAATTGAACATGGGTTCTGCCTTCCAAAAAGAAGCTGTTGCCCTTTTCCACTTTGGTTTCTTCTGCTTTGGTAGCTTTTTGTGCACTATTGGTGCACAACTTCATGTTTAGCTGCCTCACTGGAGCATATTTTAGATGTAGAACCCATATTGCCTTATACTTTGTGACTATGGCACTCTTGCTTATTAGAAAATAATTAAAACGTTCAAAATTAGGTTGGAGAGTTGCCAAGAATTCCAGGGTTGTTTAAAGGGCAATGATTTGATAACATTTGTAACTAGGGAACCATTAAGGAGAAAGATGCACAAAAGAAGCACTTACATTTTGCATAAAAATAAATCCTAAGTGTAATTACACACAGAAAACAGTTTTCATAGATTGAAAGATCTACTAAGTAGGAAACCAATTAGAACACATTTAATGAAAGATAACTGAATATATTTATTTAGCACGAGTATTATTGGATTTAAGATTCTTCTTGACTTGCAAAATATCTAACATAAATCTTTAAAGTAAAGAAAATTGATAACTATTTTGATGATCAGAATGATATGAGAATTTAATTTTAAAGTAAAATCAGAAGCAGAAATTCTTTTTTTTTTTTTTTTTTTTTTTTATTTATTTATTTTTGGGACAGAGAGAGACAGAGCATGAACGGGGGAGGGGCAGAGAGAGAGGGAGACACAGAATCGGAAACAGGCTCCAGGCTCCGAGCCATCAGCCCAGAGCCATCAGCCCAGAGCCTGACGCGGGGCTCGAACTCACGGACCGTGAGATCGTGACCTGGTTGAAGTCGGACGCTTAACCGACTGCGCCACCCAGGCGCCCCATTTTTTTTTTAACGTTTTTTTTTTTTTTTTTTTTTCAGAAGCAGAAATTCTACTGTACATCTGATGCAAACAAATGCATACAAGTTATAAAATAATATCAAATAAAATGTTGATCATATCCTGTGTTCTTTGATGTTTCATACTGTAGTCAGGTTTCCCTGTACATATTCTTTATAAAAAAATTACATGTGTGTCTGATTATGAGTGTAAGATTTTTTTGTTGGAATCATAAATTTTATTTCTCAATTTATCCAGTTATTTTTGTTTACCTCTAAATGTCCTATGTCAAATTCAAATCCCATGATAAAAGATGATAAAATGTACAGAATTATAAAATTAAATATTTAAAAGACATACAATATATTTAATTAAATAATTATACTTTTCCCAGTCTCAACATAGTGACAGAATATTCTTAAAAGTTAAAAACTATGAACTAGTGGTGTTTTTTAATAAATTTTTTAATGTTTATTTTTGAGAGATAGAGAGAGACAGTGTGCAAGCAGGGGAGGGACAGAAGAGAGGGAGACACAGAATCCAAAGCAGCCTCCAGGCTCTGAGCTGTCAGCACAGAGCCTGATGTAGGGCTTGAACCCATGAACCGCGAGATCATGACTTAAGCTGAAGTTGGAAGCTTAATCAACTGAGCCACCCAGGCACCCCTGAACCAGCATTTTAAGTAAATGTTAAAGTTACAGATAATTGCTTAGGACTATCATAACGCTTTCTTTATGAACGTTGAGGACTCACAGATAGTAAGAGACATGCAAAAAATTAGAACTTGACCAACATTTTTACCAAAAAAATTAATACAAATCTGTTGACATGAGGTGAGTACCTGAATGCATTATACCACACTGCCAATCTATTTTTATTTTTTGGAATAGTTTATAATCAAATCCTTATAGGGAAAACAACATAATGCTTGGTGATCATTGGTCAGTAATCAACAAGATAAATCTAAGAGAGATGCTCTACCCACCCCTACTCTTTGTCAAAATCAACATGACTGTTCATTCTCCACCAGTAACACTCCTTATCTTTTTTGTGTCCCTCTGTGTGTGTATGCATGTGCATACATATAACACAATAATATTTGATCTTTGTTACTATCACATAGATTGTTTTTATTTCCCAAGTTTAATTGAAGTAATCATATTGCCTGATTTGCCATTATTCTGCAATGAGGAAAAATACTGATTGGTTATTTTTAAGTTTAGAATGTTTTTCCCAGGAGCAATTGCTTTGTATATAATTGAGTATTATATAAACTATTTGAGGGCAAGGACCAAATTTTGATATTGCCAGTATCTATCACTGAAAGTAAATATCAGATACTCAACAACAATTTAACTTAACTGAATAAATGAACTGTCATGCTTGACCAAAATAATTTATCTTTTTAAGGAGATTACTAGATAAGGAATAAAAAGTGTTTAGCATGTAACTGGAATTATATATAGCACTTGATAAGTTTTCTAATGATGTATTTATAAAATTATATATAGAAGAGTATGGACATGGTAATTATGTTGATTAGTAAGTAGTTAAACAATCTAGTAGCAAGAAGATTAATTGATACAATTTGTCTGATCAAGCTAAAGAAGTCTTTGCATGGATAACCACGGTACTCTGTTCCTGATCACGTCCTGTTCCATAAAAAGATAAGGAAAGACTTCTGATTTCCAGTTCCACATGTAAGAAGCCTGGAAGTCACCACTCCATCTTAACAACATGGAAAAATCTGAACAGAGTCAAAAATCAACAACTCTCTTGGATCCTCAGAGGGAAAAACACTGCCTCCAACATTGGAGGGAGACAAAAAATACATAAAATCATGGCTTACCAGAGCAATGATTTATGAGTTGAAATGGCAATGACAGCTAATGCTGGGATAGGAAAACCAGAATCATAACTGGTCAGTTGCTAGAGCTTCAGTATGGACAAGTCTGAGGGTTAAAAAGACCTGGGAACCCAGTCATCAAGACTCCCTATAATATTATGAGATTTACCTCCAAGAATTAGAATAGAATCCCTAAGGAAATATGGGAGAAATATTCCCTTGTGCTTTCAGCTGGGTTAAGGGGAATGCTACCTTTCTGAAGTATGCCAGACTCCTTTGTTCTTCTAAACAAGGCCTGCTTTCAGATAAAATCAGAGTCTAACCTGCTGAGGCATTATCAGAGCACAACTGACATAGGGAAAGGGAAATACACAACCCAACCCACTATAGCCATTCTGTCCCACCTAAGAGGGAAAAAACACTGAGAAACACTTTTGAAGTTCACAGTCCTCTGAAAGTCTGACTATAAGTTGCTTCCTCTCTCCTAACACCTTACCACCACATTACCAAAGACCTATTTACAGCAGCTCCTTTCAGGCAGCACAACCTGTTAAGATATCAAGAAAAAATAACAAGGCACACCAAAAGACAAAAACACAATTTTAAGAAACACAGAAAGCATCAGAACCAGACATGGCAGGGATGTCGGAATATTCAGATCCAAAAGTTGAAACATCTATGATTAATAGGCTAAAGGGTTCTAGTGGATAAATAGCATGTTTGAACAGATGGACAATGTATTCAGAGACATAGAAATCCTAAGAAAGAAATTTAAAAAATATGCTAGAGGGGCACCTGGGTGGCTCAGTCAGTTAAGCGTCCAACTTCAGCTCAGGTCATGATCTCACGGTTCTCGGCACAGAGCCCCGTGTCTGGCTCTGTGCTGATGGCTCAGAGACTGGAACCTGCTTCAGATTCCGTGTCTCCCTCTCTTCCTGCCTGTCCCCCATTCGTGCTCCATCTCTCTCTCTCTCAAAAGTAAATAAACATTTAAAAAATTTTTAAATATGCTAGAGATCAAAAACAGGTAAGTGAAATGAAGAATTCCTTTGATGGATTTATTAGTAGATTGGGCATGGCTGAGGAAAGAATCTCTAAGCTTGAGGATTTCTCAACAGAATGTCCAAAACTGAAAAGCAATGAAAACAAAAACTGTAAAAGAGAACAGAATATCTAATAACTGTGGGGCAATGTCAAAAACATAGCATATGCATAATGAGAATATCAAAAAAGGAAGAAAGAAAGAAGAAACAGAAGAAATATTTGAAACAATAACAGCTGAGAATTTTACCAAATTAATGTTAAACACCAAACCACAGATCCAAGAAGCTCAGAGAATACCAAATAGGAGAAATGCCAAAAAGAAACCAAAACAATCAAACAAAAATCTAGGCATATTGTTTTCAAACTACAGAAAATGAAAGATGAAGAAAAATTCCTCAAGAAGAGAAAAGCAAAAATAGATCTTAAATATACGAAGTAAACATAACTTCCAACTTCTCTTTAGAAATTATGCAGGTGAGAAGAAAGTTGAGTGAAATATTTTAAGTATTGAGAAAAAAAACTACTAATCCATACATAGAAAATTATCCTTCAAAAATAAAGGGGAAATATTTTTGAGATAAATAAAAATTGAGGAAATTTGTTGCCAGTAGACCTGCCTTGCAGGAAACGTTTTAAAAACTTCTTTAGAGAGAAAGAAAATGATATGGTCAGAATCTCAGGTACACATAAAGTAAGGAAAAGCATCAAGGAAAGAATAAGTGAAAGTCAAATAAAACTTTTACTTTTCTTATTCTTAATTGAAGTAATAGATAAGGGTTAGTTCAAAATAATAATAGCATCGTTGTATTTGATTATGCATGCTTATGTGCATGTGAATGCATATTCTTATAATGCTAATATATAAGTGAAATTAATGACAGTAATATTTCAAGGGTGGAGAAGAAGGAACTAAGATTACTTTCTTATTATAAGCCTCTTACACTACCCACAAAATAGAAAGTATTATTTGAGTTTGGACATGAATTAGATATAAATAGATATTGCAAACTATAGAGCAGTTACTAAAATGAAAAAGTAAAACTGCTATGCTAAGAAAGGAGAGAGAGAATAAAATTACACAGAATGATCAAATGAAAATAAAAAGGCAGAAAAAAAGTAGAATACAATAATATGAACAAAGGAAACAAAAAACAGTAACAAATATGGTAGATATTATTTCAACTGTACCAATAGTCACTTAGAACATCAATGGTATAAATTCACCATTTAAAAGACACAGTTTCTCAGAATGTATCAAAAACAAGACCCAAATATATGTTGTCTATAAGAATGACGCATTCAATGAAAAGACACATACAGATTAAAAGTAAATAGATAGATTTCACCCCAAGAAAAAGGGGGGCATTGTTTACAGGGATTAAAATGTAAATGGATGGAGAAAAATACACCACACTAGTCTGAATCAAAAGAAAGTAGAAATAGGTATATTAATTTCAGACATCAGATTTTAAAGCAAGGGAAGTTATCAAGGATAAAAAAAGGGGGACATTTGTAATGATAAAGGAATAGATTCTCAAACAAAAAAACAAACAAAAAACCATAACAGTCCTTAATGCTCTAATGCTCGTGCACCTAACAGAACGTCCTTCTGTGATAGCCAAAAACTAATAGAATTGCAAAAAGAAATAGATGAATACACCATAAGAGTTGGAGACCTCAACACCCATCTATCAGAAATGGACAGACCCATCAGACACTAAATCAGTAAGGAAATAAACTCAACAATGCCACTTGAATATAATCCACAGTATAGACTATTTCATCAAACAACAGCAGAATACAGATTCTTCTCAAGCCCACGTGGGACATTCACTGAGATGGAACATATTCTGAGCATAAAACTCACATAACTCAATAAATGTAATAAAATAAAAGTCAATGTCTGCTCTCAGAACACAATGGAATTAAACTAGACCTCAATAACAGAAAGATAAATGGAAAATACCAAATATGTGAAAAATTAAACCACACACTTCTCCTTGTTGTTGTATATTATCTATGTTTGAGAGAGAGAGCGTGTGCACACAAGTGGGGGAGGGGTGGAGGGAGGGAGTGATAAAGGATCCAAAACAAGCTCTGTGCTGACAGCAGACAGCCCAATGTGGGGCTCAAACTCAGGAACCATGAGATTGTGACCTAAGCCGAAGTCAGCAGCTTAATAAACTGAGCCACCCAGGCACCCCTAAACAACACACTTCTAAGTAACAAATGGGTCTGAATGAAATCTCAAGAAATTTTAAAATATTATACAGATTTTTATACTATTAGTCATTTATTCAATTCCCCAACATAAGACATCTTAGTAAGTTTTTCCTTTCTATCATCTTAAAGTATCTGAGTTAATTATTCCATATTATTTTCTCATTATTGTTTTAACTTATCCTGAGTTTTAAAAACTTATTCAGTATGGTCCCTTCATTTCCAGGTTTCCTTGCTTCTCCCCTTAACTGCTTCTTTTCTAGATTCTTCTAAGAACCTATGACACATACGTAAAATAGTGTTTCTCAACTTGTTTTAAGCAATTGTTTTTTAAGTCAGTTCAGGTTACTATAACAGAATACCACAGACTGAAGAACTTATAAACAGCAGAAATTTCTCCTTCATGGTTCTGAAGGTTGGAAAGTCTGAGATCACAGTGTTAGCATGGCACTTTTCTGATGAGGGCCCTCTTCCAGATTGTAGACCTGTTTTTTTTGTTGTTGTTGTATCTTCATATAGTGAGGAAAATAGAGTAAGGGAGCTCTCTGAGGTTTCTTTTATAAAGAGATAAAGCACATTCATGAGGACTCCATCATCTTGACTTTATTGCCCCTCTAAAGCCCTACCTCCTAACACCATCACATTAGGGGTTAGGATGACAGCTTATGAACTGGGGAGAGGAAAACATACACGTTCAGTCTATGACACCTACCTTGATAAATCTAAATATTTCCCCCATTTTTAAATGCTATTTGACATTCCAAATTCATTACTCAGAATCACTAAACAAAACAAAGCAACTGCAAAATGTCTAACTTTTATGTTATCTCCAGACCCAAGTATGTCCCTCCCTATAAATGATCATGTTATTTGCCTTTCAAGAATCAAAATCAAAAGTGCCTTGAGAGATAGGCATTCTGAGTTAAATACAACAAGGCAAATATAAAGATACTGCATGTAAGTGAAGCAAGGACAGGAACATTTCTAATAACTAAAAAGTATATGACCTGGTACAACCTATGTTGGTCCCTTCCTAATTCAGCTTTACCCAACTTACGTAGAATATTGAATCTTGATAAACCAGGCCTGCAAGCACATTAGGAAACATGTACAAAACTTAGTGGAGTATCCAAAGAACCTGCTTCTATTTGCCTAGTTTCTCAGAAAGAACAACATATGATACCCAAGAAGTTATACATATTTCATCCTTAATATTCTTTTTATAACATATAACTCATGCTTATATCCAGGCTTCCTGGTGTCTAGTTTTTCCCTTTTTGCTCCAGTCGCTAGTGTTCTTTCTTCAATGGGAAGACAAAAGAACTAATAGCTTTTCCATTTTACTTCACATCTACTCTGCACTAGGCAATTATACTTTGCAATAATGGTATGAAGTCATATTACTAACCACACAGCATGGCTGAAAAAAATGAGTTCAAAATAAAAGTTAAACACATATGGAGTTACCTCTAAATCAGGCAATGAGCATAATGTTGGAAATTGTGGGGGAAAAAAAGGTGCTAATTATGCTCAAAGAGCCAATAGATTTAGGGAGACAGATGGGAAGTCAAATACTCCCAATACAGTGGGGCTACTTCTATGATAGAAATATGCACACAATATTATAGCAAAATGCAGAAGCCATCGTCTTCACCCAGCCTGCAGGACTTTGGGGAAGGTAATTTCTGAGTTTCATCTTGGAGGCTGTGTAAGCCTAAAGCAAATGAACAAAAATATCTTCCCACCTTTGTCCCTCCCCAAAAAAGGTGTCATTAAAAAAAATGAATCTGAGGTCATGACCTCAGATTTGGGGGGGGGGGCGCCTGGGTGGCTCAGTGGGCTAAGCTTCTGACTACAGCTCAGGTGGGTTCAAGCCCTGCATCAAGTTCGAGCTGACAGCTTGGAGCCTGGAACCTGCTTCGGATTCTGTGTCTCCCTCTCTCTCTCTGCCCCTCCCCCACTCATTCTCTCTCTCTCTCTGTCTCTCTCTCTCAAAAATAAATAAGCATTAATTTTTTTTAAATCTTTGAAACTTCATCATATATATATGTATATTTATATAGTTTAATGTTTCTCATAAAAAAATGTCATAGACACAAGACATGGAGATGGTAAGGCTGAATGGGTTGTTAGGGGTCAAATAGGAGAATTCTGTGTGCCACACTAAAAGATTTAATTTAATTTTATAGATGAACTGGAAAGCAGACACATACTCATCTGTTTACTTTAGTAACATTACTGTGTAGGAAAAATTCAAGGAGGCCTGAAGCTGAAGCCCAAGAAACCAATCAACAGTTATTAGTGAAATACCAGGCAAGAGATGGCAAATGTCTGGGTGGTGAGAACCAACAACAATGTAAAAAGCTAGCTATCTAATAAATATTTAATAGCTTAGATTTACACTAGGAGATTTATTAGATGAGGATTTTGAGGAAAAACAGGACTAGAGGAAATAACTAACAGGTTTTAGGGTTGGATAACTGGGTGGATAGTGGTTCTAGAAACAATTTAGAAAGCATATGGTATTTGTTCAATTTTTAGATGTTTTGAGTTAGAGGTAATTGTGGGACATTCAATTATTGATTTCAATTAAAATTTGGACTGATTTCTTTGGGGCATTCAAGACAGGTTAGAGCTGAAAAAAAGCACATTGTAGGTCATAAACATTAAAAATGTAGTTAGAACATTGAAAGGTGATTCTGGAATAGCTTAAGAATGTGGAGAGAAATTAGCAACAGTAGAAATTCTGTATCTTTTCTTTATTGCTACATGTAAAACCATCCCCAAACCTAATTGATTGAAACTAAAATGATGAGATACTTTTCAAATCCCTGTGGGTTAATTAAATTATTCTTCTGGCAATCTTGCCTGCTCTCATTCACGTGACTGCATTTAACATACAGATCTCCGGGAGACTGGTCTTAGGGGACACACCTGGAGCCACTGGGTTCCATTTCTGTGCAATCTTTTATCATAGACTGCTTCTCTTGTATTTCAAGACAGCAAACGTTGACCCTGTAAAGCCTCTTGAGGCCTAGGCTCCAGTATCAACAATGTCATTTCCACCACATTTCTTGGTATAAGCAAGACACAAGGCTAGCTCAGATTGGCTTAGGGAAATAGACTCAACCACTTTTGGGAAAGAGCTGCAAAATATTGTGGACACGTTTTTTTTAATCTACCATATCTAGGAAACACCAATATGTAAGGGTAAGATGTAAAAATAAGAGACAAAAAAAAAAATGAAAACCAATTATCATAAGAATTACGTCATTGGAAGCCAAAAGAAGAAAGAAAAAAAAAAAAAAAAACATTAGAAAGAAAAGATTGTTTAACATGGTCAAATTTCCCAGAGAATTAAATTACCACTTGAACTAATGAGCACACGTATCTCTTAGGTTTAATAACTGAAAGTCACTGACAAACAAAATGAGAAAAGTTTTAGTGGTGTGATAAGATAGAAGCCAGATTGAAATTTATTGAGAAGTAGATGGAAGTACGAAATGTAAATAGTCATCATGTTAGGTTATTCTTTTTGAATTTTAGGGGAGAAGGAAGTAGAGTGACACTCAGAATCATGTAATGGTTGTATTTGTTTAATGGGAGAGATATGGATATACATGCAGGCTTAGGAAAAGCAGCTAATAGATAAAGATTGGAAAGATAGAGGTAGATAAGGAGTTAGAGACAGATACAGGGGCAGTGATGGTATGGGGGTTGGAGAGGGAGAGAGAGATGAGAGGGAAAAAGAGACAAAAACAGAGAGAAGGGCACCTGGGTAGCTCAGTTGGTTAAGCGTCCAACTCCTGATTTCAGCTCAGGCCATGATCTCCCAGTTTGTGGGATTGAGCCCCACATTGGGATCTGTGCTGTCAGCTTGGGATTCTCCCTCTCTCTCTCTCTCTCTGCCCCTTCCCTGCTTTCTCTCTCTCTCTCTGAAAAATAAAGAAACGTGAAAAAAATTTAAAAAAAAGAAACATACAGAGAAGGAAGTACAGAGATAGAGAAACAGAGAAACAAAGAGAGAAAGAGACACAGGAAGACAGAGAAACAGAAAAAGAGATAGAGAGCCATAAAGAAACAGAAAACACACCTGCAGAGCACCACATATACAAGTACAAAGCCATAGAGAAAGACACAAGGCGGTATGGAAATAGAGAGAGGCATACACACAGAAACACAAAGTCAGACAACATGTAGAAAGTCAGAAACAGATAAAGAGGGAGAGGACAGACTGACAGAGAGAATAAGAATAAATGCTTTCAAGAACAAAGGTGGGGGAATCAGGCGTGGACACAACCAAGGATCTCATCTCTGAAACAGAAAGGAGTTAGAATGAGTGTTGGTATGTGTAAATTTACAGGAAGATGAGGGAAAGAAACAAAGGGAATTCAAGTGTGATAGTCTCAAGATCTTTGAAAATATGAGATGACATCTTTCTACTGAAAACAGAAGCACTGGGAACCACACTACAGCAGTGCCTTCAGCCATGGCTGCATGTTGGAATCAGCTTGGAAGATTCTTTTAACACAATATTACTTGGGCCATCCCTCAAATTCTTATTTATTTCCTCTGGTGTGTGCCTGAGTATCAGAATATAAATCTCTCTAGGTGACTCATAAATACAGGCAGACCTAAGAACCTTTTGTTAGAGTTTTCAGGATAGCAATAATGCTTTGGATTCATTCCTGCGAGTAATGTTCCAGGGATATAAGATCAGGAATAAATGAAAGGATTGATGGGTGTATTCACAGCCCTGTGAAAACTGACCCCCCACCACCAATAGATAACTGAACCATTCCACCTGGTCTTTCAGGTTCCTTTTTTGGTATTCAGCTGACCAACCAGAGAGGAGGAGAAGATTGTAGGATTTTCTAGGAATGGTGAGGCCTAATGATATGGAACAGAGGAATCTGCTGAGACATAGTGACAGTGACAAACAAGGACCAGGTTTATTAAGAAAAGAAGCCGGGGCGCCTGGGTGGCTCAGTCAGTTAAGCGGCCGACTTCGGCTCAGGTCATGATCTCAGGGTCCATGGGTTCGAGCCCCGTGTCGGGCTCTGTGCTGACAGCTCAGAGCCTGGAGCCTGTTTCAGATTCTGTGTCTCCCTCTCTCTGACCCTCCCCGGTTCATGCTCTGTCTCTCTCTGTCTCAAAAATAAATAAATGTTAAAAAAAAAATTAAAAAAAAAAGAAAGAAAAGAAGCCAAAAATGTCCAGATAGACTGGACAAAATTACAGGAATCACAAAACCATAGTTATAGGTGAAAAGGACATATACAAAAGGGTATATTTGAGGTTAACATATACAAGTTTAGGCCTAACAGTGAGTTATGGTGTATAGAAGTATCCAAAATGGAACAGCTCCAGGTCCATGATGTGGAAAAGGTAGATCAGATGAAATGGAGGAAAGGACCAACTGAAAAAGAAAAGATTATGAAACGGCGTATACAGGGGCACAGAAGCCACTGACATTGAAGATGAAATCACTTGCTATGGTTTTTGTAGAAAATATTTTTTTTTTTTTGCACGAGGGGGATAAAATGATGGTTTGGAAACCAAAATAGAAGACTAAATGAATGTAGATGGGTAAAGTCACTTTGTGTAACATCATGAAAATAGACGTGTAGCACCTAGAGCACTGCCTGGTTCACAGTAAGCACCGAATAACAATTAGCTATTATTAATTGTGCGATTATCATTGAACACAAAGTCTATCCAACTCAAAAAGTACATGTTTTTTCAAATATACCAAGAAGTTTCATTTCCTACCTTGGAATTACTTCCCGATTCTTACTAGTTCCTGTGAATAAAATTCTGCTCTAAACTCAGCTAGGTGGCTGGACTTGCTAACAAAAGAAACTTTGCCTGTGCCATTCTTATATCCTTATACGCAAACCTCTCAGATTAATGGAGGTTGGTAAAGGCGGAACTCTCCCTAGGGAGCCTTTTCTCGCTATCCTTTCACTAACTACCACTGTCATAACCACCCTGACCTTAGAGGGGCAATGCTTTCAAGCAATCTTACTTGGGTGAATGTGGGCAGGCTAGGATATTCAACACCTTCTAAAAGGTCTGGAGAATATCTCTTTACTCACATCAAAGAGTAGCACCCATAATCAGAGATTCACAAACGGGTGTGCACTACGGTCTCAGAGAGATTTGAATCATGACATTTCGTGAGGTTATCCAAGCTAATTTCCAATAAGATCCTCAGGAGGACAGATCCTAATGTGATCACTTTGTAGTCCGAAGATCAACTCGGAAAATCGTTGCATTAACTATATGTTTTACAAACTTGATAAAAGTAAGAACCACCTGATGTATTTACTAAAAATTTAAAAAAAATAAAATTCTGGGCCTTTTCCCTAAAAAGTATTATTTAATTTAGTATATAAGGGAAGTAGGAATCCATATTTGTAAGAATAACCTCTATGTGATTCTTATGAAGAATTTGGAAAATTCTGCATTAACCTCCTTGACTGAGGAGATTCTTATCTAGTTAAGCCAGGAAGCATTGCAGATCTTCTAGAACTTGGCTGCTCTAAGTGAGGTCAGAGGACCCATCATGCAGTCATCACATAAAAGAATTTTAGAAATTCAGAATCTTGGACCTAACCCCACACCAGTAATCTGCATTTTACTAACATCACCAACTGATTAATAGGAACATTAAAGTTTCAATCTAGAGAGCCTCCTGCCTGAGGCTATAGAAATACTCCCTGTTCTCCCTATCCAACATGAATTTGGGAGAAGCCATCTCTTCTCTTCCACTAGGGAGCATTCTCTGATTCCTGTTAGCCTCTTTTCAACAAGAATGGACCAAATAAGCTTCTCATATAATGTACTACTTCATCTTTGATAGGGCTTTTCTAACTCAACTCCCTAACCAAAAAAAGCAGAGAATCATGATCAACCCACTATCTGGATAATATATCTCCTAGATCACCAACACCTCTGAATAGGGAGTATGATTAGGGCCAGAGAAAGCAATGCAGAGGTATATTCAATGCAATAACAGAAACAACCTAACTGGGGCACCTGGGTGGCTCAGTCAGCTGAATGTCCGACTTTGACCCAGGTCATGATCTCATGGTTCGTGAGTTCCAGCCCCGTGCTGGGCTTTGCACTGACAGTGCAGAGCCTGCTTCAGATTCTCTGTCTCCCTCTCTTTCTTCCCCTTCCCCACTGTCACTCTCTTTCTCTCAAAAATAAATAAACATACAAAAAATTAAAAGAATGAAAGTCGACTTGTTCTTTATTCCATTCCTTAAAAAAAAAGAAACAACCTAAGAATCAGAGCTACGCATGAATAGCAAAGGCAGATACCATGGAGTAACTGAGTTGAGCTACACAGGAAACTTCAAAGAATATGCTGGAAGACTATCTGACTGCAAGCTGAAGGAAAGATGCTAGAACCTAACATAAGGTTATAATTTCTCATTTTTAATACCCCTTCCAGTCATGATTTTTATGCTTATAAATATTAATATCTACTATTTTCATATCCTAGAAAACAATAGGATTATTCTTTATATTAGCATTTCCAAAGCATGACCTACGTTTGTGTTTATGTAACACTATACTTTAAAAGTATACAATAATTAAATAAGTTTGAGAATCAGTCATTGAACCTACAAGGTTTTCATTATAGTAATTCTCAGAGCCTTTAATATGTTAACGTTCCTTATGATCTTCCAAGATGAGGACAGGGATTGCGGTGTTTTCAACATTATTTGACCATAGATTATTTTTTTACAGAACTTCTTGTAGCAGTTATGTTCTGTGAAACACAATTTGGAAAATGAAAATACATAAAGTAAGTCCTCAAATGCATGAAATCCAGTAAGAATTGTGCTCAGTATTTTCCTACCTCATAGAGCATCTCTACGCTCTGACACTTTACATGGGAAAATGATGCTGCAAATAAACATTTGTCATCACAATCATGTAGTTTGTGACATTTTAACTTCCATATCTTACAAAATATAAAGTACTCCAGTTCTATTAATAATCTTATTTTTTTCTTCACCCAAACTTCATGGCATTTGAAACACTGTATGCATGAAACACTGCAAAGCAATAAAATGCTAGAATTTTCTCCCCTTTTATTTAAAAAATAAAATTATTTATGATATAAACATGTTTTTAATTGCTGCCATGGTACCAGATGGTATTATCTGATTTTATTTTAATTTAGTAAGTCTGCACTTTTATTGACGAATATAAAATCAGTCATCAAAACTACAACAAATATATTTTGAGTTTAGAATGTCTTCCTATAGATAGATAATTAGACTGATAGCTCTATATTTGAAAAATCTGGCCCCCTTCCCAAATTCTGCCATTGGAAGAATAATTAAACACGAGATTGGTGCTTGTCAAAAACTCAGATTATCACAATGAACTCCCATGTTTGATGACAGCAAGTAAGCTATATAATGTGTGTATACAACAGACAAACACACAGCACAAACTGGACAACCTGATGTGGTGTTGCCAATCTAATCCTGTGGACTGTCCCAGTGATAGATGTTGATGTTTGCACAATTGCATCAGCAGCAGCCGTTCAAATCAATTATTGCGATAGCTAAAATAGTCATATTGGCCTCCTGTATTCTGGTAATTTCTTGTTTACAGCTTAGACTGCAAAGTCACTTTAAATGTGTTTTAAATGGGAGCATTTCTTAAATCAGCCTTCATGACAATTAGTTCCATGCTCCATACTGATGCAATAAAAATATTGTCTTTTTCCCTTTCACCTGAAGAATGAAATAATTCATGCTATATAAACATTCTGATAGTGCAATGATTTATCATCCGAAAAAAAATGAGATTCCAATATTACTTTGAAGGAGATGGAAACTGCCAATGTAAACAGTCAGAGAGAATTCTCATTGTGCTGAATCAGACGCCTCTGAGGCCTTTTGGTGTTACTGAACCCGCATTTTACAGTGCAAATACACACTTAAAATGGCTGTAATGTAAAATTGAAATATATGATATTAAATGATGAATGCATTATTTTTTGAATCTATTCCTAAATTTAAACAAACTATTGAAAAACCTGTTCAAATTATTTTTAAAAATGGATTAGCTAAAATAATTTCTATAGTAAAATAGTAACTTAGAAATTTTTGATAAGAGTAGAATACTTGAAAACTCCAGTGCCCAGTTTCCAAGGAAATGGAATTATAATTCAAATAGCAAGAAGTATATGAAAGCTATAGTTACATCTAAAAATATATTCTATTTATGAGACCAAGGATTGGCATATTGAGTCATGGTGTCTGTACATAAACTATGCATATCAAAATAATTTTACTTTTTATTATTCATGCCTATGGCATGGATCCAATCATTTTTAGTTACCCAAAGATAAAATTAAGTCCATACAACATCTGTTGCCTGAAAATGTACTAAATTGTCTTTCTTCTGTACCTTTTTCTTTCCCAAATCTAGTGTCCCAAACTGCATTAATGTCTACATTAACTTGACATTATGACTCCATGCTTTGTCCTGTTTCCTCAAATCCAAAATGCAATCTTGAGTTTCTAAGTAGCGATACTGATTATCAATATAGGCTAATGTTATGGACTGCATGTTTGTATCCCCTCAAAATTCACACATTAAAGCCCCAACCTCATGGCAATAGTATTTGGAGATGGGGTCTTCAGGATATAAGTAGGTTTAGATGAGATCATGAGGGTAGGGCCCTCATTGTGGGATTAGTATCCTTACAAGAAGAGTCATCTCCCTCCCTCCCAATCTCTTGTTCTCTCCTCTCTCACTCACCCTCCCCCTCAACCCCAAGCATTCCGAGAAATCAGGCAGAACTTTGATCATAGACTTCCCAGACTCCAAAGCTGTGAGAAATAAATTTCTATTGTTTAAACCACCAAGTCTGTGGTGTTTTGCTATGGCAGGCCAATATAAGATAGTAAGAAGAGAGAAGAACATGAGCTTTGACCTAAATAGCCCCAAGTTTTAAACTTAGCCAGTCCACATACTCTTCTGCCCTTAACAAGTTACTTTGTTCTGCTAAATCTCAGCTTCTTTATTTATAAAATAATAATAATACTACCTAGTTAGGAGACGGTTGTGCGAACCAACGAAGGTAATATTTGTAAACCACCTTATACATATAAAGTGGTCAAATGTGAAGGTTATTGCTCTTAGGATGATTTTATTATATTTTTTCTTCATCTAATAATTTGCTACCCATCTTTTATTCATAATGTCATCTGTTTTATTTTTGAAGAGTCTCTCTAAGCATCTTGAGGTGGATTATTTAAATCAACAGGAAATTTTCTGCCTTCTAACATAAGAAATCTATCATTTAAACTTACATAATTTATCTAATTGGCTCAACTCCTGCCGCCTTATTTTATTATTTATAAATCATAAATTTGCTTTTGCTATCTATGTTTTCTAAAATGGATTTTGCTTTCTTTGCTTGTTCACAAATGTTTGCTTTTATTTTAAATCACTTTTCATTATTATCAGGTTTTAAAAACATTTCATAAGTAACAGGGTCACACCATAAATACAAAATAACACCAAACAAAATACTATAGCATATTACAACTATATTCCATTCCAGAGAAGGAAAATTCTGTTTTAGGAAATCAATATCAAATATCACTACTTTATAGTTTTAAGGAAGAAGAAAATATATAGACATCTTGATGACACAGTAAAGCTTTAGACAAAAATTTAACAACTGTGCATGGTAGAAGAAAATTGAATAAATTTGAAAAAGGAGGAAAGATCTTTATCTTGATTAAGGCTTCCCAGTAGAAAAACTACGGGAAATAATGTAGTTAATATGAAGCAATCACTTACAAATCAGGGGCAAAGATAAATGTAGCCACCAGTATATATTGCTTAAAGGTCAACCCAATGTAATAAGGCAAGAAAAGTACGATGTAAAACAAAAAGTTGGAGCATATGGCTGACTCAGTCTGTAAAGCAGGCAACTCTTGATTTTATGTTTGTGAGTTCAAGCCCCACGTTGAATATAGAGCTTAAAAGGAAGAAAGGAAAGAAAGAAGAAAGAAAGAAGGAAAGAAAGCAAAAAAGCAAGAAAGCAAGAAAGCAAGAAAGAAAG
This sequence comes from Panthera pardus, assembly GCF_024362965.1. Lineage (NCBI taxonomy): Eukaryota > Metazoa > Chordata > Mammalia > Carnivora > Felidae > Panthera > Panthera pardus. Next base: position 31,818,993 of record NW_026527002.1, read on the forward strand.
AAAGAAAGAGAGAAAGAAAGAAGAAAAAAGAAAAAAGTAACTACAGATGTATAAATAAATAAAAAGAAAATGCACCATTACTATGTGCAAATACTATATCTGTGCTCTTAGAAAATAAATAAATAAAAACTAACTGGAAATTATTAGAAGTAATAAAAGAGTTAAAATGATTGCTTTTAAGATCAACAACAGAAAGAAGTCATTTTCTTACATCAGTAAAATAAAGATAAATAATTATAAAATGTAAAGGGTAAAGGTCAAATTTATAAGAAATGAGAGAGTGAAAGATTTAATATTCCTTACTTATGTAAAAAATTATTAAAAGTTATGCTAAAGAATACATGAAAAAAATGGAAAAACTGTGATCCTGCTTCAGAAGACTCAATTTATCAAATCATAAAGAAATGTCAACCCCAAATCCTGCCAAATGTCAACCCAAAGTTTGCATATGTATATACCCTTTGTTCCAGCTCACCACTTAAGACTCAACAAAACAAAAAACTACATACCAGGACATTCAGGCATTGCTTATACTATCAAAAGACTTTTTTTTTTTTTTTAATCTGCAAATGACCTAATGGCAACAACAAGAGAATGGTAAAGGGGGATTTTCACTCTTTAAGTCATCAATTAATATATTATTAGTACGTGTGCAGTAAAGGATTAACTCTCCTTATCAAGACTGTGTATGTCATAAAGAGGTTTGGCACTTGTCCCTGGCTCATTGGAGGTAGCCTCTAAATCCCTGGAAAATCCTGCCTGATAAGAATGTCTTTGTTTTCATGAGAGCTTTGGGCCATGACATATAGTCTATGTTAACAATGTAATACATGGTGAGGCCTTGAACTACATGGTGTCACCTTGATATCTGGAGTGGACAGAGCTTCCTTGATTGGGAATACTTTGTACATGTTGTCATACATCATTGCCGGTAGAAATAAGTTTTATCCATACAACGTCACTGTGAAAAAAAAACCGGGAAGCTTGTTCCTGGTCTCTCCTGGACATTGTAATTAATACCTTTTTCCTATTCTGATTTTAATCTGTATCCTCACACTATCCATGTATACTTACTGTATCCATGACTATAACGGCTTTACTGAGTTCTGACAGTCCCACTAATGACTCACTGACTAAGGATCGTCTTGGGAACTTCCCCAACTGCAGTATGCTTTTAACACTGAGGTAGTGTTCATGTATACTTTTAAAAAGTTTTAGGGGTCCCTGAATGGCTCAGTTGGTTCAGTGTCGAACTCTTGATTTCAGCTCAGGTCATGATCTCAAGCTTCATGAGATCAAGTCCCATGTCAGGCTCCATGCTGGCAGTGCAGAGCCTGCTTGGGATTCCTTCTCTCCCATTGTCTCTGCCTCCCCGCCCCCCCCCCCCCCCCCCACTCATGCTCACTCACTCACTCTCTCTCAAAATAAATAAACTTTAAAAAATAAAATATTTTAAACCAAGTTATACATACACATGTATACCTACACACAAAGTATTTCAACAAAAGGATTAGCCTCTAGTCAAAATTATTACTTTCAAGGTTGTTTTTAATTATTTTTTAACATTTGAATAACGTATAAATATATAGGGAAAATGTTCTGCAAAGGCTTGTATGCATCTAATTTCAGTGGTACATGCCACCATCATTGGCACTGCACCATACTCTTGAGGCAGCATAGAAGAATGACAGAGGTCATGAAGCCAAGCTGCCTAAACGTGATCCTGGCTCTTAAGTAATATGAGCCCAGCCAGTTATGCAACCTACTCTACCTTGATTATTTTATTTATAAAAATAAAGATGATTCTAGATTTGTGTTATCTTTGTGGGTTCAATTAATTAATATGAGAAAAGTAAGAACAATGCCTTTAGCATTCACTCAGTAAATAATCATTTTTATTCTTTTTATTTTTAATATTTTTAATTTTACCTTTAAAATGTGATTGCTTTCAACATATCTTTTTGTTCAAAAATGAATGTTCAGTAGGCATCTTTTCTAAGTTATTGCATGTTATTAGCATATATTTCTCCATTATGCTAATTAGGAGTGAAATTGGCTATGTATAACATTTTTGGTTGACAATATTTTTCTCTGAAAGCTGGATAGTGTTACTTCATTGCTTTAAGAATTTAGTATAGCATGAGAGAAGTTTAAGATGAGCTTAATTTGTATTTCTTTTTAATTCACATATTTTGAATGCTTATAGGATCTACAGTTTGTTTTTAGTTTCAAATTTTTGTAAAAACAATTGCCTATTGTTCTTGCTTTGGATTCTTCCTAGTTAGCCTGTAATTTGTATTTCCATGTTAATCACTATCACTCATTAAGTTTATTTCTACATGTTTTCCCTCTAAATCGGAAAATGTTCTCAGGTTTGTCACCTCATTAGTGATCTCTTTTCCATGGAATCAATAATACCCAATAAATCCTCTAATATTGATTTTGATAATTCTATGAATCTTGGGGTTTTTTTTTTCTTTTATTTTAATTTATTTCACCTCTTTTCATCTTTGCCACTGACTTTGAAATCTATCCTTGCCAATATTCTTCTTAGTGTGTATTTTCCATATAGCTTCTAATTTTTGCTTTGGTTTCACAGAAGCAATGTCTTCCTAACCCATAAAAAACACAAAAGATCTTCTTAAAATTTTGCATCTCTAAGATGTACCTATAATATGAGACTTGTTCTTCCTCTAAATCTTCACGATAAGCTTTTAATTTCATTTTGTAGCTTCTGATAATAGGACACAGTATTTTTTTTTTTCCTCAAATTAGAAGATATTTGTCCAGATAGGGGTCCACCAATAAACAGCAATATGAATTTCTGTTTATCTCACCCTAGATCCACTTCATTAGAGTAAAAATATTCTTGTGAGGTCTACATGCTTAGGGCAGGTTTCTTGGAAAGAACTCAGCCATTCTGCAGCACCCATGGATGTTGCCTCTACTCCAGCTCTGCTGGAGTGTTTACCTGCTCTGACTGAATCTCCCTTACAGCAAATGGATGGGCAATACAATATACCAACTATGCATTGTTACCAGGACTTTTTCTTTGCCCTCCATGACACACCCAGCCATCTAAAACCTGCATGTATGGAATTTTGCTACTTGAAGTAGGATGTGGTGATTCACTGTCAGTTTCCCCTTTAGTTTCTTTCTCTTTCTTTCTTTCTTTCTTTCTTTCTTTCTTTCTTTCTTTCTTTTTTCTTTTTTTTTCCAGTCATCCACATGAACCAGGAAATGAGGAACTAATGTAATTTGGGCTCAGGAAACCATACTTTGGGTTCTTATTCAAGCAATACTAACATAATAGGTATTTGACTTCTTAGACAGGACTTGCTGGAAGAATCTTTGAAACAAGGCCAATATAGCATACAGCAGACACTGCTTATCTGTACTTATCTTCAAAGTTGGATTTGTCACATTTCAAGTGGCAAAACACACATGCATCATGAATTTCAGAAGTCATCTCAGCACCAGAAATTCTATAGTTAGTAGAAAAGAAAATCTCAGATTTTGCCAATCTGTTGACTATCAAAAAACTTCCTGGGTAGCGCTGTTAGAAGTTTTTATTCCTCTTTCTAGCCTCATAGGTATGTTAAGTGACAGTTGGTTCAGGCTAAGAAAGAAATTTCTAAAGAGATGTCATTTTACCTGAAGTCCCCCCTTAAACTGTTTCTATCATAGTAAAAAATATATTTACACAAAATAAACCAGCTAAGTAATGTGTTATCATTTAAACCTGAAATATATAAACATAATTAAGCCTTAAAGTAATAGGGAAAAAGCTAAGGGAATCACCATATTCCTTTTCAGGCTGTAATTGAATCAAACACACTTAATGATAACAAAATTATACAGGGTTTTACATTTACAACCTCTTAACCTCCTGTATTGCTAAGGAATCCTCAAAAGAAGAGAGGAGGCAGAAAAAAGGTTGAACTAATTAGAGTACATACTAATTACTATGTGGATGTTTCAGCACAAGCAGCTCACTAATCAATAGCAGAGTCCAAGTAAAAGCCCGCGATTTTATGTTATCTTAAAAACCTCGGTGAATTTTCAAAGACGCATTTAGCATACTTGCAGATTGTCTATAACCTTGTTAATTTGTAACCAAGTGTCTCTAATACATTTATTTAAAAGTCTTCACCATTAAAAGTGGATATCTAAAGATCTGGCACTTTGTAGGGCACCTGGGTGGCTCAGTCAGTTAAGCATCTGACTCTTGGCTTCAGCTTAGGTCATGATCTCATGGTCTGTGAGTTCGAGTCCCACTATGGGCTCTGCACATACAGCTTGGAGCCTGCTCAGAATTCTCCCTATCTCTCTGCTCTTCCCCCACTAGTGTTCTCACTTACTCTCTCTCTCTCTCTCTCTCTCTGTCTCTCTCTCTCTCTCTATTTCAAAATCAATAAACATTTAAAAGAATAAATAAAGATCTGTGACTTTGTAAAACACAAATTTTACCTGCTGGCCTTGGCATTTTATCTGACTCCTGGACAACCCTCAGAATTGACACAGGAGCATTTTGTTTTGTGTTTGTGTTACTAGGGAACATCTGGCATTGACCCTAATCTCTTGTTTTTACTGCTTAGTAATTGGTATATACCTGTATTTATTTTTACATAAACATAAACCAATCAACTTAAAGCATTCTGGTGTAAAATTGATACTTTTCTTAGGCTGAGAACTTGGAGTACTTTCAGTTGACCTGATGACTAACATCAGAATTTCTACAGATGAACATGCACCTCTGCCAGTTTGACTTGTAGCTCAGGGTTCTGGAAGACTTTTGGTGAAATTCTCCTGTATGGGACTAAAAGAGACAGGACACACTCTCTTTCCCAAGTTAACTCATGCAATTAACTTCCCTTCCATCTTCAGAAAAAGTAAATTATAATGCAAAACAGTATAGTAGACAAGAAGAGACTCAAGCCAGACAACTCCAGTCAGACAGCTAACTCACTTACTTTATACTAAGGAATAATATTGTACAAGGTATTTAAACTTGGAGCAAGAACAGAACAGATGTCACAGGATAGCTGTAAGGATCATACCACTTAAAACAATTATACCTACAAAAAGACTTTTGGCAAAATTGCTTCTTTTACAAACTGTCTACATGATGTTTTCATATAAATAATATAAACAGAAAAGGATATGCTCACTGGACTATCTCAAAGTCTTCTTTTATGTTAAGCTGCATACATTATTTCATAAAATAATGTCGATAAAAGGAGTCAGAATATTTACCCCTTTGGAAGTAGTTGCCCAGTGGTAAGCACAAATCAGTAAGTTTATTTTCCTTCTCTTGTAAATCATAATCATAATCATAATAATCTTTTAGGAGGAGAGCTGAAATTAGTGCAGACAATGAGTGGCCATTGACTTACTCGTTCATAAGTATTTATTGAGGGACTACTATGTGCCAAGAATTATTCTTGAAACTAGAAATATAAGAGTAGACAAAGAAAACAATTATCCTCGGCCTGTGGAACTTATATTCTAGTGATAGTGGCAATTAATATATTATTTATTTTATAATCTGTATATGTATAAGCAAACACACATACACAATATGAGAAGGTGATAAATGTACAGTTAAAAACTGAAAAGTTAAAATGTAGAGGAGGGTCACTGGGCAAGTGAAATTTGAGAAAAATCTAAAAGAATGGTCTTAATATCATGTTAGATCATGAATGAACGGACCATTGGGTTGGGAGGACTAGGAACTTTCCATGGTCCTGAAATATTACCTAATTACTTAAGTAAGTCAAACCTAGAGAAGTAAATAAACTCTGGTTTTGATAAGGCCTAAAACACTTGTATAAATAAATGCTGATAATAAAGCTTCAGAGAAAGGCTATAGTTTCACTCATTCAATGGTACCAGGCCCTTGACAAAAATTGTCATTATGCTGTCTTTCCAAAACCTGGTTTCTATCATCCACCTATCTATCCATCATTCTATCTAGAAAAAGTATTTCATTTTAGACCATATAGGATTATCAAAAAGGTTCATTGAAATAGGAACAACACACATTTTTGCAGAGTTAATTTAGGATTATATACTTAACCAATTACATAAGTATTACATACTTAACCAATGACACAGGATCTATTACTGAAGCTAGGATATAAATGCTAGACGTAACTGAAGACACAGATCTTCATCATAGGTCTATTCCTTCTTCTGGATTGCTTTTATCAATTCTCATCCTACGCTGAGACTGGTCTATATAATTGTTTATCAAAGGCCTTTATTCTCACTCACCAATCAAGTGTTTGAAGAAAATTTTTATGAGTGAGTTTTATCAATTGATTGCTATTTGAGTCGTTACCACACTGCAGTCTATAAGCTAAAGGCCTGCTTCCTTACTCACCCATGAATGGATATGTTCTGCTTCAGCCATTTCTGTGAATTAGAAATGCTGAATACTGCCTCCTTAGTAGAACCAGAAGACCATGACCACTTTGTATTAAAGTGACAGAATTTTGACAGCTGCATTCAACATATAACTAGCTGTGTAAACTTGGGCAAACCCAAGTTTCTTCCTGTTTAAAAATGGAAATAAAGATATATAAATTGAAGGATCATAAATATAATTAAATAAGATAAATCACATAAAGTTTAGGGCAGTGCCTAATACATTATTAAAGATCTATAAGGGTAGTTCTTAAAAGTTTTTGCTGAATTATTTTTCAGACATCCTCAAATAAAACCCACATGAGAGATATTACATCTAGAGATCTCCGGTATTTAATCTACTTCCCTCGGGTGGTATAGTCTCAGGTGTAATCATCTCCCTTGTGGGTTGCAGAATTCCTGAGCAAGCCTACAAATTTAGTTTGTAGTCATTCCCAAGAGACAAAGACACTGGATAAACCTGTAGTCAAAATGACTACAAACAGCCAAAACAAGAATTGTCATTTCGGGCTTAGTAGTATATGGAAGTGAAAGGAAGTAGGCACAATAAGAGACCCTTTCCAATCTCAAAGACACATCCTGCTGTCACCATCAAAGAAAATATTGTTAGATAAACTAGACTCTCCCCAAGTGTACAAATAATTATTACATGGAGAATAACTGGAAGCTGTTCTTTACTTTCACAAAAAGTAGAACAAGAATAGCTCTAGTTTGTAATGTCAGAAGAGGTCATTGAAGGAGAGATGGACTCTCACATGTTGAAAATCTTTTAATTTTTTTTTTTTTTTTGTTTTCGAGAGAGAGAGAGAGAGAGAGCATGAGTTGGGAGAGAAGCAGAGGGAAAGAAAGAGAAAATCTTAAGCAGACTCCATGCTCAGTGCAGAGCCCCACGTGGGACTTGATCCCAAGACCCTGGGATCATAACCTGTGCCAAAATCAAGAGTTGGTCGCTCAACTGACTAAGCCACGCAGGTGCCCTGAAATGTTTAAGTAACTATCTGCCTCTTTGTCTGGGGTAGTTCAGGCCAAACCATGCTGCAGGTAGAGGAATGGATTCCATGCCCTCATCTCTCCATTCCTCACTCAGTGCTTCTATGATTCCATGATTGCACTTAGAGCCACCCTTATGAGAGTGCGTGAGAAGACATTAACATTTCTCCTGGAAAGAGATGATTTTCTGCCTCTACAACCATAAAACTATATCCAAGAGGTAGCTGAAGATTTTTAAAAGAATATGTTCAACTTATATTTTGCATTAAAATTATAAGTTCATATTACTTCTCACTGGTAAATAAAAATTCACCAAGCAGTAAATTTGCTAGCTTAACTTGTTCTTTGGGAATACTAATTTTTCCAGATGTTAGCACATGCCAGTGCCTATAAGATAGTGCGATATTACACAATTTGACTTACAAGGAGTAGTGTACTTTTTTCTATTTTAAAAGTATCACTAGCTTCTCTTTTCTTAGGAAATGTCCCTTGTGAGTAGTAATGAACCACAACCACCTCTAAGTTATTAAGTGTAATTGTCTGCTTTGTGGAGCATTTGACCTGTTGTTTCTTCTTCTCATTCCTCAGGATATCTTCTACTTTGGCAATTTCATTACTCATCCAACACTACCCCAGTGGGTGAGCAGAGAAATAAAAAGAGATAAAATATCCATCAGTTAATTGGCTCCTTTTTAACAGCACCAGAACAGTGTGATAGAGCTTGAATATAGCTGTTAGAATGAGGTTTAAAAATCATTTATGATTGACACAACACCCTCTATATTCAAATGCATTACAATACATGATCAAGATTTGATTGTATTGAATTATAATTAGGTTGCTCCTCTTTATGAGGCTTTTTCTTACCACCGATCATTCTGGTGGTAAAAATTTTTTAAAACTCTGATAGCCTCCAAATACTTACATATTATTATCTTTTGGGCATTCAAAAGTTGTCCTCAATTGATGCTAATTTAAATTTACTAACAATCAAACCAAAGAAAAAATAAATTCTCCCCAGACTAATGCTCATCTTCCGCTTTCACTGAAAACAGCCAACAGCTTATTCTGTTCTGTTCCTCCTTTTGGAATAACTCAAGATGTTCCTCAAGGAATATTTTTCTTTTCCTCAAACTGGTACACTTCGCTTTTAAAATATTCACTAATATTGAATTTAAATTTGCTTTTTTATGAATCTACAACTACTCCACTTCATAATGCCTATAAACCACCATTAAGAATTGTTTCCTTTAAGGGGCACCTGGGTGGCTCAGTCGGTTAAGCACCTAACTTAGGCTCAGGTCAATCTGGACTTCCATCCAGTCGGGGTCTGTGCTTGCTGTCAGCTCAGAGAACCTGGAGCTGCTTGGGATTCTGTGTCTCCATCTCTCTCTGACCCTCTCCTGCTTATGCTCTGTCTCTCTCTCTGTCTCTCTCTCTTTCTCTCTCTCTCTCTCTCTCAAAAATAAATAAACATTAAAAAAGAATTATCTCCTTTAAGAGCACAGATATTTGTACTCAGCTGCTATAGCCTTCTGAGTTGTTTCATCAAACTATGCATATTCAATTATTTTAATTTTTCTTCTTAACTTCAATCCCTCCAGCTACTTCTCCTGTATTGCTCTTTCCTGATTTCTACCATATTTTTATTTTCTTTCAGGGACAAGAAGTCAGTGAAATATTTTAAGCATCTCTCTGGAGCTGTGCAAAAGCATCTCCCTGAAGCAGTGACCTTCCAGTTTTTTCCTGAAGTGATGGCTCCCCACCATTTCCCATCAGTTTCTTTAATAATATACCAAATATTCAATAGAAACTCATTCCAGATGAAAAAACAAAGAGTGAGACAAAAGGCAATTCATTTCACAACAGTCATTGAAAACTCATTTCCCCCCAAAAGATTGCAAATGTGGGAATAATCTACTCTATTGGGAAATATCACAGAAAGAAAAGCATTAAGAAATGTTACCAAGCCTTTGTTCTAAAATTACTGAAAATCATTGAATTTGTTCTTAAAGTGAAAAATGGTCTCTACTCTTTTATTCATCTCTACCTACAGGTTAAGTATGTAATATATTTTAATGGTTCTGAAATTGTCCAAATGTGTATTTTATGTGATATAACTGTATCTGGAGTTGACTTGTTCATTTAAAACTAAATCCTTTTGTTGAAGTCAGAGTCATTGGTATAATAGCTTTTCTGCACGCCTTACCTTCCCACTTTAACACACACACACACACACACACACACACACACACACACACACACCTTTGGATACCTATCTCTCATGCAAACTACCTGAGTAAACTTCTTGACAATAGAGACTTTGTATACATCATTATACCTCTTACATATTCTTTATATCCCTCACAAACCCAAATAGGCATGTCATAGATGTTTGTTGAGTCAATTAATTAATCAGTGAAAATAAATCAAATGAGACAATAATAGATGACCAAGGCCAAAACCAATGCTAGAAAAGGAAACTTTTCTAGAAATGGAACACTTTTTAAAAAGTCGATACATATGTTCAAACCCTGAATCCAGAAAACATTTCTCGTTTTTTTAATTTTATTTTACTCTGAAATGCATTAAACCCAATGTATTAATATTCTTATGGTGTTTTCAAAGTTTACATATTTCATTCAGCCTCTTAAATACAGACATCTTATTTATTCAAAATAATACAAAAAGGAGTTAGTTACTGAAACCTTGATTTAGAAAGTGTGATCGTTCTACTCACTACATAGTATCTGACCCTTGTCATTTATTGTGAACAGCTTGATCAATCTCACATGTGTGGGGAAAAACTGGCAATCAGAATAAAAATAAAATGTACTATCAAAATTTGCCAGAGGCTTAATTTTTAAAAAAATTACTTAATATCTGCTACATTGAAGATGACTAAAGGATCCATTTGAATAGTGGTATCTCTAACATAATATATAATAAATTTTTTCAATAAATTTAATTTCACTTGCAAACCCCTCATTCATACAGAACTTCATAATCTTTCAGTGTTTTAACAAAAAACACAGTTCATTCCTCTCTGTGATTAGTTTTCCTTACAACACATAAAGAATGCTAAAATTTACTGTGTTATCGAAGCTCATGTGACTATGTATCTTGGATTCATTTATGGATACATTTCTTTTTGAAATTTTGGACACTCAGCTCCAAACTATACCAGATGATGAGGGTTTTTTTAATATTATTTTCCAATGATCTCCTATGCATCCCAAATACTTTCTCTTGCAATTAGATAAAGTCTATTCTTTAACTTGACTGCGCTTCGATGGTACACTTCCATCTCTTACCTCCCATCCTTGGTTGCTGTTTCATCTTTCTCTGATACTTAAAGCTACTTTGGTCCTTTATTTCAGATATAATTTATAGCATGCATTTCACACTTACTGGAATTCTCTATTTTCTATTTTTTTTAATTTTTTAAAATGTTTATTTTTGAGAGAGAGAGAGAGAGAGAGAGAGAGAGAGAGAGAGAGAAAGAGAAAGCATGAGCAGGGGAGTGTCAGAGAGAGAGGGACACACAGAATCCGAAGCAGCCTCCAGGCTCTGAGCTGTCAGCACAGAGCCTTATGCAAGGCTCGAACTCATGGACTGTGAGATCATGACCTGAGTTGAAGTCGGACAATTAACCGACTGAGCCACCAAAGAGCCCCATAGAATTCTCTATCTTTTAAAAGTTCGAATAACATCGTTTTAATTTTATTCTTTAATTTTCGTCTCCAGAAAACCTTTCTGCTTATGGCAAAGAGTGGTTAGGAGTTCTTTTTCCAATGTTAGACTCAACTTTGTGAATCCAAACTGAAGCAGCAGCAGAAATCTCTTGGCTTCTGTGACTCTTGATTCCTAAGCTAAAAAGAGCTTGATGTAGTTTTACCAGATGTGAGAATATGAAGCTGCACCTGTGAATGGAATCTCTTGATTATCTATACATAAATCTAATTATAGAAACCAAGATAAACCTACCTAGTAAAGCCAATGATACTACAACATTTGTAAATTAATTTTTCAATATGTGTTTTGTTTTTCATGTGATAACAAGTATTAAATTAAAATCTTATAAGCAGCAGAGACTTAAAATCATCAGGTTTGTTTTTGCCTAATTTGAGCAAGTTTTTGAGAATATTACCTCAAGGACAAAGTTTCACTTTCATCCTCCAAGCTCTACTTCATGAATCATTCAGTTATTTTTTCTTATGTTTTTAAAAGCAAAAACCAATTAATGAGAAGATTTCCCTTGATAACACTTCTTTTCCCATTTCTTGGGATTGTTTTAATAAAAGCTGTGATATTGATTAAAATTTTATTAATTTGATGCTTAAAATGTATTACAGTAAATTATAACATATTTTATGTGTATCTACTTCACATTTTCCATTATTAAAAATGAGAAGTAAATTTAAATCACATACTTAATATTTGTGTATATTTTTATCATGGCTGGTAAGCATGATAAATGAATTATGCAAAATATTTTATATAATTTCCTGTCTGGGTGGCTGTTAGTTAAGTGCCCAACTTGATTTTGGCTCAGGTCATGATCTCATGGTTCATGAGATTGAGCCCCACGTAGGGCTCTGCGCTGACAGAGTGGGGCCTGCCGGGGATTCTCTCTCTCTCTCTCTCTCTCTCTTTCTCTCTCTCTCTCTGCCCCTCCCTAGCTCTCTATCTCTCTCAAAAATAAATAAATAAACTTAAAAAATAATTTCCTGTTTAATTTTGTTTGAGAGATAAAATTTAAATTGTTTTACACAGAAATGAAAATATTATAATGTATAGAGTAGAATCATCTAATAATTCACGATAAATGCTAGTGATTATGAAGGGCAAAATAGGGATCCTGCTAATAAGTTGGGTGTAAAGTTGGCGTCTAAGATTCTAAGTATAAAAGAGGCATTATATCATTGAAAAAATAAGCAAAGCCACATTAAAATACGAAAAAAGAGGTCCAGGGTCAATCTGAAATGTCTTTTCTTTTTTTTCAAGGGGATGTGTTAGCAGCAGAAGCACATACAAAATAAGCACTGGAGAGCATGTTTTGGCAGGGCCCATTGAAGCCCTGTCCAAAGGCGATGGCTTCCCTGCCAGTAACTCAATCACACCAGGTCCTCTGGCAAATCTAGTCCTCTCATACTCAGATGCCAATAAATATCTGGATCATACAACTTCCCCGTCCTGCTTCAGCAAACTTCTATGTATAATTTGGCTTCCAATGTAAATCTGCTTAAAGGGTTATTGTTCTGGCCGTGTTCCTATAAATATGCATGTTCACACAATAGCTCTATTTCTTTTTGGAAATTGGCAACTGGCAACCTGATTTTACATATTATTCTTTGTGATGTATACGTTGAGTCCACTCTGTGACGTATGGTAATTCATTGCATGTATGAATACATAAATAAGAGATAGATCCACACTCACTGTGATAAAAACATAAATATTGTAAACCTGAAGATGCAAGGGCCAGATAAAGCAAATTCCCCACCTGCGGTGTAAGATGATGACACATGAGGCTTCTTGGCAATCTGACCACAGTCTTTTCCTGAAGCACATTTACCTCATGCAGTGTTTTTCCTTTAAACTTTAACAGATTGTATCACTGTCTCTGAGAGCAACAAAAATATTTTTGTATTTTCCCATCAATAAAGACACAATACCTACTCTAAAAACAGTTAAATATGATGGATCAAAAGCACACATGTAAGTATGTTCTCTCCTAAAACCAAGCTTTAAAGTTTGTTGTTTTGTTTTGTTTTGTTTTGTTTTTTTCTGAAGACATTAACCTACCAGGTCAAATACACTGATAAAAGAGACAATAGCACAAAAGTTTAGAATCTGCGGGCAGAAGAATATGTGGGAACTAATTTAAGAAACAAAAAACTGTATCTGAAGCTAGTAATATGGGGAAAGCAGAGGATAAATTTATTCTGCATAATTTGTAATAGACCTAGAAGCAGGCGGCAACAGGGCTCCTGAAAATAGGAATTGAAACTGCAATACCAGTAGGTGGGCTGACAGAAGTCTGTTTAAAGAAGCATTTAGGCCACCTCTCATCACACCAAGCAGGTGGGTGATGGCACCTACCCACCTTGGCAGAAGATGGAAATTCAATTCTCTGAAGGAAGTCTAAAAGAGCCAACCCAAATCTACCAAGCCTCTAGGTCTCTGTTTATAGAAGCTACCAGCTGTGAAAAAGGAATGAGTTAAATGATACTACAAAGGACACTCAACCAAATCTAGTAAGTAGAATATTCCATAGTCTAAATAACCTGGCTTTTCCAAAAGTTTGATGGGCGAAAATTTAAAAAGCACTAATTGTGAAATACTGTTATAGAATGAAAAAGAATTATGCACATATGCACACACACACACACACACACACACACACACACACACACACAGAAATACACGAAGTGTGTAGCTTTGTGTCTTGATTTAAACAAACCAACTACCGAAAGAAATGTTTAAGGCAATGGGGAAAATATGAGTATGGTCTAAGATAAAGATCCTTAAGCTTTACTTGCCTTATATGAAGATTATCAAAAGTGCAAGAAAATAAACAATATATTTAATAGCAGATTTATAATTATATGTGTATTTACTATTTGAGATAACAGTCCAAAACCAAAACCAAGAAGATCCAAAATATAAATATTAAATAAAGCATGCAATTAAGTTCTTAAAAACAGGTTAATCATGTAGAAAAACAAGTTATGTAATTGTGCTTGAGTTGACTAGAGAACCAATATCAATAGAAATATTTGGGTTGGTTGACCAAAAAGCTAATACAATATTATCCTTCACTAATAAATAGATCTTCCCCAAGTGAAACATTTAATATGTTTCATTATACTCTGAACAGACCATGTCAGCATTACCTCTTTGAATATAAACTCTTGGTTCTTGCCAAACCGATTTTCTCCCTATGTGCCAAAAAGTCTATGTTTACTTATTATTTAAAGGCTTATTAATGTAGAATTCACTACAATAAAATACACTGTTTTCTACTGCAAGTTTCTATGACTTTTGGCAAACACATCTAGTTGTGTAATCAGCACTACAATCAATATATAGAACTGTATTATTTACTACAAAAATTTCCCTCAAAATCCTTTTAGCCATGTCCTTCCCCATACACCAAATATCTCTTCTGTCCCTGTAGTTTGTATTTCCAAGAATACTATTTAAATACTGTATAAATACTATAGTGGTTTCTTTCACTTAGCATCACGAATGGTACACACTTCCTTTGCATGCATCAGTAGATAATTCTTTTGTATTATGGAGTAGTGTTCCACTGCACAGAGGTACTCGTTTTTTATCCAGTCACAATAGAAGGACACTTGAGTGACTTCCAGTTTGGGGCTATTATGAGTAAAGTGATCATAAATATCCATGTCCTTCTTGAGCACAAGTCTTTATTTCTCTCATATAAATACCCAAGAATGGGATTACTGAGTCACATGACGAGTGCACCTTTAACTTTACAAAAACTTGGCCAGCTATTATGCACGGTGGGTGTCCTATTTTGGATTCCTACAATGTGTGAAAGTTTCAGTTGCTCCACATCCTTGCTAGCACTTGTTACTGGCAGTGTCTTTGATTTTAGCCATTCTATGAAGGTACAGTGCATCTGACTGTGATTAGTTTGCATTCCCCCAGTGATTAACGATGTTGAGTGTATTTTCTTAGCTTCTTTGCCATCTGTATATTGTCTTTTGTGAAGTGTCTGTTCATATCTTTTGCCCAACTGTTAAATTGGTTTGCTGTCTTACTTAGTTTTGAGAGTTCTTTTTGTATTCTGAATGCAGCTTCCTTTCCAGATTTATCTTGCAAATATTTTCTCCCAGCCAGGTATTTTTGTTTTTCTTAGAAGAGTCTTTTGCAAAACAAAAAGTATTATTTTTTATGAAATCCATTTTTCCTTGTTTTGAACAAATTGTGCTTTTGGTATTGTATTTAAGTAACTTTTCCTAAAACCATGGTTATAAACTTACTGTCTTTTTCCTAAAAGTTTATAGTTTGGGAATTTATATTGAGGTCTGTGATTAATTTTTTAAATTATTTTATACGGTGTGAATATGGGTTAATGTTCATTATTTTACAAATAGATGCCTAATTAGTCTAATACCACTTGGGTTTTTTTGTTTGCTTTTTGTTTTCTTTTGTTTTGAGAGAGACCATGTAAATGGGAGAGAGGAGCAGAGGGAGAAAAAGAGAGAATCTTAAGCAGGCTCAGTGTGGAGCCCAATGCAGGGCTCAATCCTACAACCCTGGCATCATGAACTGAGCCAAAATTAAGAGTCAGACTCTACACTGACTGAACCACCCAGGAACACCCTAATACCACTTCTTGACAACACAAGACTTCTTCTTGACAACACTATTCTTTCTCCATAGAATTGTCTTCATAGTTTTGTAAAAAATCAAGTGACCATATATATGTGGGCCTATTTGTGAAGTCCCTTTCTGTTTCATTGATCAATGGTCCAATCCTTTCAGCAATACCACATAGTTTTAATTACTATAGCCTTATAGCAACTCTTAAAATCAGATGATGTGAATCATCCAACTTTATTCTTCTTATTCGAAATTGTTTTGACTATTCTAGTTTTTCTAGCTTCCTTTCTTTTTTCCTGTTCTGTTTTTCTTTTCTTGTTTTAGTTGGTTCCTCTGAAACCAAATTCCTAACTATCTTATATACTAAACCAGCTAACCTTAAAATATAGGTATAATCCCACATCAGTCATAAAGCCTTCATCAGTTACTTTAGAGCTGTAATATCCTGTGACATTTCCCCCCTCATTTAATACATTCCTATCAGTCAGCAATGCCCTCACCTATATCAGTCGTACTTCTGGTGAAAAACAGAGGCACATTCTGATGGAATTGCAAGGAAACTGGAGACATGAAAGCAAGTTAGAGGATCCAACAAGTGTTTTGGCTCTAGGGTACTAATAATTTGATTGATAAGCCTTAGCCATCCCTTGGCTTCAAAGAGAAAGAAAAGGAAAGAGTGTTATCAGAACCCAGGGATAATGAAGATGAAGCAGAAAGAGCATTCCAGCTGGAGCTGTCATCAGAGACGTGTTCAGCTACTGTCAGATCAGGGAGAAAGGAAATAGAGAAGAAATACCTAGGTCTCTTTCTCCTTCTGTCCTATAGTCTCTTCATTTCTCCCCCTATTCCCTGAAACTTACTAGAAACAAGGCCAAAGATATTCAGATATTGCAGTCCAAGAAGGTAAGCATCCGGGACACAGCTCACTATTGAAAAAGACAGACAATGGATCTAGATAGCAAATGGAGAAAAGCAGCCCAGCAGCCCATCCCATCCAGGATTCTGACTGCAGCTCAAATATGTCTCCACAGCTCACAAATTTTAAGTTCAAAACTGTAAAACATTATAATTATACACCATTTTAGAGACTGCAGAGAAAACCAATGATCCAGTTTAATAGAGACAATTTTGCTTTTTCTCAACAGAAAAGCTGTTTTTCAAATGGATGAATATTTAAAATATGATCCATATAAATGATCTAATAAATATGATGATAATTAAAAATGTAAGCAGTAACTTTGAGATTATTTTCTTACTCATTCTACTTTACTTTTGCACAATAAGTTGCTCTTTTCAATTTTCAAGGCTGGCTTTGGTCTCTGAATCATCCCGGAGTGGTTGTTGCTCAATCAGGGTCTAATTGCTTACTTCTCCAAATGCATCTGCTTTTGGGCCAGTTCTTTTCCATGATTCATCACCCCTCATCCTCTGAACACTTCCACCTTTCACTACCTTGTACCTCAGAATAACCAGAAGAAAAATAGTAAGTGAAATCATTTTGCTTCTAATTTAGTGTTAAAAAGCCTTTCCACATCAAGCCTCGATTTTTACCAAACTTAAGACATTGTAAATGTCTCCTGATACCTGGTCCATTGTATGTAAGCAAGTTTCAGAGCTTAGACATGTGCTTCACACTTTTTGTCTCATTCTCCACCAAATCCCATCACATCGGAGCCTTGATTTTCCTCAGGGTGTGGAGGAGGTGCTGGCAGGAAGCACTACTTCTACTTCAGGTTGAGACCTAACTACAAACCAATGCATCTTCATAGAGTCTAGGAGTGGGGCTGTCTATATATGTGTGGAGGGAGCAGGGTGGTGAAAAGGAAGAAAAGGAAGAAAATGAAGAGAGACAGGAGGAGAACAGATACAATTATCAACGATGCTACATTTTATTGAAAATGAAAATGAAAATGAAGGTTAGAGTAGGGAGCAAACCACAACCACTGGAAATATTTACATATGGACTACAAAAAATAGTATAGTATTTGCAAATATCTGTATTTAATTTTACTGGTGATGTCTGGTAAATATCTGTATTTGCAAATATCTGTATTTGCAAATGTCTATTTGCAAATATCTGTATTTAATTTTACCAGTGATGTCTGATACTTATTACAACCAAACTACGTGAAATAAATGTGCATCAATAAAAGCTCTTGTGAGAAAAGACATGATTATTAATGCTGTGAAGCCCTCTGTGATTTCTGCAAAGTGTGCCATTCCTTACATCTAGTGAACTAATGAGTTTGCAATCTTCATGTTATTTTTTGGCAAGAAACTGTGTAAAAATTATGTCAAAATTTATGTTATATAAATTAATATATCAACTTTTATCTGAGCTAAATTTTATATCTATGATTAAAACAAAACAATTTGAATTTTTTAATCAATTCTATAACTTGTATTTTGTGTTGCAGAGGTACTATTTTATAAAGGTTTTATCTATAGGTCCACACCTTATAGAAATATTGACAATACTCAGAAGCAACCATTTGAGAATGTAAGAACAAGATTGAGACTTACTATATATGTTTTATGATCTGGACTACATTCAGCACTAATGCTTCATTTCATTGCCTAATATTTCTTATTTGTATCAGTGGCAAAAAATTTTGCATTAATTAGGCAGAAAGGAGTTTATGGGAAAATTAACAAACCAAAAAGAGAAAAAGAAGGAAACAGAGAAAAATGGTTTTTAATTCCCAATGTATGAATTAGTTGATAATATCAATGTGAAAAATACTAGACATAAAATAAGAGAAATGCTTGAGTTACAACAGATTGCATTTTTTTAGCATATATAATGCATGGAAATTATAGTAGAAGCTCATTTTTCCTGGTGTTTTCATTAGAAACTTAAAAAACATAATTCAGGATTATTTAGCCTATATGCATAAAAATGTATGATTGGTAATATCAACCTACTGTCTTATTAAGCCATTTAATGCTTGAAATTATTTCTCACATTGACAGATAAAAATTATATTGCTATTGATCTTTGGTATGCTTCCTTAATAAATTTTTATTGCTTCTTCTGTCCATTCATGCATGACATCATTTTATTCATTACTTGGATGATTCTCTGTTGCGACTCTTTAGTCTTATCTAATAATTCATTTAAAATTTTCCCCTAGCATACATGTATAAAAATGTGTTGAAAGCTCAGCCAGAAGGAAATATTCACTCATTTCAGTACGACTCAAGCTCTAATTATTTTTCATCAGAAACTCTTGAGCAATCATATTAAATCTTACACCTTAGTGCTGTGTTACTGCCATACAATTCTGTAAGCCTGAAATACTCAATACATATCTACTTAGAAGTTGTAGAATATCACCCCATGGCAACTGCAGTATTTTACATGTTTATAAATGGCAAAAAAAAAAAAACTTTCTACCTTCTTTAAAAAATGTTAATAGCAAAAGTGTTTTATGAAATAATAAATATATCGCTTCTTGGCCTTTTTGCTAAGATCAGGTGAAATAATAAAGGTAAGAAAGAGGCAGAATGAAAATATGAGAAAAAAAGGAAAATGCAGATCTAGGAAAATAATCAGATAACTTGAAAAATAAAGTTAAATATCATATTAATGAATTAGTAGATGAAATATAGTTTAATTTTTAAATAAATGTTTAATTGAATGTATTTATAGTAGGATGGATTATATCAGCCATTTACAATAAATCCAAGGTAACTTCAACCTAAGTAAGTCTTAAAAGCACCGCATATTTTTCGGCTTGAGCCTTCATCTTAACATTTCCTGGCCAAATTAAAAATGCAAGAAGTCAAACAAACATTTTGCTAACTTTGTTTAATTCCATGTTTTACTTAAAAGAACTAGTTTCCGGTACAACGTCATACAGGAAGCTTTAGTTTTATGTTTTGTTATATTGGCTTTGGCTTAGTCTCCTATACCTGCTTAGTGTCTCTTCTGGTTTTCAGTTGCTGCCTATAAAACGTTACCACAAATTTAGTGATTAAAAAAAACACACGGCATATTTATTATCTTCTAGCATTGTAGGTCAGAGATCTGGAATAGTAGAACTCGGCCAGTTCTTTGCTGCGGGTTGTACAGGCCAAATTCAAGGTGTGGGCAGGTGTGTCTTCCTTCCTGTAGGCTCTGGAGATGAATTCCATCCCAAATTCATTCAGATTGTTGACAGAATTTCGTTCTAGGAATTCAGGCCCCTGTTTCTTTGCTGCCTGTCAGGTAAGGGGTTGTTCTTAATCCATTGAGGCCATCTGCATTCTTTGGCTCATGGCTACCTTCTCCATCCTTTAAGCACATAATGGCAAGTTGAGTCTTTCTTACACTTCGAATCTCTGACCCCCTTTTCTGCTTCATCTCTCCACTCTTCCGGCAGGAGACACTTCCCTGATTTTGAGGGCTCTTGTGATTAAATTGGGCCCACCCTGGGATTTATCCAGAATAAATCCCCATTTCAAGGTCTCTAAACTTTCTCACACCTGCAAACTCCCTTTTGCATGTAAAATAATATAGTTACAGATTTCAGAGATTATGATGTGCATACCTTGCAGGAGGGGAGGCATTAATCTCTCTACCATATTATCTACCTTTCTTGCCAGCCTTTTTTATCTCTAATCCTCTCATGAATCTGGGCAACACAACCTACACTTCTCAAAGAAGGGTGACAAGTCCACTTCCACCTTTGTTGTTCACCCTTTCACCTGAGCCTGAGATACCTTTCTTATTATATCCTGGTTGTTTTAACCTCCCCTTCCCTTTATGACTCTAACTCAAACTCTACCTACTCAATGAATTCTTTTTTTGTTTTAGACTTGCAAATTCGATATCTGAAATGGTTTATAGACCTCAATGAGACTTTGCGTCTGTTCTTAGAATATATAACTTTGTGGAGAGCCAGCATAATTCAAGCCCTAAAGCCAAACACTCTGAGTTCAAATCCTGATTCTGTCACTATCTTCCAAATATAAGTCCCAGGTTGTCTCTTTATAAAATGTGGCTAATAAAAATAATACCTATCTCTCAGCTTTTGTGTGTTGGTGGGAAAATTATTGAGATAACACAATTTAAATATGTGGAGCTATGCCTAGCAAGCGGTAAGACCTCAAAGACAGTTATTATTATTATTTGATGAGCATCTCTAACAAATTCTCAAGAGCTGTTCAAGTTGCTGGGGCATCAATTAGGATGTATTTCAGCTGCAAATAACTGAACGACTTCACACAGACTGGCTTAATAAGAAAATGTATTTTTTACTTTGCAGGAAATCCAGAAAAATGTGTCTGTGGTGAATGAGAAGTGGTCTAAAGATCAGTTTATGCTGGGGCGCCTGGTTGGGTGCCTGGTTGATCAGTCGGTTGAGCGTCCTACTTTGGCTCAGATCATGATCTCACAGTACAGGTCATGATCTCACAGTTCGTGGTTCAAGCCCTGCATTGTGCTCTGTGCTGACAGCTCAGAGCCTGGACTCTACTTTGGATTCTGTGTCTCCCTCACTCTCTGCCTCTCCCTCTCTCTCTCTCTCTCTCTCTCTCTCTCTCTCTCTCTCTCTCTCTCTCTTTCTCTCACACACACACACACACACACACACACACACACACAAATAAAAATAAACATTAAAAAAAATAAAGATCAGCTGGGGCACCTGGATGGCTCAGTCAGTTAAGCATCCAACTTCGGCTCAGATCATGATCTCATGGTTCGTGGGTTTAAGCCCCACATTGGGCTCTGTGCTGACAGCTCAGGTCAAAAACAAAATAAAGATCAGTTGATGCAGTGACTCAATGAGAAGGTCAGTTTTTCATCCTTGTGCTCCATCATTCACCGTATGGCTTCATTCTCACAGCTGTAGCAAGAAGGTCATTGCTATTGGAAATGGCACATTCATTCATAACCCAGTAAAACCCAAAGGAAAAATAAATACTGTTGTTTTCTATGTCTTCCTTTTTAGGGTGTGGAAAAACTTCCCAAAGATCTTACACATGTTCTCACATGTCACGGGACTGAAGCAGTTCACACACTCATTACAGAACCCGGTCCAAAGTGATGTTAGCTTTCCCTATGGGTTAGGATTGGCAGTAGAAAAGGGGAGTTGGGATGGAAGGAAGGAGTAGGGGATATCTTTATAAGGTAAGTTTCTGCTGAGAAGGAAGAAGTGAGAATGACTTCGGGGTAGATAAATGATACTCTATCTTCTATAGCAAATATATATTTATATCACTTTGAGGTCAAATATCTATGATTATGTCCTGCATAAGGTAAAGTAATATTGATATTGCTAATGCTAATTTTTTTTATTTTTTATTTATTTTTTTAAGTTTATTTACTTATTTAGAGAGAGACAGAGATAGTGTGATTGGGGTAAGGGCAGAGAGAGAGGAAGAAGAGAATCCCAAGCAGGCTTTTCACTGACAGCACAGAGCCCAACAGGGGTCTCAAACTCATGAAACCATGAGATCATGGCCTGAACCAAAACTGAGAATCTGATGCTTAACTGACTAAGACACCAGGTGCCCCAGGAACTTTTTTAAATGGCATACAAATTTTGACTACTTCTGGAATGTCTAATTATTCATTTCATAAAGTGTTTAATATCATTCTAATTATACATTGATTTTATAACTTAATTGTATTAAATTCCTTACAAATAAACACGACTCTTAAGGAAGGTTATTTCTTGCAGGTTGATTCCTAATCCCTTAAACATGCTGTTAAAAACTGAAGTGACATGAAATAAGGTGACAGAATTCAAGACACAGGTTTGTGGTTCACAAAGGTAGCCCCCATTTCATCTCAAAGTCAGCGTGGTTCCTTTGTGTCACTTCTTTCCCCGTGAACTCACGAAACACACAACCCACAGCCCACCCCGCAAAATATTGCCTGATTTGATTTTACGGTGATTTCAAAACTAAGTGGAGAAAATTATCCAAAAGGAATTGTTTTTCTAACTCATACCCTTATTCAAACAATGGTCAGCCCTTTCGTCTCCATTTGTCACAGTGAGAAGCTACTTCTGAAGTTCAGGTGAAATGTGCTCCACTTAGAGTCCAGAGATTCTGCTATTTCAAATGGAAAGGTCAGAGTGGGGCTTGATGCTTTTCTTTGATCCTTTCCCTTTCTAGTAGAAGTTCCTGGAGAAAATGTTAGATGCCAGGTATCGTGTCATTTGCTGTAAGAAATATAAAAGTGTGTGATACATACTCTTGGTCCTTAAGTAAATTACAGTGTCGTTATGGAAGCATCATGGAGACACATATAAGTAATTTGAAACACATTTGTAATAGTATGTAATTTTGTATTAAATAGATCATATTAAATGTACACCTCTTAGGAGTTCCACAAAGATAGAAATTATTATGATTTGTACAAATTGGAAGACAGAAACAAAAATTTGTTGCTTTAATAACTTTATTCCTTAAATTATTTCATATGAACTAACACAGCCTGCCATAAAGATTGTAATGAAATTTTAGAATTTAGAACTCATAATATTGTTATTATATATATTAAAGAATTATATATATGTATATATGTATGCATTATATGTACATATTATATATATATATATATATATATATATATATATATATATATATATGGCTAATTTCCAAAAAGCTATTAGATTGGACAGTCCAATCTGAGAAAAAAATGAAAAAAAATTAAAATTAATTGAAGGCTGAATTCCTGTGTGTTCCATTTAAATGTTTAACAGTTACCCACACGAACTGGATTTGGGAATAAATGAAGATAATGCAAAAGTAGAAATTAAAGTTAAATATAGGCATGGCTTTGAAATCTCAAAATCACTAAAATCGTCAATTATCTTTATTTGGCAAGGGGAAGGCAATAACAGTAAAATGTATATCGGCACCAACTGTGATGTGAAATTTAAAGCTCTAAAACCCCATTAAAATCAGCCTGGTAATGATGTACCATATGCACTGATCTACAGTTGCCGGAGGATCCCTAACCTGTGGCTTCTTCTTCTCTGTCACATTACCTTGTTAACCAAGAATGAGTTGAGAATGTTTGTTTAAGTATTCATAAGACTGTACGTAATATAAAGGCTGACAATTTTAGGAATGCATATATCTTTTGCTTCTCGATATATACTATATGTCTGCTGTAATGTGCCACGTGTGCTTGTTTCCAAAGTAGAATTTAAATATAATGTAACCAAAAGCTATTCATATGGAATAAAATAAATTAGTCATTCTGACTACAAATTTACATATGCATTCTGGTACCGGAACTGGTTTAATGTGATGATTACGGGGGCCTATTAATCAGAGCTCTGATCAGGTGTCATAAAAAAAAAAGATCCATATTTCACCACCATGTTCTGAGGCACCCAGTTCTTTACACTTCTTTATTGCTCACCTTTATAAATAATTCAGTGCCTATTCTCTTTTCCATACACTTACATCTCTTTCATTAACACCTGTGAAAGTTGAGATTTTGTAAGGAAGGTAGAAAAACTTCCAGCTCTAGCTGAACATGTTCATTTTTTAAGCTCAGAGAAATTATTAATAAGTAAGCTCTGGGTCTATGAGATAAGTAAAATAACATTTTTATTTACATGTTCTTGACAAATTGATTATTCACATTAGTTTCCTTTTCCTGGCTTAGCAGTTTGTCCTTACTATATAGGTATGCTGCCACTAGGATTTTCACAGGAGAAGAAAACTATCTTTGAAGTAACTACATAGCTACATATGAAATTTTTAAGGCTGCATGTATGAAATTTCATCTCCACCAAGTTAATTGACCAGTCATCCATACTGTGAAACGCACGACACATTTTCAGCAGTCTGGAAACTACTTACTTTCAGAATTAATTCATTAAAATTCTCTGCCATCAAGTGACATAATCACAGGAACCTTAAATTGTCTCACTTGAAGATAGTAAAAGTCAAATATTCTATTCTCACATGACACTTCCCCTTTTTTTTCTTTCTCTGTCTTTTTCTTCCTTTCTTTTAGATGAATTATTCTAGAAAACTCTTATGCTTTTTTAAAGAGAAAAAGGGGTTTGAATCAATACTGACTTCTTCCACTCTCTATCCACCTGCTTGCTCCCAGCCCCCTGGTTATTTGTTTCCATTTCTGAATGGATCAAGGTGGGAGAGCATGTGTGTTCACTTGTAATAACCTGAGGTAAAATAAAAGCTTGTTTTAATTATATTGTTTCTATGTGTTATCATGTATAACATGAGTCAACACACTTTTCTTCAAGGGGCCAGCTAGTAAATATTTTCTACTTTTTGAGTCATAAAGTATTTTTCCCAAGTCATTTCTGTCATTTTAGCATAAAAGCACACTTATGCTACATGTAGATGAATGATTGTGGATATATTCCAATAAAACTTCACTAATGGACACTGAAATCTGATTTTTATATTATTTTCACAAAATAGTCTTAATTTTTGTAAATTAATATCTAAAAATCTAAAAAAGTACTATATCAAGAAATATAAACAGGTCTTAGCTCTCTTTACTGAAAAAGGTGGCAGGCCATATTTGGCTTGCCTGATGTATAATCCCTGCTAAATGATAATACGTATAATGGCTTTAGGTTATATCATACATAAGGGGAAAAACAATGAGAACACATAGAATAATATTTCCTGAGTCTCAAAAATTTTTCATTGATCCACAAAATACATAGACATTTGCAAAGTCACATATCTTATTTCCATGTGTATTATAGTTTTTAAAGAAATTATTTTGTTTCTTAATACGTATATATGCATACATAATATATATGTCTGTGTGTGTGTATATGTATACATGTTGGTTTATTCCTTTCTGATTTGATGTTCTAGTTAAAATACAATGAATATTCATATTTTTTCAAACCATAATCATAAGGATGTGTCAACTCTACCTAGACATTTTGCAATCAAATCATATACTCTGTAAATAACTTGGACATATTCTAGGTACAAAGTTGAAACAATCCCTGATAACTCCTGAATCACCATCTACAATTGCAAAATTTCTTGAATTATGTGAATTTAAAGGTGTCACCATTATTATATGCCAAAATCAGTCCATCTGTTTGTCCCACCAACAGACACTTTGGAAAGACCAGACTAAGTATGTTGTGATTATTCCTGCTTGGGCACAACTAAAAGATCACTGTTAGATGCCTGACTCATTGGAAATGCTTCCTCAATCATGATTTTAAAAGCAAACTTAAAGCTCAGAGGCAAACTTCTTTAAAAGCATTTGTTTTGCACTTGCAGGTAAGCTATCTTACCTACTTCTGGGGATAAAATTATCTATTTGTGAATCGTTTCTTGCTTTTAGCTTTGAAATTTTGTTTTCATTTATTTAAAATGTATGTATTAGGGCTCAAAGGAACAGCAACTTTTGGTGTTTCTTTGTTTGTTTGTTTTTATTTTGAACTCTATCACGCCTTTGCTATCAAAAAACCAATTTGGTAGATGATTCTATAAGAGTTATAACAATTTTGCCCCCTGCCACACTGAAAATATGACATATATGAAAATATTGTTCCAGGAGCACCTGGGTGGCTCAGTCAGTTGAGCATCCGACTTTGGCTCAGGTCATGGTCTCCATTTGTGGGACCGAGCCCCACATCCGGCTCTGTGCTGACAGCTCAGAGCCTGGAGCCTCCTTTGGATTCCCTCTCTCTGCCCCTCCCCTGCTCATACTCTGTCTCTATCTCTCAAAAAATAAAATAAAACCATAAAACATTAATTTTTTTAATACTGTTCAAGGTAACCCCTCATGAGAATAGAGGAACATTTTCAGTTATGTTATGTGACTCATATTTTAGAACAGGACTAAGTGTGCTTCATTTAATGTGTGCCCTGATTTCCATGTATTTTCAGGTCCGCAATAGTTTTGGCAATGGCAAACATTTATGACTAAACTTAGGGTAGTAGCTATATATGATGAAACAATGAGGAACAAGGTCTCTCCCAGACTTTGACATTCTATTATTTTTATAGGTCACTTTGATTACAATGTCAATCCAGAGCAGGACCAATTTGGAATCATTTACAATAAATACAAAGAATTTTTGCTTAACACAGAGTTAGGCTAAGGCACATGCTATATTGGTACCTCTTGCCAGACATATGGTAAAGTAACTTTTAATTGAATCTTACAACTAACGGTTTTCTATTTGGAAAGGAATATGACTAATATAGGGGAAATTTAAGTATTCATTTTACTAGATATATCAGTCTGAATTTAACACATCTTCCTCCTAAATTTCTGTACGGGTCAATAGTATTCCCACTATTAACTTGTTTTATTTAGGATTACATCAGAATTCTCTTTTATTTTTATTTTGTGAGATACTTATTTTTTGCAACTTAAATAGTGAAAAAAGTGCTGTGACTTTAACATATATTAAATAAGTCATTTTAAGTAGAAATGCACATAAAACAAGATAATGTATTGATTGATTGGTGAAAATGTGACCAGAGGCTCACAGAAATCTATTCTAGCATTGTCTCTGAGAACAATGGCTCCTATTCACTAATTCAGTGTTTGTGGTGACTTTATAAAACTTGACTGTCACAAACAACAAGACTCACCAGTACACATAGACTCAGGACCAGTGTCAATTCTCGATGAATAAAAATTATATATTCTAGCTTATGTTCCTGGTACATTTTAGAAATGTTGAATGACCAGAAAAAGTCATTCTATGCCAAATAGAACATAGTTAATTTGCAAAGAGAAGAAGGAACAGAGAGACTAAGTACACCCAAATTGAAAAAGACAGATGAATGTAGCTTAATATGAATTTCCCGTTCCCCTTCCAACATTATTTCTAGCCAAGACAGCCTTAACATTCCTCTCAGCCTGACTAAACTTTAGACAGGTTTTTGTCCTGATGATAGGCTCGAGACCTCCCTTTTCTTAGGCACTAACTTTAGAAAACTTGCAATTATAAATTCTCTTTCTGCCCCTTTGAGATGTAATCCTTCTCCCAGCCCCTTGCCACTTTTACATCCCAGGAATGTGTTTCTCAAGGACATGGGAGTCATCCCTCTCAAGTATAACTATCAAGAAAGATATCCCTGTCTCCCAGTCTCTGTGAGAAGGTAGGTATCTAACTTTAATCAAGACCATGCCAATTGACAAATACAGATGGCCTGATCACATGGACCTGATGTTCACACTGATGTCCTCCAACACTTTTCCACCAGCTCACTCCAGTTTTTAAATACTCTTTCATCTTTCGTTTCAGCAGATTTGAATTCAATCTCCCTTATTCAAATAGCATTGAATAAAGTCTTCCTTCCTGTTTAAATTGTGTGGTGCAATTTTTCTTTGACATTTCCCTGTATCTCTTTTACTTGACTTAAGTATGAGTGTTTCTGGGGCAGACTACCCGCACATGTTCACCCGCGTGTACACACACACACACGCGCGCACACACACACACACTTGAAGGAGTAATTCAGTAATAAATCATTTCAGGATAGGTGTAGGTACTGATAAAGCTATCCTCATTTCTTATTTTTCCCCCAAAGCAAAAAACATCCATGGTTTCAAAGAAAAGTGGATATGGTGGGAAGAGACAGAGGACAGTCCCCTCAATCAGGAGATCAGTTAATTCTTATCTGCTACAAATGCTATCTCCTCCCCACAGCACATGGTTTCATTTGGAAATACCTCAAGATGGGTTTTATTTTGTTTCTTAATGCATAAGGTAGTGTATTATTTATTGCCACAATAATGTTTGAGTAACAGACAACCAAAATACATCAATGACATAAAACAATAAACATGTATTTGCCTCATGCATTTACAGAATTCCACTGAGTTGGATTGGGTTTGACTGATCTTGACTACTCTCATTCATGCTTCTGTGGTTCTGAGACCTGGCCACATCTCATTCACAGATGTCGTCAGCTGAAAACCTGCACAATCTGTCTCTGTTCCACGTATCTTTCATTACCCAATGGACTAGCTCAGGCATGTTCTTTTGCATGAGCAAAGGAACACAAGACAAGGGGAAATGCACAAATGTATTTCCAAGTCTCCTTTTGCATCACATCTGCTGGCATAACATCTAAATACATCCCATGGAACAAAGTCAGTCGCCAGCCAATCTAGATTTGTGGTGGTGGTGGGATGTGAACTGCAAGGCACACAGGGAAGATCACGGATATGATGGGGAATAGAGAATCGGGGCCTTTCATATGCCTGATCTAATGTGCTCTTTCATATGCCTATTTCTGCATTCCTTTTTAGCTTTACAATGGCCTACTTAGCCCTGACTTGGAGGAAAACCAGTTAATTACTTTGCAAATATATTTACACATATAATTTTAATGTAAATTCTACGATCCAAACCATCATCTACTATACGATATGGCAAATGCTATATTTTAAATATATAATTATCATGAGTTTGGGAATAATGAGTTCTTTTCACTCTTGGTTGAAATGTTTTCAATGTGCTAGGAATCTTTACTAGAAGAGAAAAGTTAAATATTAATAAAGTTCTCCTTTTGAAGCATTTTAATTAAACTTTGGGTAGTTTTACATTTCACTTTATCCTCTTGCATTATCTCACCCTTTTGGAAAAAATTAATGAAAAGGGCACACAGTGTTCATGTTTTATTAAAAGGTGGAGGCAAACTCATTTGAAATAAATGTTCAACTTTTTGCAGTATCACTAAGTGAGTACAATGTAACAAATCTCTGAAGCAGGGCTCTTACTTTGATAAACTCAGCATTTCATCTCATTTGAGTCAGGATTCTGTGTCTTTTCTCTGTTCACAAACAAAGACACTGCAGTCCAATTGTTTGTATAGTAGCTAAAATTATGCAGATGTTTGAGTTATTGTAGTCCTTGGTTTCCTTTATCATCTTGTATTGTTGTGGGGTCAGCTATAGTGCAACGGTTCCTTCCTAATTGTAATCTTCCTAGCCAGCCTCCAGCAGCTGGTAAAAAAAATTCATCGGGTAGTCTTTGAATTTCCCACTCTTTTGCTTGAATTTACAAAATACAGTAGCAGTCATGCTAACAGGAAAATTTACATGAAGTATGCAGTTTCCCCAGAACTCCTGATGTGTGAGTAGAAAGGTAAAAATTTAAGAGAGTCCACACTTCAGAATACACAATAATCCATATTGTTTTTTTTCTCTAAGACAGGGACTTGCAAAAACAATTTACATGTCATTAATGAGAAAGGTATATACAGGCATGATTCAGAACTTTCAATTATTTGGAATTTCTGGCTAAATTGGCTGCTTGGTCCCCTAATTCAATAATCACATCTATTAAGAAGAAAACATGGAAACAATTACCATCTTTGTACTATTTTGACCCAGGACTTCGGTTTGAGAAGAGAAAATTCTACTTCCCTATCTGTTCTCCTCGTTACTAATTATATGATTTAATGCAAGTCACATCCCATCTCTGACTCTCAGTCATCATCTTTAACAGGAGCTTATTATGATCTACTTCTCAAGATACTGTAGAGTTATAGGCAGAGCATACACAGGTCCCAGATCGGTGCCAGATAGACTACTATCATAATTATCATTATTACCAGACTTTTTCAAAGTCAAGAATATCTTTACAACTGTAACAAAAAATTCAGCTTTCTACTTTATGAAGATAAAGTGTGCAATGGCTTAGTGACAAAGATTCTACTCATGGATGCATGCAATGGTCTTGATATTTGGATGGAGAGGTGTGGTGAAGGAATGGGTATTTTTTATTTATATGATAAATTAATAATCTGGACAATTTGAAGGAATAAACAACCAGTCCTGGTTAAATAGTGGTTGAAAAGTGGTAGCTTTGATCAAAATGACCCAAAAGAGTAGAGAATGGCCTTAGAAACTGTCCCATGGAAAATAAGTGTGTTTGAAACTGAGTTCTCTATGGAGGAGGTTCTTTGCGACCTGGAGTTTTGTTTAACAAAGCTAATTTCGTTATTTTCAAAACAACAATTCAAGATATATGAAGTTTTTATACACTCAAGTTGATTGAAAATGACAACTTCTGTTGAATGTGGAAACATTAAATCATGTTCTCTGGTCATAAATTCACTGTTCATAAGGCAAACTACTAAATTATATGGAATGGGGACAGAACAATCCTGGCACCAGTTGTCACTACTGGGCTGTAGACCTTATGAAAAAATAAAAATTAAAAAAAATTGCATGTCTGTGGGGTATTTATAAAATCTTGTGCAATTTGGAATTTTTGTGAAATGATGGTAATATGCCAGTTTTAAATATAATTTAATCCCCTCTGTTCGGGAGGTACTATCATAGGCGCTTGCTTCCACACACATTATCTCCTTTGAGGGATGGTGAAACTACTCTCTCTCTCTCTTTTGTTTGTGGGTTTGTTTTTTTTTTGTAAAGATATCATCTATAGACAATATCTTTGTTGAACAGCAAAAATTTTTTGGATCAGTATGTTGGAGCAGCTCACTTGCTGTGGGTGTACTTATTTATTATGACATTAAGTAAGACGCAGCAAGCAGGTATGTTTTATGTGAAGTTATAAATTTCTAAATTCTGTGATTTAATTTTAATGTGCACACAATAAAAAAATTTGATATTACAGAAATTTAATGCTAAGGTTTCCTTTAAAGTAAGAAATATAATACACATATGCATGAAATAATAGTCTTTGCTGGAATGCCTAGCAAATCACTCTACTAACCATAAAAAGACAATTGTTAAGCAACAGGTTTAGACACAAACAGGGCTAGACTCTGAACCTACTGATTATCATAGAGTATAATAACAGATAAAACGTTTTCAATCTCAAGAGCAGGCAAAGTATGAAATAAATAATATTAGGTATAATGTATAATGTTTGAGTTTGCTCCAAATAGTCCCTCTCCGGCTAATATTAGATTATGGCTTTTCTACTGTCCATGCTTTATACAGTATGTTTTCCTCTATTTTTATTTTATAAACTCTCACTCTGATCTCACCAACTCCTCTGGTGACTGAAGTTGATGGCCATGACATCTACTGTTCCATTTCCAACCTCAGCCCAGACCCCAACTCTGCCTGCTCAGGATCCAACAGTTAGCTGGACATTTCTCTTTGGTTTTCTACAATAATTGCAGCTGACTTGTCTCAAAAAACCTGTGCAAGGTTTTATCACCTTTTTTTTTAGTATTCTCTAGTTTAATTAGAGACCCTAACAGTCACCCACAATGGACACTTGAAATTCAACCTGATATTTTTTCAATATGTTCAATAACTATTTCTTAAGTGTCTGTGTTTTCCTGTCTGTACTTATTGCAAACAACTCCTTAATTCAGATCATCATTATTCTTATATGGTTTCACAAAATATACAATACTGAAATTTACTGTAGAAGCGATTGCTTAGCTGGGCCATTTAAGTGGTTGGATTATGTCTTTAAAGCCCGATGGTAATTTGAAGAAGTTGCCACAAGATGGTGTTTTCTTCTTTTTAGTTTATTAATTACATACATATTAAACCTTGACTAAGCCATGTAAGATAAGTATGATATATAAATTACACTTTCTTTCATAATTGAAGGGTTCAGTATCAGGTAGTCAATACACACACACATAAACTGAGAGAATGTACCAATTGATGTAAAATAATGAGGAATATGATATCCAGGTCTTAGTGCTTTCAAAATACTGTAAACATTCTGGACTGGTTGGCAACATTAAGCATGGTAGTCCGCATGCATTACTAAGCTTCAAAGAGATTCTGCATTCTAATAAGGGAAACGCTATCAGCAAGATCATAATTTTACTTGCTGGGAGAAAGTAGCAGTAGGAAATGATAAATATGATTGGTTTTCTAGCTTTCAAACTTTTGACTTTCTTGCATTTCACAATCCCTTAAGTTCCTTTGTCTTTTGTATTCAACATTCTCGCCCCACTCTATGCAAACTTACCAGTTCATATGCCTGTAATTTCTATGAAGATGGCTTTCCAACCCAAAGCTCTAGTGTCAGTTATTCGTTTTAGAGCTACACACACATTAACATAAACCTATTTATTTTTCAAAACTCAATAGCTTTTCTTTATAGCCTCAGATATCCTTATTTCTATAGAAGTCAAACATGAAACTTCAGTCTTCTTTGATAATGTCCTCTTTCTCATTCTGTCCCATTCACACATCTACTGGGAAAGATGTCACATTTTAAGACTGTTTTCCTTGCCTCCAGAAGGTATTTTTCTCTTTATCCTCATAATTTTAGGACCTCACTTCCTCCATTTCCAGCCCCAGAAGGCATTTTACTTTACCTGTATAAACACTCATGTACATCACACAGAAATGCATATACACACATGCATACACACACACTTTTGATTTTTAAATCAAGGAATGGTCATATATATATATATATATATATATATATATACACCTGTAATATAATATTTAGAATGTCATGTGATATTATATATAATATATAACATAATATATCTTGATATATATGTATCAATAAAGATTTTTATGTAAAAGAACTCACAATCACCTTTTTGATTAACACATACAGATCTGTATCAGTGTTTATTACCTTCATGCCATGATAATATATCAATGTGCCATAATTAATTTTGATATTCCTTTATAATGGACATTTAGGCTATATCCAATTTTCTTCACTATTACAAATAATGTTACAGACAATATTCTTATAAATATGTCTGTGCGAGGGTTTTATTTTCTTATGAAATAGATTCTCATATTATCAACTATTTGGGTTTGTACTCTTTTTTTAGCTACTTCAAATTATTCTCCAAAAATCATGCATTAATTTGCCCTATCATCAAGATAAGGGATTGCCCATTCTCCCATATGTTTAACAACGAAGATATTATTATTTCTTCATATATTCTCTGAACTTAACATAAACTTTTTTATTTCACTTTTATATATGTTTAATAAGTTTCAACAAGTGGCAATATAGTCATTAGCCATTTTTACTTCTAATTCTTGTTCATATCCTTTGCCCATTTTTCAACTGATTGTTTACAATCTTCTATTCAATTAACTTGTAGGAGATTTTAATATAATGTGTGTTGTGTATAGTTGTTGCTGTTGTTAAGATGTCAATTCTCACAGGTTTAAATGATTGGGAATTTTATCAGTGTTTCTATTTCTGGATTAAACAAGTCTTTTTTGCTTTTATGTATTTGTGAATTTTCGTTACAAATGTGATATTTTTTGTAATCAAGAGAAGAAAACACAAATTCTGTTTACAAGTTACCAGTGAGAGTTTGGGGAGAGTGATAAAATTGAAGTGCTATTAGTCATGATGGTAAATTTCAAACAACCTTTTAACTCTTCCTTTTTCTTGCATTTAATTTCTGGTACTTATACACTATACAGAAAGTCGGGCCTATCACAAGACAGGTCAGTGTGAAAAAGAAGAAAATAATCTGCTTATTTATTGTATCTATTCTGCTTGGCCGGTGCCTATGTAATACCAACTGTCAAAAAATGTTACATATCATGTCTTACTATAAGCTTACTATAACTTTATTTAAGTTCTCTTGTTTTAAATTTAGAAATCAAATTCTACTCAAGAGTGTGTCCCTATTCCTCCTGCTCACACTATGGTCCTGATGGTAATTTAAGTTTACAATTCTTCCATCACTCACCAAATACGGTTATATACCCCATCCCAGGATGTTCACAACTATGTGAGACAAGGAGGTTCATAATTATTATTCACATTAATGAAGAACAAAACTGAGACAAAACTGAGATGTTTCTCAATTTGTTCAACATCATTCAGCTAGTCAGTGTTGGATCCAGGACCTGAACATAGCTCCTTTGATGCTACTCATTTATCAGCATTGCGTCTCTGTGTCAACACTGAATAATGAGCTTTTTCCAAAACAATTCCAGGTAAATTTGAATTTCAGATAAATAGTTTTTGTAAGAACTGTAAGTACATCTCATATGTTGCATGGGACATGCTTATGCTAAAACAAGCTGATTCTCTGAAATGGAACTAACTGAGAGGCCTATATTTTATCTGGCAACCCTGTCTTCACTCTTATTTGTTCTCAGAGTATGAACCATTCTTTAACACGAATGATCCTTCTTACCTGAAATGTATCCTAATCTCCTAACCAAGCTAATCACTTTTTCTTGTAATTCATGATGGTATTTCTTTTTACCTCTCTATTAAAATCTACCTTATAATTTTGTGGCTTCTTCTACTTTTTTAAATATATTAAAATGACTTTGACAAGCTATAGCTTATTCGTCTTAAGTCCCAAAATACCTAACATCCTGCATATGGTAGATGTTCAAAAAATCTTCACTAAGGTGAGTTAGTATATGATAAACTACATCTACCTTTTCAATGTAACCTGAATCAATATCTATGACAATATACACTACCAAGAAAAAAGAAAAATAATAGCACATTGCGGGGGCTGGGTGGCTCAATCAGTTAAGTGCCCAGCTCTTGATTTTAGCTTACATACTGATCTCATGGGTTCTGAGTTAGATACCCACATCAGGCTCTGCGCTGGCAGTAGAGAGCCTGCTTAGGACTCTCTCTCTCTCTCTCTCTTTCTCTGCCTTTCCCCTATTCACACACACTCTCTCAAAATAAATAAGTACTATATATATATATATATATATATATATATACACACACACACACTATACACACACACACATATATATACATACATATATATATGGGCACATTTTAAAAGTGTTACTTGAAATAAGTTAAATTATAAAGAATTTCGTATATTTGGAATATCTTCATGTTCAGAACAATTTTGTTCTCCAGCTACTAAGTGACCAAGATCATATCTTACCTTGCTTGGTTTTTAAGACCTTGAGTAAAACTTAACTTTTCTTTAGCTTTCAAATTCTTCAAATATGTGACCATAATCAGGATGAGAGAGCTAGGTCAGATTTTCTTTTTTATCTTAACAATTCATTTTTATCTTAAAACAATATTTTTTATCCTAACAATAATTCATTAACTTTCTCTTATAAATCAAAGTAGTTTAATTTCCCAGATATGATACTTAAATACATAACTGTACATAATTGTCATCTTTCAATGCATCAAATACTGTGTTATGTATAAAAGATGAAAGTTACATGGTACATGCTCTTAAGACCTTCACATTTGAAATATTATGTACAATATATATATAACTTTAATACTAATAATTTAAAGGGTAAATTTGAAAGAGACAGAGAAAAGGAAGTATCCAAGTATCAGCCAACTTAAGACATTTTAGTAACCTTCAAAGTTTTAATATAGACTCAATGTTTCATGTTATATTTTGCATCTATTTTAAAATTTAGCTGAAAGAAGTGACATATGCAAAAATTCAGCTAAAGAAGTATCCATCCCATTATTTACAAATATTCAAATACATATACATATAATTGAAGAAGTATTTAATAAAATGTAATACAAACATAAAATACAATATTGTGCAAACAATAAAGTGCCTCTGTGGGAATGTAATATCATCATGAAAAAAAATGTTTTAACAAATTATTGAATAAAAAAATTCTAAAATAGAATGACAATAACCATACACTTTTTGTTGTTTCTGTAGAAAACCGATGATTACATAAGCACAGAGTTAGGAAAATTCTTATCACTCTAAAAAATTACTTTTCATTACCATTATATTTTATATATATTTAGCTCTTTTTTCCTGGTATACTTGTGTACTTAATTTTCTATCTATTCATCTTATGTTTATATAAAAGTTAAAAGATATTAAGTAAAAAGATACTTCTAAGTAAAAAACAGATGATATTAATTATTTTGTATATATAGATACAGGAAGCAATCACAAATGATGTCATTAAGATTCAAGTTCTTTCTACAAATATCTACTCAATGTTAACGAATAGAGCTATCTCCATGTACAAAGAGTAGATATGAGGACTGGCCACGATGTTCTGAGCCACATAAAGCATGGATGGTGTCAAATGCATCTTGGGAAGGAACCATCTGAGAATGGCATGTTTATTCTTAGTTAAAAAAAAAAAAAGCAGCTTTCTCCTTCTGTTACTGTCTTTATATCAAACAAGTAAACATGTCAACTCACCGCAGTAAAAGTGTTTCTTTTGAGTTCACTAAGTCAGTTTGGAGTTCAGTTTACCTACTAAGAGGTTAAGTTCTTTTGCCTCTTCTTTTGTGGAATCACCTATTATTCTAGAAACTGCTCCCACAATATTACAAATATGCAGCTCAGCTGTTCTATGGTTAGAATCTTTCCATTTGGGTCAGACTTAACTTGTTTCTAAAACTTCCTCCTGCTGCAGGCTTTTCTGTCATTGTTTTGCAAGGGGACTGCTGTCTATAGTTTAGCAACTCAAACTGATTTAACATCAGTAAAATAAGCATTTGCTCCTGAAATTTTGGCATTAGTTTAGCCTAGGATTTCTGGGCAAGTAAACATATGTTTATATATATATATATATATATATATATATATATATATATGTATATGTATATATATATATATATATACACACACATATGTGTGTGTGTTATATAAATGTATACATATGTTATATATATGTGTGTATATATGTTATGTATGTGTATATATATACACATATATATATATATATATATAAAAACCTATGTTTTTAATAATGTTCACATTTTAAAACATATCAAACATGTCAATGAAATTTGGGAAAGTAGACATGCAAGGGTTTCTAAACACAAAATATATTTTAATTAAGTGAAATCCTCTCTATTTTTCCTTGTGTTTTCACAGAATAGAAACAATAGGCATAGCAAAAGAGCATTCCAGTACTCTCCTAAAAAATGTGTCAACCATGTTGTACACAGAACACCTCTATGGGTGAGATGATAGTTCAGCGAGGATGTTGATTCAGTCTGTAGCATCGACAGAGACTGCCAACAAGGGTGCCACTTGCCAACTGGCACTTACTGCAGTGGCTTTTTCCCCTTATGATAATTGCTTATCAACTGGGAATTTCATTTATTCATTGGCACTATAAATTTAACTTCAGTTTATGAAGCAAGCTCTAATACCTCCAGAATTTTTGTCAATAAAATCATTTGAGATTTTTCATTAGACTAGTGTTTGAAAACATGGCATTGTTGGCTGATTTTGTTCCTCTTCATTGCCCTAATTGTTTATAAAAATTATACTCCATAAGCTTTTTAAGAAAACAAGCACTTTAATGAGAACTCCATTTTAAAAAGTGAGGATAATTTAAGCAATGTAGAAGCCCAGGCATTAGGAATATGTCTCGAGCTGTTTTCAATATACCATCCAGCAATCATTATCTCACTAAGTTAATCATAAGTAAAATTTAGAGAGGTTACGATTTTATTTATGTCTACTTAAATGTGACATAAGACCTACTAGGGGGTGTGCAGGAAACTTGTGTCTCCATCCCCCCTCCTACACTGATCAATATGCAATACACTGAAGGGTTCTGCTACCACACCTACTGCATGGAAGGGGAGGAATGGAGGAAAATACACAGCTTAGATCCAGGACGTTGAACCAACGTAACACTAAATTCTGCTACCACTGTGAGAAGAGCGAGAACGCTGAACAGACTGTACCAGGGAGGCACAGATTCAATGGGCTTTCAAGCTTCACTTTCTGCACAAGGTAACAGTAGCACAAAACTGAAGCAATCTGAAGCCTCTTGTGCACTGAAAATAACTTTAGCAATCACAAACCCATTTACCTCAAGCTCAGATTGGCAGACACAACACTGATCTTCTCCCGCGGATGGTAAGAAAAAGGAACAGGGGTGTGTATTTCTCAATGTAAATATTATTTACCTCAGCCTCTGTGATCCTTTTACTTACAATGTTTAGCATCTTTAGACATTCACAAAAGCAAAGCCATGGTATAATCCATGGCCAAGAAGAGAAGAGAGTAAAGCAAAACAAATAAAACAAACAACAAAAAAGTAGACCCCGAGACAAACCAAAATGTTAAAAATGTTATATGAATACTTTAATGTAATTGTAATTAACATGTTAAATCATGTAAAGTACAAGGTGAAAAACCTGCATGATAAATGAGGAATTTGAACATAGAGAAGGAAACTTACATAGGACATTAACAGGAAATGCTAGAAATGAAAACACTATATAAGAAATTAAGAATCCTTTCGATGAATAAATGGCACTTGACAGAGTGGAGGAAAGAATTAGTGAAGTGGAGGAAAGAATTAGTGAATGGAAAAAAAATAAATGGAAACTATCCAAACTGAAACAAAGAGGAAAAAAAAGTAAAACAGCAACAAAATAGAGCATTCAAGAGCTGATGGACAATAGAAGCAAACATACAGGTAATTAATATGCTGCAGATTATGTAACACCACAACCAATCAAGTTATCTTAATTAACATTTAAAAAACCAGCACTGAAAACAATCATGGTCATCATTTTCAAGTGACCTGTAACATTCACAAGATAGGCCATATTCCAGGCATGAGGTGAATCTCAATAAATTTAAAAGATTGAAATCATTCAAAGTATGTTATTTGAGCACACTGGCGTTAAGATATAATTTTAAAAATACAATAATATTCCAGAAAATAAATAGAACAATCTGCAATGTTTAGAAAACACAGTTAAACACAGTTCTAAAGAATCCATGGTCAGGTAGGAAATTACAGTGAAAGAACAGTCTAACTTGATGTATTAAAAAAATAAAGAGATCAATCTTTCTCTCTGCCCCTCCCCTGCTCAAGCTCTGCTTCTTTCACTCTCAAAAATAAACATTAAAAATGAAAATTAAAAAAAATAAAATAAATTTTAAAAAGGTGCCTGGGTGGCTCAGTCCATTAAGCATCGACTTGGTATCAGATCATGATCTCACTGTTGGTGAGTTCTAGCCCCTCATCGGGCTCTGTGCTGTCAGCTCAGAGCCTGGAGCCTGCTTCAGATTCTTTGTCTCTCTCTCTCTTTTCTCGTTGCCCCTCCCCAACTCATGCTCTGTCTCTTTATCTCTCAAAAATAAACATTAAAAAACATTTAAAATAAAGAGATCATATGCAAGTCACCAATATTAGGAATGAGAGAGAAAATATTACTACAGACTCTATACATTAAATGGATAATAGGGATATTTTATGAGCAACTTAATGCCAGTCAATTCAACATGTATGTATCATATTGCTTGAAAGACAAAAACTAAGTTTATTCCAGAAATGTAAATACCCTGTATACCCTTATATTTATCTTTAAAAATTGAATTTATAGTAAAAAAATATTTATTAAAAACAAAATTTCAGGCCCAACAGGTTTCATTAGGAAATTATGCCAAATATTTAAGAAATAATTTTATATTATTTCTGAGAAATAGATTAAAAACACATTTCAGGGGCGCCTGGGTGGCTCAGTTGGTTAGGCGACCGACTTCAGCTCAGGTCATGATCTCACAGTTTGTGAGTTTGAGCCCCGCATCGGGCTATGTGCTGATGGCTCAGAACCTGGAGCCTGCTTCGGATTCTGTGTCTCCCTCTCTCTCTGCCCCTCCCCAGCTTGCGCCCTGTCTCTCTCTGTCTCTCAAAAATAAATAAATGTAAAATTTTTTTTTAAACACACATTTAATACTCATTTCATGAGGCCAGCTTTGCACTGGTACCAAAATCACAGACCTTACAAGAAGAAAACTACAGACCATTTTTCCTTATGAACATTGACACAAAAATCCTTAAATAAAATATAACAAATTACATCTAATAAAATAATAAAAAGGACAAAACCAAAGAGAGAGAGAGAGAGATGTCTTTTATCAGCTTGTGGATGTTCCTATCTACTACTAGTTGCTTAGAATTATTAACATAAATTGGTATTTGATCTATAGAATCAATGCAATCCCAATCAAAATCCCAGTGAGTTATTTTGTGGGGATCAATTAACTGGTTCTAATCTTTATTTGGAGAGGCAAAAGACCCAGAATACAAAAAACAGTATTGAAGGAGAAAAACACAGTTGGAGGACTGACATCAATGACTTCAAAACTTACTATAAAGCTGCAGTCATTAAGACAGTGTATAACTGGTGAAAGACAAGGCAAGTAGTTCAATGGAACACGGCAAAGAGC
Source organism: Panthera pardus (assembly GCF_024362965.1). Classification (NCBI taxonomy): domain Eukaryota; kingdom Metazoa; phylum Chordata; class Mammalia; order Carnivora; family Felidae; genus Panthera; species Panthera pardus. The sequence continues at coordinate 31,859,832 of NW_026527002.1, forward strand.
CCAGAAATATATCCACATAAATATTTGATAAAGGAGCAAAGGCAATACAACAGAGCAAACATTCTTTTCAACACATGATGTTGGAACAACTGAACATCCACATGCAAAAAAATTAATAAATTAATTAATTGAAAGAAAAGAATCTAGACACAAATCTTATACCTGTGACAAAAATTAACACAAAATGGATCACAGACTTAAATGAAAAACACAAAACTATAAAACTTTAGAAAATGACATAGGAAAAAACATAGGTGAACCTGGGGTATATGGCACTGACTTTTTAGATACAACATCAAATGCAAAAGTCACAGAAGAAATAATGTGTAAATTGGACTTAATTAAAATTAAATACTTCTGCTTTGAAAAAAATGATGTCAAAATAATGAGAAAAAAACCACATATTGGGAGAAAGTATTTGCAAAAGTACATCTGATAAAAGACTATTACCCAAAATATATAAAGAACTCTTAAACTCAACAATAAAAAACAACTATTAGAAAAAGACCCACGGGGCTATCTTAGCAACGGTCTCAGACCCTTCATAAGTCTTTACATAGTTAGGTTCTTTGTTTTCAGTCTGTTTTAAAATTAATGTATTTTATTTACCCTTTTTTATTTTACTTTGTTTATATCTGAGCAAAATGTTGACATATTTCCATAGTCGGAACTGTAGAACGGTACAAATCATGGAAATCTTGCTTTCATCTCTGTCCCCATTCATCCAACTTTCTATTTCCTTCTCCTTATCAGTAAGCATTTTTATTACTTTCTGTTGAACTTTCCATTGATTTTAAAGAATATGGAGAGAGAAACATTAAGATAGAAAGAAATTTAGATGATAGGTAGATAGATAGATAAATAGGTAGACAGACAGACAGGTAGAGATGGGCTGCCCGTAAACAGACCTCCCTGGAATTCCAGAATTATTAACTGTACAAGGCAAAGTGGGATTGCAGAAACAAGAATAAATGGGCTGGTAAAAAGTAAGGGCTGAGATACAGATTTTGTTGGGAAAGTCGTCTCCATAGCTCATTGACTAGCATTGAAGTCCCCGTGGCGTCACAATATTTGAACTTACTGGAAATTTGCCCTGGGGTTTTAGAGCTTGCTTCATCTCAATCCTATTCAGCTATCCCCTGGATGTACTTCCCCGTCTCAGAAAATGAATATTTAACATATGAGATGCAGCACAATGGTATGGTAATGAACCAGACCTCTGGAAAAGAAAGGAAAAGAAAGAAAAAGAGGAAAGGAATCAAAAGGCCTGATTGTAGTGTTTGCTAATTCTCATTGTGTAAACATTACCACCACAGAGAAAATCGTAAGCTACCAACATATTGCTGAACATGAAGTCAGATGTACAGTTGGATATACTGAACACAGGGAAGGATGCCCACAATTGCCTTCTCTTACTGGCTCCAGCAAACCACTGAGTCAACATCCAGCAAAGTATCTTATGTGTAGAAATTGCTTGTCTTTCCATTTGCTTGAGAGAAAAGGGACTCATGACTTACATTTGACCTTCTTTAATAATAGGCACTTAAAGCAGTAGGCTGGGTCCCTGAAAGTCCCAAAGTACTGGGGACACAGTATGTGTCTACTCCATTCCACCCAGGTCAATGGTGATGTGTCAAATTTAATTTTCTCACATTCTGGCTCATGACATTTCACAGAGCTTTATTTTTGCTTTTGTTATTCACCTTATTTAGACAGACGTGCTATCATGGCCTGGCTCTTTTTTTTTTTATAGTCCTCCCACTACCTACTCATTACCAAATCTTCCAATACATACTTTCCCCAAATCAGATCCTTCTTGGTTCTTGTTTATTAAACTGTACCTGGGCTTATACTGTCATGCGAACACCTTGCCTTTTGCCTCTTTTTTTTTTTTTTTGGCAGTACCAGCCTTTAGAATACAATTTATGCTTAAAATATCCACACGCTGCCATTTTTATCTACTATTTTTTCCTGAGCAAAATGCCACACTGTCTGTGTCAATAACAGTGTATTAAAAAACTGTGACTGGAACAGGACTATGTTGTTATGAAGGCAAAAAGAATTATAGATATAATTATAAACATATTTAAAAATTCAGTGTATGTATAAACATATAAATGATAGAATTTGTATTTACTGAGAGTATATATATAAATTCTCTACATGACTATATGACAGACTTTTCAAACAGTGAAATACTATGGAGATTTTATTATAATTGCTAAAATCACTTATTAACATAGTAAAAACACATCAAAAGGACAGTGCTTTTCATCATTTCTGTAAGAATTTTTGCATTTAAAAAATAATAACGCTTATAAAATGACAGATAGGTACTTTTCTACTGAGGGTCAATACACAAAAATATAAAAATGAGAACAATTTTTCCTAACATGAAGCTCAGTGAAGTTTTTAAATGCTAAGTTAAAATCAAAGAGCAAAATTCAATGCTTTAAACACAGTATAATAACACTTTTTGAACACTTAAATAAAACACTAGATTATACACTAAATATTAATAGTGGTTTTTCTCAAAGCTATAGGATTGTGAACAATCTTTTTTTCTTTTCTATATTTTCCCTACTTTCCCCAGAGTGTGTATTACTCTTATAGTATGAAAATATAAAATGATGTACAGAATTACATTTTAAAGAATATAATGAAGTCAATTTGGTTATATCTTTTAAATACAATTAAAGTAGTTGAAGGAATCATTGGTACAATATTTTTTAAATGAAGATAAAAGATTTCTTCTTTCATTAAATGACAGGGCTGATTTAGCCATTAAAATTTCTATGAAGAAATATCAAAAAATAGCAAAAGTTTTGATATGAAACATGTTGAAGTTAAAGGAAACTACAAAGTATTATTTAATACTTAGCAAATTTTGAAAGGCAAAAGAAAAAATAACTCGATGAAGTGTTCAAACTACTCTTAAAGAAATGATTTTCCGGGCGCCTGACTAGCTCAGTCTATGGAGCATGGGACTCTTGATTTGGGGGTTGTAGTTTCAAACCCCACACTGGGTGTAGAGATTAGTAATAAATTTAATAAAATCTGTAAAAAAATAAAGAAATGATTTCCAAAATCTATTTTGTGGACATCTTCCTCAAAGGAATTATACCTGGTGACTAAAAACACAAAACAGGCAAAAGGTGAGAGGCCCCTATTAAAGTAAGAATAGGGCAACCCTCATAAGCTGCCCATCCCATAATAGTAACCCTGTGCCTGGGCCACAGTCCAAAAATCACTTTCCTGAAGTATGAAAAGAGCAATGAAATTAGAACTGAGAATATTGATACCAAGCAGGCTCTAGTCTATACAAGTATTATTTAGCTGAATAGGTATTAAAGTATTCCAAATCTTTGAGAAGAGTCTGTGAACAATGACAGAAAAGAAAGGAAAAAAATAAAAAATTAAGTATCCAAAGCCCAAAGCTTACCCTGGCTAAAGGGCAGAGATTTATGCTGGCAGCAGTTAGTGAAAAAACTATCAATGCAGTGTTGCAAAGAAAGCAAAAAAAAAACAAAAAAAAACAAAAAAAACAAAAAAAAAAACACATTTTCAAAATTACTACCTTATAGGAATAAACCTCAGATTTTGAATACACAATTGTATAATACAACTGTTGTGTGCATAAGGCACAAGTAGAACAAAATAAGGTTTTAGAAGTCTTTAAGGAACAGTTTATTCATTGAAAACTGCATTGGGTACATAATATACAAGATAAAAACATGTTCAGGCAATTATACCAAAAGATCAAAATTAAACATGGCATTTCTATAGAATACTGAATTGAAGAGGAACAAAACCAATTTCAAATAATATAAACCAAGTAGAACATACTGCATAGAGTTGTAATTAGTATGATGAATGAGTAGAATTGGCAGGAGGATTTAGAAAACTTTATTTTCTCCCTTTGCCCATTCAAACCCTTTTTGTGGGACAAGTTTACCCCTTGTCCCTGGATGGGATCCAGCGCAAACCCAATAGCTTTCCCACTCATTCTCAGATAATAAAAAAGGTCTCCAGGTTCAATGATTGGCATACCCAGTCCTATATAACAAAAATAAGTAAACTCCAGCTTTCATTTAAAAGTAAATTTCCATTTTAGATTCAAAGTCTTATATCTCCAGGCCTTTGATTTTGAAAGTAAAGTCAGTTAAGGAATGTTAAAGAGAAAGAAGGATTATGGAAGGGAGGGGAGGAGAGGAAAACTCCCAACTTCATTTAAAGATAAAAAGCCTGCTCCCTTGGATATGCTTCAGGCTAGCAGGTTGAAAGCATTCTTGGCTTCATTTCTCCCTCCTTGTAGCTAGCTCCTCACTCCTGCTCTTCAGGCATCTTGTAACTTCCCCAAAGCTGAAGAGGAGGATGGAAGGGACAGATGGAGGGGAGGGAGAAAAAAAGTTATGCTTGACTAGTGTCAATCTGATCTGGTTTTTGTTTCCTGTGATCTGACCAGACTTTGTTCTCTTAGCAGCTTTCCTTGCTGGGTGATACTGACTGCCGCTGCCTCCTCTTTGAGTTGCCACTTAAGATTCCCTGTCAGAGTCTGCATCTGTCACCTCACTTTACCAGGGCTATATTGCACATCTGGTTTTGAGGCTTCATGCACTTTGGGACCACCATCAGTGCAAGCAAGCTAATTCCCACAGAGCCTATACTCCACTATGGTGGCTCCTTCTGCCACTCTTACCTTGAGTCCTGTTTGGTTCTAAGAAAAATTCAGACATTTGTTGACTTTGCCTCACAAACTCCAAAAGACATAGGTTAAACACATAGGGGAAGCACATGTAATTTCAATCATACTTCAGTCTGTTTGCTGGTCCATCTATTCAATTTTTTTCTTTTCTTATTCTTGATTACAGAAAGAGAAAAAAAATTATTATTTTCCATTTCTATTAAAAATACTGTTCCTTAATTTTTTTCTACTATATTTTTACTTTTTGTAAGTTTTTCAAATTCTATTTTTTTACTTCCATCATTTCATTTTATTATATTGCATTGTATTTATTCTTTTAAAATTTCAAACATGTTCCTTTTTTCTCTTCTTCTCTTCCATTTTTTTTTCTAATCTATCAAGCTCCTTTCAACAAACAGACCAGAACACACCTAGGATCTAACATCTTTATTTGACTTTTGTGTTGTTTTTAAATTTTTAATTTTTTTCCTTATTAATTCTTTTTCTTCCTTCAAAATGATGAAACAAAGGAATTTACCCTAAAAGAAAGAACAGGAGGAAGTGACAGCCAGGGACTTAAGCAAGACAGATATAAGCAAGATGTCTGAATCAGAATTCAGAATCTTGATAATAAGAATACTAGCTGGGGTTGAAAACAGATTAGAATCTCTTTGTGTGTAGATAAAAGCTAGTCAGGATGAAAAAAAAATTGCTATAACTAAGCTGCAATCTAAAATAGATACCACAGCAGCAAGTATGGATGAAGCAGTGCAGCAAATCAGCAATGTAGAGGACAAACTTGTGGAGAACAATAAATAAAGCAGGGAAAAAAAGGAAGACTAAGACAAAAGAGTACGATTTAAGAATTAGAGAAATCAGCAACTCATTAAAAAGGAACAACATCTGAATCATAGGGGTCCCAGAGGATGAAGAGAGAGAAAAGAGGGTAGAAGGGGTTGGTGAGCAAATCATAGCAGAAAACTTTCCTAATCTGGGGAAAGACACAGACATCAAAATCCAGGAAGCACAGAGGACTCCTTTTAGATTCAACAAAAACCAACCATCAACCATCAACCAACCACCAATCATAGTCTATTTCACAAAATACTCAGGCAAGGAAAGAATCATGAAAGCAGCAAAGGAAAAAAAGTCCTTAACCTACAAGGGAAGACAGATCAGGTTTGCAGCAAACCTACCAAAAAAACTTGGCAGGCCATAAAGGAATGGCAGGATATATTCCATGTGCTGAATCAGAAAAATATGCAACCAAGAATTGTTTATCCAGCGAGGCTATCTTTCAAAATAGAAGTAGAGATTAAAAGTTTATCAGACAAAATTAAAGGAGTTCTTGACCACTAAAAAAGCTCTGCAAGAAATTTTAAGGGGGAATCTCTGAGGGGAGAAAACATGAAAAAAGAAAAGACCAAAAACAACAAAGATTACAAAGGACCAGATAATACCACCAGAAAACTCCAAATCTACAGGCAACATAATGGCAATAAATTCATATCTTTCAGTACTCACTGTAAATGTCAATGGACTAAATGCTCTAATTAAAAGACACAGAGTAACAGAATGGATAAGAAAACAAGATGCATCTATATGCTGTTTACAAGAGACCCACTTTAGACCTAAAGACACCTTCAGATTGAAAGTAAGGGGATGGAGAACCATCTATCATGCTAATCACTGACAAAAGAAAGCTGTAGTACCCATACGTATATCAGACAATGTAGACTTTAAAATAAAGACTGTAACAAGAGATGAAGAAGGGCATTATATCATAATCAAGGGGTCTATCGACCAAGAATATCCAAAAATTGCAAACATGTATGCTCCAAATGTGAGAGCACCCAAATATATAAATCAATTCATCATAAACATAAAGAAACTCATTGATAATAATGCCATAATAGAAGGGGACTTCAACAACCCACTGACAACAATGGACAGATCATCTAAACAGAAAATCAACAAGGAAACAATGGTTTTGAATGACACACTAGACCAGATGGACTTAACAGATATATTCAGAACATTTCATCCTAAAGCAGTGATATACACATTCTTCTCCAGTGTACATGAAACATTCTCCAGAATAGATCACATACTGGGACACAAATCAGCCCTCAACAAGTACAAAAAGATCAAGATCATACTGTGCATATTTTCAGACCACAATGCTATGAAACTCAAAATCAAATACAAGAAAAAATGTGGAAAAGGTAACAAATACTTGGAGACTAAAGACCATCCTACTAAGGAATGAATGGGCTAACCAAGAAGTTACAGAGTAAATTAAAAACTACATGGAAGCTAATGAAAATGATAAACCACAGCCCAAAATCTCTGGGACACAGCAAAAGCAGTCATAAGAGGAAGTATATAGCAATCCGGGCCTTCCTAAAGAAGGATGAAGGGTCTCAGATACACAACTTAATCTTACACCTTGAAGAGCTGGAAAAAAAACAGCAAATAAAAACCAAAACCAGCATAAGACAGGAAATAATAAAGATTAGAGCAGAAGTCAATGCTATCGAAACCAAAACAATAGTAGAACAGATCAATAAAGCCAGAAATAGGTTTTTTGAAGGAATTAACAAAACTGATAAACCCTTAGCCAATTTGATCAAAGAAAAAGGAAAGAACCCAAATAAATAAAATCAAGAATGAAATAGGAGAGATCACAACCAACACAGCAGAAATAAAAGCAATGAGGGGCGCCTGGGTGGCTCAGTCGGTTAAGCGTCCGACTTCAGCTCAGGTCACAATCTCATGGTCCGTGAGTTCGAGCTCCGCGTCGGGCACTGGGCTGATGGCTCAGAGCCTGGAGCCTGCTTCTGATTCTGTGTCTCCCTCTCTCTCTGCCCCTCCCCGTTCATGCTCTGTCTCTCTCTGTCTCAAAAATAAATAAACGTTAAAAAAAAATTAAAAAAAAAGAAATAAAAGCAATGATAAAAGAATATTATGAGCAATTATACGCCAATAAAATGGGCAATCTGGAAGAAATGGACAAATTCCTAGACACATATAAACTACCAAAACTGAAACAGGAAGTAACAGAAAATTTGAACAGACACAAAACCAGTAAAGAAATCGAAATAGTAAAAAATATCTCCCAAAAAAATAAGACTCCAGAGCCAGATGGCCTTCCAGGGGAATTCTACCAAACATTTAAAGAAGAGTTAACACTTATTTTCTTGAAGCTGTTCCAAAAAATAGAAATGGAAGGAAAACTTCTAAATTCTATGAAGTCAGCATTACCTTGATTTCAAAACCAAACACCCCACTAAAAAGGAGAATTATAGACCAATTTCCCTGATGAACATGGACACAAAAATCATCAACAAGATATTAGCCAACCGGATCCAACAATACATTAAAAAAGTTATTCACCACGAACAACTGGGATTTATACCTGGGATGCAGGACTGGTTCAATATCCGCAAAACAATCAATCACATCAATAAAAAAAAGGACAGAACCACATGATCCTCTCAATAGATGCAGAAAAAGCATTTGACAAAATACAGCATCCTTTCTTTATAAAAACCCTCAAGAAAGTAGGGATAGAAAGATCATACCTCGAGATCACAAAAGCCATATATGAAAAACCCACCACTAATATCATCGTCAATGGTGAAAAACTGAGAGCTTTCCCCCTAAGGTCAGGAAGGAGACAGGGATGTCCACTCTCACCACTGTTATTCAACATAGTATTGGAGGTCTTAGCCTCTGCAATCAGACAACACAAAGAAATAAAAGACATCCAAATCAGCCAGGAGGAGGTCAAAGTTTCACTCTTCGCAGATGACATGATACTCTATATGGAAAACTCAAAGTTTACACCAAAAAACTGCCAGAACTTATCCATGAATTCAGCAAAGTTGCATGATACAAAATCAATGCCCAGAAATCTGTTGTATTCCTATACATCAATAATGAAGCAACAGATAGAGAAATCAAGGATTCAATCCCATTTACTATTGCACCAAATCATAAAATAACTAGGAATTAATCTAACCAAAGAGGTGAAAAATCTGTACACTGAAAGCTATAGAAAGCTAATGAAAGAAACTGAAAATACAAAAAAATGGAATATTCCATACTCCTATATAGGAAGAACAAATATTGCTAAAATGTCAATACCACCCAAAGCAATCTACATATTCAGTGCAATACCTATCCAAATAACACCAGCATTCTTCACAGAGCTAAAAAAAAAACAACCCTAAAATTTGTATGGAACCAGCAAAGACCCAGAATAGCCAAAGCAATCTTGAAAAAGAAAACCAAAGCAGGAGGCATCACAATCCCAGACTTTAAGCTGCATTACAAAGCTGTCATCATGAAGATAGTATGGTATTGGCACAAAAACAAACATTCAGATCAATGGAACAGATTAGAGAACCCAGAAATGGACCCACAATCCAATGGCCAACTAATCTTTGACAAAGCTGGAAAGAATATCCAATGGAATAAAGACATTCTCTTCACCAAGTGGGTGCTGGGAAAACTGGACAGTGACATGCAGAAAAATGAACCTGTACCACTTTCTTACACCATACACAAAAATAAACTCAAAAATGGATGAAAGACCTAAACAGACAGGAAACCATCAAAATCCTTGGGGAGAAAGCAGGCAAAAACCTCTTTGACCTTAACCAGAGCAACGTCTTATTCAACACGTCTCAGGAGACAAGGGAAACAAAAGGAAAAAATAATTATTGGGACCTCATCAAAATAAAAAGCTTCTAAACAGCAAAGGAAATAATCAGCAAAACTGACAGGCAACCAACAGTATGGGAGAAGATATTTGCAAACAACATATCAGATAAAGGGTTAGTATCCAAAATCTATAGAGAACTCATCAAACTCAATACCCAAAAAACAAACAATCCAGTGAAGAAAGGGGCAGAAGACATGAATAGATGCTTCTCCAAAGAAGACATCCAGATGGCCAACCAACACATGAAAAATACTCAACATTACTCATCATCCAGGAAATACAAATCAAAACCACACTGAGATATCACCTCACACCTGTCAGAATGGTTAACATTAACAACTCAGGCAACAAGAGATGTTGGCGAGAATATGGAGAAAGAGGATCTCTTTTGCATTGCTGGAAGGAATGCAAACTGGTGCAGCCACTCTGGAAAACAGGTTGGAGGTTCCTCAAAAAATTAAAAATAGAACTACCCTACAACCCAGCAATTGTACTACTATTTATCCAAGGGATACAGGTATGCTGTTTTGAAGGGAGACATGCACCCCAATGTTTCTAGCAGTACTATCAACAATAGCCAAAGCATGGAAAGAGCCCAGATGTCCATCGATGGATGAATGGATAAAGAAGATGTGGTAGATGATATAGATGATATAGATATAGATATAGATATAGATATAGATATAGATATAGATATAGATATAGATATAGATATATAGATATAGATGATATAGATATAGATATAGATGATATAGATATAAATATAGATATAGATATAGATATAGATATAGATATAGATATAGATATAGATATAGATATAGATGATATAGATGATATAGATGATATAGATGATATAGATATAGATATGGATATAGATATAGATGATATAGATATAGATATAAATATAGATTAGATATAGATTTAGATATAGATGTAGATTAGATATAGATCTATAGATATAGATATATATAAACAGGGAGGGGGACAAAAAATAAAAGACTCTTAAATACAGAAAAGAGAGGGTTACTGGAAGGGTTGTAGGAGAAGGGCATGGGCTAAACGAATAAGGGGCTTAAGGAATCTACTTCTGAAATCATTGTTGCACCATGTACTAACTTGAATGTAAATTATAAAAAATAAATGAATTATTTAAAAATAAAAATAATAAATCAACCCTTATCAACATACTTAATTTTAATAAGCTAATACAATAAAGAGTAAAGGGCACAAATTAGTTAATTGATTCCATGAAGTCAAAATATAATATTCTCCACCACACTTCACACACACACTTCACACACACTTCACACACACACACACACACACTGTACTAATTAACCTGATGGGTATTTCTTGTGGTTTGAAAATAGATAAGAGCATATAAAATTCTAAATATTTCTTAAGATTTGCATAATGAGTCTGGTACTTAGGATACCAAACAAAAGTGAAGTAAAACAAAACCAAGCACAATATACATATATGAACAGAGAGGAATGGATAATTGAAGCAATTATCTTGAGCATTCATGCCTAATTTGCTGAAATAATCCCTAAAATATCCAAATAATAACAATTACATTCTGTGAGTAGAATGCTTCTGAAGAGAGGAATCATCTCAAACCAGTGCTCCATGGTTTGGCAATGAAATTTTGTTTTTTTGGAAAACAAAGTCTTTTATTTTTTTTAATTTTCTGTTTAACATATGGTTACAGAAGGTGACTTTCTTCCTCCAGGATGAAACACTAATGAGCATATGCTAAAAGACTGGAAATCTGATGGAAAGATGTGAAGACACAAGGCAGTCTTACCCTGATTTATCACTTGGTAATAAAAAATATATATTTAAAATTTTCTGAAATGTTTCCTTCAAGCATTGATTCTTTTTTTATTTATTTCTTCCTCTCTACCTCTTTTCCTTTGCTTTCTAGTAAGTTGAGGTAAGTGTCTAGGGATGTCAGAGCACATTTTTAATAAACTTTGCTTTTAAATTTTAGATTAGATTTAGATTCACAGAAAATCTGAAAAACAAATTCCCTTGTCCCCCTTATTCAGAGGGGGGTGGTGGTGACGACCCCTGTCGTTAATATCTTACACTACCCAGACACGTTGGAAAAACTAAGAAACTAACATTGGCATATTACTACTAGTTCAGCTAAGATTTCACTAGTTTTTCCCACTAATCTTGCTCTGTCCCAGGATGGCATCCAGAACACCACAATACATTTCCTACTCATGTTTCTTTATTCTCCTCTGGCCTGTGATGATTCCTCAGATTTTCCTTGTTTTCATGAACTTGACAGTTTCTTGACTACCAGTGAGGTATTTTGTACACTGTCAATTTGGGTTTGTCTGTTTTTTTTCTCAAGGTGAGCCTAGCATGTAAGACTTTTAGGAAGAATATCATGGAAGTGAAATGCTCTTCTCACAGCCTAAGAAGAGTACGTGTTATCACCATGACTTATCACCAATAATGTTCATGTTGGTCACTTGGCCATGGTAATGTTTGGCAAGTTTCTCTGCTGTAAATTTAATTTCCACTTTTCATACTCTATTATTTAGAAGCAGTCATGAAGTATAGCCAACACTCAGAAGGGAAGGAGGTAGTCAAAATACACTTCAACATGCATAATTGTCCTTAATTGCGAAGTAATTTTGAGTCTGATTCTTTCACTGGATACAAAATCCATGTTTAGCTATATCATATATTGGGAGGAAAACAGCAATTCCATGCTGATTTTTCATATCATTCCAGCCAGACATTTTTGCCTTCTTTATTGATTTATTGAGTATGTACTATACATGGTGATCACTCTTCTGGACATTCAAATTTTAAGAAAAATGGCCTGCCCTTTCAAGGTTATATTGCAGAATATTGTTTAACAGTCACACTCCAGGATTATTTCTTTATCTAGGTGAACATGCCTTTGACCTACTATTTACTGTTGACTACAGCTCAGATGCTATGAAATTACTTGGCATGTGTAGATTTTTGTTTAGCAGAAACACAAATGATTTGTTTCCTGATAGAAATGTAACCCTAACTTTATTATTATAGTGTCCTATAATACATTAACAAGTTTTGTTTCTAAGCTATTAATATTATTCCTCCTTCAGTGCCTAAAATACTTGGTTTCTCAAAAGTTTTGCCAGTTTTACCACCCTGATAGTCATTCCATTAATGATCTGAATAAATCCTTAACATTTATTTATCCAATATTATATGAGAATCATTTTACTTCGACATGGGGATATATTAGTGAACAAAACAGTCAAAAAAATCTTGTGCCCATGGAAACTATACTATGGTGGGACAGAGACAATACAAAAATAAGTAAGATATATTTTGCTAGAAATTGATAATTACTACATAGAGACAAAAAGAGAATGGGATAAGGAATACAGGAGTAAAAACTGTAATTTTTTAAATAGAGTGGTTAATCTAAGCCTCTCTTTGAAAGTGGTATTTGAACAAATATTAGAGCCAAAGCATAAGAGACTGTTAAAAACTGAGAACAAACTGAGGGTTGATGGGGGGTGGGAGGGAGGGGAGGGTGGGTGATGGGTATTGAGGAGGGCACCTTTTGGGATGAGCACTGGGTGTTGTATGGAAACCAATTTGACGATAAATTTCATATATTAAAAAAAACAAAAAAAAAAAAAACAAAAAAAAACAAATATTTGGAGGAAGTGAGAGCACAAGTCATGGGAATTTCTAAGGGAAGAGCATTTCTAGGAAGGAAGCAATATCTTCAAAAGTCCTCAGTGGGAACACTCCCAGCATGATGGAGACAAGCTAGGAGACTAGAAATATACTGGGGAGAGGATAAGGGTGGTATAGAGACATTAGACTTTTACTATGATTGAGATGGGAGACTCCTGGCAGTTTCTGAGCATTGGCTGACAGAATCTGATTTCTTTTTTTTTTTTTTTTTAGAGCACCATTCTGGCAGCTCTGTTAAGAATAGATTGTGAGGTCAAAGGAGAAGGGAAACCAGTGAGTAGGTTATTTCAATACTGCAGGAGAGCGACGGTAAGAAAAAAAAAAAAAAGATAGAGAAATGGCAGAGCTATGGACCAGTGTGGTACTGATGGAGGAGGAAGAGGTGAAAAGTATACTTGTCTTGGGGTGCCTGGGTGGCTCAGTCGGTTAAGCATCTGACTTTGGCTCAGGTCATGATCTCCAGATTCATGAGTTCCAAGCCCTGTGTCAGGCTCTGGGTTGACAGCTCAGAGCCTGAAGCCTGCTTCCTATTCTGTGTCTCCCTTGCTCCCTGCCCCTTCCCTGAATATACTCTGCCTCTCTCAAAAATAAATACTTAAGAAAATTTTTAAAAATGTACACTTGTCTTAAATTTATTTTCTCACATGTAAAGAGATAATAAGTCAGCTGCCAAAGGGATTACCCAGCCTAGCCCAAAGGGCCAAAACAAACAAACGAAAAACAGACCCAAACTGACAGGGAGTCTGTACAATGTCATAGGGTATAGAAGACAAACTGAGCAACTGAGAAGTCAAAACCATTTATTCCCCTTTTTCAAGACTGTCCTTACTGTGAGGAAGGGGTTTTCTGCTACCTTAGCTGAGGGACATTTTTTTAAGTTTTATTTTTGGATTATGATGCATGCTTATTATAGAGCAGTGGAAAAATATAAAACAGTATGTACAAAAAAAAATTTTTAAGCAATTAATGTCTGAAAGAGTTTCTCATCCAAGAATAATTCAAGCAGCAAATGCTGTCATGTACTATAATTTAGGCTAGTAGCCTTAACGTTAGCACTAGGACAGTGTATTGGGTTTTTGATTTTTTACTTTTAAGTCATTGAATCCTTTTTGCAAATAATATATTCCTAAAAAATACATAAAAAAGTTAAAGGCAAAAATTTGTTACTTGAATCTGGGATATGGGAATAGGAACCTAACTTGTTTAGACACCAATGTTTAATCAGTCACCTGCAACATCCAGAGCTCGGGAGAGCATGATGGCTTCTCTGATCAGCATTGCTTCACTAAACCCAGATAAAAAGCTACTTTTAATGAAAAGATATACATTTGGTTATATATTTTTTTCACAATAGGTTAATGAAAAATGTCACAAGAAATAAAATAAAGTCAAGGACACTCATGAACTTGTCCTCTATTTAGCATTCTGAATAATTGATTTGTTTTAAGAGTTTTAGGAGAGGCCATCCTGTAAAAGCAAATCTTGGACCAAGAGTTGAGACACCAATCCAGTAGGTCAATCCAAACAATACAAACACACTGCAGACTTATACCTCTGGTTCTCAATTAGAATAGGCTACTTACAAAAATATTTCAACCACTTCTCCAAGAAGGAGTCGACCTTTTGGATCAGATTTTTTAAATAAAAATATAGTGTTAGAAGAAAAAACCATGACTTACTTAGTATATGCTATTAAGTTTCTCTTCTGTTATCTATGTCCAAATGCACACCGTACCATAAGATTAACGAGCATATTTTATTCATAAATGAAAAGCTAAGAGAAAGGAAATTGAAATCTTTCGAATGCCCATTAAATATCTAGCATTAGTCTTACCAGATTGTGATCAATCAACATCATTTTTCTTTGGCTATATTTTAAAGACAAAAATAATTGCAAGTTTCAAGAAGAGTTTGGGCCACAGACTTATTTTAACTTAAGAATACAAACCACGAACATAGACAATAAAAATGCACCCAGGAATTGGCCAGTATTCACAATGTATATAGGTGGTGGACTGGTTTAAATAAAACTGGGGCACCTTATGACCAGGTTCAACACTTTCTTACAACTACAAAAAAATGAGTCCAACTCCAAATAACCTTGGCAAGGACTATAGAGCTTTCCCGCAGGCCTTTTAGTCATCTTATCAATAAGACTTCATTCCACTAAATTTTCTCCTCCCATTCTCTTCAAGCCATAAAACTGCAATTGGCCCTATTACTCTCTTCTTATCTTAAAATATGGGGTATCTAGCCTCCCCACACATATTCAGTGTAGATACATGCACATTCTTGGGGAGCCTTATCTTCTCATTCACTCGGCATCTCCTATAATGCATCCTTATGCCAGTTTGCAAAATAAAATGTAAAAAAAGTTTAAAACACCATTTTAGGGACTCAGCTCTAATAGACAGTGGGCTATTTATAAATTTTAATCTTTTGTCCCTGTCACCTATATTCAACACAGATAAAATCATGCAGCATATTTTGTAACCCACTCTTCCAGTTATCATTGTTATTTCCCCCATATTATTAAATACTTTTGACAATATTTGAATGACTACCTATTGTTTGTCATTTATATTATTTGCAATTTTCTTTGATATTCAAAGATCCCTTTGTATTCATCATTTTAGTCAAAATTTTTATAGCATCCATGATTTCTAAGAAGAAATTCCTTGAAAATAAATTTTGGGGTCAAAACACATGAATATTTTTAAGGCTGCTAATATATTTTACCAACATTCCCTCTGAGAATTTTATTGACTTGGATTGTATTGCTTACTAAATTGTCTTCACTTTTTTTTTTTCTCATATCTTATTTATCCAAATCATTAGTTCAATCCTGGACTGGCATAGTCCATTTCATTGTTTAGATCAAGCTTTATGTAGGGGTTCTCTACCTAGACTGTAAGTATTAATCTCACTTTCCATTTTATTGATACTTAATACAAAAGTGTTTGAATGAGTTTGATTTGGCAGCCTACATGGTTTCCTTATGGAAACCATCCGTGCTCTTGAGTATTTCTCACTGCCTTCTTTCATTTGTTTTTCTCTTTTTCTTTCTGGAATAGTTTCAAATTACTATTTCAGACTGCACAGTAAGCCCTGTGATTTGGAGATTTAGTATTTCTGCTTTCAACAACTGGACAGTAACCATGAAGGTCTAGGTCACATAATTGTTGAAAATTTGGCCAAAGCAGAAATTTGAATGGTGGCACTGTGAGTTTGGGTTGGGAGTGAGTCATTTAGTGAATGCTTCTGCATCTCCGCACATTTTATTTACTGGCAGACTCTTCTCTGGTGTCTCTAGGGAAGCACTAATTCTTTTTTACTGTGAAAAATAGGGCCCAGAAAAAAAAATCACCTAATAGAGTTGGAGCAGAAACAACAGACAAAACAATGGAGTTTCAAAGGTTACGGATATCGTTAAGAAAATAGAAGTCTTGGTTAAACAAAGTGGCAGAAACTCTAATTTGGTTGCAGACCTTACCTAAGATATTTTTACATTTATCCTATGCTGAGTAGAGAAACTGGGGCAATTCTTGTCACATCAATGTAGAGGTAAAACCTGAGAGAATTTAAAAATTACCAACCTATGTTTTAAGGCTATTCACAGCACACCCCTAACTCTTAAAGAAAATGCAATTCAGGTCAAACCCAGGAACTGCACAAACATTGCCAATGAACAAAATAGGACCATGAGTAAAAGCTGATGCTGAGAATTTGAAGAAAAAATTAACAGGGGAAGCAGCGTCTGCCAAATATGTGCCTGCTAAGGCTTAACCTCCCAAGCCAAACATCTTCACAGAGGGGAAGGTCCATAGTCCAGAAAAAAAGTAGTCAATGAAGACAAGCCTGTTTGTATTGGAAGAAAGTGCCTTCCTGACCAGGCAAGCATTTAATCCATGCACTGCTCAGCACTAATCATCATTCATCACCATTGATTCATTTTGCTGACTCAGAGAAGTTCAGAATTAGGTTACTCCAGTAATAATGTAATGTACTATGGAGTTTATTTTAATGGCAGAATTAATTTTAACAGCTTTATAAATTACTTTAGTTCTGTATTTATAGAACCATTAAGGTTATGAAGAGGTCAGTCATATTTTCAGTTATACTTTACAGCATTTATAAAGGAAATTATATGTTACATTGGTATGAGGGAATTAACAGATTCCAACAGCTCTAAGGGTGTAGCACTCAAGAATCTATTCTACTCTAAAACATAGGTTGTGAGCCTCCTCCCCCCCCCAGACTTAACTGCATCAACTTATTTAACACTTCACCAAATAATTCTCCCCAACACCTGCTTTCTCATGGGAATGAACAAATCCTGAAAACCTAAACATTTTTAAAAAGTAAAATGCTGCTTAACCAAAGGTAAAACCAAGATTCTTTGTAAATGCCTCGATTATAATTCTTTTTCATCCATCATGTCCACTAGGCTTTAAGCACGGGCTGCGATCAGGCAGAGAAGATATGAATTACAGAAGCAAAGTTAGAAAATAAACATCGTAAATAGTTCTTCTGTCCAAAATTTAAGAATTATACTTAAAGGCATAGAAAGGTAAACTTGCCTATGAAAGAACGTATAAGATTTTGTATGATGGCATCTTAAACTCATGTTTAATATTGAGCCATTTTCTTAAGAATAATTACCTCTAAGACTATGGATTCTAGAAAAATCATAAAGATGCTGTCAAACATATTTCAGTAAGCACCAAATGAACCTCACTTGCAACCATAAATCATTAATCTTTAATCACCAGCCAATTTCTCAATAAGCTCATTGGCATGGAAATTCTAAGATACTCAAAGGATAGTTCTCGCCGATCTGGCATGCATGGTTGGCTTGTGTGTTTAATTACTGTTTATGCATCAGCAGGATCCAGGCTTTTGTATGTAATAAATAGAATGCTGTCATAGTGTCCAGATGGTTTTAGATGCAAGACCCAGGGAGCATGTTTGGAGATTATAGTACTGATTTACTCTCTGTTTGCACCAGTTCAATTGTAAAAATCATGCTAATAGTACACATATCAAAAAAAAAAAAAAAACTGCAGTATAGAAATAAATGTACTGCTTTATTGGTTTTTTGAAAGATATTTCATTTTGACTTTATCTTTATCATAAGAAAATGTAAAGAAGTTTTAAAGCAAACTTAATATCTTTGTTTAATATGATGCCTTTTATTTTGGAAGGAGATACAGAGTACCTACCTAGGGTCCAATCACTACCCCATCAAATGGGCTTTTAAAATAAATGAATATATAAACAGATGTTACTAATAACACTTCAAAACAATCCTTTCACAGATTAAAATTTCTCATTAGGCATGGTAGAATTCTTAGTAGTAAGTTGTAAGGATCAGAAAAGTCATTTTTCTCCCACTCTTTTTGACTTATTTTCACATGATATTTTTAAATGATAGTGACTATGAAATAACAGTGAGTTGGACAAAATATTTACCTATTGCTGATTACTTATTTTCCTCATATGAATTATTTTTGTTTATGGAAAATTCAGAGCCAGATTGTTAAATTCATATCTGGCTGAAATATTAGAAAATGTTGAACATATGGATAAAAATCCTTCAATATCATTCTAAGTGGTTTGAATCATGAGCTTTGCAGCCAGTCTAATGAAAAGGAGAAGGAAAAGAAATTATAAAATTTTTAATCTTCTTTTATATGACTGAGTTGAAGACTAATGTTACAATAAACTGAAGAGGAAAAAAACTAGCCTGTCTCCAATTTCAGAATCTAGGAGTACGTTTCTATCCAGGAGTCTGCAATTGAGCATGTATATGTGTTTGCTATAAAAATATTTAGAAGAAAGCAAATTGTCCTAAAACTGGTCTCTGATGGTTGATATGATCTATTTTCTCTTCTGGAAAATAATTAGAATTTCTGATAAAAATTCTTAAGCAATTTTATAAAAGATGTCAATGATTTCAGGGTCCCTTTGGAAAACCTATCCACTTGAGAGGAGCCTAACCAGTCTTACAAAGAGACTGTGATTTTGTAAACAACATGCATTTGGGGGGAGGAAAATCTAGTTTAATACTGACTCTAACTAGTCTAATTTTCTTTGTTTTTTAATTTTTTAATGTTTTATCTTATTTTTGAGAGAGAGAGAGAGACAGCGAGACAGTACAAGCAGGGAAGGGGCAGGGATGGAGGGAGACACAGAATCCAAAGCAGGCTCCAGGTTCTGAACTGTCAGCATAGAGCCTAATGTGGGGCTTGAACCCATGGATGCTGAGATCACGACCCGAGCTGAAGTCAGGCGTTTAACCAACTGAGCCACCCAGGCCCTACCTAGTCTAATTTATTTTTATAAAATGTCTTTACCAAAGGAGAAGCTTATGATTTGCCAGGTACAATTTTCTCAAGGGCTCTTAACTGTTTCAGAAATTGTATTAACACCCTACTGGCATATCTAACATGAGGACTGATGACAACTATGGATCAACTAACAGAGAAGTAATATGTCCGCATAAGAAATAGCAAAAACAACAGTGAAACAGACCCCCATACATATGGCCATATGATGTGTGACAAAGGCAGTCCTGAAATACATTGAGTAAAGCATGCTCTTTTCATTAATGATGCTGAATCAGTTGTAGACCAATGTGGAAAACAATAGATCTTGTTCATAAAGGCATTCTTTGTAATGGGCCCAAACAAACAGTTCCAACCTTTGAAAAGACAAATTTAACAAACTCATATAATGATTATGATACAGCAACAATAATGAATAACTTGCAAATACAAAGTATTCAGAAGTATTTCACAAATATAACGTTAAGCATAATTAGTCAATAAAGAGTACCTACTGCACTGCCTGAGTGGCTCAGTCAGTTAAGCTTCCAACTACAGCTCAGGTCATGATCTCGTGGTCTGTGAGTTCGAGCCCTGTAACAGGCTCTGTGCTGACAGCTCAGAGCCTAGAGCCTGCTTTGGATTCTGTGTCTCCCTCTCTCTCTGCCCCTCCCCTGCTTGTGCTCTGTCTCTCTCTCTCTCTCTCAAAACTAAATAAACATTAAAAAAAATTTTTTTTTAAATTTTTTTTTAACGTTTATTTATTTTTGAGACAGAGAGAGACAGAGCATGAACGGGGGAGGGTCAGAGAGAGGGAGACACAGCATCTGAAACAGGCTCCAGGCTCTGAGCTGTCAGCACAGAGCCCGACGCGGGGCTCGAACTCACGGACCGCGAGATCATGACCTGAGCCGAAGTCGGCCGCTTTACCGACTGAGCCACCCAGGCGCCCCTAAAAAAAAATTTTAAAGAGTACCTACGGGATGATTCAATTGTATGAAATTCAAAAGCACATGAAACTAATATACTATGCTCCAAGTCAAGGTAGTGGGCTGGTGGTGACTGAAAGGGAACACTGGAATGGTTTTATGGGTGTTAATTGTTCTGAAAATTCCTTTAGATATTGGTTTCATGTGTGTTCATTTTGTGGAGTCTCACTGATTTTGTGTGTGTAAGATATATATGACCTATATGTAAGTCATATATATATGACTTAATTCACATAAGTCATATATGTGTGTATGTATATATGTATATGTATATGTATGTATATATATGACATATATATATGACTTACTTCAATAAAAAATTTATTTTATAATGAGAGAAAATTCCTCATTATTCATACCTATATATCAGGATTTTGTGAATCTTAAATTAAACCTTACCATCTATGTATTTGTGATACCTGCCTTCTGGAACTTAATTTTGCCCAGCCTAAGGTCCCAACTCTCTCCTACTTCTAGTCTGTACAGTATCCAGATCAATGGCCTCTCTGTTTTGTAGACCCCATTGTCTCTTATGCAATTGATAATTGTGATTTTGCTTCAGTTAAGAGAATTGCCTTATATTTTGTATCATAAAATTACTAAATATCTTCTCTAATATCATATATAATTCAGAATATTCTAAACTTATATCTAATATAGTACTTTCTATGATACTGTCAACACCTAGCCAAAGCAATATCAATCATTTGATCGACAGCACAGCTCTTAATTGGATGCAGTAAGAAAGTCTCTTTAAAATCAAACACACAACCACTCAATGCCCTGGAAAAGTAAGAGAGAGATGGGAGCAGGGTAGAGGGCAAGAGAGAACAATATCCTTTCATGCAGGATGAGTTTCTGATTGAAGCAAATAAAGGAAACTGAAAATCTCATTGATTCCTGCACAAAAGTAAGAGTATGACTTATTTGGCTAGTATGAGGTGAAATGCCAAAGCAGAACATGTC
Source organism: Panthera pardus (assembly GCF_024362965.1). Taxonomy (NCBI): domain Eukaryota; kingdom Metazoa; phylum Chordata; class Mammalia; order Carnivora; family Felidae; genus Panthera; species Panthera pardus. Next base: position 31,881,246 of record NW_026527002.1, read on the forward strand.
AATGAAGGAATGAACCATATTCCTAATCCTTATATAAGTAATTCCTATAAATGCATTGGTATATGTTATTATCCACAGTTCATTCTCCTCTGCTAGTATTTTTAGTGAGAGAGGGTATGATGTAACCTCATGGAAACTTTATTTAAGAGCAAACACTTCCATTGGCATAGAATGACAGTAATTTATTCCTGGAGAAATTTGAAATAGAATTGCACATCTAAAATTTTAAGTAATCTTTTTTATTTTTGGCCATATTATTGTTCTGAATTTTTGAAATTCATAAATAATATCAAGCTGGCACATTCTATGGAGATACACTGAATACTACTCCTGGATATTCGCTGAATAAAACAAGCATAAATATAGTCTGGGCGAATTCCAGCAGATCAGTTATTTCCATCTATATCTGGGTGCCTGGGTAGGCAGAACTTCTGTAAAAATGCCAATTAAAAGTTGCCAGAGGCTTGTTTATCTACCTGGATATCTGGAGATTATATATATACTGCCACCTTTCAAGATATTTTCTATGAACTGTGAAGAAATGTTTGAAGAAGCATCTTAGTTATGATAATGCAAGGCAAGCATGCACCTATTGTTCTGAGGAAAACGTAGTAACACCAGTTATGTGTCCTCAGGGACTTTCACTGTCAGTATCCTTTGAGATACATTTCTGGAGAAGAAGGAAAACGTTTTGCATGGACTCCGAGGAGGAAAAAGATAAGAAACTTCACTTTTCCCTTTGAAGCTCAAAGATTTTAGAAGCACTATGAAATGATTCTGACTCCTCAGTCAAGAGGGCACAAGGACCCAATGGAGAAATCCTTATCATGGTACATTCACATCGGTAAACCTGTATAGTAGTATGTCCTAAAGCTGGATACGTACTCACCTCATGATTTGGCAATTCCAGTTCTACTTTATATTCAAACAGATATCAGTTCATATGCTGACCTCAAGACTTCTGCTAAAATATTCATAGCAATACAATTCGTAATACTCCTGGGTAGAAACTACCCAAATGCCTATCAACAGCTTAAAAGGTAAATAAATGAAGTGTACTGACATGATGTACTTATATACAGCAATGAGAATGAAAAAAAAAATAGACAAAATATGGTTGAATCTCAGAAACATAATATTGAGGGAATTAAGTTAGTGTGAAATAATACATACTATAGGGAGTCCTTGTATTTAAAGTTCAAAGAGGGTTAGAACTAATCTATGCAGTTAGAGGTCAGTACATAGTAACTCTTGAATAGGGTCAATGACTGGAAAGAGATACAATGGGGGGTTTGGTGTGCTAGTAATGTTCTTTCTTAATCCAGATACTGGTTACATGGGAATATATAGTTTGTCAATATTCATCAAGCTGTAGAGCTATGATATGTGTCCTTTCCTATATGTATGTTACACTTCAATTAAACATTTAAAAATATAATAAGTTGTGAACTTTTTTCAAGCTGGCAAATGTGTTATGCCATTTTTACACATTATATGTTTAGATCTAAATTTAGTGGAAATAGCATCATTAAAAGAACATGAATAAATGATCTCAATAGAAAATATGTTTATATATGTCATATTGTTAACATGTATGTTTAAACAATTTTATAAAATAAATATGTATATTTATTTGTAACATATAGCCACTTATTTTTGATGAACGGCAATAGGAAAAATTTATTTGTAATAAACTTCTTAGGATACCATTACATTGGGCTTTAAAGTTTAAAAGATATCTGATCATGAAAACAGAAATATGTGTCTAATTATAAATTCACTTATTTCATGTTTTCCATCTATCTTGTTCAACGTCGAAAAATACAACTGTTTTGTACTGTGGAGAAATGACTCGACGTGAGACTGGCATTGCCCAGAAGCTTTGGTACTGAGGGTAGCTGGAACAGAATGTCTGAATGAACAGAGCCCCTAAGAATTTGAGGAGAAAGAGTAAGGCATTATTATTAGCAATAAATCTCAGCAGCCTTGATTACATTTTGTATAATTAACTAACCCTTGAGTTTAAAAATCACTTCTGAATGAAAGATTACTAAAGTGCCAATAATAAATAAGTGTCAGGTAGTATGAATTAGGGAAGCATATTTTAACCTTGGTGTTTGACATTTACATGCAAGAATAATACAGACAACACTACAAAATAGGGATTATTATTCTCCTTTTTTAAATAAGGTAACTAATACCGAGTGGTTAAAACCATGCATAAGTTCAATAGGATGTGGGGAGTCTGAATTTAAAACCAGGAATGTCTGATTTCAGAGCCCTGGCTCTTAACCAACATGCTATAGTGCCCATGATAATATCAAAAAGCCCCACAGAAAAGACACACGTGTTGAAGACACTTTGAACCTAGAAATATAATTTCTTACCAGTTCATCAAAGGGTTGCTAACACTCAGAACAACGGAAGACTTTTTTGTATCTTAATATCACAGAGGAAAACATGCACTTTCCTCTAAAAGCTCAGAAAGGGACAGAGACAACATGTGGCAAATATGCTTTTGAAAGTCGGTACTTAAGGAAGTCTGCCTGGGAAAGAGAACTGTGTGGTCCTAGGGTTGAATGACTTGAAGCTTTAAAAAAAGGTTTAAAAAAAGCTTCAAACTTAAAAAAAAATGTTATTCTTAAAGTTGGGAAAATGAAAAAATGCAAAATTACAGTTAAATAAATCTCACAAAATAAACTGATTCCCAGATGCCATACACTTTTTAATTAGTATCCATGTTGCAATGTTTGTCCTTTGGCTGTAATGGCTTTCACTTGTAGCACTACCACCGTCCTTTCGACTTGTGTAAGCTCATTCATCAGTTACTGCACATTAAACTCTGCAGGGTAGCAGGAGCTAGACCATGCAATGAGGGTGAGAAAAAAAAATATATATATATAATATAATCATATTATATAAAGTTTCCTATCCTCAAGATGCTTAGTCTGCAAAATCAAATCCTTTTGAAATTAATATTTTAGAATAGCGAATTCACTTTTATTTTAATATAGCAGAGAGAGATGGCATCACCCACTTCCCTTCTCAGATAGAACTTAAAATTGATTAGAAGAGCAAGGATGAAAAACCCAAATATCATCTGCTATGAAATTAAGAGATACTTACATTCCTGGACCACGATAGCAATCAAAACCAAAAAGAAATGTCACAGGACATTAAGAGAGGATGGCCCATTGCTGCTGACATCAGACAATGGGGTTAAGAATCCTACTCGGAGGAGAGTGGCACACACCTAGTGGCAAATAACTCCTTGTTTAGAACAACCCAAAGTCACCCAACAGACAAGTCAGATTTTCAGAAAGAAGTTTGTAAGTAAGACTTGGTAAAGATGCACTGTAAGCATATCTATGGCGTCCAACCTCTGTTGCATGGAGAGTAGTGACGACCAGAAGATCTCTCCCTCTCTTTCCCTCTCCCTTATCTCTCTTTCTCCCTCTCTACCTCTCTCTCCCTCCCTCACACACACATAGACATGCACACATGATCTATGTCACACAGAATTCTCACCAGCTTGAAACTAAACTTTATCCCCTTCTCCATATAAGCATCTCAGCTCAGAAAGAACGCATCTCAAAGGAAGGTAAATAATAATTGTAAAGAAACCAAAGGGAAACGCAAGACGTTCCCATGACGAAAGGAAACAGGAAAAACAGACGGCACGTAAAAACTTTAGCCAGAAAAATCTCTTCACGCAGTAAATAAAAACTATGCCCATAATATAATCATGGACGTATAAACTAATACAACAAATAAATTTATAAACCAAAATACCAAAGCAGGGAAATAAGAATTCAGAGGTAATATGCTAGGATAACAGAAATAAAAAAAAGCATGAGCTGGTAGAACTCAGGAGATGGAATTAAAAACTCAAACTAAGTTGTTATGACAAATACTATAAACCATCTGACATTGGCTAGCATGACAGGGCAAGTCTTCAAAGCAGACAAAAAAGTTCAAATAGAACTTAAAGGAGAAATGGAATCGAAGTCAATCAGAGGAAGAAAGGATGTCCAGTTTAATAGAGCATGTACAAAGACATAGTATATTTTCTGAGAACTAAACATGGCTTTCTACAGGATAAGAGGAAGAGAAAACTGATGAATGGGACTGGAATTGTAGACAAATACTGGATTTTGCATAGTGTTTTATGCCAACCTAATAAATGTAACTTCATGTTATTATAAACAGGACCTATAGGTGGCTCAAATCAGAAGATTAATATGACCACTTATATTTTAGAAAGATCCCCCTGCCCACAATGAGGGAGACAGCTAGATTAAGATGAATATAGGAGGCACAGAAGTGAGAATAATGGTAATTCCTTTCTATAATCCAGAGATAAAATATAATGACGAAATTATAGATAATGGCTAGAGAAAAGTGTGAGAAAAATAAGAAATATTTCATAAGAAACATCTACAAAACAGTTTGGCCAACTGAATACAGCAGGTAAGGGAAAGGAAACCTGAAGAATGACTCTAAGTGTCTGAATTACTCGACTGGTTGGATGGCCTCCCAGAATAAGTGTAGAAACAGTGTAGGAAATACAGTTTAGGGGGAGGGAGGAGGAATAGATGATGCATTACCTACAAGTAAGTATATTAAAATAAATCAAATAACCCAAATAATTATTGGACTTCAATAAAAAAATGATACAGTACCAGAAACTGCATTCCAAAAGGTATTGGCAAATTTTGAATGACGTAAAAATAAGAAAGTCATCCCTATGTTTGCACATCATATTTCATAATTTTAATCTAGCATGATTTTAAATGTTTTAAAGTATTAAAATCATCACAAACTGTGTATCTCTCAGTAGCACTAAATGCTCAGAGAATTTACACAAAATTAGATAATTCTGAAAAGTCAATCTTTAAGGAAATCATCCTAAATTACCGAAATCATGTTACAGACTTGGTTAGGAAACATAAGTACTCTCTATTATTCTACTTGTTTCAATATTTCATTCAGCCTTTACTTTCGTGTTGTCTAATATGATAAACGTTATCCAGATTTTCTGTTGTATTAGAAATTTAGGGAAATCTGCAACATCATTTAACAACATTCTATGAAATGTACCAAGCAAAGCAGGCAGGGTTTTAAACTGCATGAAAATAATTAGAATAGGACATTCTAATGAGAAGTTACCATTAAGATGCTCTCCACTAATTATACCATATTTATTTATCTTTAATGTTTGTTACTACTATATAATGAATGAACCACTAAGCTTTATCTTAGTTTCAGGTCTTCGTTAAATGTCCTTCTTGGAATTTTGTTCTTTTGGTAGGTGTGATTTGGTCATATTTATTTTCAGCTCTATTTGGCTATTTTGAATTTTGATGAGTTTTCTTCCTATGCAGTGATGGAAAGTTATATGTAACTTCCAAAAGATAAATGTGAATATAGTTCTTATCTGTAAAGCCACAGCACAAAAAGTAAATTTTAGGGTAGAAGGGGATATATGATAGCTTAAATGTGTGTATATATATATATATATATATATATCATTGTAATTGGAATGAAGATGGTATGTATCTCCCAGAAAACAATGTCCCTAGTCACACAGAGACACAGAGACTGGTGCTGGTAGTTGTAGGATAAATAAGGCAATACCTGTCCTTGTGAAATTTATCCATGTAGTCACCATGAAAGGCAGGTAATTTGAACTGAATTGCATCCCCCTAAAATTCATATGTTGAAGACAGAAAGGCACTGCGCAAGCATTCTATTGTTCTCTCAAACTTCACAACAAAATTAGCCCCTCCTCAACCTCAAGAATATGCAAATACAGGAATAAAAATAGGCCAGTAGTTGAACAGTAGTGGAGATAACCTAGATGTTTAACTTTGTTTCCCATATAAGGGGGCAAACGTATTTCAATCTTTCGGCTGGTGACATTTTATGATTAAACAATATCAATCTATCAAGAAATGAGATGCTCACAGATATCCATAATTACACAACTTTTGAAAAAAAATCATATTTTTTCTAGATTTTTTCATTCTTTTCTTTCTCTTCATAATTTTGATATCATGTAAAGTTGATTCAGTTTATTCAAGTGAGAGGAGAATTCTGGAAAGAGGGCAGACAAACATACTGAGCAATGAGGATAGTCAAACAAAAAGGCACAGACAATATCTACAGAAAGAAAATTAACACTCTCATGATTACCAAAATGCAAGCAGATGGAGAATGGACCCCTGATACTTAATCTTTGCATGACAATGGGAGAAGGAAGCAAAAGGGCATCTGATAAAACTTGAGAACACGAAATAACTCACAGCTTATATGAAAGCACAGCAAATCAGTTCGAGAATGGCAGCAAAACTGGGAGTGCGTATGATTGAGAGAGAACAAGGTGCCTTGGATAAGAGAACAAGGGGTTTCAGATAAGTGCAAAGATGCAGAGCATCCTGTACCCTATAAACTCTTGGAACTAATCTCTTTTCTATGACAATAATCCGTACTCAGGAGAATTGTGTATGACTAAAACTCAAAATAAAAACAACAGAGGCAAAAAAAAAAAAAAAAAAAGGAGACAGAATAAAGAAGATAGAATAAACTGAAGGAGAGAATCATGAATTCAGGAGTTCTCATGACATAAATTGCTATATACTTCAACTCTTCATAAAAACAACAGAAGAGAGAAATTTCGATCCAAGTTAGAAATGCTATCTTAAAGTTTAATGAAATTAATTTCATAAACATAAATACAACCAAAATGACACCCAACCTGCGTTTCATGGGTTTGAGCCCCATTTCTGTGCTGACAGCCCAGAGCCTGGAGCCTGCTTCAGATTCTGTGTCTCCCTCTCTCTTTGCCCCTACCCTGCTTACGTTCTGTCTCTCTCTGTCTCAAAAATAAATAAGCATTAAAAAAAATTTTTTTAAAGAAAAAGAGAGACTAAGACATAAAATAAATAACATCCATACAATGAAGGCAGGTCAGAGGAAATGGCCACAAAACATCAGTACATCAAAATGGATAAAAAGATGAAACAAAGTCATTTAAAATATGAAAGAACAGGGAGCGCCTGAGTGGTTCAGTCGGTTAAGCGTCCAACTTTGGCTCAAGTCATGATCTCACAGTTCCTGGGTTTGAGCCCCACATCGGGCTCTGTGCTGACAGCTCGGAGCCTGGAGCCTGCTTCGGATTCTGTCTCCTTCTATCTCTGCCCTTCCCCCACTTGGGGTCTGTCTCTCTCTCTCTCTCTCTCTCTCTCTCTCAAAAATAAATAAAAATGTAAAAAAAAATTTTTTTAAATATGGAAGAACAATATAACTCAGAAATGGGGTGATAGGATCAGGGAAGAAGTAGAAACTTAAAACAAATATGTCTAAAGTATAGAATGAGAAGAGCAAATAACCAGGCAGTATTTTAAGGGAAATAGAAGATTAAAAAAAAAATAGAAACATTTTATAAATCAAAAGAAATTACAATAATTTCATATCTAGTCAAGATTAATTTCAAGTATAAAGTTTGCAGAAAATTTGTCATCAGCATGCAGGGTCTTAGGGCATGTTTTTCTGATGAGTCTTAACTTAAAATTTACTAAATAATGAGCTTCAGACAACGAAAATGACTGCAAAGAATTTGTCCTCTTAGGAGGACTGGTGGTGAAGATTACAGATTAGTGATTTACCTATGGAATCAAAATTAATGGAGGACATAAAGAAGAGAGTATAGAATGGATTGGCAGCATGTTCTGACAATGGGTATAATACAACTGTGAATAAATAGGAGAGAATGAGTAGAGCATTTGAAAAAAGCTCTTTTTTAAACTAAATTGGTGCTAATGTTGGTATTATTATTCTAAAGAAGCTGTGGGTGTAATGTAGGATAAAATCAACAATTCTAATTTTATCAACCCTAGTATCCTTTCAATTTAGGCTATTCAATGTGGGGGAGAGGAGATAAACATATAAAAAAAGGAAAGGTTAAGTTTTACTGAATGTGAATTCAAGTTTCATGCAAAATCAGATATCTTATTTTTAAAATATTTATCTAAGTTTTCTTCATACATGTCTATATTTATGTAGAGAGATGATAGATGATAGATAGATAGATGATAGATAGATAGGTGATAGATAGGTGATAGGTGATAGATAGATAGATAGATAGATAGATAGTAATAGAGCACACACACATATTTTCTAATGCTGTTCACTGGAAAATTCTAGTAACAATGATCAACCTATTAGGAATGGCAATCCTTTCTCCAAAGTGTGATCTTTAAATACCATCTCCTGCTAGAAGGAATCTGGGCTACTTGGATAATTGCCTAATTCTAGGTCTCAGACAGGAAATGTACAATATACCATTTTCCTATAAGATTGTCAGAGAAGTTGGTTCTAATAACAAGACATTTGATCAGAGATATAATTAATGAAGGAGAGAATAAATTGGGTTTCTGAGAAAGAACGTTCTTGACAGAGGGAATAGCAAAGTGCAAGTTCTATAGGTAGAATTATGTTTGTTGTATTGAGAAAAAGTAAAGAGGTCTTTCTGGCTGCAGCTTTGAAAGTGAGGGTAAGTGTATCAAGCAATGGACAGATGGCTTAGAGGTTGGCCAGAACATGAAGGGTTTTGTAGACCATTTCTAACAGTTTGGCTTTTCTCTGAGAAAAACAATTTGTAGAGTTATTTTGAGCAGAGAATTAGTATGACCCAACTTCTGTTTTGAAAGGATCACTCTGGCTGCTGTGTTACATTAAATTATTAGGGGAAGAGTAAAAGTAAAAGCAGGGAGACCAGTTGAGAGCCTGTCAGTGATCTGGGTAAGATCTGGTGGACACCGGGACATGCATAAGATAAAAATGGTGAGAAGTGGTAGGATTCCAAGTATCTCTTGAACGTACAGTCAGTGGGCTTTTGTGATAGATGTAGGGTGTGAAAGAAAGAGACATTTCAAGACCACGCCAAGGTCTAAGACCTGAGCAATTATAAAAATGAAGACTAATTCCTGAGATGACGAAGACTTTGAGAAGTGCAGGTCACCAGGGGACAAATCAAATACAAAACTCTGCATAACTGTTCATCATAATTATTAAAATTATATTAAAATATACTCATTTTAAAATATTTCTTTTTTCTTACTGCTACATTTCATTAAACATTGTAGTCAATCTTTGCAAATGCATCTTTCATGTCACAGGCTTTATCAAAATCAGGGCAATTTTTAAGGCCACCTAACACATTTTTAAGAATACATCATCTTCACTTCTTTCTGTGTTGTGAAAAATAGCACCTTTTCAAGTTAGGACTGATACGCCTCTGGAGATCTGATCCCACATATATAATATGAAGACCATCTTTTGAAAAATTTGTCTTACAAATGTGGGTACATGCTCTCAAAATATAAACCACCTATTATACTATAATAAATTCCACAACATTTCTATCAAGTGTTGTTTAAGGAACTTAATTGAAACACTATGCATCTATTTGCAATGGAGATATTGACACTTTAGGAAAAAATATTCAAACTTGCTAAATTCCTTTGATTTTTTTTTTTTATTACAACTGATGGTCTCATTCAAAATGAACACTGGTTTTCATTGAGGTCATTCTGGAAGAGGGTGTCTTACCCAAATAGTAAGTATTCTGTTGTTTAAAATAAAATAATTATGAAACTACCTTTTAATATGAAAGGCATGGCAAGAACAAGCATAAGAAGCAATTCTATTTTTAGAATGATGAAAAGGGAGATAAAATACAAACAAGTGAAGTACATTCAGGAATAATTATTTCCCTAACTCAGGGATTTTTACTTTCTCTATATTGTTCCATCTGTGTAAATTCTTTGTACCTTTACTGATTTTTCATTCCATATTTAAATATTTTTATTTAACTTTGGAATTTCAGGGAGGAAAATATAGTTAAGTTGAATCTTTTAATCACCAAAAGAAGAAACTTAAAATTACCAAATCTATTCTTATTAACATTTTCTTGACAAGAGAGCATCATGAAAAAGCATTCAATAGTGTAATATTTAATTTTCAAGTTTAAATATTAGTTATATTCCACAGTTAATAAAGATATTTAGTCTGATGACTTTCAATTCTGCTCATTTACATTTTGAGGTGTTGCCTAGTAAAATTTGTTACCAAATTTTATTTGTTATTTATATACAAGGGATAGAATAAGGCTTTCTTGAGATAGTAAATCACTGGGGTGCCTGGCTGTCTCAGTTGGTAGAGTGTGTGAGTCTTGATCTCAGGGTCATGAGTTCAAGTCCCATATTGGGCATGGAGCCTACTTAAATACATACATACATACATACATACATACATACATACATAACAGGGGGAACAAAAGCACTAAGTCACTATTGTGCCATTATTTTTAAAGAAACTAATATCAATGTTGGAGAGTTAAAGTTGAGATTAACTCATAATGGTCCATAGAAGAGTTATGTAAAGTCTCCCTAAGAAACAGTACTCCAAGGTCAAGACATTCCTTGACAAAATTGAATGTACTCCTACATTTAAAGAAAGAATGTATCAAATAGAGAAGGATTAGTAACCTATAGAAAACTAGAAAAAGAATAGCCAGTAGAGACATTGGTACACCCAAGTGTCCAGGGATGACAGCATTTTACCTAAGAGATTTCAGGCATTTGCTCTCTTTGGTAAGACCATTCCCATTTTGAGATAAACACAAAAGTTTTGGGTTTTTTTCCAATTTCTCTAACCCCATTCACCCTAATTACATGTTTTCAAAAGAACTTACAATAATGCTTTCTTATGGGAATAACATAACCTGATTTCATCAAAACGTGTTGAAATAATTCAAAATTTTTAAAAAACAAAATTTTATCTCACATATCATTCTCCATTATTTTGGTCCCCACCACACTATTCTTCCAAAGACTCATCCACAGTCCCTATTGATAATTCCTCTTGACCTAATTTCTTTTGTACCTATACAAACCAGGATTTTATCCCTTTCTGGCTAGTGAAACAACTCTTGTGAAGGTTACCATTGCAATGCCAATTCCAACAGTTAATTTTTACTCTTGGGGCGCCTGGGTGGCGCAGTCGGTTAAGCAACCGACTTCAGCCAGGTCACGATCTCGCGGTCCGTCAGTTCGAGCCCCGCGTCGGGCTCTGGGCTGATGGCTCGGAGCCTGGAGCCTGTTTCCGATTCTGTGTCTCCCTCTCTCTCTGCCCCTCCCCCATTCATGCTCTGTCTCTCTCTGTTCCAAAAATAAAAAATAAAAAAAAATAAAAAGTTGAAAAAAAATTTTTACTCTTATTATGTAATATCAGCAGCTTTAAAAATTATTATTAATTTTCACACATATGGAAGAGTAAGAAGAATAATACAACAAAGCCCCATATAGCCCTTACAATTTTTTACATATTTTTTGTTTGTTTTGTAGTAAGAACATTTAACATGGGATCAATCTATTCTCAACAGATTTTTAAGTGCCCAGTACAATATTTCCACTACAGGCATAAGTTTGTACATCACATCTCTAGTATTTGTCTTGCATAACTGAAACTTCATATAGTTGAATGGCAACTCCCCTTTTCCCTCTCCCTTTTGTATGAGTTTGACTATTCTGGATACCTCATAAAGGTGGAATCATGCAGTATTTGTCCTTCCGTTACTTGTACACTATTGGAGGATATGTAAAATGGTTCATCTGCTATGGAGAAAAGTATGGAGTTTCCTCAAAAATTAAAGAGAACTACCATATGATCCATCAATCCTACTTCTGAGTAGTATCCAAAGGAAGTGAAAGCAGAATCTTGAAGAGTTACCTGTGCTACCGTGTTCATTACAATATTATTGACAATAGCCAAGACATGGAAACAACTTAAGTACCCATCAATAGATGAATCAATAAAGAAAATGTGGTATATACATATTATTTAATCTTTAAAAAGAAGGAAATCCTGCCACATATAGTAAACATGGATGAGTCTGGAAGACATAATCTAAAGTCCTTACGTATTCAAACCACGCACCTTACCTATCACTCAAAACCCAACCATCATCAAGATTTTGTCACATTTTCCTTTTTTCATTTGCTGAAGCACTTAAAACTCATGAAAATGAAATTTGTTAAAGCAAATTCCCCCAAATTATGGTATTTTATCACCATCTGCTTAAGTATGTGCTTCTAAAACTATCAACATTTTCCTGCGAAATCCAAAAAATATATTATCACATTGAACAGAAAGAATAGTAACAAAATTAACAGTAAAATGAAATAATATCCAGTCCATAACCAAATTTCCTCAATTATCTCAAAAATGTGTTTGTATACTTACTTTATTTTAAGGAGGATCCAGACAAGGTCAGCACACTGAATTTGGAACTTAGGTTTTTTTTTAATGTCTCCTTTATTTTTTTTTTATTTTTTAAAAAGCTTATTTATTTTTGAGAGAAAGAGAGAGATATAGCACAAGCAGGGGAGGGGCAGAGAGAGAGAGGGAAACACAGAAGCCGAAGCACGCTCCAGGCTCTAAGCTGTCAACACAGAGCCCGACACAGGGCCCTAACTCATGAACTGTGAGATCATGACCTGAGCTGAAGTTAGACAATGGACTGAGACACCCAAGCACCCCAAGTCTTCTTAAATAGATTAGCTTCCTCTTGGATTTTTTTTTCAGTTATAGTCATGGATTTTTGTTGTTGCTGTTGCTGTTGTTACTTTAATGGCACTGAAAATTAGTCAAGAGTCACATTTTATACATATTTCCCAGAGCGCTTTTAGAGTAGATGCCTTGATGTAACTGGAATGTTTCTAATTATTGTTCAATTTTCTTCATACAGGTCTGAACATCTTTCATTCCCACTAGATATATATGAGAGTGCTTATTTCCTCACAGCTTCCTCATCAGGCAATGTGGTCAAAATTTTGGATGTTTACCAACCCGATAGGTAATAAACTGTTTTCCAATGTAGTTTAAAATTGTATTTCTTTTAATTGAGTACAAATAATGTATTTGCATGTTTTTAATGATCATTTTTACTTTTTCTTTTGGTAACTACCTTTGAAGTCAGCAGCTTTGGACAGCTTTCATTACTACCTCTTTAATTAAATTTTTCTTCATTGGACTCTCAAGACTTACCACTCACCTTGCATCTCATCTCCTTCACTGCTCTTTCTGCTCTCGTTCTCAAACCAGATTATTCTCCTCTCAATCTCTGTCAGCTAGCCCCAGGGCTCAGTCTAAGAACATCTTTTCTCCATCTATACTCACTCACTAGGGAACTTCATCCAGTCTCCTGATTAGAATACCATCTACACACTGATGGCAATTCTCAAATTTGTATCTTTCGTCTTTAGTTCTACCTTCAAGTATAGAAAAATGTAGAATTCACTACTAAATATGCCCACTTGACTATCAAACCATGCTCTTGATCATCCATCCCTACACTCTAAAGCAAACCTCCCCTAATAATCTCCGTTTCTTGCCTCCTTTCCTATTGGTCAAGCCAAAACCTTTAGAGTGATCAACAACTCCTTTCTCTCAGGCCCCTCTTCTAATACAGAAACACATTCAGTTGGCTAACCAGAATTTGACCATTTTACTACTATCTGCACCATTATAGTTTTAGCCCAAGAGAGCTTCATCACTCTCTTGGATTTGGGGATAAGCCCTTCTTACTGGTCTCCCTGCTTTCACCTTGTCTTCCTGACGTGCAGCAACTGAAATATTGCTTTTAAAAGAAATCAGATCAGATCCAGAAACTTCTTTTCTGGATATATATCCAAAAGAATTGAAAGAGTCTCAAAGAGATATGTGTATATCCATGTTCAAAGCAACATTATTCATAAGAGCCAGTAGATGGAAGCTTATTGTCCAAATGTTCATCAATAGATAAATAGATTTAAAAATGTGATATAGAAACAGTGGAGTATTATTCAGTCTTATAAAAGAGGGGAATTCTAACACAAGCTACAAGATGAACCTTGAGGACATGCTAAATGAAATAAGCCAGTCACAAAAAGACAAATGCTGTATGATTCCATTTATATGAAGTATCCTGAGAAGTCAAACTCATAGAAACAGAAAGTAGATGATGGCTACCAGGAGCTGGAGAGGGAAGTGAAGAGTCGTTGTTTAATGGGAATAGACTTTCATCTTTGCAAGATGAAAAGGTTCTAAAGATTGGCTGTACCACAATGTGAATATACTTAACACTATGGAACTGTAGACTTAAAATTTGTTAGGAGTGTAAATTTTATGTTATATGCATTTTACCAAATGAAACTTTGAAAACTTTGAAAAAAAAAATCTAAGTCAGATCTCCTTCAAACCCATCAATTTATTCCCTTCTTTTTCAGAATAAGTCCAAAATTCTTCCCAGAACTTTCAAGGCCTTATATGATTGGTACACTCAGCACTTACCTCTGTCCTCATCTTCTACTACTTTTACTCTCTGTCTCATTCTGCCTCTGCTTTCCTGCTGTGCCTTGAGCTTGTCTAAAACACTTCTCCCTCGCGTCCTTCACACTTCATGTTTCTGGTGATGTCTACATAATCCGTTCCCTATTTCAGTTCACTGCTCACAGAAGCATTCCCTGAAAACCTTATCTAACTAGTACCTTCTTGTCACTCTTTGACCCCTTACTGATTTATTTTTCTTCATAAAACTTTGTGTGTGTGTGTGTGTGTGTGTGTGTGTGTGTGTGTGTGTGTGTAAAGCATTTATTTTTGTATTATTTTTCTCTTCCTCTATCTCTTTTGATGTTCATATTGTCAGGGAGGAAGACCTGCTTGTGACCTATGGTCCTTCTAGCTAGACTTGGAATCAAATTAATACAAAATAGATTAATATGAGAAAATCAAATTTAATAGATGCACATATGGGGAATCGACACAGACATGAAATTCCAAACACAATGAGGCAACATGAAGCTTAAATGAGCTCAGGAGAGGGGAGGGGTCTGAAGATAAAGGGGAGAAGACCATTAGCAAGAAGATGAAAGGACATGTTCCCTAAAACAAAGATTGCCTTATTATGTGAATAAGTTTCTTAAGATAAAGGGGAGTCTCTCTTAATAGCTCTCTTCCTGGCATAGGCTCTCCTTTCCAATGTAAATTTAGGCAGTTGAGGGGGAGGCAGAGGGCTTTTCCTGCATCTGCTAAATTTTGATTACTTTTAACTCAAAATAATCTTTATGCTAAAGTGGCCCATCTTGGGGCAGCTTGCCCTTGGCCCCTACAAGATGCTTAACTAGTTTTTCTTTCTGCAGTTATTAAAAACTATCTCTTTCATTTTCAATCTCTCTCATAAATGAGCATATATATTTACATTTGTATCTCTACTATTTTCTTCCCTGTAACAATATCATACTACCTTCATTTCTAGAGATTTCTATCAAATCTCATTATCTGTTAGGTGAAGTATCACAAAATGTCCTTCAAAATGGTCTTGTCTATCCTTGCTCTTTAATTGTTCTTATCTATCTAAAAATAGGCTTGTGAAGTTCCATGAGAATAATTTGTGGAAATCTTAATTGGAATTGCATTGAATCTTTTATCGTTTGTTGGAGAATGTATACCTTTACATTCCTGGATCTTCCCCTCCTTGCATATAATGGAATTTATTACGGTGGCTAATGTCTTTCAATAAAGTGTTAAGATTTTCTGAGGAAAAACTTTTACATATCTTGTGAGATTTATTTTTAGTACCTTATAATTTGGTTGTACTCAGATAATATATATGTTTTTAATTTTTTTAACGTTTATGCATTTGTGAGAGACACAGAGAGACAGAGCACAAGCAGTAGGGATGCAGAGAGAGAGGAAGACACAGAATCTGAAGCAGGCTCCAGGCTCTGAGCTGTCAGCACAGAGCCTAACTTGGGGCTCAAACCCACAAACCATGATATCATGACCTGAGTTGAAGTTGGACACCTAACCAACTGAGCCACCCAGATATCCTGATAATATTTTTTTAAATAGAAGTTTCTTTTATTTTCTGATGTAGAGAATTCATTTAATATCTAGCAACTGTCCTAATCTCTCTTATTAATGCTGTAGATCCTTTGGGGCTTCTGTGTTGTAAATCTTATATCTGTGAATGTTGATGTCTTTGTTTCCTTTTCAAAACAGTATGTCTTTTCCTTTCCTTTTGTCCTGCTGATCTTTGTACAACAATATTGAATAGAAATCAGGGCAGTGAGTATCCGTGTCTTATTCTTTATTTAAAAGATAAATGCTTTTGATATTTTACTGTTAAATGTTAATTTTTTCTCCAAATGTTCTCACCTTATAGTTCTATTCCTATGTTGCTAAGTATATTTTTGTTTTAATTCATGAATGATTATGCATCTGTTGGGATGATTGTAGTTTTACCTTTAATTTATAAATGCAATAAATTACATCCACATATTTTCTAATGTTGAACTAGCTTGCATGTCTAGAGTAAACCAATTTAGTTGCACTGTTAAATTACTAGATTTGGTTTGCTAATATTTTTAAGTTGTTCTCAACATGTACACAATAGAGATTCCACTATAAAGTTTCATTTTCATATGGTTACTTTCTATTTTTGTAGCAAGGTAACACTTGTGTCATAAAAAACTTGAAGAGAGCTTCTGTTTTATTTTGTTTTGTTTTGTTTTTTCTCTAAACATGTGCAAGGCTGCAATTATCTGTTTTTCTTTAGTATGTATTTAAACTAATCCTAACATGTTGTTTATGGGTAATTTTATAAATACTCGTTACATTTCTTTAATGATTATGAGGTCAAAAGTTCTGTAGTTGAAGTCATGCAATTAAAATACTATGTGTTTATTTACTGGCAATATTATAAAAACAAACTATATCATGAACCATATCATGTTCAAAAATCTTAAAAACTTAATTTCAAAACAAGAAATTTTCCTAAAAATGTTAGGAAATTTACATAATTTTATGATTCTAGTTGAATTTCTATTCTTTAAAAAAGTTTTTATTTATTTTTGAGAGAGAGAGAGAGAGAGGATGAGCAGGGGAGGGACAGAGAGAGAAAGAGACAGAGAGACAGAGAATCCCACGCAGGCTCTGTGCTGTCAGTGCAGAGCTTGACTTGGGACTCAAACTCAAGAACTGTGATATCATGACCTGAGCCAAAATCAAGAGTCAGATGTTTAACCAATTGAGCCACCCACGTGCCCCAAATCTCTTCTTTTTTAATCGATTTTAGAAAGTTACACTTTTTCCAAAAATTTGTCCACATAATTTATGTTTTAAAAATTATTGCCATCACAATATCAGATTTATTTTTCATTTAAATTTTTAGTGTGTTTTTTTACCTTTCTAACTTAATTTTTTTTCAAGAAGTTCTGTATGTTATCAAGTTTTTTCAAGTATAATTAATACAGTCTATTAGTTTCAGATGTAAAATGTAATGACTCAACAATTATATACATTTCTCAGTGCTTGTCAAGGCAAGACTACTCTTACCCCTTTATCTATTTCCCCTATCCTGTCACCTAGCCCCTGGCAGCCACCAGTTTGTTTCTCCATATTTAATAGTTTGGTTTTTGTCTGTCTCTTTTGTTGTTGTTGTTTTTGTTTATTCATTTGCTTTGTTTCCTAAATTCCACATATGAATGAAATAATATTTCTTTTTCGCTGACTGACTTATCTCACTTAATTTCACTTAGCATTATACCTGCTAGATACATCCATGTTGTTGTAAATGACAAGATTTCATTCTTTTTTTTTTTTAATGTTTACTTATTTTTGACAGAGAGAGACAGAGCATGAGTGGGGGAGGGGCAGAGAGAGAGGGAGACACAGAATCTGAAACAGGCTCCAAGGTCTGAGCTGTCAGCACAGAGCCCGATGCGGGGCTCGAACCCACGAACCGTGAGGTCATGACCTGGGCTGAAGTCAGACGCTCAACTGACTGAGCCACCCAGGCGCCCCAAGATTTCATTCTTTTTTAATGGCTCAGAATATTCCATTGTAGGTATATATGCATATATATATATATATATATATATATATATATACACACCTATTCACATGTATACACGCACACACACACACACACCAGTTCTACTTTACTCACTCATCTATGGATGGACACTTGAGCTGTTTCCAGATATATATATATCTTTCCAAATTAATGGTTTTTTTCTTTAGGTAAAGATCCAGTAGTGGCATTAGTGGAGGTCATATGCTAATTTCATTTTTAATTTTTTGAGGAACCTCCATACTGTTTTCCACAGTGGCTGTAACCATTGCATGCTTTCCTTTTTTGAAGTTTTCTGCATTCCAAGTTACTACCTATTCAAGATGCCATTTACTATTATATGCATGTTATTCTAGGAAGGAATTAATTTCTTAATAATGAAAATTAACTTTCTATCATCACAACTCTGAGCTTTAGTTCCCTCCTATATAAATGAGGATAAAAATATCTACCTTGAGAGGATTAGAATTGACATATGTGAAGGACTAACACAGTTCCCAGACAGGAGTATATGTCTAAAAAATAGCTGAAAAATAAGTGGATTATTTCCCGGGTGCATATATAGATGTGTTTCATGTATTTGATTACATTAAATGTTTCTTGAGTGAGTCTGCTTTTTCGTATCCAATGCTTTCTAATGTAATACTTTGCATAAGTTAAGACTAAATACTTTTTGTGCTTGGTTAATTGATTGACTATTTGAGTGACTAATAACAAGTCAATCATTTGGAATTTCCTATCATTTTTTTAATTTCAGGGTTTTTTTTGTTGTTGTTTTTTTTTTTTAATTTATTTTTGGGACAGAGAGAGACAGAGCATGAACGGGGGAGGGGCAGAGAGAGAGGGAGACACAGAATCGGAAACAGGCTCCAGGCTCCGAGCCATCAGCCCAGAGCCTGACGCGGGGCTCGAACTCACGGACCGCGAGATCGTGACCTGGCTGAAGTCGGACGCTTAACCGACTGCGCCACCCAGGCGCCCCTAATTTCAGGTTTTGAATGTCAATATTAAACATACAAGAAAAGCACACAATGATGAATAATGGTCAGTCACTAAAATGAAGTCAAGTTGACTATACACTACTTTGTGTATGGAGATTTCCTAAAGGGTGGTTCAAAGAATGGTCTGTGAAGACATGCTAAGGATAAACCTTAATACAATGGGCCCTAAATAACCGGATGTGTGTATTGTGTACATACACAAACATACTCTAATCCTCAGTAAAGTCTATTACACACATATAATCTCTTGGAATGCTGCCATGGGAATGAAAGGACATAATTTCCTCCTGCACAATTAAGCAGGCAGTAGCAGTATCACAGCAAATGTACAACAGTTCCAGTGTTCCGGATGGGTCACCAGAAATGAAGAAAGAAGACACTTCAGGAGCATTTGGGGAAGTTATCGGGAAGCATATGGCACGGAGGAGTAGATACAAATGGGAGATTTGTGTCGCTTCCAATATCCTCCTCTCCCTATCCACCTTATAGTCTCAAACTTTGCCATCCCTACTCCCACCAAAAGTCTTGATTTAAGTGTTCTCTCTGATCTCAACCTGGTTCCCTTCACATTACTTATTCAACTATGTACTGTAGCTGCTCAATTAAATATTTTGAAGGGATACTTCATACAGTTCTTAGCTTAATAACCCTTTATACAAACATTTACCACCTCTTTCCATGTTCAGTTTTACTTTCTAAATGCCTTAAATTTTTCCATACTTCTAGTCTTCATACCTATTATAATCTGTTTCCTGGACAACGATGGTAGCCCCTGCAGCCTTTTTGCACTCATTCTTGTTCCCTTCCAATCCACAGCCAAAGTGATGTTTTTATAAAATTCATCTAATTCCCTCATCCCACCACCATCAAGCTTAAGGTATTACTGAGGATTTTCATTACTTTAAAGATAAAGACCTAAATCTCTAAATTCTCCAAAGGCCTGTCAAAACCTATTCCTTACTTAACTTCTCCTGGTTTATACATGAACTTTCTTTCCGTTTCTAAAAAGCCCCATGCTCCCCCACCTGCCTCAGAGTATGAGTGCCTGCTGCAACATCCATCACTCTCTTTGCTCCTCAGCCCTCTCTCGAGTCAGCTCCTACTCCCCTTCAGAATGACACTAGTCTTTTTTTCAAATAAACAACTCTCCTAGTGACAATTATATCTGTAAGAGATTTCTTTGGTATACATTTAAGGAAAATTCTCATCATTTTCTTTGGTTTAATAGATTTGGCTCAATAAACAAAAGCAATCACTTAGGAAGGAGAACAGTTTTCATAAAATACATAATACTAACATTGAATGGTAAATGTATGGTAGTATCAAATAACTTTATGCATAATTTTCCAAAAATATTTTAAAATGCTGTTTATATATTTGTCAAGGAAGATAACTAATATCGAACAATCAGGATCAATAGAAAACATCTAGAATCCCCTGCTTAAATTAAAAATAGTTTAGGGGTACTTGGGTGGTTCAGTTTGTTAAGCGTCCGATTCTTGCTTTAGGCTCAGGTCATAATCTCACCATTCCATGGATTTGAGCCCCACATCGGGCTTTATGCTGACAGCATGGAGCCTGCTTGGGACTCTCTGTCTCCCCCCACCCCCTCACTCATGCTGCCTATGTCTCTCTCAAAATAGATAAACTTAAAAAAAAAGAGACTAGTTTAAATGACAATGTTAATTTTTTTAATGTTTATTTATTTATTTTATAGAGAGAGCGCACATGCATACTAGAGATTGACAGACAGAATCCCAAGCAGGCTCCATGCTGTCAGCTCAGAACCCCACATGGGGCTCAGTCCCACAAACCATGAGATTATGACCTCAGCTGAAATCAAGAGTCACCCATTTAACCTACTGAGCCACCCTGGCACCCCTAATTTACACCCCTAATTTAAGGATATATACAATTATAACAGATGAAAGTGCAGTAATCAAGCAAATTCAGATTTGTTTTTCCTCTATAGCTGGTTGGTTTAACTAATGAATGGAATGTTGGATTTTACTTCTGACTCTTAGGTTCAGCATTACATATGAAGAAGTCAAATCAATAGAGAAGTCAAGAGGCAAAGCAGGATAAAGACTGGTAAGTATCTCTGGATCTGGTAAATAGTAGGCTATTGTGCTTTGGGGGAGAGAAAAAGTACTGAAGAGTGAGTCAGAGACCAGTTGCTAAGGCTGGAGGGGAAAATGGTTGGTGACAAAGCCAAGGTAAGAATACCAATTGTCATTGCAAAAAACCTGTTTCTCAGAGCTTGGTTCTAGGGCAAGAAGAACACTGGAGTCCTAGATTACAATGTAGACTAGAGGGAGTCATCACCGTTGTCTTCTTTAGATTGGAAATATTAGTTTGAACATATTTACTTGCTAAAAGAACAGTGCTAGTGTATAGATGGATTGAAAGTGAAGGTGAAAGGGGCAGTACTTGCGAAATGAGATCGCCGGAAGAGACTGGAGAGGATGAGATTTAGAGTACAGGAAAGTGATAGGTATTATCCGACAAACCTTAAGAGATGCCAGGTTTATAGTCAAGTTCTAGAAATTATTAAATAAAGGTAGTATATATTTATTAAGTACCATGTATGAGGCACTTTGGGATAGATGAGTAAGAAAGAGATGTGACAAAAAATAATAAATACAGTTTTTTCCTTCAAAGTGTTGGTAATTTTGTTAACGGACAAAAGGACGAAAGGGTAAGCCCTTCTTATGTGCCAGGCACTATGCTGGACACATCAAGTGCATCATCTCATGTAATCCTATAACTGCCTGAAAGGGAGCATTGTTATCTTCATTTTATAAACAAAGATAATGAAGATGAAAAAGACCAAATAACTTCCCCAACTCACAAAGCTAGTAATTGACTGGGTTGAGATTCAAGCCCAGATCTGTTCAAATCTAAAACATACCCTTTATCCATTAAGGTACATGTTTGAAAAAAAAATGCATCAAATCCTGAATGATCCTTATGTCCTCATGTTGATCAAATAAAACATTAAAAACTAGGCAGTCAGAATTTACAGCTTAGTTTCCTTTCTGCCAAAATGAGATTGGTTGGTTTGAATAACATATTTGCTATTCTGATTTCTTAGATAAAATAAAGTTTTAAGTATCAAAAGGCCATAACAGTCACTTATATCATGCATAAATCAAAATTGTCACAAAAAGATAAATTATTTTAAGGACGTGACTATAATATTTAAAACTTGTACATATGCCCAGATATGTATGGACTGGGAATATTTTGCAAATTAAGGAAAAGTAGAGTTGGGGCAATACCCAGCTACCGCTAAAAGAAGTGAAGTTTTCAATACAAATTTAGATGTTTGCCAACTTGTGTAATTTTGTGAGAGGAAAAATATAAGCCATTCTTTTGGTATCTAATGTGTCATTGTGTCCTTCATTATGATGCTAATAGCATTGCTACTGCTGGTGCTTGACATGAAGCATCTGATACATTTGGACTAAAGCTTCTGAATTAATCCTAAAATACATGAATTGGATCTCAGGCACTGCTCTGTGAGCTCATTTCTTCAAAAAATTTAGGAATAGTGGTTTGCATGGGTTTTGTGTTTGTTTACACTTAATTTTAGAATTTCTCAAGTGAGAGTCTGCTTTCTAAATCTCCCTATACATTTTTAGGTAGTCAGGGGTGGGAACTTTGAAAATTTGGATGGCAGGCTGGTCATCGTGGAAAGAGGGAATCATTGGTAGAATGACCACACAATTTATCGACTCAGTTGGAATACGTTTTAGAGCAAAAATGCTAATATGTATGGACAGTAGCACCGCAGGTCTTAACTAGGATCAGCCAAAGGAAACCAATGCATAGCTCCAGATTAGCTCCAAGTAACATCAGTCAGAAAAGGGGTCCATCCACACACTTGTCAATTCAGGTTTGCCCTCTCTGCATCCAATCTACTCCACCTTATTGGTTTGTCTGAGTTGAACTTAGTATCAGAACATATGGAAATGAAAAAGAAAAAATATTATAGGATATCTCAGGGAAAATTAAAGTTTACAACAATCAAAACAAAGACACAAATGCATAGACTGCTTCAGAGTGTAGGTTCTGAAAGTTATCTGAAACAAATGCAATTAGTTTATTTCAGTAAGAATATATTTTTACCACATTCTATCAAATGTAAATATCATTTGAAGATGCCACAGAAAATGTAAGTCACTGAGTAATATGCAAAGTGTAGCTGATAGCAATGAAACTGTCTAAGAACAATAATAGCATTTCATTTGAGGCATCCAATACCTAGATGTAAGCAAGAAAAATAAAATTAGTGAAATCAAAAGCACAGTGTTTTTTTTTTATATTCTACATCATATATTTATTTAGGAGAGATCATTTTTTTAAGTTTATTTCTTTATTTTGAGAGACAGAATGAAGAGAGAACACAAGCAGGGGAAGGGCAGAAAGAGCTGGGGAGAGAGAATCCCAAGTAGGCTCCACGATTTACTGCAGTGCCTGATGCAACTCTTGATCTCACGAACCATGAGTTCATGACCTGAGCAGAAATCAAGAGTCAGATGCTTAACCAACTGAGCCACCCAGGCACCACTACGGAAGATCATTTTTATGGGCCACAATTTTCTTTAGACATAAATACTTCTGAGATAAGATGGGGATGTCACAAATTGGTAAACGGCATTTCAGAGAATACAGTACAGAAAAACACTCAAATAATTTTTGTATAAATCAGAGCTCTACAAAACTAAAGATACTCTCCCATTATTCAAAACAGATCCACATTTCATTTAACAAATGCAAAGAGAACGCTTTCTGCAGTTTCTCAAATTTTTAATTTAATTCAATTTAATTTAATTTAACCTAACTTAGTTAATGGGCAGGGTAGCAGAAGTCCATAGCATTCTCAAGTGATGTGGCTACTGCTTAATTTAAAATTAGAACTTAATTGTTACCTATAAATGCATAGGATCTTTCTTGAAGGGTTTCTCAGACTGAACCATTCCTTGGGATTTAAAGGACACTATTAGTTTATCACATTTACATATTATGGGACATTTCTGGTCAATAGAAAATGTGAGGTACTGGATCGTATGATATTGCATGATATAGCAAACTGGCTAAGATCAACGACAATGTCTGGCATGCTGGTTAAATATCTAGGCATCGATTACCTAAAATAAATGGTAAAAAACTAAAATAATTGATGATGATATAACTTTATATTTTTCCCAACTGGTTTCTCTCTCATTGCCTCAGTTGCACAAATCATCTTAAGTTACAATTCATGTCTCCCCCATTATAATACCATCCTATAGATTCTGATCCACATTACTTCTTTTATCCATACTGGAACAATTATAAGTGCCTACTTTTTTTGGATTGGACAATGTATACTATCTTGTGATTATCGAGGGTCTTGTGAATACTAGACTCTTCCTGTGTCTTCAGCAAAACAGACATAAATCCCTGCCCTCATAACGTTTGTATTCTAGTGGGGGAAATCAATAATAAACAGCATAAATAAGTACATTCTAGCATATATTAAGTAGTAATAAGTATTAATGGAGGAAAGCAAAGCCTTCAAGAAGACTAGGAAGTGTTGGGAGGCGAATTGTCATTTTTAATAGGATGGTTACAGAAAGCTCAAAAAAGAAAGTGACATATGAGTAAAGAACTCAAGAAAGTAAGGAGCAAGCTGTGAAATGAACAGGTCACAAGGTGTTCTCAAAGAGGAAACATCAGTACATCCGTTGTGTAGGCTTTGGGGGGTAGGGAGGTGGGGGAGGTGGGGGGGTACAGGTTGTACCTTTCTTGTTCCAAGAACAGCAAGAAGGTCCTGAGTTCGTATGACCCAAGCAGAGAAAGCAAAGGAGACAATAGAAGGAAATGAGGTCAGAGAGCAAATGGAATGCAGACCAGGTAAGGATCACGGTGAGGATAGATCAAGGTGAGGATGTGTATATTTTGCTCTTACTTAATTCAACAGGATCATTCCAGTAGCTATATTGAAATAGTGCAAAGGGGGATATGGAAAGAAAGACAGAAAGTCTTTGCCTTATAGAATCTTAGAATTTTATTGGGCTCATGATTTACTGAGCACTTATGAATTAATTTTCTCACTTAACACTCACAGTTAGTATTTAATAATTGCTTTACATTCTTTACCTGACTAATACAGCTAAAATTTGAAGCGCATGATAATATTAAAGGGGAGCAGCATTTGCCACTTCAAACTATGTCTTTTTGGAATAAGGACTGTCTTGAGCTGGTTATATTTAAGAAAAAGCAAACTTAGGAGAAGCTCTGAAAACTAGTATTAGTTATTCTTTTTAAGAGACTTTTACATTTGTAAGGACAATCTCAACGTGTAAAGGTGTCTTCCTCTCTATACCAAGATGATTAAAGCTCTAGAAACTCTTATCAGTGGAGAAAGCAAGGACCCAAATCTACATGATAACCTTACCCTTGTTTGCTGTGTTTTATCTGATAACCTCTCATAACCGGCTCCCCACCCCCAACATCTTTTGTCTTTAGTTTGAGATGATATTTAAGGTGGTAGCTTGGGTCATTTCAGGCAAGTTATTTTCCTGTGTTATCTCCCATGAATCTCCCATATACACAGGAAGTATATATGTTATTAAACTTCTGATTTTTTTCCTGGTTAATCTGTCTTTTATTATTGGGGATCTCAGATAAGAACTTAGAAGGGTAGAGGGAAAATTATTATTCCTCCCCTACAATATCAACCCATTTTCCAGATGTGAAAGCTGAGATGTAAAGAGATTGAGTAAATTGCCCTAAATCACATAATAAGAGGCAGAGCTGGAATTTGAAACCAAACCACCCAAATCCTGTTATGCTTATTCAACAGGATTCCCACACCTGCACTTACCACTGGTGATGGTAGAAAGAATTGACCCCATGTGAGAAGCACAAAAGAAAGTTTCAAGGGTATAATTATGTTTATTATTAATTATTCAAATTTGAACATTTTTATCATGTCAGACTTCTTGCTTCCACCATTCATAAGTTCATCATTTTGCTTTTATGGGCTTCGAGTTTTCTAAAAGGAAGCCTAGGTTTTTTATCAGAATCTTAAAATATTAACTAAGACTATCTCAGATGGAGAGGTACTCTAAAAGCAATTAGCTGAGACAAAAGAAAGGAACAGAAAAGAAAAGAGAAGGAAAGGAAAGGAAAGGAAAGGAAAGGAAAGGAAAGGAAAGGAAAGGAAAGACAACTATTAATGAAAATCTTGGGTCATTCAAGTCTATTTTGCTTTGAGGAAACAGTAACAGATAATCTGGACAAATCACTTAGAGAAAGATGACAGGGCAGATTCAAAAGGTTTTGAGTCTTCTGTGTAGCTCATGCTAATTTTCTTTGAAGATTAAGCTCTAATAATAGTTTTGAATCTCTTTGGGCCTTGAACTTCTAATACTCATTAATTCTCAAAATCTTTTAAGTGTGGACTCCTCATGGAGCATAGTGTCTAGAATTTAGTAGGCACTCAACAGATACCTATTGACTGAATCAATGAATAAATGAACAAAAGAATTATTAGGATCAGAAAACCCCAAACCACACTCAGTCTCCATATGTAGATAAGTTTTACATTCAATCCTTGTTAACTTCAAAAAAGTTTGTAATATTAAAAAACTAAAAATATCAAAATACTCAAAATCTCCCAACCTTAAGATTCTGGACTTATGTGTTAATATTGCCTGTAGAACAGGTTGAATGAAGGCTTTTTGAAGTTAGCAAAGAAAAAGGGCAACAACCGATGAGCCACAAAATAGCAATAGAGGGTAATATTTGCTGAGTGCTTATTTTGTGCTGAGCATCACACTAGGCGCATCATCTAATTTACCTCTTTATTACATCATCCTGTAAGGTGGGTATAACATAGTACCTACTAAAAATTGGGACACAGAGCCAAAATTCCAGTGTTGGAGCTAGTTAACTATGTGAGCTTGGGAAAGTGGGAAAGTGGCTAAAACCCTCTGTTTCCTTTCTGTAAAAAAAGAATGATAATAGTAGTATCTACTGGGTATATTTGTTTTAAGGATTAAAGTGTTACTATATAGAAATTGCTTAGAATTATGCCTGGCACCAAGTAACTGTTCTATTCAAAGTAGCCATTTAAAATTCCATTTTTAAGATTGAGTAAATTAAGGTTTAGGAAGTCTGTCTTCCTCCTAAGCTTCTGATTGTACCACCAATCCCAATTATAAAATAATCCCATTTATCAAAAATAAGAGTGTTTATAAAGAAAATGCTTACTATGGTGATTAGAAAAGCTCAAGTCAGATACCCTGAGATATTAAGGTCCTCTAGCATGAGACTTCTTCATTACCCACAGAGATTTAGAAATATATATTATTATGTATATATTTTTTATATATGTAATATGTGTATTATGTATGTATATATGTGGTTCATGCAAAGCATGGTTCAAAGTACCAAGTTGCCCTGAAATAAACGGCTTATTAAAAGCAAAGCTACCGGGTATTCTAATTCAATAACACTAGGATGATACTAAATAGGAAATAAACAGAGAAATGGGGATATTCCAAGGAAGAAATTATGGCATTCATTATGCTCTGAATTTATTGCCATCAGCAAGGTAATCCTGAAAGAAAACAATATATGCCCAGTGTGAGGACAAATACAAATTAAAAATAAGAAGTTTGACTCTCCCTGTTGAAAATAAAGGAAAAGATTTGCTTCCCTTTCTTTTTCTTAGAGCACTTACTGTAAAAAACTTTTCAGTACCTTTTCCTGTCTTTGAATGTATATAAATTCTTTTTTTTTTTTAATTTTTTTTTCAACGTTTTTTATTTATTTTTGGGACAGAGAGAGACAGAGCATGAACGGGGGAGGGGCAGAGAGAGAGGGAGACACAGAATCGGAAACAGGCTCCAGGCTCCGAGCCATCAGCCCAGAGCCTGACGTGGGGCTCGAACTCACAGACCGCGAGATCGTGACCTGGCTGAAGTCGGACGCTTAACTGACTGCGCCACCCAGGCGCCCCTATAAATTCTTTTGAAACTAGATAGACCTTTTGTCAGCTTTAGGATCCAAGAAAGTCTTGCGCAGGGACCTGAGAGCCACCTCTTTGAAAGGTAAACATCATAGGATAGTACCCCTTTGTCCCATTTCTATGAAGGGGTTAGAAAGCTAACTTTGTTGAGTATCTTGCTCTAAGTTGCAAAACTAATTCCTGCCATAAAGATCTGAGAAGTTTGTTTCTCTTTTAGATAAAGTCAGTTAGCTAACATAGTCACCCCAATTACCTGGGGAATCTAGGATGAACTATGCATGGTAACAGTGCTATCAAGTCCTTTTACTTGAGGACTAGTTATTGTTTATTCTGAGAACAAGTATGGAATAGGTTCTATCTGGCTATAGAAAAGAGATTTCTTTCTGTTTTTGCAGCATTTAGCAGATTACCTATGATGAACATCATTTTCTGATTTAATGTTCATTGCATAATAAACTTGTTTTTTTATGACAAATATTGTTTAAGTTTATTGATTTTGGGAGAGAGAGAGAGAGAGAGAGAGAGAGACAGAGAGAGACAGAGAGAGAGAGAACAACCATGAGTGGGGAAGGGGCAGAGAGCGAGGGAGGTGGAAAAATCTCAAGCAGTCTCCTTGTTGTCATTGCAGACCCAGACACGGGGCTCCATCTCACCAGCCATGGGATCATGACCTGAGCCTAAAGCAAGAGTTGGACATTTAACCAACTGAGCCACCCAAGCGCCCCTGACAAAAAGCATTTTATTCTTATAAAGGCATCACTTTGCACTGATAATTCTTCTTGTTTCTCTTGGATGCTATTTTCACTTCAATTCTTTCAGAACAGTGGAAGTGCCAGGTGAAAAGAAAAACAATGAAAAAACTGTTTTATTTCTTTGTTACTTTTATGGAGAATTGTCTGGGTTAGGAGCAGATTTTGTTTTTTAATTTTATTGCCCCAGCACCAGTTATCTAAGAAAACACATATCTGTTATCAGGATGGTATTAAGTCAGGTGACATAAATAATTGATTCACAACCAATGTTTCATATAGCAGGAAGACTCTACCTATTAACCAGGAATTGTTTTCAATTTCATTATTATATATTTGTACTTTATCAAATGTGAAGAAATATACAAAGAGAGGTAAGAAATGTATCAATCAGTTTCAAGTGTTTAAAAGCTAAGAGATAGAACATTTTCATCATTTCAATTAGACATCTACCTAAGCAGGCTAGGTAATTAATATTCTAAAGGTTGAATGGTATAAATAAATCAAGTAACCATTATGATGCCAGTTGCAAAATGCTTTATCCACCAATTAATTCACTCTCTGAATTTTTATTGGAGTGACTACTGGCTGATTATTCTGGTTCCTGTATAAGATACATTGTAATAAAATAGAATTTTTGAAAGCGCCGGAGAATATTAATGGTTCAGTGGCAAACCGCCACTCACTATTACTGTGGTTAGGAACAGCATTGGCCTAAAGAGATACAGACTGAATTGAGCATGGTTTTCATTTGACCAAATTCTAAATATAAACCTCTTGCACAGAGCTAATTCCTTCTACCTTCTTCCGTACTTATTCTAGGAGAAATACAACCTCTGATAATAGCAAATACATTCTTTTTTTATTGTTATAAATTAGATCATCATTACTGGTAGAAACAATGCTCATTTCCGGCCCATTGTGCTTTTCCATTGATCATTCTACCCTATGGATCAACTAGGGCTTTGACCTGTCTCCCTGATTACCCACCAACATCTTTGAAAAATAAAATGATTCATTAACAAATGAAAGCCAGATCCCATGACCTGCCTCCCCCAAGCTGGCTTCTCTGGAATACATCCAATTAAATAAAAAAAAAAAAAAAATCTATTCCTTTTTGTATTTCTTTATTAATATTAGGTTGCATGATTTTTAAATTTTATTGTATCAACTGTTAAGCATTTACTAAACAAAGGAATGCAATGCTTAATTCAATTTTTTTTATAAATAAACTATAGTATGTATCTATATGATTTTCTTGTGTCAGATTTTCTCCACAGCATCAATTTTTATATTGTCTTTGAGCAGTGATATATCAGAGGATTTTGATTAAAAACATTATTGCATACAGCTAAGATACATATTTTCTTGTGAATAATATTTTTACAATTTTATGCACCATAATAATATATTTTATTAATTTACTTTCTACTGAATCTTTATAGTTTTATCAGAATATGAACTTTAAAACTTTTAATTTTTGGATATGATAACATCTGGCAGATAGTTTAGGTTATTAAAATTACTCAATAATCATCTCATCTTAAGTCAGTATGGATGCAAAACTATTCAGATAGTCATTCATTCATTCATTCATTCATTCATTCATTTAATATATATATTTATTGACTCACATATGGGCCAGAGACTGACAGGTACTACTTATGTTGAAATTAAGATGATGAAAGATCAGTAGATGCTTACATACTGATAACTTACATCCTGAGGAGTTAGAAATGTCAGAGGAGATGAGTGTGGTAGACTTAATCCTCAATATTTGCACAGAGAAACTTAGTTAACTATGTCATTTTCAGGCAATCGTCTGACTCCAGAGAATGCATTCACCCAATCAAACCCACAGCAAGCAAATTATGATTTATAAGACAATTGCTGGGAATATCTGATCAGATAATCCTAGCGAGTTTATTCTTTATTAGTAAAGAGTATTTAAGTAATCAAATTAAAGTGAGATTGTTTTGATACCATGGTAACGCAAGAGGAATCGGATGAGTCTAAGTGTTACCAGCACAAAAATTGGACAGCCTGAAAGATTCCCTCACCAGATGAAGAACAAGTTGTGTTGTATTGAAGAGACTGACTTTTGGAGTCAGATACAACTTGGCTCAAACCTCAGCTCTATTACTAGGTAATCTCCGGATTATCGCTTTTTCCGTCTGTATTTTCTCATTTGTGAAACTGGTATTGCTCATAAAAGAAATATTGATCTGACAGGCAGAATAACAATTTAAATCATGACTGAAGTTTCTCAAAGGGGTACCAAAAGAAAAATACACAAAATATTTTACATAATATACAAAACTTCTCTCATAATATACAAAAACTTCTTAATATCTATTTTTTCTCTATCTCTCAATATTTTAGAAGGCAGTGCTCCCTGTAGAATACGTAGGGCCCTGGGGAAAAATTTTTGTGGGGCCCTTCCAATATAACCAATTTAATTAAAATATGTAATACAAAACTCATGTGTCTATATGATATATAACTATGTATCAATATTTAAATCAGTGGGTAGAAAAAAGGGATTGCATATTTGTTCACTGTTCAATCAGTACCTGTAAGTATAGGGGAAGAAAATTTTTTCCTCTACCCTTCTAGGTTCTGTTGGTTGGTCTGTTACTAAATTGACATAAGACAGAGTGACAGGAGAAAAGCAAACTGAATTTCTATGTACAGGAGCCCCACAACGACATGAGAGTCTCAAAGATAGTCAGACAATTAAGGCTTATATGCCATTCTGAGCTAAGGAGAAGGGGGTAGTGGTCTGGGGCTTTAAAAGAAAGACGGGGGCACCTGAGTGGCTCAGTCAGCTAAGTGTCAGACTTCAGCTCAGGTCATGATCTTGCAGTTTGTGAGTTGGGAGCCCTGCGTGGGTCCCTGTGCTGACAGTGTGGAGCCTGTAGCCTGTTTAGTGTTCTATGTCTCCTTCTCTGCCCCTCCCCTGCTCACACTCTCTATCTCTCTCTCAAAACTAAACATTATAAGAAAGAAAGAAAGAAAGAAAGAAAGAAAGAAAGAAAGAAAGAAAGAAAGAAAGAAAGAAAGAAAGAAAAGAGACAGGAAGAAAGAAAGAAAGAAAAGAGAGAAAGAAAGAAAGAAAGAAAGAAAGAAAGAAAGAAAGAAAGAAAGAAAGAAAGAAAGGGAAGACAATTCATAGGAAGATGGGAAGAATAAATGAATGTTTGGTAAACAAGTGTTTGCCATGCCAGGCAGAAACAATGGGACACAGAGGGGACTTTGAACAAACAGGCCCTGTCAACCTCCCACAGCATCCCATAACCTAGCCCATACTGTTTTTAGTTATCTCTGCTGATATCTCTCTTCCTGGACCAGGCCCTCTATCTAAATTCTGAGCGGTAGTTAAAAGGAAGGTAAAAAAGCTCATTAGTCTTTTGGGCCTTCGTTGTCTTGAGCTCAAAATAATCTGCATGCCAAAGTGGCACATTATAAGGAATCTCCTGTTGAATGTTCTTCATAAGTCTCTTTCCTGGTGTTTAGCACCTGTTTATGCCTAGAAACCATTTCTTCCTGTTCTTTATTGTCAAAGGTATCATTACTAGCTAATTTTGTATCTCCTATCATGAGAAAAAGGTAGTAACATTATTATTACTCATAATGCCATGGCTTTTTGGAGCCTGTTTATGCTGAAACAGGTGAGGCCTTCTTCTCTATAGAGTTCCCTAATACCAGCCGCTTAATGTTGCCTAGATCTTTGCATGATTTTGGATCACCCAAGGTTATGTCTGGATATAGTTGTTACTAATGACTCTCTCATAGGTTATTCCTGTGCTTCAGGTCCCTCACATGCAAATCTTAACCAGAGAATGCAGAAAGAAACATGAAAAATAATTTATTTTCTAATGATGTTAAACTTACTATTATAGTTTCATTACAATTTTATAGACTAAACAGAGCACATCTTTCAGCCATGTTTTCTTATGAAATCTTTGGACAGTAGTAACTGCATACCTAAAATTTGATTGTTTTAATGTTTACCAGGATTTCCCTAGGGATTTGTATAATAGCCATGACCATGATCATCTTCCATAGCATTCAACAGTTAAATATTGAAAAAGAGGACTTTTTCACCGTTCTTAGAACCATAATGTAAAATATGCATTTCATTAGCAGCATGTTTATTGCAATATGTCATAGTAAGACAACTGCAATGATATAAAGTATGTAGAAGGTAAGCTGAAATCCAAATTATACAGCAGAGCATTTCTTTTGAGTATCATGAGTGATAAATCTATGAGCACTTAAGTATAATGGAGGCAAATGTCAGGCAAGTGTCAGTGAATGTGCAACATTTTCTAAAGGGATCCTGAGCTATGGGAATTTGGAACTGTCTAATCCAAAATAATATAATAAATATAATATAATAAATGTAGCGTAATATAATATGACATAACAATATAATCCTCTTCAGTTAGAAATTAAAAACACAGGATAGAATGATTTTCTAAAAAGCATAAAATTACTGCACGGCTCAGTGAATCCTTTGTTTCTCAGTCCTGATTTATTTACCAGTGTTGCTCTCTTTGAGCCCATAGAAACTTTGAGTTTTGGAATCTCGAGTAGATACCACAGATCATGGATTTACCAGATAAATCCTAGATTGCTAGGTCTGACCAAATCGCCTGGAGAAAGGAAGAAGCCTCGTATTTAGTGAATGAGTACAACATGCCTTGATCAATAGATATGTTTTTATTTTCTCTCTTAAAAAACATAATGGGATATTGTTATTTTCATTGCATTCAATTCCTTAAGATGAAGGTAACACATCAGCTTTTCATCATATGAAGCAAAGTTCAGTATTTCCACTGTGGCCATGTGATCGGGTTCTCACCAAGGGGACATGAGCACAAAATATGTGTGAGATTTCTGCCTTACTTGCTTAAAAGCAAATAGCTTGTCCCGGAAGTCTTCTTGTCTTTCCTTTCCTCTGAGCTGGGACACAGCAGTGTCAGTGATGCACTGTAGACCCAGAGGACTAGAGCAATGATGATGAATGGGCAAACCAAACAGAAAGAGAACCTGGGTCTCACAATGATCTTGTGAAGTAGACATTCCTACCAACCTGGATATGCCTGACACTTCAATCGAAAGGGAAATGAACTCTCATCTTACTTAAGCCACTGTATTTTTTCCCCAATCTTTTTGTTACAGCCACTCACCCTCTACCTTTCTAAGTAATGTAAGTGATTATGTTCCTGGATGACCTAGCCATCTAGCATCGGCTTTGAACTTGTGGAGTTCTAGTGGGATGTGTTACATACTTTGTGCTTAGTGTTCATTCTCCACTGACTAAATTACCTGCAATTTCAATGCTATGTCCATAACATGTTGCGGAATCTATTTTTGTTGATTTATATTTCGAATATGTGAAATGTAAGCAAGCCTTGTTGTTCAAATGATCAACATTGTTTCCCACAAATCTCACACAAAAAATTGAGTATTTCTCTGTGATTCTAAAAATGTTAAGGCTTGAATCCCATTGCTTTTGGTTTTTAACACTCATCTTGAATTCATTCAAGAACTCTTCTTAACAAATATATATATATATATATATATATATATAAAATATATATATGTATTAAATATATATATGTATTAAATATATATATATATATATATATATATATATATATATATATATATATATTTCCCCTTCTTTTGCATATCTATTGGAAGTCAAGAGAGATATTTTGGAAGGCTCCAGCCTTAAATTTTCAAATAAGCAACTTTACACATACTACATGTACGCAAGGAAGAATTATATACATGCAATGAAACAATATATATGTAAACATTTTCATGATAGACATCTCATGTATATGGTCCTCATAAACACCCCCCCCAAAACCTACCTAGAAGCTACTTTGTGTTCTGACCTGGAGCAGAAAATTTTCAACACATACATGAAATTTTCACCCTTCTCTAATGACTAGTGGCTTCAGATTCCTACTTGGGGAATTGCCCTTTACTTACAATGTTATTTGTTGACTCCCCTGCTAAATGTGTTACATGGCAGAGGAACTAGTAACACAATAACAAAATAAGAAGTATGAAGGAATGAGACCAAAGAGAGGTAATTTTGCTGTTGACAGGGAAAGTGGGTAGAGTATGCACCACCAGGTGAGGAAAAGCAGGTCTGAGTGGTAAGATTCAATGAGAGGCTTTGGCTACATAAATAGGCAGGCATAAAAAGCCAACTGATATACAGAAGCATTAACAGGGGAAATAAAAGAGGTAAAGGGATGCTCAAGTCAATTTTGCCTGCTTCCCAGGGTTTCTACATCACAAGATACCAAGACCTTTGCTCTAGACAAGTATCTTACAAGATATACAGCTGACCTCAGCTTCCTGTATTTATTCTCCTGGAATAATCACTTCTTAAAAGGGAAGGGTGATCTTAAGGGAGAGATTATCGCTAAAAAGATTTTGTCCAGAAAATCCAGGAAGAATCACTTTTTATAAGGTTAGGAGTTAATCTCTGCCACACACCATGTCTCATGGGTGGGACAGTTCTAAAGCTGTAAGCATTCTCAATTGCTTTGATTTATCTCAACTCCTTGGAAGTTATAAGAAACTGTTCTGTCTGAGACCATCTCAGATTTGTTATTACAGATGAGATCTTATTTTCCAGTTTTCTTGAATTAATCTATAGTTGAGATGTGACAAGAATAAATAAAGATGTGCTGGGAGAGGGTTACACAGGTATGAACTTAAGAGAAATGTTTTGAAAGGCTGCAGCCTTAAATCTTCAAATAAGCAGATGTACACAACCACATTTGCAAGAGAGACTTCTGTTTGTTAAACGTCAGTAATAAGAGGAAGGAAGAGAGCAAGGAGGAGAGGGAAAGAGAAGTTCACATTTTTGAATACTTGCTCATTATATACTCTTCACGTTGCATTAAACATATTAGCACTGTTTATCTTTTCCCTGTTAAGGACTTTTTCTTGCCTTTGATGACCTTGACAGTTTTGGAGAGTACTGCTCAGATATATTATAGAATGCAACCCTTTTCTCAAGGTTAGATTGCAGTTTAGAAATATAGAGAGGAATACCATAGGCAAAATATTATTCTCATCACATCAAAATAAGGATACATGCTATCAAAATGCCTTATCACTGTTGATGTTAACCTTGACCACTGGGCTGAGGTAGTGTTTGTAAGCTTTCTTTACTACAAAGCTACTCTTTTGCTCCTCTCTGTGTTATACTTTTGCGAAGAAAATACTACTAGCAGCCTGCACTTAAGGAGTGGGGACTTATGCTCTCCTTCCTTGAAGAAAGTGTATCTACATAAATTATTTGGAATTCATCTATATGGGAGATTTTTATCTGTTTGCCTGCATTTATTTACATATTCAATCATTTAATTATATCAATACAGACTTGTGGATATTTACTTTATACTCTGGGTTAAAAGCCAATACTACTTATTTTATCGGTCAATTTTTTTCTATCTTTGGCTACTGGGGGACTTTTTCAGTTGATTTCTGTGTTCCTTTGACTTAATATTATCCATGTGTTGTGGGATTTTGTTTTGTTACCTGTTTTTGTTTTTGTTTTTGTTTTTTGTGTGCGTGTGTATGTGTGTGTGAGTGTGTGTGTTTTAGCACTTCCTTTTTGGGACTATAAGATGTTCGAGGATCACTTGTGTGCTCCCTGCCATAGCCCTAAAATCAGTTATTTCTTCAAGGAGTCCTGGTTCCTTTGACTAGAGAATGGTATTAGAAACCAATATCTAGGTGCTGTGTGGACTAGTCACTTTTGAAAATCTTCACTCCCTTCATTTGCCTTCTAATGCCATCTGTTCTTTTAGTTTTTTCTCTGCTTGCCCCTCAAACGTTGGCATTTTTTAAATCCACAATCCCTACAGTTCTCATTCTACAAGCTATGAGAAGGATTTCATCAATTTTTGTGTCTTGCACTACCACGTGTATGCTGCTGGCTCCCAAATTATACCCAGACCTTTGCCCTGATTCCAAATGCCTCATGAATATGAATGACTAAATTCCAAAGGTGCCTCGAATTAAGCATTCCAACACTGAGTTCACCTTTCCCTCACTGAATCGGTTACTCTTCTCCGAAACTCCATTAATACCACTGTTGGTCACCAGTCAATCCCCAGTCTCCGGAGTCATTCTTGTCCCTTCCATGGCTCTCATTCTGCTTCCTACTCGATAATCAAGAGCTGTTCATTTTACCTCATAAAAGATTATCCGATCAACTTTCTCTTTTGTGTTGCTTTGCCTTCCCTCATTCTGGTCTAGTTCCAGTCTTTACCAGTTCTCACATGCACTACTGAAAGTCTCACTGTCTCTAATTTTGCCTCCTCAAAACCATCCTGTAACATGAAGACTTGTTACAACGTTCTTCAGACTTTTATTATTCTTCTACATATATACCCTATACCATCAGACAGGGAAAAAAAGAAAAGAAAAGAAAAGAAAACAAGGGCCTATGTTTTGTTTTTGTTTTGTTTTCATTATCATTGTTTGAGCATTTGGCACAAGGCTGACATGTGATAAAAGCATATATAAATAAAACATCATGATTACACCAATCTTCTAATTTTTTATTAGCACCGTGGCAGGTGCTAGAGCAAAGATGACCTCAGAAGAGGTCTCTCAAGGTTTACTTAAACTACTGAAAAATGAATTCCAAAAGTAAATATCAATGTGAAAGTATCATGGTTATCCTGATAGAAGAGTGATCACAGAATCAATATAATAGCACTTTAAGGAAAACCCAATGATCAAAACGCAATGTTGTTTCTTTAGGCAGTTGTCCTTAACTGCTGGGTAGCAAAGAT
Organism: Panthera pardus; assembly: GCF_024362965.1. Classification (NCBI taxonomy): domain Eukaryota; kingdom Metazoa; phylum Chordata; class Mammalia; order Carnivora; family Felidae; genus Panthera; species Panthera pardus. The sequence continues at coordinate 31,918,820 of NW_026527002.1, forward strand.
TTGGTGTGATACATTCATTTTTTGAGGCTACAATTTGCTACTACTAATAAAATCCTGAAAAATGCAAACGATTTACATGTTTGATAAGTTACATTTTCTAACATATTCATAAAACAGTGTTTTACTTGTTTCTATGGCAATAGACTTTCTTGAGAGGAGGAGTAAGGCTGTGCTTAATCTTAGTAAGCTGGTAACTCTGGGGAGCATCATGTGCATTTGAACAGCCCTCTCTGATAGAATATCAAAGAAGTAAGAACTGCTACTCTATGTACCAGCAAAACAGACCTGCTGGTGAGGTCTTTAGGAGTCTGAACCACTTTCACCAACAACATCAGGCTAACTCGACATGATGGATCCCTTCCTTACCTTTGTTCTAAAGGATCACTCGGCCAAAATATTTATTAGACAAGCATTTATTCCAATTTTGTGCAATGCATGAGACTGACAGAATCCCATGCTGGTAGACAACATGCATATCATCCTGTTAAAGGTGGTCATCCACATGTGTGACCTTGGTGTGCTTTCCATTAGTAAGTATGACTGATGCCTTAGCAAGTTTAAATAACTAAAGTGTGTGTGTGTGTGTGTGTGTGTGTGTGTGTGTGTGAGCACGTGTGCGCAGTGCCAGAGGTTTAAAGAATACCCAAATAATGCCAAGGATTAATTCCAATAAAGCAGAACACTACGTTTCAGACTCCATCTCTCAGCTTACTGTCAACTATGATACTATGTTTATTTTTTACTCTAGCCAATAATATTATGTGTGACATAATGCAGGGTATTTAGTACTCATCTGGTCTCAATGGCTTCAGGATCTAGCTAGAAAGGTAACACAGACTTTTTTCTCTCTCACACACACACACATTAAGGAGGTAAATCAAACAGAATTACATAGTAGATACCCAAAATGAATGGTGCATATAAAATATATTTTTGTACTATTTTTGTATAATATGAAAATGTCTGAATGGAGAGTAGGTTTGTGGTTTAACGTACAGGCTATGTGGCATTCATGGAATTCATTTTGGGGTACCCAGGTGGTAACTCGTAAGGATCACAATGGTGCTCAGAGTAGCGGAAATAGAAGTACGAGAGCCCCGGCTGGGTGCTCACTGCAGCAGACCTGCCATACTGATTAGATAGCTTGGGCAGAGAAAAACACTGTTTCCAAACATGAAGCCCAAGTTAAAACTCAAAAGGGCAGGAGCTTTAAGTTGTAGGTGCTATTTTATAATTGAGATGCATCTTACATGGGGAACTCTATGAAGCATACTCCAAAGTAAAGAGCAAGGGATTTACTTCAAACTGTGGTTTACTGAATTTCAAAAAATATTGTGAAAGTCAACCAAACTGTAAGTGTAATGGATTCAGCAAAAGAAGAAATCGTTGTTTGCTAGTACGATTGAAGGGAAGCATTAGAATGTGATTTTAATTGAATTTGGGTCTGTAAATATGTCTATACTTTGGAATAAAAAGACAAGGAGTAAACCTTAAGACAAGGAAAGAGATACAAAAGAAATAACCTGTTTTGACTGCAGACTCCCAAGCCAGACAATTTTGTTCAGTTATTACACCAACCATTTGTGATGTTTTGCCCCACACTTCAGTTCATTTCACCTCCCAAATTCCCAAATGTCAATAAAGCAATTCCCTGAAGTTTACTTTTCAGTGAATTCTGCCACTAAAAAGGTGCATACACTCCCCACTCCCAGTGTAACTTCTAAATATAAAAATTCACTAAACTTGCATCATTGAAAGATCATATTACCTATCACTTCTCCAAACTGCACTGGATCGATCCATCCCTATAACAGTTATTTTTTTCTATTTTTTTTTAACGTTTATTTATTTTTGAGACAGAGAGAGACAGAGCATGAACGGGGGAGGGTCAGAGAGAGAGAGGGAGACACAGAATCTGAAACAGGCTCCAGGCTCTGAGCAGTCAGCACAGAGCCCGACGATGGGCTCGAACTCACAGACAGCGAGATCGTGACCTGAGCCGAAGTCGGACGCTTCACAGACTGAGCCACCCAGGCGCCCCCAGTTATTTTTTTTTTAATGAAACGAAACAAAATCTAAAAATATTGTAATAGTTGCTTTCCCCCCACCCCCCCCCCCCACCTCAGGCAGGAATTTTCTTTCTTTCCTTCCTTTCTCCCTCCCTCCTTTCTTCCTTCTTTCCTTCCCCACCACCCTTCCTTCCTATACTTTGACTCTCTTCTAACCACACCTAAACTGACTCTTTTTTGCTATGTTCTCTTTCTAGGCAACTACTCAATCAGCTTCATTTTTTCAGTTCACGTAAGTTAGGAAGAATCCCTTTGCATATATTCAACATTCTTCTCTGCCAAGATGTGCCTCTTAAGTGTGTAGGATTTCCTCACCCTAAAGTTATACATGTATGCATAAAATTTGTTTGGGCTGCTGTCTATTACAAATACCTAAAAGCCAAAAACTAGGTACAGCTTTAAAATAGCTCATTTAGAGAACCACAAAAAATGATTTTTGCATTAGTAATTGTCATTATGGACCCAGTTTGATCATAAGGTATCTTTAAAATGGTGTCAGCGTAATTTATGCCCTTGATTTTACCAAAATTTTGATATCTAATTTTCAGCATCGTCATGCATATACTGTAGAAAATACCATAAATTATAAATGCTAGTCTACTAAAAGAAAGAAATTGTGTTTAAAATTACTACATAGACATTTTAATGGATAAAAATTGAATTACAAAACTTGTGTTATTTTTCAAAGATTGGCTGGAAAATTTGACTCTTTCACAATAAAGATTTTTTTATTAAACAGTTTTATTTTGTTTCCATAACACAGGAAAGTTTATAATTATCCTTTTATATCCATATATTTTACCTTAAATATTTTGATAATTAGTTTCCGATAAAAGGGGGTAGAAATAATTTTCTTTCTTGATAAATAAACATCATATTTGAGAAGAGTACATTTACCTGTTTTAGGAAATTACGTGACCTGTTACAATTATAATGTTAGTCAGCATCAGTAAGTTTATGCTCTAATCATTATTCCTTTTTAATATGCTAATGTTATTATTGTTTGCGAATATTTTGGTAAATTCAATATTTCCTTAGCATATGCATTCTTGCTTTTTAAAAAATTCCCTTTATAAATAAGTTATTTGTGAAATCTCCTGATTTTAAGTTGGTTTTATATTGCTACTTGCAGGTTGCATTTAGGTATTGGTGTCATTATAAACTCAAAGAATATGCTGCCTTTTTGAAGAGATGCGGAGATAGGCAGCAGAAAAGAAAAGAATACATGAATAGCAATGAAGTTCATTAGAACTTACACTATCCTTTTCTAGGAATTCAGCAGGAACAAAGAAATGAACATATAAAACAAAACACATAAAAGCCTTATTTATATCTCATCATTATTTTCAATTTACAGGAAAAAAATCCTATTTTCTCTAATACTTATAATAGAAATATTCAGTCTTTTCTGTCAGTAACCTAGTTCATCACAGTTTCCATTTATAATTAACTTCTGATTATCCTTCGTGACAGAAAATCAATATAAAACACAGAGAAAATAAATTGATAAAGTTCAAATATCCACTTTTTATTACCTTTCTTATTTCTTGTTTGACTCCAAAAATGCTTCCAGCAGCAATTCTGCTGTATTTTTAAAAAATTCTGCCCGTAAATTTTCTGCAATTTTCAGACTATTCCTTTATCGAATACACAAGTATTAGTACCACTATTGCAGTTCCCGCAAAGTCTAGAAGATACAGAATTCTTGTTCTCTTATTTCTCTTAATTTCAGATACCAGATTCGTACACTTACAAACAGTACTAGTTGCTTTAATACTATGCATTCTTCCTCTTTTTCTAATAAAACTCTGATTTCCTTAAAGTGCTAGTTAAACATAGTCAAGTTTCTGGCTTACCTTACCTTTTTGTCTTTTTACTTTCTCCCCTTTCTCCCGACCAGAACACAGCTGTGATGCCCGGGGTTGGAGAAGCCTTCTTGGTCCCAGCATAAAGAAAGTCGAGGTCTAAGTACAGCAGGATGGACCCGTAGATGTTGTTGGGTGTTGAAGACTTCTTGAAACAATGTGCCAGCCCTGGAAATTTTGGGATGTTGAAGCCGGGCAGTGTGAGACAGAGCTGTCAGCCATCAAGCCTGTAAATCATTCTTTGCTGCTATTAACTGAATCCAAGTTCAAAAATAACTTCCTTTTTGACACAGAGTCTGAAAGTTTGGTTAAAATATTTACGTTTTCTTAGGTAGCATCTCTTTTATTAAGAGATTTATAAAATCTCATTTATTAAAGACCCTCACATTTATTAAAGACCCTTAAGTATTAATTTTGGTAGCTGAACACATAGAAAAAACATGCTAAAAAATCTGTAAAGTTTGCTTTCATGTTAAAAACTGCCAAGTATGAAGTTGAGAGACGTATCAGGTCATGCCATCAGATCATGGGGGCAAGGTCAATTAATTTTCTGGTTAGAAAGTCTTACTTTGGGTACATTTAATAGCGCTCTTCTTTTTCTGATTGGAGAAAGTCGATCGGTGGAAATAAAATTTAATTTTTCTGAGATGTGTTTGAAGTTATTTTCACTGCCTGCCCCCACCACTTACAGGCCTTGTTATTCATGCCAGCTTTGGTACTGTTTCAATTATCTCATGGTTCAGGGAGTTGTTGGGTTTTAAATGGATACTCCCGCTATGGGAAATGGCTGCTGTTTTTCACCATATTTTCTCTTATCATCCACAGATAATTAGTTCTGCCTGACAAAGCACATCACAAGGGACAACTCCATAGCCTTCATAAGCATCTCAGCAGTATCTTCCTTATGGCTAATTCTTCCTCAACCTGTTTAAAACTGCTTCATTATAATTATTATTCCTCATCACTTGTCCACACTGTAAATGTAGGCAGTATTAACAATGTATGTAGCAGATACCTGTATGTCATCTCTTTAATGCTCCTACATATTTGCATAGCAGGAAAGTGGGGCATAAAAACAACAAGCTTATTCTTCTGACCCTTAGCATCCATACTCGCATCCCACCACTGGATTATTAATGCATCTTAAATTCCCAAATATGTTATGTTCTCCCACTCTTTACATAAGCTGAGTTAACATGTAATCTCTCTATTTTACAGTAATAAAATATCTAAAAATCATAAATGAAAGTCTGTGACTACCAGTAAAATAGATTTTTAAATTCTAAGATACTATAAAATAGAAGATGCAACATCATTTTAGAAAAGCTTCTCAAGAATGGGGAGAAGTGCCTGGGTGGCTCAGTCGGTTAAGCATCCAACTCTTGGTTTTGGCTCGGGTCATGATCTCAGGGTTCCTGGGTTCGAGCCCTGCATTCCCTGTCTCCCTCTCTTTTTGCCCCTCCCCTGTTTGATTTCTCTTTCTCTCGCACACACAAAAAATAAATAAATAAGCATTAAAAAAACATTTTAAAAGAATGGCGGGAAAAACCCTCTGTATTAAGGGTATGCATCTGGTGTGAAGTATAAGCCAATTACAATATATTAACATGTGAAAATATCCTTCTTATAATCAAAGAAATGTGGTAAGAACATCTTTATATGAAGTTGACAATATTTGAACAAAGAAAATTTTGAAAAAAAATTATTGACTTACCCATGCTCCTTCTTAAAGTTTCTAGCAGCTTTTTTTCCATATACCCCTTCTCTTTCTCTTGTCTTTAACTCTAGACCACTGGAACTTCAGTCCCTGTGATCCCTTGAGGTATTTCCTTTGGAGAACTCATCCGATCAAAGAGCTTCAAAAATCTGTGCCAATCTATGCCAATTACTCTTAAGTCTCTGAAGAGACTACTGAGAAATTTACTTTTTATCTGCTGAGTAATTCCATTTGTATATCTTTCTGTCACTTCTAGCACAATACGCCCTCAAACTAATGTATAACTTTTCCCAACACCAGCTTATTCCCCTAAATTTTTTTTTAAAACGATACCTCCGTTTTCTAGGAAATAGGTGGCATCACATTATCTTGCTCTTTTATTCTCAATCTTCCAAAATCAGGCTGCAAAGTCAGTTTAAGAGTCCCCTTAACACCTTTCTGATGCCATTGTCACCACACTTAGTTCACAAACTTAGGAGTTTCTCTAGGTGAAACACGAAACTGCTCCCATACACAGAAGCCAAGTAGGGATGGAAGAAAGGATCAAGCCAGATTGGTAGGCGGTGGGTTTAATAAGCAAGGGAACCGACATAGGAGGCTTGTCTCCCGCAGCTGCAAACTGAGTAGATCTCTGCACCTGCTTCCTAGAATCTTAAGTTTATATAGAAGCCTTAACAGCATTCAGCCATGTGTACAGTCCAGGTGGTCTCAATAACACATTACCTTCTCAAGGCTGCATTCTTAAAATAGCTCCTAGTGTGGGAAAGGAGTGTGGAATGTACATTTCAAACTACAGGGGAGGGGTAAGGACACTCCCATCTAACTCAAGGATCAACCAGCAGTCATGACCTCGCCATGACCTCTCTAAACAACACTAGTGAGGTTTTCCTTCTCAAGCATGGGCACCAGCAAGCAGCTATGGTGTTCTGATTACACAGTTCACGCTGATGAGATATTTTTAGAATCTTTCTAAAGCTTTTCTTTTATATCAACTGATTCAATACAAAATTCATCAACCTTTGCCTCTCTTGCCACTCTTGCCTTCTTGGAAGTCTCCTGGTTTCCATTCCTTCTGACAGCTCCCTTGTAGTCTTCTTAAATGTTGATGCTCCTTGAGAGCTTGTTAAGAGCTTGAAGTAACACTGCCTGAATGTGAATTCTGACTCTGCAGAATAGTGTGTAACCGTGGGCAAATCACATCATCTCTCTATATATCACTTTCCTCATCTGTAAAATGAGGATACCAATAATATCTATGCCATATGGTCATTATAACTTTAACTGATTTTATCCATATTTATTAGCTCTAGTTTAGATCATTCTCTTGAGCTGCAGATAAGTATTTCCAATTATACAATGGAGATTTTCACTTGGATCTTTCACACAGACATCTTCCCATATCTCTCTTTCCCCTTCTCCCTCACCTGCTCTCACCTGCCTTCTCTATACTTCCTCCTACCTTTGAAAACTCCAAATTATTCTTTTTAAAAATTTTTTTAAATATTTATTTATTTTTGAGAGAGAGAGAGAGAGAGAGAGAGAGAGACGGAGAGAGAACGCAAGTGGGGGAGGGGCAGAGAGAGAAAGAGACACAGAAACTGAAGCAGGCACCAGGCTTTCAGCTGTCAGCACAGAGCCCGACGCAAGGCTGGAACTCACGAACTGCGAGATCATGACCTGAGCCGAAGTCAGACGCTTAACCGACTGAGCCACCCAGGTGCCCCTGAAAACTCCAAATTATTCTACAATGTTTAGCTTGGCTATAACTGTAATGTAGGAGATAAGATTGTTGCTGAGAGAAAAGAGCAGTGAGGTGTAAAGGACTTCAGTTGAATGGGAGAAGCAGATTCTTAAAGTGGAAAATGGGAAAGAGAGAGAGAGAGAGAGAGAAAGAGAGAGATAGCAAACGAGCAGCAGCATAGGTAGGATTTGTAAAAGGCCACACAGCTGTGATTGGACATTCTTCATCTAGAGACACAGGGCATAACAACTGTTCCTCTTTATCTTCCCAGCATTGAGCGCAGTGTAGACAGCATTGCATGTCTGAAATAAAACTTACTTGCATGACTGGAAGTGTTGTTGAAAACTGACCTCTGTGCTCCAGAGCCGAAATATATAACGTGAAGACAGAGCTTGGGTATAAAGAAGAAAGCTAGTTCATTATTTTGCCAGGCAGAGGAGGCTGTAGTTTAATGCCTCCAAGACTGCGAGCCCACACTGGGTTAAAGGCTGAGGAGTTTTATAGGAAAACAAAGGATCTGGGCAGTTTTGATAGGAATCTGCTACATGTTGCCAGCTGTGTTAGTCATGTCTTCAAGGTAGTCTCAAGACCAGCCCTGGTGCTGGCCATCTGAACCTCCCTATTAAGTATACATTGAGGTCAGCGAGATGTCAATATTGATACTAAGTTCGTGGAACAAAGGATTCTACAGAAAAACAAGTGAAGGGGAAGGGGGAGCTTCAAGGATGAGGAAGGGAAAAATTTGTTCAGTTTAAAGCCAAGCCTTGCTGAAGCACTAGGGTGTGCATCTTAATTTCTATCCGTCTTTACATTTCTGTGGTGGTTTCAAAAGAAACACATAGATGAGCAAAAAATAAATGAATACATAATGATGGTACACTTGTCTCAAATTTTTTTGCTCCCCAGCATTTTAGTGGGGCACAAATTAGCAACATCTATAAAAGTGATCTAGTCTTGGGTAATTATTACCAGAAATAAACGTTTTATAATGTTGTTGAATTGCTATTTGGGACAGTCATCTTGCATTGTTAAAAGGATAATGATAATAATCTCATTCAGTAGGCGTGTGGATTTGGACACTTCCGGGAATGCCTTTTAAGCTCAACATCCTGGAAGATCCTTTACAGTGCAGCTCTATTAAAAATCATAGATTTTTTTTGGTTTGGGCTGTTTATTGACATAATTGTCCTTAAAAAGTTCAGGCCTTGTTGCTCTTCTTTGGTTTCTCTTCTTGGCAGGATTCTGGGTAAATAGCTAAATCACCCTGTGCTTTTTTTCAAAGCAAAAAAGTTGTGCCCATCGACTGGTACATACCTTTCATCACACTTTGGAGAAGTGGCCTTGCTCTCCACCTGTGTGAAAGATACATATCAGGCCGGGAATTTTCACAGAGAATATCATTTCTACTGTCTGCACACCTGGTATCTAAAGCATATGGATATCTATTCAGCAACACCCTCTATCAGCACCCCAGTAACTTGTCAAAGAATTCAACCATAATCTGACTATAACCCAGTACTTGGGAAAGGCTTGCTTGAAAAGCTGATGTTTATGAATGTGTAGGAGACACATTAACTCCAGGTTCTCAAAAACCTAACCCTTTGTGGTTAGAGCATAGAAATAAATGGATTCCTACAGATATGCTTTCACTTTAATGTTAGAAAATTAATATAAAGTATTTATGTGAAAATTATTGTTTTTATTACAAAAGCATCATTATACAGATAGAAAGAAATAAACTCCTTTGAGATTTCAGCATTAAAATAAAGTTAACCCTTCCTGATGAACCTGTGTATTTCCTTGATCAGTCAATGAGAACAAAGGTTCGGAGGGAAATTTATCCTTTGTTAAGGAAATTTACTCATTTATGTGCTTGATGCATTGATTTCTCTCCAACTTTTAAGGAAATTTTATGTTATGAAAAAAAATCTATCTTAAAATCATGCTTTTTTAAAACAATTCAAATGAATGAAATAAGATCAGTAAACAAAGATTTAGTTTCTGTTTTGGTCTGAATTTAAAATATCGAGAATCTTTACATTTGATATACGTTGATTCCATTTTAGTTAAACTTGAGACTGGAATAAAGAAATCCAATTTTGATGGGTTTTTTTTTTTTTTTGAGCTTTCTTATTTATTTATTTATTTATTTATTTTTATTTTTTAATATATGAAATTTACTGTCAAATTGGTTTCCATACAACACCCAGTGCTCATCCCAAAAGGTGCCCTCCTCAATACCCATCACCCACCCTGCCCTCCCTCCCACCCCCCATCAACCCTCAGTTTGTTCTCAGTTTTTAACAGTCTCTTATGCTTTGGCTCTCTCCCACTCTAACCTCTTTTTTTTTTTTTTTTTCTTTCCTTCCCCTCCCCCATGGGTTTCTGTTATGTTTCTCAGGATCCACATAAGAGTGAAACCATATGGTATCTGTCTTTCTCTGTATGGCTTATTTCACTTAGCATCACACTCTCCAGTTCCATCCATGTTGCTACAAAAGGCCATATTTCATTTTTTCTCATTGCCACGTAGTATTCCATTGTGTATATAAACCACAATTTCTTTATCCATTCATCAGTTGATGGACATTTAGGCTCTTTCCATAATTTGGCTATTGTTGAGAGTGCCGCTATAAACACTGGGGTACAGGTGCCCCTATGCATCAGTACTCCTGTATCCCTTGGGTAAATTCCTAGCAGTGCTATTGCTGGGTCATAGGGTAGGTCTATTTTTAATTTTCTGAGGAACCTCCACACTGCTTTCCAGAGCGGCTGCACCAATTTGCATTCCCACCAACAGTGCAAGAGGGTTCCTGTTTCTCCACATCCTCTCCAGCATCTATAGTCTCCTGATTTCTTCATTTTGGCCACTCTGACTGGCGTGAGGTGGTATCTGAGTGTGGTTTTGATTTGATGGGTTTTTTTTTTAATGTTTATTTTTGAGGGAGACAGAGACAGAGCACAAGTGGGGGAGGGGCAGAGAGAGAGAGAGAGACAGAATCTGAGGCAGGCTCCAGGCTCTGAGCTGTCAGCACGGAGCCTGATGTGAGGCTTGAAAGTCACCACCTATGAGATCATAACCTAAGCCAAAGTTGGATGCTTAACCAATTGAGCCACCCAAGTGCTACCTGAAATTTTTGGATGTCTTTTATGATCTATATTGTCAGTGTCTCCTGGAGAAGTGAGCTAAAGCATAGATTTCTTTGAGAACATTTTCAGAGTCACATTAACAAAGTTTCAGCTATAAGATTATTTCATCAATCGTTACTTGTTATGCATCCCTAACATTGCTCGAACAGGTTACAAAGTAATTCTACATGTTGATGGATTATTTGCAAATACCCACATACCCATATATTTTAGAATACCAAGTAACAGAATAATTTTTTCCATAAGAACAAATGAATATTTTTATAATCATTATTTAAATTGTACGCAACTTGGGGTGCCTACGTGGCTCCATCAGTTGAGCATCTGACTCTTTATTTCGGCTCAGGTTATGATCTCACAGTTGGTGGGATTGAAACCTGCATAAAGCTCTGTGCTGACAGTGCTGAGACTGCTTGGCATTCCCTCTCTTTCTCTCTTGGTCTCTGCCCCTCCCCCTGTCTCTCTCTCTCTCTCTCTCTCTCTCTCTCTCTCTCTCACACACACACACACACACACACACACAAAATAAACTTTAAAAAAATAACTTGTATACAGCTTATCAGCTTATAGGATGTGAATGAGTAAATTGTGTAAGTTTTTTTTTTTTTCAACGTTTTTTATTTATTTTTGGGACAGAGAGAGACAGAGCATGAATGGGGGAGGGGCAGAGAGAGAGGGAGACACAGAATCGGAAACAGGCTCCAGGCTCCGAGCCATCAGCCCAGAGCCTGACGCGGGGCTTGAACTCACAGACCGCGAGATCGTGACCTGGCTGAAGTCGGACGCTTAACCGACTGCGCCACCCAGGCGCCCCAATTGTGTAAGTTTTAATAGTCGATTTGCCTACCTAACCTGTTTACCTATGTGAGTGTTATACTTGTCATAACCACCAGATTTTTATTGATGACAAGAAAAATACATTATAAATAACATTCAAGTCAACGTAAAATTATGGTGTATTATGTTTCAGGATTCTTACAATGATCTCTATCCTGAGCAGAAAAGATTCTAGCTTTATCAGTAACTATACTCGATTCCAGAAACATTTTATTAAGCAATAGAACCTTTGTCTGTTCCTACTATGTTGCTGAAAGAAAATTAGGAGATGTTTTACTTTTTGACAAAATTTTATGTATAAAGTCCCTCCTTCCCCCCAAAAGTAGTATGTTCTGTAAAAAAAAAATATTTATTTATTTATTTATTTATTTATTTATTTATTTATTTATTTATTTTTGAGAGAAAGAGAGACAGATTGTGAGTGGGGGAGGGGTAGAGAGAGAGGGAGACACAGATTCTGAAGCAGGCTCCAGTCTCTGAGCTGTCAGCACAGAGCCCCGACGCGGGGCTCGAACTCATGGGCTGCAAAATCATGACCTGAGTTGAAGTCAGCCACCCAACTGACTGAGCTACCCAGGTGCCCCCAAAGTAGTATATTCTTCAATCAACTCTTTAAGTTTTAATTTGCTAGACTTGCTTTCTCTTTATTAACTTTCATTTAGTGTACTTTAATATTTTAATAATAGCCTTTAAAACTAATTGTTCCTCAGTTAATATTTGAAGAATGTTTCTTGACTTCTTCTTATAAGCTTTAAAACATGTTCTATGTCCTGTTGAACAAATAACAAAATAATGACAGACTAATTTTTAATTGTGATAAAAACAAGTACCAATTTTACGGATTAATTTTTTTCTGGAATTTACATACGTTTGTTATCTCCTGGGTTTTGCACAGAGTTGATTTAGGGACTACTAATAAAATATTCTGTTTCTTTTTTTTTTTTTTTTTTGAAAGAAGTCAGCTACTAATTCTCTTTGAAAACAAGCAAAAAATGATGTATATCAAATTTTAATGAAATCTTTTTATAGTTAGGTGACAATAGAGAAAAGTCCTTCATGTGATTTTATGTAATTTGTAAAGATAAATGCGTCTGAGCCTAGCACTCATGCAAGGATATGTGAGTACTTGTAATAAATGGTGTGCTGCTTTTTTCTGATGTGAGGCCTAACTGGAATGCTTGTGTATTTATAAGTTTGTAGTTTGAAATATTCATATTTTGCCCAGTGGCCTACTAGTAGATCATTATATTTTTATTTGGAAAGCCTGTGTTTGATCTTTGCTCTTGTTTTCTTGGGAGCTTTAAATGAATAAAATAACAAATAATTTACTTCCCTGAAGCCAAACAGCCAAGAGCTCTGATCCTTTCAGAACTTAACATGTTTTTTTGACCCCTCTCAACATTGAGGAGGGAGAAATCCATGGGGGAAAAAAGGAATCTGGGTAATATACATATATATACATATCACATACATAATTGACTATTTTCCAAATTCATTTTTTAATCAAATGTCTATTCACACATTTGCTAGTACAAAAGATTTCCATAAATTTAGTAAAAGCAAAAGTCAAGGCATTAATGTGTTAATATGCCCTAATCCTGCCCCACACATATGCTATGAATATGTTAGGAAGATAGAAGAGATCTGAGGTCTGAGACAGAAATAAACAAGAGAGGAGAGAATATCAGAGGAAATTAAAAATATAAAAGAGAAAGGTTATATAAAAGCAAACAATTTTTTAAAAAATTTTAAATGTTTTTTAAAATTTATTTTTGAAAGAGACAGAGACAGAGCACGAGCAGGGGAGGGGCAGAGAGAGAGAGAGACACAGAATCCGAAGCAGGATCTAGGCTCTGAGCTGTCAGCCTAGAGCCTGATGCGAGGCTCGAACTCATGAACTGTGAGATCATGACCTGAGCCAAAGTCGGACACTTAACCAACTGAGCCACCCAGGTATCCCCAAACTATTTACTTTTTTAATAAGACCAAATACAGAATCTGGAAAATACAGAATTATGCATACCACACATTGTATGCATTTTGTATAATCAGTTTTGAACAAATGCCTATTCATACATTGTTAGTGCAAAAGATGTACATTAGCAAATATTGATTATTCACGTGTTCAACACTATAGTAGAGGCTTGTAGAGTACGTTGTCGTATGATTTGTCACCATAAAATGATTCTATTGTACTTATCTGTCTTTTGAAAAATCTTAATTTCATTCCTATGAAATTTTGTTTTCAAAATGTAAGCTTTGTATTAATAGAAATAATTAACTTACTAAATTTCATGGTAACACCAAGTGCTTTTTATTGACAGGAGCCTAAGACCTGACAATAACCAATGAATCTCATACATTCATCTTCTGAATGCTATAATCTATAAACAAATAACAAATGAATAATCCTTACCTCAAAGAAAAAAAAATTCCAGACAATTAAGTTAATATTGATACTTAAATCCCTATTGTCTCTAAACCCCAGGTTTAAAAAATTAAAACAAGTAAACAAAGAGAAAAAAAATAAACAGGAGAATCACAACTATAACTCCACAATATCACTGTATGTAAAGGAGCTACTTCATACCTATGAGTCTAAGATCTTGTGGGTTGATACTAAAATGTTGGTTTTCTGTCATTCGTCTTTATTTAGTTCTCCTTAGGCAAAATTAACTTTCCAATGAAATCATATTGTCTTCTCTTACCAGTCAGGATCATTAGGAGAAATATATCTCTTAATTTTTAAAAACAAATGAAAATCGCTCTTTCTGATCCTCTTTCTTTTTAAAAATATGACTTCCTCGGGTACATAGTTCCGTTAACCTCAGCAAGATGGTTTTCTAGAGTTTTCAGGCAACATTTAGTTGTGCTAAAGAAACATATTGTAAACTCTGTAATATTTTTTGAATGTACTTTTTGTCACATGTTTTTTTAGGACTCATCTGTAAGACCTAAATCTGTCCAGTGTTTGCACTTGTCTTGTATTTCTCATATATTTTTTTGGAGATTTTTCCAGGCCTCCCACCCAGTGCTCTTGGTCTTACAACTTCCTTTCCTACTTCTTCTCCTCTCTCTTTCTTCCTCTCTTCCTTTCTTTCTATTCATCCTCCTCCCCATCCCTCTTGCTCTTCTATAGTTTCCTCCCATCCACCATCATTTTCTCAAATTCTTAGCTGTATGATGGAACTTTGTCATTAAAATTACTTTTTTTGCTGCATGGTCTAGCTCTCTTACTGGATATGAAAGCGCCTTGTTGTTCTGTTGTTGTCTTCTGTCTTTGAGTCTTTTAGAATCTCAGTTTCTGACTATGAGGATTTTATAACAGTACATATGTGAAGCATGTAAAATATAGTAAGTGTTATTAAATGGCATGTATTTTTCCTTTATAGGATATTTCCAACTTGTATTTTGTTTTGCATAAATCCCTTTCCTTCTCGTTTTCTTCAGGCTTCTTGTATGCTTCTATTATATCAATACACGATAAAGTGTTTTAAAATTAACTTAATACTTTTAACCTTTAATACCTATTCAGAGGCTTATTTTTGTCTCTAGGATTACCACATTTTCATCTTTAACTCTTCAAATCTAAAGAGATATTTTGGATTTGCAGCTTACAAATTTATAAACTGACATATTTTATATCCTCTTTAGAATGAACGATTGTCAGATCAGTAATCAATGAAAACTAACAAATGGTGCGGAACACTGAACACGTCATGTGCTGCACAGAACAGGGATAAAAAGGAACAGCTCACAATTGCAACTTTGCCTAAGTTTCTGTAGTTAACTCCTGAGAATGTAGCCAGGAAGTACATGACCACATCTTGTATACAGATTTTGTTAAAGAAAAAAAGTAACCTTTTAATCTTTTCTTTTGAAGGTTTGCTTCTTCTCCTTGTGCTTTATGGAATTAACATAATGAATGAAAATAGTGTGTACTACTGTGATTTGTGGTGAGTAATATAGTCAAATTAATCCCCACAGGTTTGTTTTATATTTACTTACTTTATTTAGAAATTGATGCATGTGTTAATATTAGTACCAGTATTTGAAAATATTTACTATCTTTCATGTTTTATTTTGAAATATTTTATTCTAGCTGTAAAACCAGATAAAATGTTGGTTGAATCACACTTGTAATATGTAATAACCATGGGATCCTCAGCAAATTACTTTAATGCCCTGACTTCATTTTCCTAATCTGTAAAATGAGTATAATATCAACATTATGGAGCAGTTACAAAAACTAAATGAGAAGCTTTGCTCAATACATACTAATTCTCTTAATCTAACTTTGTATGCTGTTGGTTTTCATATGGTGATGCAGCCTAGGAGATGAGAATGGCACCTGGAAATAAAATAAGTGGAATATTTTGAGCACCATACTGTAATTATGTAAGCAAATGGGAAATGTGCAGGGAGGATATTGATGTCTTGCTTTTTCTTCAGCAGAACTGCATTCAACATAAAGGGGAGTCATTTTATTGAATAATAAAAGCCTGACAATCACTGTGATTGGCTGGAGGCCATTACTGCAGTGCAATTCTAAACAGCTTGTTTTTCAAAGTTCTTCTTGCATAACTCTTCCAAACCTAGGCTTTGCCCAGGCTACTTGAAAGTTTCAGAACTCATTTTTAAAATGAAGTTTCTCACTGCTGTGATATATGTAAGGGAAAATATGCATTAAAATAGCATTTTCTTCTCAAGTTTTTAGAATCAGATACTTTTTGACATGGAAGAAAACATTTGGAAAATGTAGCAAACTAAGTTTTAATGGTAGACAAAAGCAATTCATGACTCAGAGAAGAAAAAGACTACATGTGAAGAGATCTTATTTAAAAAAAAAAAACAAAAAGAAGACGCCCAACATGTTTTACAGTGAAAAGCACATTTGGTCTGTATTGTTCAGCGTAAAATCCTATGATTTCCCAATAGAAATCAATGAGGTTTCTGAAGTTAGCAAATCCACCTCGATGCATTCATCTTTTCCAGCATTTCTAATCAGCAATCCTTACTGTAATGTATGTATAATAAGTGGGTGTAGAGTTGGCAACTCACCAAAATAAATATTTAATGACATTTTAATGGTTATTTTAAATCCCTTTTATTTAAATTGTGGATTAATACTTTATTTGGTCAATGAATTCTGACCAGAATGTTTGAGAAACATATTTGCAGTTGAAGCTCTCTATAATGGATGTGTACTTAATTTTCAGAATTGTCCAGGTTAGATCATCTCTGATGGAGGCATTTTATCTTAAATGTCAACATTAGAAACACTGAGATAAAGATCAGGGGCAGCAATCTGTGAACTGTGGAACTGTGTTAATTGTTCATTCTCAAACATAGAGATGCCAATTAATTCCACACAACCCAGATTCAAAGCAGCCATAGGGAGATGGTCCTGATGTTAATATTGCACACAAATGAAGAAAGTACATGTGCTCCAGCGCCCAGAAAGCCGATTCTTCAACAGGCAGCAATAGAAGAATCCCAGTGCAACCAGCAATTGGTGGATGGAATCTTTGTTCTGGCGATAGGTTCCCTAAGTCAGCTGCTAGGTGGAGAGAGAAATCCCTCTCTCACCCTCACCTTCAGAATCAACGGCTCAGCCACCTGGGCTCCCGCGGGCTGCGCCACCGCCTCACTTCTGGTGCACGTCTCCCCCTCTCGACCGCCAAGTGCTCACTCCCTCTCAGAGAGCACTTACACAATGGACTCACTTGTTTCCCTTGAACCTCTCCTTTGACTTCCAGCCCCAGCCCACAACTTGAGCAAGAGTCAGGCAGGAGCCTCTGCCATGGAGAACGGAGGAGCTTGGAAGCACGCGCGCACAGGCAGACGAAACAAACAATGCTTGGTCCACGAATGAATAAATTAACGACACCCATGCCCCCACCCATTGCTCTGCAACCTGCAGAAAGAAACCTGGAACGGGGTTTCCTAAACGAGAGATTTTGTTTTGTCTTTCAAACTGCAAACATTCTTCTTTGGTGACGGCAGAAGAGATGCTGTCCGTTCTGATGGCAATAAAGATTGACGGTGGCTTTGCCCGTGACAACGCCCCCAGTATCGCGCCGCGCCAGGTTCCCTGAGAACCGCGAGGGGGAAGTGCAGATCCAGGGGAAAGGAACAGCAGAGGCAAAGGCAGCTTAGGAGGGATGAGAAATGGGCACTCAGGGAGGAAAAAAATAATGAATGAGTTACATAGGGTTTTAATAGTGAAACTTCGGGAGAGAAAGGGGTGGGATCTCTTTCCAGGTAACTACCTTCAAATAAAAAAAAAAAATAGATGAATGCATAAGGAAGTGGCAAGCAACAACTTTGAGGTGAGCAGCAAGTTGTTCACCTCCTCTTGGGCGTTGTATCAGCACGCCCAGGGCTGCCCCAGAACACGCGCTCCCCATCGGAGGAGGCGGCGGCGGCGGGGGGCAGCGGTAGCAGCGGCAGCAGCAGCAGCAACAGCAGCAGTAATAGCGGCAGCGGCGGCACAGGCGGCGGCAGCTGCGCGCCTCCGGCCCAACCCCGCTCCGCTCCCCCTCTCCCCGGCGCCCTGCCTGTCTTGCGTGTGCGTGTGCGTGTGCTCAGCCTCAGCGTGAGGGGCACCTGCTCGTCTGGGCTCACAGCGGAGGCAGCCTCGCCGGGAGCTGCCGCTGCCGCCGCCACTGGTGCTGCCGCTCTCAGGCGCCGGGCTCCCAGTCGCCGCCGCCGCCGCCTCGCCGCCGGAGTTGGGCTCCGTGGGGCTTCCCCCCTCGCAGCCTCGGTCCTTCCCGGCTGCCTGCAAGTCAGCCCTGCTCCGAGTCACGTGTCAGTGCCTGAGGCAGAGACTGAGAGAAAAAAACGCGCTTCATTCCTTCTTCCACCGCCATACTGTATTTTATACTAAATCTCATTTTTATTCCAACATTTTACTCCCGCTCGGTGAGTACCTTCTCAGTGGCATTCTTGTCCTATTCTTTTTTTTTTGTCCTTTTTTTTTGTTTTTTGTTTTTTTGTTTTTGTTTTTCTTCTTCTTCTTTTTTTTCCACTTCTTTGATTATTGTTTATATTTGGGAAAGCTGGAGGAGCATGGTTTTGAGCCTTTTCCTGAATCCAAGTTTTTCTAGCATGCGATGGTTCTGTAGACAAGGCGCTGTGTCTGGGAGTCCGTGGCGACCGTGCCCGCCGGGAGCGACTCCCAAGTCCAGCAAAATATGCAACTGGTTTTATGGAAAAAACGATGTGAAGTATGGTGCCTATTTTTTTTTCCTTTGTAAAAATAAAAAGCATGTTTCTAACTCTTTTTTTTGCATACTCTTTTTCTGATAAGATTTTTGTATAGGTGGGATTTTACGGCAGTGTTTACAAGTTTGTGGCTTTGCAATACTGGTACAAACCACTGAGCAAAGGCATTAATTTTCTATTTTTTGTGCCGTTTTTGGAAGCCGGTGAGAACAAATTCGTTTTTTCCCTCCTGTTTTTGACACCCATTGATAACATGAAACTTTTCTTGCAGCTGGTTACTGGGATAATTTTTAAGCAAAATACTTTTTTCCTCCTTTATATTAACTATGACTTTTGCACATTTGAATTTTTTAAAAACCGAGATAATTTTATGATAGATATCCTGATATCTATATATTATCCCTTCTTCCTTCCCCTTCCCTCCCCGTAAATCAATTTTCAAATGATGGCAGTGGAAGGTTTTTCTGGAAAAAAAAAAAAAAAATGAAGTGCGGTTTGGTTTCCTTGTCAACGGAGGATGAAGTGAACAGCTGAGCAGCTCGCAGAGAGCAGGTACTTGGTCCCCTTGGAGGCGTTTCCCGGGTTTGCAATGGCAACACTGGTCCTGGCAAAGGAAGCTCTGTGTGTGTGTGTGTGTGTGTGTGTGTGTGTGTGTGTGTGTGTGTGTGTGTGAGCGCGCGTGTGTATGTGTGTGTACGCGCGCGCGCGCGTCTTGGGCAGTGTCCGAGCCCGCGGTGGGGAAAGCCGTGCCGGGAGCTAGGGAAAGCCAAAGTCCGTTCCCTGCCTCGGGATCGTTTTTGGATGTGCGCAAAATACAGTCCCTCCCCCGGCTGCGCCCAGGTCATCTCCGCCGCGGGCGGTGTCTGCGCCGCCGCCGGCGCCGGCTGGGGACGCGGGCCCTGTAAGTTCTCCGAGGGCCACTTGCAGAGCAGGAGGGGCGAGGGCCGAGGACGCGGCGCGGGCCGGCTGGGGCGGCCCCTCGGAGCGCGCGGGAGACGTGGGGAGAAGTGGCAGGGGCAGCATCTTCCGAAGCGGGCTGGCTCCTGGCCACGCGGGCCGGGAGCTCGAGACATTTCCAGATCCCTGAGGATGGCCCCAGCCCCAGCAAGCTCAACTCCTACTCCTCCTCTTTGGCTTGAGTAAACAACGCAGTAGGTCTTTCCCAGCCCGTTTTGTCTGTTCCGAAGGGTTTTGCTTTCTTAGTGGTGTTGTCTTTGGATCTTTTCTTATCTGGTTGTGTTGCTTTGGTTTTAAGTGCTCTCTGGCGTCTTCCAGGGGATGGGGAAATAGTTACTTTCAGTGATGGTCAGTTGGGTTTAATGTTGAGGACGGGACTGTTAGTTTGAATAATTAGACTACACCCCTAAGGTACAAAATAGCCTTTTACTTAAGTTTTAAAGGGACAGAACCACCTGATAGTGGTTCCAAAGGTTTTGCCCTAAGAACTGGGCACCGGGCAAAGGGTAGGGGTTGGTGATGGTGTGATTTCGGTGTATTGGTAGCATTACAGTACTCAGTGTTGAAGGTATTCTGTGGAGTTTAAGATATTTTATGATTGTTCTGTTACTTATTTCTAGTATCATCTAGCACAGCTTTTTGGAGATGTACCAGTTGGTAATAAAAAACCTTTCTGCACTTAAGCACAGTGACAGAATCTGCTGGAAAACTTGCTGTCCACACAAATTTCTTGTCATACTTTAAATCTTAAAATCTGGAGGGTAACTATTATTTAAATGATTTGACTTTTAAGCTTTGATGTTCTTTTTCCCCCCTTAAATGAAAAAATTCAGCCTTAAATTTGTTATGTGTATATAATTTGCATTCTGTTAAAGTAAATCTAAAGTAAATGAAATAACTTTTTACTTCTATGACTAAGTTTTCTTCTAGGTTATCTATAGACAAAACTAATTCCACAATACAAAAGGGCCCATAAAAATGGGTTAATTACATACACTTTTGTGGCTTTTAAAGCAAATATTTTGAAGTCTGTAATCTCAGTTGGTGGAATGAAAGTTTTATGATTATATTTATTTACTCTCTGTGGTGAAAAAGTTATGAGTACAAATGATCATTTATCTGTAGAAGAATAACATTTATTGCAATGTCTAGAAAGCTTTTTTTAAAAAATTCACAGTGCTCTCTTACTGGTCTTTGGAAGTTGCAGTGTGAGTTATTTTTATACTCAGGGTAGCTTTTTCTGTGAAGAAAGTCCTGTTGCATTTATATAAACAAGATAGCTCATATCTTGTCTGTGGACTATCAGACTTGATATCATGAAGGGTATAGTTCTAAGATGTGACACAAATATTATGTTACCAAGCTTTACATTTTGGCGTGTGTGTGTGTGTGTGTGTGTGTGTGTGTGTGTGTGTGGCGAGCACATTACTAAAATGTAGTCTTCCATATGGTTTAAATAGCAAACAAAACATTTAAAAAGCCACTTCAACATTCTGTGTTATTTTATCGCTGTTATAATGTATATAAATAGAAGTGCTCGTTTATTTAAAAATGCAAGCTAATGCACGTGTACAATATTTCTTAGGTTGTATGTACTGTAAATCATTAAGTTATTTTGAATGAGAGAAACGGTGAGTGAAAAAGAAAAAAACTTGAATAATCAAACCAGAATTTTCATTGCTGCCCTAAGATGGGGGCTATTGGGTCAAAAGATGGGGGCAGAGCTTGTACTGTACTGTATGTAGGATGTTTACAAATGAGATTGACACTATAATGGGGCAGAAGAAGATGGCCACAGGATTTTAATGTGAAACAAATACGTAGTTGTGCTTTGCATTCTGTAACTAAGGATCATATTAAGAACCTTTAAATCATGTTAAGTTTTCATTTATTTAATAATCATAATTCATTAAATTTCATATTTATGTTAAATTCTATGACATGAAATTTTTTGAAATTTCTTCTTTCATGAATCATACTGGGAAGTGTACAACTCTTTAAACTGATCACCTATTCTATGCGTGTTTTGGTTTAAAATCTTTGAATGTAGTATCCTAGAGTTAGCACCGCCTACTGGCTTCTCATGGAAAAATAATATTGTTCTTCCATTTAGTAAGCAATCCACCCGGATTCTGATCAACTTAATCATCCAGATTATTTTCCACTGCTTTCTGAGAGGAAAAAAAAAATTTTGCAAGGAGAAAGGGCTTGGGAAGTAAAGATGAAGGGTGAGGGTAGGAAGACACATAAATTAAATTGGTTATTGGACCATTAGCTGACCTCGAGTATTTTATTATTTGTATCTTGGCAAAGAAATCATCACAAAGGTAAAAGAGCCTGTTACATTTCCTAGAACTTTTCTGTGGGATGCCAGAATTTGGACATTCTTGAAAAATCCTGGATTGTTGAATTAATTTTACAGTTTCTGTTCCAGTCTTGAACATTGTAAAGAAACCCCCCTTTGGAGTGTTGTCTTGAGTGTGTGGTTTGTCCAAAAATTTTTGAATAGAGTTTTCATAATTAAAAATAAACATTTATTTTTTTCCTTTTATAGTTATCCTTACATGATTAAAGGCAAGCAAGGAGCACACTGATTTTTTTTTTTTTTTTTTTTTTTAGTATTCATGAAGCAGCCACACCGTAGTGATGTTATGTAGATGGGGGGAAAGTTTCAAACATATTTATAAAGGCACTCTTTATATTCTTAACCACAAAAGTTATACTGCCTTTAAAAAGAAGATAGCCAGTTCATTTTCTCTAATTATTATGAAAGGCTGTTGGTTAGAAGAGCTACTGTATTTATGCAAGCAAATGACGCCTTTAGACTAAAAAATAATGAACTAGAAAAGTAATGCACATACATATGCCAAAAATATTGTATTTTCTTAGTTAAAAGAATCATGTGCTATGTGAATAACTGTTTCTTAGGTACAGTAGTCATTTTTTAATTGAGCTTATATGGTATGAAGTGTGTGAAAAAGCTCCAATGTTTGTTACATTCTTGAAAGCATTCCTCTTGAGTAAGAGTATGGTCTGGACTTCTTTACTGTTTGCTGGTATTGTAAGCAATTATACAGTGCAGCGAATCACATAAAACTCTACACTGGAAGTAGAAGAGAAGCAGATATTTAGAATTGTTTGCATGATGAGAAGGAAATTGAAGAAAGCATGTTATTTCAATTTAATTTATATATTCTGTCTGACTTTTGAAAACTCTTGTTTTTAAATGATAAGCTGTGATTTTAAAATCCAGTTTTTTCGGGGCGCCTGGGTGGCTCAGTCGGTTAAGCGTCCGACTTCGGCTCAGGTCACGATCTCACGGTCTGTGAGTTCGAGCCCCGAGTTGGGCTCTGGGCTGATGGCTCAGAGCCTGGAGCCTGCTTCCGATTCTGTGTCTCCGTCTCTCTCTGCCCCTCCCCCATTCATGCTCTGTCTCTCTCTGTCTCAAAAATAAATAATAAAACGTTAAAAAAAAATTTAAAAAAAAATCCAGTTTTTTCTTCACTTCTTTTATCACATTGCCATTAAGAGAATTCCATTTTGTGCATAAAAACTGCAATCGTGATGAATTTTATTCCTGAAACTTGTTTATGGAGCTCTGGAATGTAATTAAAAACTAATTTAAAAAATTCCTCACTGCTCTGAAGTTATTGTTATTGTTTTCTTATTCTTTCATATTATTATTATTTGCTACTTCTAGTGACCTGCAAATGTGCCTTTAAAATCCCATTTTTGGGATGCTTGGGTGGCTCAGTCAGCTAAGCGTCTGACTCTTGATTTCAGGTCAGGTCATGATCTCATGGTTCATGGGTTTGAGCCCTGCCTCCGGTCTGTGCTGACAGTGTAGAGCTTGCTTGGGATTCTCTCTCTCTCCCTTTCACTCTCTCTGTCCCTCCCATGTGTGTGTGCTCTCTCTCTCTCTCTCAAATAAATAAAATAAACTTATTTTTTTAAATCCCATTTTCATAATTCTGTGTGATGTTTTAAAATATAATAAAGTCCTCCATAGTAATTGGCTGTGGCAACATAAACTTTCACATTAATGACGATAATGACAATTACTTTCACTACACTTTGATTTTGAGGATAATTATTAAATAAAATTTAGTTAATAAGTGATTTCTGTATGCACACACAGCTAGTCCACATTTAGCAAGTTTTATAGAAATATAATATTTATCATTTTTATTTTTATTATTTAATTTTGGTCTGTAGAAGAGATATATCCAGCCATTGACAACCTCTACTACTTTTGGTTATTCTCATAGCTTTTAGATTTTTAAGGAAATATTGGGGCATTTTTTTGTTGTTGCTGTTCATTTGTTTTGTTAGACTTCTGTTAAATAGCAAACTTACATTATGGTTAATTGATTTTGTGTTTTTGTAATTCTCTTGTAAATTTAAAGCTTTTTGTTTGTTTTGCATTATCTTGCTGTTTTCTGGGGCTGAAATCTGGAGTATATAGAGGTGCTGATTTCATTTTCTCCATTCCAAGTTGCAGAGAAGGCAATGGGAGAACTTTAGTTAGTGTTTAGGATAAATGTGTTCTGGACTGTCCTTGCTGGGGTCATGGCTGTAAGATTTATTTCTTGGGCCATATATAAATCGAAATGGAGAGAATTATGGTGGAGAACATGGGAACCCTGTCCTGATTTTCTGAAAGATGCAATGGAATGCATCACTAAGCAGCCTCATAATAAGGGAAAATTAGAAACTTTATTTGCATAAATATGTAAAGTTACAGCTAACTTACAAATTTATCTTTCTATACATTTTGCTCTGAATCATATAGCTGAATATTTTGTTTAAACTTTAATTGTGGACATTAATTGCATTCATACAGAATCCATGTGTATAGATACACATTTTGATAGTCAGATGCTAAATTATAAAAGGAACCACATATTTTTGAGTCAGTTGGGAAGTTGGTAGCATATTGGAGTAGGGAGAGTCAACGTTTTCATTAATCAAGATGAGATGGCGAGAAGAGTTAAGACTAACATTTATTGATGTGTCAAATGAATGCAGTTCATTTGTTCTGCCGTAAGTAATATCATTATTTTATATTGAGGAAACCGAGACTTACATGTAACTTCCTTAAAGCCTCACAGGGAGTAAAGGCACAAGTGAGAGGAATGTCTGAATTGACACCATTATGTCCCTCCTTCTGTATAGGGATGTTCCATTTGCAGAGAGGAGTTTGTTTTGTTTTAGCTAATCTGAAACAACTGGTCTCTATTCTTGGTACATATTTTAAAGTTACTGTAGTCACTTTCAGTAGTGAGTGCTGTGGCCAGAAATAATAGAAAATGGCACCATTTACACAGAGATATTTACTGGTCCCGAAAGGACCTTTAAGTAACCATAGCATCACAAATCTTTCCACAACTCTAGGATTTTCTGAAGAGAACCCAATCATGGAAACTTGTGGTTCTGTGATCAGGACAGAATTAGATGGTTCTATGTCTGTGGGGCTTTGCAGAGGACCTGGGGAAAAAACTCAACAAATACTGACTTACTAAATTGAAAATGTAATTTCTACTCAAGGGTTTTGCAGTGTGAAGTGGAAAATTAGTCTTTTGCACAAGTAAAACAGAACTACTGATTTCCATAACACAGCAAATCTATAAATACAGGTGTCTCTTCTGTCTACTAACATTTCACTATCAACATCATCTTCACCTCAGAATTTCACTGTTACACATATTTGGATGTGACATTTTTTTCAAGCTCATTTAATCTATTTGTTAATAACATAAAACACATATAACTGCCAGATGTTATTTTAGGATACTGTTTTTAATTGCCTCTTCAGATGTGTGAAAGATCTTCCATTATTAAATACTTTCCTTGGAACTTAAAAAAGTGAATATTTTTCAATAAAGAATGGAAAACATAAACCACAGTGAAGGCAGTGTGAATGAATGTGAGAAAATGGATTGCAAAGATAATGGTAAATCTGCAAGTCCATAAAAATAGTGGATTTGAAGGCCAAGGCCAGAAGGATTCTCAAAACCCACCTTTGTGTTTTGGAATCTGGATAACTTGAAAACTAGTGGTATAAAACAAAACCAGAAAATAAAAATACCTAGAGGAGAACCTGACTTGGTGGAGAATGGTTCACCTTTGGACATATCACTGATTTGAAGTTCCAATATTAACTCTTGGATAAAATGACCAATGTGCAATGAAATTCAGCTCTAAAGTTAGAAAACACACTGAAAGCTAGAAATAGATAGTAAAAAAATTATCTACACTAAAACTTTAGAAGGGAATAACTTCTCCAAAGGCAAAAATTCGGGAAGCACCTGCAGTTTTTCTGAGTGTATGCTAAAGGGTCTGGTTAAAATTTAAAAAAAAAGAGGAAGAGGAGAATACCCACTGAAGCTTACGTGTGTGTGTGTGTGTGTGTGTGTGTGTGTGTGTGTGTGTGTGTCTGTGTGTGTCTGTAAAGGAGAAGTGTTGTTCAGTAGGGCTAATGCTGAATAGACTTAAAGGAGGGTGAGGCTTGAGGAGAAGGTCCTTGAATCTGTGGTTAAAATCCATTAATTTTAAAAAAGAAATAAATGAACTTGAACAAATATAATATCCTGGATATGATGTGACAGCATCATGAAGAGATCAGTTCCCAAGATTGTATGTGACTTGTGTTTGTGTGTGTGTTTGTGAGTGTGTGTGTGTGTGTGTGTGTGTGTGAGACACAAACTCAATAGAAAGACCAGTAAAAAGTTCCTAGAAGTAGATACATTGATTTTGAATTAAATATAGAAAAATAAAAATGCAAGGATATCCAGGATAAATACCAAAAATGAGAGCGAAGAGGGGACTAACCTATCATATGTTAAATTATACTGTAAAGCTTTTAAAAATAAATATATTCATTAGCTCTGTCTCCTGAAGAGGCTTCTAAACAATGTCTCTCCAGCAGCAATGAGCACACTTAGTGCACAAATTATGGTTTCTAAATCCCATTTCCTACTCAAGGGGACCAGAGCTTTTTAGAGAATTGGCTGCTTCTAGGTCTGGGCAGAAAAAGTACAAGATGATCCTGGGATATCTCATTGTGCCAGAAAGTAAGGAAATGTCCAAAGATGAGTAAGATTGTATCAGCTTTATTTATAAACTGTAACTATAGATGAGAGCCTGATTGAAGGGCTTTCCAGTTGCCGAATTTCAATTAATTTGAACATCAGGTGGGGCGCCTGGGTGGCTTGGTCGGTTAAGCGTCCGACTTCGGCTCAGGTCATATCTCACGGTCCTTGAGTTCGAGCACCGCGTCGGGCTCTGTGCTGGCAGCTCAGGGCCTGGAGCCTGTTTCAGATTCTGTGTCTCCCTCTCTCTCTGCCCCTCCCCTGTTCATGCTCTGTCTCTCTCTGTCTCAAAAATAAATAAACGTTAAAAAAAATAAAAAAAAAATTGAACCTCAGGTGTTGTTGGTTTGCAACCTCAGGTTTTTTTTTTTTTTTTCTGGGTGAAATTTGAAACTGGCCCCTTTACTCAGAGGGTAAGGAGAAACTGAAGCAAGAGGCACATTTGTCTCGATTGTGACAGTTTTAATAAGAAGAGAACTTACATTGGGTGGCCGCAAGACAAGTCGATTTCTGTATCTATCCACCAGAATCTTAAAAGTTTATATATAGGTCTTAGTAGATCCAGTCCAGATGGGCTCAACAACACATTATCCTCTTAAGACTGTATACTTGAAATGACTCCTAGTGTAGGAACAGTGTGTGGAATGTACATCTCAAGGACGGGAGGAGGTAAGGAGCCTCTGACTGCATGGGTCCAGCTTGAGGGTTAACCAACTGTCTTGTCTTCTCAGTGGTCTACTCCAGTAAGAGTGACTGTAATGGATTGTACAACATTGAATGAGCGGCACCTGGGTGACTTAGTTGGTTAAGCATCTAACTCTTGATTTTGGCTCAGGTCATGATCTCATGGTTCGTGAGATCAAGCCCTGCATTGGGCTCTGCAATGATGGCACAGACCCTGCTCAGGATTCTTTCTTTCTCTCTCTCTCTCTCCCTTTGCCCCTCCCCTGCTTATACACACATGTGCTCTCTCACTATGTCTCTCTCAAATAAACATTAAAAAAAACATTCAGTGAAGTAAAATCTGTAAGTCCATAGTGAAACTCTTGAAAAAAAAAAAGAAACAATGCTGACAATAATCAAATGGAAAGAAATGGTTAGCCTGTTTTTCTAAGGAGGAACTCTTCTTTAGTTGATGAGGGACCAGTTCTGTACAAAATAATGTGAGTTGATTCATGTAAGAAATGCTAGAAATAGAAAATTACTATGTATAACTCCCATTGAAATAAATGAGTCAGGAATCATCAACAGATGCTAAAATCATTAGGTAAATGTATGTTGGGCAAACATATTCTCATGGTGCTCAAGTATCACTTCTTAATTGCATCTAGCCGTTGTCTTTTTAAATAAGTGATCAAACCTAGCTTCATTAATAGACAGCCTGATACCATAAGCCTTCTGATGGATGCGATATTAAGTCTCTTTCTGGCCCCATTTTTGAAATATTATTGCTAGAATGTTTAAGCTGAATCTAATAAACCTGTTTAAACTTAACTTTCAGTTTACAGAAAAATACAGGGAAAGAGGAGCAGGTTAAACTAAACCATGAAGAGATAATCAGACAAATTTCCTAGGTTTAGTATCCTGCATCAAACATTCCAGGGGCGTCTGGGTGGTTCAGTTGGTTAAGTGACTGACTCTTGATTTCAGCTCAGGTCTTGAGCTGGGTCCTGAGTTGGGTTCTACACTGGGCGTGAAGCCTACTTAAAAGAAACACAAAAAACCCCAAAAAACCATACTAGATATGTGGCCTAGTTTCTTCCAAAGTCACACTATGGTAGGGGGAGTTTTCTAGATTAGAAGAGAGTGAAAGATAAACAGATGCAGTGCATAAAGCTGTATTTGATCCTAGTTAAAACAGCAACAACAACAAACAGGCTCAAATCTTGGTAGAATTGGGAAAAATTATATATAAGCTAGATAAATGACATTATGAGACGCATGCCGCATTATTTAGTGATGAGTGCCATACATTCATGCATCATCATGAAATGTGTGGTGTGCATGTGTAACAAATCATTTGTTAATTTTTATTAAGTTTATTTTTGAAAGAGAGAGAGAGAAAGAGAGACTGTGTGCACGAGCAGGGGAGGGGCAGAGAGAGAGGGAGAGAGAATCCCAAGCAATATTTGCGCTGCCAGGATGGATCTCACCAACTGTGAACTCATAACCTGAGCCAAAATCAGGAGTCAGAAGCTTAACCAACAAAGAGCCACCCAGGTGCCCTATCATTTTTGAAATTTTTGAATGCATGGAGTGATTATGCAGATTTCATAGTATTCTTTCAAATTATCTGTTTGATTTTTCTTTCACTTAAAATGTTGAAAAGTCTATTAGTTGTCATTGACAAAAAATACGTATATTACAGTTAAATAGAAGCAGAAAGAAGGCCAGTTGCCCATGTTTGAGGTCATATAGGGTCTTGAAGACACAAAACCAAGAAGTAAATGAAGTTTAAGGCTAATTGTGGGACTAAATAGTACTCAAGGGAGTAATATTATTGAATGAAGAGTATATTGTTAAGCCAGAATAAAAGAAAATTTGCATATTTACTTTTTTCGGGTTGGAATCCCCTGGCAAGAAGGGATGGAAGTATAAGGAGGTGGGATGGTAATTTTCAGGAGCAAGTTTCAGACTGTTCTAAGGAGGTCCGTGTGATCAGTACTAGCATAAGAAGATGTTCACATCTTAGAAAAGGAAAGAAATTGAGTCAGGTTATTAGTTAAGTAAGGAATTCCTTATTTGTGTAGCCCTGTACGCAGGATGGGGATTCAGTAGTAATAAGACTAATAAGGAGCCTGTTTGCCAGGAGTTTGGCATGTAATGGTGACTGTAGTCTTCTCAGGTAAGTGCGAGGTCATAGGTTCAGATGAACGGATATGGGGATAGGAGCTTGAGGAAAGTAGCAGAGAATATGCAAGAGGTCTGTAAAAAGAATCTAGACCCATAAGGAGGAAGTTGGCAAAATTAACAATTCCGCACATTTTAGTCAACACAATTGCCTCACTTTCTTGAGCAATACTTAGTCTGTAGTCTGAATGGGTCTAGCAAACAACTGAGGTTTGCTTGGTTAGAAGATTAGCAAGGCACACATGATGCAAAACACAGAGCTGGGCTTTCTAGAGATAGTATGTTGTAGAACAGAAGGGCCATAAATCTGGGCTGGGTAGGGGGGCAAGGGCAGCTCCAGGAGATGAATAAACTAAGAACAGGTAAGAATTGAGAGCCTGAGGTCAGAATGAAAACTAATAGCAAGTTTACTATTTTTAATGGAATGAGAAATTTGTAAGGATGGATGTCTTTAGTCAGAGGAGAATATTCTTCCAGATTTTGAAAGTGGAGCAGAGTCCAATGATGAACACATTTTAGAGTTTGGGAAGGCATGTGGCTAACTAAGGCAGATGCTGCTGATACTGAGAAGTTAAAGTGTTGTGAGGAGAGGCTGAGTGTTAAAATGTAATTTAGAGAAAGATTAAAAAAATTTTTTTTGATGTTTATTTTTTTGAGAGACACAGACAAAGTGCACGCAGGGGAGGGGCAGAGAGAGAGGGAGGTACAGAATCTGAAGCAGGCTCCAGGCTCTGAGCTGTCAGCACAGAGCCCAACACGGAGCTTGAACTCCCTAATGGGGAGATCATGATCTGAGCCAAAGTCAGATGCTTAACAGACTGAGCCACCCAGGCGCCCCTAGAGAAGGTTTTTTTTAAAACCATAATTGCAGACAGGGAAAAAGGTGGAAAGGAAAACTTTAAAACGTGATAAAAAGTGTCAGAGACATTTCTAGAGGTTTATAGACAATTGATGCCTTCAAGGATTTTTTTTCATTTGTGTAGGATTTTAGTCCTCTCTTTTGGAACTTTAAGAAAAGAGCTGTAGGTAAGCAATGTTTGCATTTATCTTGATTATATTTGATTGGAATATTCAGGTAACACAGAAATAAACCCTACAATGGTTATTGCAACCCAAAGTTCAATTTTGTAAGGAAGTTACTGATCAGAACCAGGGAAATGAATATAGGATGCTACAATGAAATACTTTCTAAACATAACAGTAAATGATTCAGATTTAAAAGAAGGTACAGCGTGTTTGTTAATATATTTTGTTTTCTAGTTGAAGCTTTTTCTTTAAGTCAGAAATCCAGTTATGTAGATAGACAATAGCTGTTGTTACTGCTAGTTACGTGGCTGCAGCAGCTACAACCTCATTCCATTTATAGATCATTCCTTGTGGGTTCACACTCACTGCTAAGTGCTTAGTCCTATTGTACCTCATCTTTGTTACACCCTGGAAGAATACATTATTATCCCAGATAGTAATATTTGGGAAGAAATAGAAGATCAGACAGATGACGTGTCAAAATTGCTGTCAAATGTCTGACGGAAGATCTGAGCACAAGCCTTTTTGTTCCACACTTACACCTCCATGCCTTGTTTTAAAAATGGAGAAAAAGAGATACTTGATTTGTATATCATCAGGTCAGTGACATTTGTCTAACAAAATACACACTCACCTCAGCTCCCTGTATATGGAAGCTTAAAAAAAAACACAATGCTTTCATTCGGAGCTAGGCAATTGTGAGATTTTAAACATTTGTTCATTCATTCTACCACTATTTATTGAGAATCTGTGGCATCTAAGTGAGGTTTAGGAGATTTAAAAAAAAAAAGCCTAAGAACAAAAGACACTGAACGTATCCTCATGAACTGACAAATCTACTTGAAGGAAACGGTGCAAGTGAAAAGTGACAGTGATGAAGTCATCAGAATTAAGAAAATTACAGATGATTACTTATAGTTACTGAGATTTATTTATTTTGAGAGAGAGAGAGAGAGAGAGAGAGAGAGAGAGCAGGGGAGGGGCAGAGAAAGAGAGAGAGAGAATCCCAAGCAGGCTCTGCACTGAGTCCAAAGTGGGACTTGAATCCATGAACTGTGAGATCATGACCTGAGCCAAAGTCAAGAGTTAGACGCTTAACGGACTGAACCACCCAGGCTCCCCTAGTTACTTCAATTATTAAGGCACCTGAAAAACTTGGAAAGCAGTGCCTCTCTCTTCTTACTTGCAGTGACTTTGCAAGGCCCTCCCATTGGGAAATATGACATTACTCTCTTGATACTGTGTCTGTAGTTAGGAATATGTGAGCCTGAGCTCATACAGGGGAAATGTATAGCGGGAAAAGTAAAAGGGCCAAGGAAAAGAACAGTATAACAAAAAGATTTAGAGACGGCCATCTGGAAAGGAAATTGGGAGATGAAAAGGAATGATAGACTTTTGAAGAAAAAAGAGGTCAGCAATAAAGAGGTGCAGTTGATAGGAGTGTATGACTTTGTGTTCATAAATGTTTTGTTCACTAAAGTAGAGTTCATTGTTTGGGAAAATGAATTTTATTTTGAACTATATTGAGATTACTCAAAATTTCAAATAAAAATACCTTATTAGAAACTCTTAAATGCTATAAAACATATAAAATGAGTTCAGAAATATCAATGCATTTAGATGTTTTAGGTGGACAGCAGTATACAGTTGACCCTTAAAAACACAGGTTTGAACTGTGCAGGTCCACTTTTATGCGGATTTGTTGTTGTTGTTGTTGTTAAGTTTTTGGAGAGTCAGAAGTCATACGCAGATGTTCAGCTGCACAGGAGTCTGTGCCCCTAACCCCTATGTTGTTCAAGAGTTAGCTGTCGTTTTATTAATAATTTAGATTAGTCAACCAGTCGTATGAACATAATTTCTGTTTTATTTAGTTTCTTAGCATATTCCATCATGGTTGTAGTTTTTATTTCAGAATTGCTAGATCTTCCTTCCTTATTCCAGACCTCCCTCCTGACATTGTCGCAACTGTAGAAAAAAAAAATAACAGAAAAAAGAAGGTGTCGAAGGGGGAAGAGGGCAATAGAGGAGGAGGCCAGCAACAGTATGGGGAGACAGTCCCTAGATCAGTACTGCCCGCTGAAAGCCAGCCACCTTGCATAACTTTAAATTTTTTAGAAGACCCATTCAGAAGTAGA
The DNA here is from genome assembly GCF_024362965.1 of Panthera pardus. Lineage (NCBI taxonomy): Eukaryota > Metazoa > Chordata > Mammalia > Carnivora > Felidae > Panthera > Panthera pardus. The sequence continues at coordinate 31,951,485 of NW_026527002.1, forward strand.
AAGAAACAGGTGAAATTAATTTTCATAATATGTTTATGTAACTTTATATTTTATGTAATTTTATAAAAAATGATCATTTCAACATGTAATCAGTATAAAAGTATTTTTTTAAATTTTCTACTTTTTTTGGTGTTAAGTCTTTGAAATCCAATGTGCATTTTACATTTAGAGCACAGAACTAGCCAAGGTTAAAGTGCTCAATAGCTACGTGTGCTCGTAGCTATCTAGTATCTGGAGGGTTCAGAAGTCTCAGGACGATGTCATGTTTTATAATTTTTTGATGTTTTGCATTTACCAGAGATTAGCCAAGATATACTTTGAAATACTCTCTGATTGTCTCAATTTTAGCCTTCACTTTTTATTAAGAATCTAAATTGAAATCTTTTGAAGTTCATTCCTGCTAAAAAGCGATCTCAAAGTATGGTCAGTTGGCTAAGGAATAATAATATTTGTCCAGTAAATATATTTCCTGACAATTTGCTTTTTCACCATTCTGTGTGTCATGAGATACTCTATGATGTATGAGAATGGAAATTTCAATGGGGAAGAGGCAGACAGTGATAAATTCCCTAAGAGGTAAAAATAAAGTTCAGGGTTAAAATGGTTTCTGATTTTGTATGAAATCAGAAGATTAATTTCTGTATGTAATTCCACTCACAAAGTATGACTCATAATTTAGTGAATAAAGTCAAACCAGTTTTAGATGACTATATATAGAATGACACATTATTTGAAAAGAACACCACAAGTTTATAGAATATTAAATAATTTGTGTAACCTCCAAGATTAAAGTGAGTTAGTATCTTTGGCTAAAACTTGTGAGTCATCAGGAATTTGATGGGGAAATATGAACATTGAGTGTTGATCCATCATCTCTCATTTTTTGGCTGTTTCAGAGGTAAGCCTAGGTCAGTATACCCTTTACAGGTCTTCCAAGGTGTGTTCTTGGGTGATTGAGAGGGATATGACCACATGAATGTGTGTGAGTGGGTAGGGGAGGGAATTCATTTCTCAAGAAATGGCATTAGGTATCTATTTGCCATATAGAATCAAATTAGAGGAGTAGCTCTCATTCTTTTTTGCCCATTCTTTTTGATGCCATGTTGCTTTGTCCCTAAAAGAGGCATGCGTGACATTATTAATTTAAATAAATTTTACTATAAGATAGATTTCTTGTTTTTGATACCCCTGAAGGGAGTTGGAAACACTCAAAGCATGCTAATTCCAGATTTTTGGGTTCTGAGGTTTTGACTGAATGCGCCATGGTTTTGATTCAGATGTGTAATTGCAAAACAAATTTATTTCAAATTAGTAACGAGCCAGTCATCCCTTTTTCCTTCATGGCAAAATATTATTGTGAATTTGGTATTTTTACTTATCTAGTGAGCATTATATTGGTCTGTCTGATCTTCAGTTAGAGATTAATCCTTAGTTGTTTTTGATCTTTCTGTGGTAAAGGAGAAGCAGCTTAATCATATCTATATTGAAATCCCATAATCTCTGATTAGGTTTACAGTATACCTAGGAAAGAAGATAGGTTTAGATTTTGTTACAAGTGAAAATAAATGGTTTGGCCTTATGATTTCCTTTAATTGGTACAGAATATTATTCATTCTGAAAATCTAAATTTTTAATTTTACACTTCATTAGATGATTTCTTCCAAATAGCTAAATTGATGCATATATTCTCAAAATGTATATTTTCTAAAAAATGAAATCAAAATGAAAAATGCCCAAAAAAAGGAAGCATTGTTGTTGCGATAGTATTGATGTTGAAATTTTAATCAGACACTAGTGAGCAGATTCAAAATTACATCTTCCTTCTTATTCATACTGTAGGGTATATATTTTTTCAGTTTTGTTTAAATAAGTAATGATATAATTTCTAGTAAACATTAGTAATTGTATACTTGTATAAATTATACATAATACATATAAATGTTTATGTGTATACTACATAATATGTATAGTAAAAACTTTTCACTTAATAATATACTTCTCATAATATTATGTATAGTAAAAACTTTTCACTTAACAATAAACTTTAAACACACTGTCATCGACTATCATTTGCAATATAATTTTAATGGCAGTGTAGAATTTCACAGTATAGTTTGCTATACCCCATTGTGAATATTTTAGTTGATTCTCTTTGCATTTTCTTTTGATTTTTATTTCAAATAATGTTTATTCCCATACTTACATCTTTCTGTGTTTGTTTTAGTACAGTGTTGTAGCATTATGTGCACTTTTAACTTACATTAATTCATAGATTTTTTGGTTATATATTTAGTGAAAACACAAGCTGAGCAGTTATCCATTATTCAAGGAATTTGTCTTCTTGTCCAACCTTGGTAGAAAAACTGTGTTGGATGGATAAAGAAATTGTGGTTTATATACACAATGGAATACTACTTGGCAATGAGAAAGAATGAAATACGGCCTTTTGTAGCAATGTGGATGGAACTGGAGAGTGTTATGCTAAGTGAAATAAGTCATACAGAGAAAGACAGATGCCATATGTTTTGACTCTTATGTGGATCCTGAGAAACTTAACAGAAGACCATGGGGGAGGGGAAGGAAAAAAAAAAGTTAGAGAGGGAGGCATCCAAACCATAAGTGACTCTTAAAAACTGAGAACAAACTGAGGGTTGATGGGGGGTTGGAGGGGGTGGAGGGTGGGTGATGGGTATTGAAGAGGGCACCTGTTGGGATGAGCACTGGGTGTTGTATGGAAACCAATTTGACAATAAATTTCATATTAAAAAAAAAACGTGTTGGACTTAGGATAAAAAAAAGCAAATCACATGTAAGTAGTGTATAATCTATTTAAGGTATTTTCATGAGCAATTTTTACATACCTTTCATGATTACTTTGGAACCACTAGGAAATAGGTTATGCAGTTGCATTTTGTAGAATATTTTTCTTGCATGGGCAATAACACTGTGAACTTCTAATTAAAAAAATTTCCAGACCATTTAAAATTTAAAGTTTAAAATGTTATAATGATTTCTTAATAGTTCCACCACATATATGTGTACTGATTTTTGAGTATTCTGGTTGCTTACCAGCACAAATAATACTTTTTAGTAATACGTCACTCACATGTGGAAGTTACTCAAAACATATAAAATAAAAACAGTATTACATGGGAAAGGAGTAGATATCAGTACTTTTTGCAGTTGTAAATTAATTTATTTCCGACAACATAACAAAGAAATGTTAATTCTTTTGAAACAGAAACCATTGGAAATCAGAAGGATGCTTATGCCATTTATCATTTGTCACTCAGGTGAACTGGGCTTTTTACCTGCCATAAGAAGAGTGCCTGGTGCTGTGAATCTTTTCTAGAGAAGAGAAGCTGTACATACGTAGCCTCCTTTTGAGTCCTCCAAAGTTGCCAGGATGACTTAAGTTTGCAGGAAAGAACTAGAACCATTTGGTGTTCAGTTTTTTGTTTTCATTTTTGTTTTTTGTCTGTTGTGTGAGTCACAGCACAGTTGTGAAAAGTACAGGAAGAAAATAATGATTTTCTCAGCAGATTATTCTAAACTAATTTTAATGGAAGTTTTCAAATGCTTTTCTTTCACTTACTCTTGGGTTTAATGAGGGTTTTCTGCCTTCATATTGTTGATGGCAATAGTAAAAAATGATGCTGCTCAAAGTAGTCTGTGGCCTATTTTTTTTAATGTTTATTTTTGAGAGAGAGAGAGAGAGAGAGAGAGAGTGTGTGTGAGTTGGGGAAAGGCAGAGAGAGAGAGGAACACAGACTCAGAAATAGGCCCCAGGCCCCAGGCTCCCAACTATCAGCACAGAGCCCCATGCGGGACTTGAACCCACAGACCAGGAGATCATGTCCTGAGCCGAAGTTGGATGCTTAACCAACTGAGCCACCCAGGCACCCCAGAAACATTTTATTGACAGACAGAATTATAGCTCTAAAAATTATAGCTCTAAAAGAACTAATAAGGAAAGAGGAGCACAAAATATTGTTTTCTTTTCAGATGAAAATATCTGGAAAATACTGATGGATTAAAATCTGTAAACAATATTCTATGATTGCCTTAAAGTAAACAATGGAATAAGGTCTTAAATTTTTTTTCTTGTTTACAGAGAGACACATTTTGACTCCATTGGTTTATGTTGAATGCCTACAAACTTGCATTGTAAATGTGCCTGTTCTTACTGCCTGCAGGTTCTGCAAGTATGTTTACATATCCCTGATTAACATCAGTTTTACCTAAATCAAGTTACTTTTCTTTTTCTTTGTTTTTTGTTTGCTTTTACAAAAATGTTGTCTCACCATAGTATGTTCCCCAAAGTACCACTTTGACATTTTGCTTTTTAAAAAATATTTGGTGAATTCTTAAACGTATCTTTTTTGTGCATGCCATATGTTCAACTCCTGTCTCAAATTTCTTCATAAAGCTTATGTGATTATTTCTGTAGTCATTTCCAAAAATAACTTACTCTGAAGACATGATTTTAGTAAGCAAAAACAGTGTTCACAGTGTTACTAGGTTTAAATAATATATAACTGTTTTTAATGTGTATTTATTTTTGAAAGAGAGAGAGACACAGAGACAGAGCACGAGTGGGGGAGGAGCAGAGAGAGAGGGAGGCACAGAATCTGAAGCAGGCTCTAGGCTCTGAGCTATCAGTGCAGAGCCTGACGCGGGACTTGAACTCACAAGCTGCCAGATCATGACCTGAACTGAAGGCAGATGTTTAACCCCCTGAGCCACACAGGTGCCCCTATAATTAGTTCTTTTTTGTTTTTAATTTTTTTCAATGTTTATCTTTATTTTTGATACAGAGAGAGACAGAACATGAGTGGGGAAGGGGCAGAGAGAGAGAGAGAGGGTGACACAGAATCAGAAGCAGGCTCCAGGCTTTGAACTGTCAGCACAGAGTCCGACGCGGGGCTCTAACTCGCCAACTGCGAGATCATGACCCGAGCTGAAGTCGGACGTTCAACCGACTGAGCCACCCAGGCACCCCTAATTAGTTCTTTTAAAAAAAAAGGTCAGGACTCTCTTTATATCTAAGTAAATTGTATACACTAACAAATTAGAAAAATTGCCATGAGTTATCCTTTTCCATTCACAATATAGTTAGTACATTAAATTTTTTAGACTTGACTCTCAGAAGCTGAAAGAGCTTAACTGGTAAATTTTTTAACTGGTCAATGATCAGCTTTTCTGTTGAGGCTGTGTTGGTTCCAGGCCCTTCAGGAGCAACTTCAGCTTTCCAGAAAGAGTTCTCAGCGTCCCCAAGACCAGAGAACCTTGAAAGGGCCTTGGATGGGCAGATGAAGACCTGGATGTAATTCCCACTCTGACTTTTGAGCTCACATTACACTTTGCATGCCGCAGCTTTGGTTACCGCATCCGTAGAAAGTGGTGCTAAATTCCTTTTCCCTGTCTGATTATTGGAACGATTGACAGAAAAAAAAAGCACTTTGTGTTACTCAAATACATTATTTCTTACTTAAATGTCAAATTTCAAAAAATAAGGAAGTTTTATTTTTTAAATGTTTATTTATTTTTGAGAGAGAGAGGGCACAAGCCGGGGAGGGGCAGAGAAACAGAGGGAGACACAGAATCCGAAGCAGACTCCAGGCTGTGAGCTGTCAGTGCAGAGCCCGACGTGCTGCTCAAACCCACGAACTGTGATATCATGACCTGAGCCGAAGTTGGACACTTAACTGACCGAGCCACTCAGGTGCCCCCAAATAAGAAAGTTTTAAAGCAGAGGTCACAAACAATGCTGAAATTGTCTCTCTGTGATATGGGAGGGTTCTCTAACATGACTACCTCAGAGTAGCAGCCTTGTCTAAATAGGAACCCTATTGTATCTAGGATCCCAGGGTAAAAGATAAATAAGAAGGAAGGAGGCCATTTAGTTGGAAGATTGTACTGGCTACATGAAGCGGCCATCCTTGTGGGAGGTATGATTGTGAACTGGAGAAGCTTATATACATACACACCTGAACACATAAATAATAATAATAACAATGATAAAGAAAAACATTAAACATTTAAGTTAACAAGTTTTGCAAGTATACTCCTCAAAGAAGGCTATCCATATAATATATAATAAGGAGCCTCCTCCTTATTTTTCGGGAGGTATTGTCTTTTTGATATTCCCTGATATCCAGCTGGTTCCCATGCAGTTTTCAAAACATTCAAAACAACACTACTGCTGACCAGACAAAATGTAACTTCTGGCTCTTTGTGAGATTCCTTTCACTGGCCACTTTTTGGCCCCAGTTACAAAACTATCTGAAAGCTTTTTGGTTTAAGTCTGGTGTGTTGTAAAAAAAACACACCTTTTGAATCTGAGAGATCTGGACTCAAATACTAGCTTTGCATCTACCTCTAAAAGTTTCCTCTTGTCATCTGCAAAGTGGGGATGGTAACATCTAACTCTAATGGCTGCTGTCAGCATCACCTTTAATAAACTGAACCACCACATGACAATGTGTTTAATAAATGATGGGTGGCCCTTAATCCTATTTGGAAGCATCTGGGTGTTAGATAAAAATTTCAGTGCTCTGATTGCAGCTTTGAGACTCAGGTTTATGGGGATTTAGGGAGGAGCTTGGAAATCAGCATATTAGAAGTTTCCAGTTTATTTTAAGGTGCCTTTGGGGTGGGCACCAGTGTTCTATCAAGTAATTCATAAACATTACAAAGTAAATTTAGCATTCTGATGTACTGCCCCTTCACCTTTCCACCCCCAGCTCTGTGAGTGTGTGCACGTGTGCAACTACTCCAGTACGATGACTATGAACAGGCAGCTATCATTGTTTATACAATATGCTGATTTCTTTCATTTGTCATTTCCTTTACTTTTTATTAACAACATATATAATGTGGTTATGAGGTAATGCAGCTACTTTTTTCATATGGCAAAATCCATACAAAAGCAATTGTTAAAGAGGAGTGTGACAACATTGTTGGGATAAGTGTATATCTCTGATGCTGACAACTTTGGGTTGACAGTAAACACATCAGGGTAGAAATTCTGATATGTTTAAAAAATGAAATCCATGTCTTTATAAGCTGTCTGGTTTTATAGTCTCAGAATTGTACAAACCTGGTCATAAATAAATAAATGTGTGTGTAACTTAATTGTTTTTCAAATTTTAAAATCGCCTTTACAGTTGTTGCATTGACAGCTGATAAGCCTTTAGGTCTTATATTTAACATTTTGGTAACTGGCATTCAATACATTATAGATTTCTCAAGCTAAATGTTTTTTGTTTTTTTTTTTATTTTTGTTTTTAGCAGCCTGCTTGTATCACTGTTGGCCTCAATAGTGTATGTGCCAGCACAAGCAGCTTCTCTTCCTCAATTAGTGGGTCATTCATAGAAAGAATATCTCATTAACTTTCAAAAACACAAGAAGGATGCTATGATGTAAACAAAATATATACAAGCACTTATTAAAGAGTCCAAGTAGAAATGAAGTGAAGATCACCTGCTGTTCTGGATCATTCCCTCTACTAGTGCAGAAAATAGAGAAATGTTCATAATAGAACATGTTTTGTCTTATTCATTGGAAGGATCCATGTTGTAAGGTCATGGGCCACTGAAACTTTATTTTATAGTTTGCTGAACCTTTTTATTATATTTTATTTTCACAGTCTTAATTCTTTAAAACATTACTCTGTACCGGTCATGCTTATTTGAGAGACACATGTACGTGGATTATTTGTTTCAGTCTGTTTTCATAAATTGTATCATCAGCAGCATGATCATAACCAATTTTATGTACCTACAGTGTGTGAGGCATAATCTAGCATAGTCTTCATGTTGTTTGTATAATTCTGGAGAATATTATAATAATGCAATTGTGTTTGATGCTTAAACGTTGATTTCTTCCTTAATGTATTTTACAATTTCATGATTACCAATAAAGATCAACACCAACTTTTTTATAAATACATTTATGTATATATATATACATAAATATATATATTTATAAATAAGTTTGTTTGTATTTATTTATAAATATAAATATAAGTATTTATTTATTTATTTATTTATTTAGAGAACAAACAGAGGAGGGGCAGAGAGAGAGGGGGTCAGAGAGAGAATCCCAAGCAGGCTCTTCACTGTCAGCACAGGGCGCAGTGCAAGGCTTCAACTCATGAACCATGACATCATGACCTGAGCCGATATCAAGAGTTGGATAGTTAACCGACTGAGCCATCAGGTGCCCCACCAATTCTTGAATACAAACAGTGTACCAAGTATTACGTAGTCGTCATTTCTAGTATTTATACAATCCCTGAAAGATAGATGTCTTATTATCTCCACTTTATAGATGATGGAACTGAAAATTTAGGTCACTAGCCTGTGTCCTTTAGCAAATGGCAGAGCCGAGATTTGAAAATATGCCTGTCTGACTCTACACCTGACCTTTTTCTCACAAACAATACTATTTTATCCTCACAGCCTCCACTTCCGGATTGCTGTTACCCGAAGATCATTAGAATTAGAATTCCCGGAGCCCCTTAGTTAATTCTCTAACAACTCATCTTGATTTGAAATGCATAGCTACTAGCTTTCCAGTCACAGTTTGGACTGGGGCCCAAAATGGTCTATTGAATGTTTGGTTGTATAAATGACTGCAGCAACTTGCCATCTTCTCCATCAAGCTACTGAATAGTAACATAATTAGATCCAGCACTTAGATTTTGCTTCCTCCCATGATGTTTTTATCATTTGGTGATTAGATTACAATGTCAATGATTAGCATGCATAGTTTCCCACTCTAAGCAATAAGAAACTCTCTGTTCCATGTTCGAAGTTGGCTGCAGGGTTAATCCACTAACTGCCTGTACCTTGATCCAAAATTATATACTGATGAATGGTGATGAATTCCATGAAATTCAGGAAACTGTTTTGTTGGCTGACACTAAGATGTGTTATGATTTGATGTGGCTGTGTATAAATGTTTGCACTCAATCAGAACCCCAGGAAAATATATTTAGAATATAGAAGAGAGAATTCATGGTGCTGGAGAACCATCCCTAGGCAAAAACCTATGAAGAGAGTGTAATAATAATAATTATAATAGGTCATCTGAGTGGCTAAGTTGGTTAAGCGTCCAACTCTTGATTTCAGCTCAGGCCAGGATTTCATGGTTCTTGAGATCAAATTCTGTGTTGGGCTCTGCACTGATACCGCGGATCCTGCTTGGGATTCTCTCTCTCTCTCTTTCTGCATCTCTGTTTCTCTGTCTCCCTGCAAAAAATAAACTTAAAACAATAAAATCATCAACAACTTCTTTAGTACTAGTTAATTGCCAAGCAATATTCTAAGCACATTGCAAGCATGAATACCTTTAGTAATCACTGTAACTAGTGAGGAAATTGAAGTATAGAGAATGTAAGCCCAGGTCACAGAGCGGCAAAGCCAGAATTGCAGCTCAGGTAGTTGTATTCCAGATTCTGTGTTCTTTTACTTTATTTTCCTTAACAGTTTTATTGAGTTATCATTGACATATAAAAATTATGTGTATTTAAGCTATTCAGCTTGATGTTTTGATATATGGTACATTGTAAAATGATTACCACAATCAAGATAATTAACATATCCATCACTTTAAGATTCTGTGTTCTTAACCATTGTGAATTCTGTCTTTCAGGAAACCTTATGTGGATGTAAATGTAGTTCTAAGTATAAAATGTAGATTTAATTTACATGAGGATTTCTAGCAGAGGTTAATAATTCTGAATATAAATGTGGAATAAAAATTATATTTTCTGTGAATTATCATAGTTTTTCCTGTAAATAGAACTTTTATTTCACATTGTACTTTAAAGATTTTTTTTCAGTGTTTGTTTATTTTTGAGAGACAGAGAGAGACAGAACATGAGTAGGTAAGGGGCAGAGAGAGAGGGAGACACAGAATCAGAAGCAGGCTCCAGGCTCTGAGCTGTCAGCACAGAGCCCAATGTGGGGCTCGAACCCATGAACCATGAGATTATGACATGAGCTGAAGTCGGACGCTTAACCGACTGAGCCCGGCACCCTGATTTCACATTGTATTTTTAAGATGAAAAATGCTATTCCAGTCTTCTGTCATGCCATAATGATATTACTGTCTTTTGTTTCTTTATTACATTTTTTCACAACTATTTCCAATGTGGTGCAAGTTGCTGTAATTCCCATAACATTAGGTGTTTTGGGGGCAGGTGTTGTTTTCTAAAACTATTAACAAAGAAATTAATTATAAGGATGTGTAATGAGTAGCACAGAATCACCGGCAAGTGAATATGAGGCTTGGAATGAGAACACACATTTGATCTGGAGAAGCAAAGGCTATTGCATCATCTAGATTTTGATGAAATAGTTTCAGGTTTTTAGAAACAAGGTCTTAGTAGCAGTGTGTGAAGCTGTAGGTACAAGTAGCAAAGTGAGGGAAGGAAATGTGAGAACTATACATATAGGAATAGACCCACTGAGAAACAAGACATAATTTCAGTGTCTCACTAAAAATATTTATGATTATTGAAAAAGATCAGTATTCTCTTCAACATGTATTTTTAAAAATTGCCTTTTCAGGGTCACCAGTGTGGCTCAGTTGGTTAAGTGACCAAATTCATGATCTTGCCATTAGGGGGTTCAAGCTCTGTTTCGGGCTCTACTCTGTGTGAAGCCTGCTGGGGATTCTTTCTCTCCCTTTCTCTCTGCTCCTCCCCTGCTCATGCTCACTCTCTCTCAAAATAAATAAATACAAACTTAAAAAATAAATAAATAAAAATAAAAATTGCCCTTTTTATTTTGAAGCAAGCTGTATTATTGGCAAGTTTTATAATGAAGAGGTTTTTTTTAAGTTTTTTTTTTTATTGTTTATTTTTGATAGAGACAGAGCATGAGCAGGGAAGGGGAAGAGAGAGATAGGGAGAGAAAGAATCCCCAGCAGGCTCCAAGCTCTGAGGTGTCAGCACAGAGCCCAACGAGGGGCTTGAACCTGTGAACTGTGAGATCATGACCTGAACCGATCGGATGCTTAATAGACTGAAGCACCCAGGTGCCCCTATTATGAAGAGTGTCATAAGAAGATTTAGGTATGTCACAAATGACATTTCAGTAGTAATTAAGGAATGAAGTTCTCCATTTACTTCAAGCTATCAACGTGGATTTCTTTTAACCTCTAGAAATTGTTCTTTATAATTTGCCTTAGGAATTATCCATGTTCTAGGGTTGCCTGGGTGGGTCAGTTGGCTAAAGATCCGACTTCAGCTCAGGTTATGATCTCATGGTTTGTGAGTTCGAGGCCCGTGTCAGGCTCTGTGCTGACAGCTCAGAGCCTGGGGCCTGCTCTGGATTCTGTGTCTCCCTCTCTCTCTCTGCCCTTCTGCTTGCACACTGTCTCTCTCCCTCTCAAACAAAACAAAACAAAAACAAACAAACAAACCTCCCCCCAAAAAACATTAAGAATTATCTGTGTTCTCTTTTCCTTACTTTTTGGGTTATTCTCAGAATATGGATATAATTGGTAGTTGTCTTATTGTGTGAAAATAGATTTCTGCATGTAAAAAAAAGGTTATTTTATGCTTAAATTGAATATTATTTTGAAAATTTGCATCAGAATCCATTTAAGGGCTCCTCATTTTTCTTAAATTTGTTTTATTTTGAATCACTAGGTATTTTTCTCAGAAGGAAATTATACATCTTTGTGTATTTTGATTCAAGATAAATGTTATCACTTAATATTCACACAAAATGCATATTAAAAGCCAACTTTCACAAATCCATATTTACCATTTTCACAATAAATCCGTAGTATGAGTTTCATGTTTTCTCATTAATTACATTTGAGAAGTACAATGATTGCATATTTTTATTTGGATTTTGTCCTTTTTGGATTTTGTTTTTATAGTAGCAAAGCAACAGTGTGATTTTACCTATTGAGTCTGATGAAGATTTTGGCTTTTCTCTTTGTGTGTCATGTTTTATTACGCTTTCCCAGTTATTATGTTTTATTTTAGCAGCCATAATAGGGAAGGAGGAGGGAAGACTGGTCCTTCATTACTTAGTGTTTAAAAAGCACTGATTTATTTATCTGATTCATGATTCAAAAAGTTCAGTGTATAACTAACTATGATACAAAGTTTAATATTATTAGTGTTACTGGAAAAATCAGACTACTTGAGTAAATGTCATGTCCATAAAGATTTTTTGACATATAAAATGCAAAAACTGCCATTACCCCTCATAACATTTTTTCAAAATGGTCATCAGCACTCAGATGGATCCTTTCTGTTTATAAAGAGAGTATTTACACTTTATTATTTATTGATTCTAAATAGTGTAAATGGTCTTACATTAAAAATACTACTCATCTCAGGGGAGTGAATATATCAAAAACAGAAAAATTGAAACTTGAATTATTTATAGAAAAAAATCCCAGACCATATTTCTTAATTCATCTCCTTTGCAACTTGCATCTTTATTTTTCTGCCTGTGGCTCTTTTTTTTGCTGCTATCTTAGATAGGTTTTCCCTGTCTTATAGACAATGGCTTGTTTATCTTTAATTCATAAACCAGCCATTACTTTATTCTATGAAGATGTTCAGATGACTTTTGTGATTTCTGGGTCAAACTACCCACAGTAACTCATCCATCTCACTGCGCACAGAGAAGAGCAGAGACAAAGGATCTTTAAAGAACATTTTAAGAATGACTCATTTGAATAATATTTGCGTGTGGCAAGAAAAAAAAAAGGTCTAAAAAGTTATAAACTAAAAGGTACATCCTCCTCCTTATACTCCCTAGAAGAAATGATTGCCAGCTACTTGTGTAAGAAAACTAAAGTATTCTCCCCCATGAAGACATGTACACACACACACACACACACACACACACACACACAAGCCTTATGAAGTCAGAATTGATAGTGGCATGTGAAAGTACTTGAGTTTTTGTGAGTGATGTCACACATTCACACTTGCTTTTTGTAAGGTACCACCTTACCTTTCCTCCTCCTCATTATGCTGTGATCCAAGTGTAATCCCCCTGTTGTACAGGTAGAAGTCAGTTTTACATGTTGAGTTTGCAGCAATGCTGCATCCAGAATTTGAGCCCTGGCTACTTTGTTCCTAGAGTCTGTGCAGACACTTCGGGGATGATGTGATACCTACGTTTTTGACAAATCTAACATTTTGCTGAGCTACTCAGTGAAATTTGTATAGTCTATGGGGAAAATGGACCTAGGTGTATATCTCCTTGTGTCTATGTAACCAGATCATGAAGAAAGATAGCATTATTTTAATAAAAATCTCCGCAGAGTTAAAAGGAAATGTAAAGTTCCTAATAAAGAAACAATAGGACATAGTAAGAATTAACCATAAGAAATGGTGAAGATGGCAGGTGGAAGGAAGAATAAGGAAAGGACAACACTGTGAAGTTATGGAGAGGAGCAAAATGCATGAAGATCAGGGAGCATGAAATAAGCACTTAGAAGACTGAGTACTTGAGCCAAGAGGATGAAGGAGCCATAACACATAACCAAATTATTGCTGCTTTCAGCGGTAATGGACGTTGTGTTCACTTGCTGCTCCTTGGTGGCACAGACCCTTAACTTCTTGGGAAAAATTAAGTACAAACCATTGCTATCCAATGAAATTTCTGCAATGAGGGAAGTGTTTCTGTATCTGCCCTGTTCACTACGACAGTCACATGTGGCTGATGAACACTTAAAATGTGAATACTGTGACTGAGAAACTGAATTTTTAATTTTATTAATTTTAATTTATTTACATTTGAATAGCCACATGTGACCGGTGGCTACTAAATTGAACACTGCAGATAGAAACCGAATGATTTCTATATTGTGCTAATATCAGTCTTCTGTTTACTCTTCCATTTGAGCTAATTCACTTTCCAGATAGAGGTGGGATAGCCGATATGACTGGTCTCATAACCAGTATGCTAGGGTCTGTCCAGAAATAAAATTGGAACTAGCTTATATATGCTGCCAGTAGACTGACATCCGTAATGATAATACAAAGAGTTGTAGTGGGTTAGAGTCCTTTTAAATAGAAGCCTGCTCATCAAGGAGCACAGCTTAGCTTCTGAGCTTATGCAAACTTTCTGTTTCATTAATATGTAAATCTTACCTTTGTAGGTAAGCTCTTTCAGAACTGTGATCCACTTAGTGTGTTCTTGTTTCCCTGTGAATAATCATTTCAGACATGGACACTTTGTGTTTAAATTCGCTGTGTGAGCTTAGTTTTTAGAAACTACTATGCCAGTTAAGGCCAGTATTTTCTTTTAGAAAAAAGACCATTATAATTTATAAAATAAAAGTAGTTTAGAAAATTCATATTAAAAATCAATTTGAAAAACGTCTCCAAGTATTTAAAATACAATAAATATGAAATATATTTGAAATAAATTATTCTTCAATGTGTATGTTTGCAACATTATTTTATTTTTTTTAAATTTTTTTTAACATTTATTTATTTTTGAGACAGAGAGAGACAGAGCATGAATGGGGGAGGGGCAGAGAGAGAGGGAGACACAGAATCGGAAGCAGGCTCCAGGCTCTGAGCCATCAGCCCAGAGCCCGACGCGGGACTCGAACTCACGGACCGTGAGATCGTGACCTGAGCTGAAGTCGGAGGCCCAACCGACTGAGCCACCCAGGTGCCCCTCGCAACATTATTTTAAATTAGATAGACATCAAAAGAGGATACTTATGCAATATTAAAAACCTGGAGTATATTTAACACTTAAAGCTAGGTCAGTGGTACACTAAGAAAGAGAATTTTGAGTGAAAGTTGAGAGCGTAAGTTTTTTAAACCACTTGTATAGCTTAGTCACATATATTTTTTTCAGGCCTGTATAACTTGGTCTGTATGTGGTAGACTTTCTCAGATCCCTTGAAAAGCAGAATGCTTGGAAAGAGTTTATAATAGATCATCCTTGAAGATAGGTGTTCTCACTACCTGGTCTTTCATAAACATGCCTGTCTTTGATTCGCTCTGTGTAATCAGGCTGTAGAACGATAGTTGAGGATGAAACTAGTCAGATGTTCTATAAACTAGTCACTTACCCAATAATTTAAACATTGTATTAACATGCTTTCTGGTAAAAAAAAATTAGATTCTTTAGAAGAGAGATTCTATAACATTTTATTTCAGTACTTGTGAAAATTATGGGCAGGCTGCAGCTATTTCTTGTAAGTGGGTAGAGTGGTCATAGACAGTTTTGTTGAGCCACTTTCCAAGTTGATAGAGACGATGATTATGTTCAATTCTTTATAATTGGGGGGAGGGGAAGGAGCTAATTGGGGCTAGTTATGATATTTCAGTAGAAACATTGCTTAAGCATTGTCTTGCAGGATGATAGCTTCCTGTATATGATCAAATTTAACATACCTTTGAATGTCAGATGCATCATTTTATGTACTGATAATGTGGAAAATGCTTTCAATTAAACTATGATATACCCTCACTTATATAATATAGCTTTCTTTCAGAGATGTTAAAAAGTGACTAAAACATGTGCCTAAGATTCTATGAAATAGGATAATTTTATCACAAAGGATCCTTTGGTGCAATAATTTTTGGAAATACCGCAGACTGATATCAGGGAAGACCTTCATACCCTAAAGGTTAGAACTCTAGTGACATTTCACTCCTTCTGGAGAATGTTCCTGAGTCCAGACCTGAGTCAGATGCCCCTTCTCTTGGCTCCCACAACACCAGTGCACAACTCCGTGGAAGCTAAACCTAATAATCAACTTAATGGCTCTTCTGTACCTACCATATGATTTCTGAGCCTCAAGGCATATAATTGGCTTTATTCAAATTTCTAGCATTCTGCTTGGTGTATGGTTGGTGTTAAGTGACTCTTTCATGAATAAGTAAATAAATAGATGAATACTAAAAAACAAATACGTGCTGATGCAGTAGGCACAATACCAAGTGAAATTCTTTTTAAACTCTTCTTAGAGACTAACAGTAGAACTCCCACATTTGAATTATAATTCAGTGACATTTTCAAGCCATCCTGGAAGCTGGATAATTTAGTGCCTGCTCTTGGATGATGTGATGTCAAAGTCACTCCCAGAGTTAATTACAGTGAACATAAATAAAAACTACAGGCAGGTAAAGTTGAGACTGTGTACTTTATAGATTTTTTTCAGTTTAACGACCCATTTGCTAATTTTCACTCCCTTTATAGTAAGTGTAACTTAAAAATGAAGAAGATATTTCTGTGTTGTTTTTCTTAAAGTGTGGAGAGTAAGCATATTTTTTTTTTCAAGAGAAGTGGATGGGGATGCAGGATGCAGCATAGCCGAAGTGAAGAACAAGAAATAAAATGAATCTCTGATATTTGAAGTTCTTAAGTTGTAGTACCTATAACTGGGTCTGACACAGACAGCATGATCTAAGAGTGAGGAGATAAGGACATTGCAAACAAAATATTACTGCCATCCTTGTTCTCCTAAAAAAAGTGTTGATAACAAAGGACATGTAGACAGGCAAAGAGTTATCATGAGATGGGTCAGACACCCTTCCTGTGACTGAATGATATAAAACTAAAGAAAATGGGGTCCTTTAATTTTTGGCTATGGCAACACCAATGATTTGATTTTTTGGATGTCTTGATAATCTTAGCTTAGTCATCTAGATCAATGTTTGACTATGGTATTCTGGAAATACTGGACACCCTTATGTCCCAACATTAAAAAAAATTTTTTTAATGTTCATTTCTGAGAGAGAGAGACAGAGACAGAGACAGAAAGAGAGAGCACTCAGGGGAGGGGCAGGGAGAGAGGGAGACACAGAATCCGAAGTGGGCTCCAGGCTTTGAACTGTCAGTACAGAGCCTGATGCGGTGCTCGAATTCATGAGCCTTGAGATCATGACCTGAGCTGAAGTTGGACGCTCAACCGACTGAGCCACCCAGGTGCCCCATTAAGTGCAAAATTTTGACGTGGTTACCCAAATCTTACTAACAAGGTAGCTAATTGTGACTAGGTAATATATCAATTACTCATCTCTTGAAAATGTTATGTTACTACGTTAAGAGATTAATGTGGCTCCTGTTATAAACAATTATGCAGTCAAAGTTCTTTAAGACTGCAGAAACATGTTTGTTTCCTATTTATATATTTAATCATTTGTTTTATCATCTGTGTAAGTATAATACATTTTTAAATGATTTGGCTTGATATAACATGCATGATTTTACTGTGAATCAAAAGCCAGTATTTCTCTGCATGTTGAAATATGGTGTATTTTTGTCCCTAACAAATTTACAGCTGGAAAGCAGATATTCTTGTAACACTAATTTTTGAGAAATGTTGTTCATACCGGAAATGATTGACATTGTTTTATGATACTTTCTTGAAGATTATGGTAAATGATACTAAAAAGAAGAAAAAATATAACCCACTTCCAAATGTCTTCCTGATTTTTACATAAGAACATAATTTTTATGCACACATAATAGCTATTTGAAACAATTTCCATATTAGCTAATATTTTATTTCCCCCAGGTGATGAAAATAGCCACTCATTGAGTTCCTTCTGCAGTGAGTTTTATGCAATTAAACCAAAAAAGAAGAACAATTTCTGTAAACCACAGTCTGGAAAAATTAAATAGAATTTGTACATTAGTGATTAGGAGTTCATTATTAATATAACTAAAATTTTTTGTTCCCTTTATTAAAAGTTTCTCAAACATATTTATTAATTTAAATTGTACTATCTTAGTAAATCCCACTAAACTATCATTTAAAAATATTATATGTCTATATCATATGGTGTTAGAATGTATCTTGCTGAAATCTTTATAGAAACACCATCTTCAACACTTTCAGGTGAGGTAAAATATATTTCTCTTGTATTTCCTCCTAATGATATGGTTGACTGTAAAAGAACAATAATCACTATTGCCTCAGAGTAAATAGGCTTTGAGATTCATTAACCACCTTAGTTTTGCTTCAGCTATTAATCTGAGAAAGCATTTATTACTTTGCATATTACAATGCAGTAGAGAATATTCATTAATTAATTCCATTGGGAGACTTTGGTACTATGATAAACAACATTTAAAAAATAAATTAATCTTATAGGGAAATAGAAAGTAGAGAAAAATATATATGTGTGTGTGTGTGTGTGTGTGTGTGTGTGTGTATATCACAAAGAGATGGAGAACTGTGAGTAATTATTTTCATATTCACAGAGGGACAAGTAGTTATAACTCAGGGATTTTTGCTGGAATGGAGGTAACAAGGAATAGGATTTGATGATGGGGGGAGTCAGCTTAGAATGGCAGTTAAGTGCATAAACTCGGGAAATGCTGGGTTTAGATACTTATTGTATTGATTACTAGCAGGGGAATCTTATGCAAGTTCTGTTTCTTCTCTAAACCTAGGCTTTGTCAACATGCAATGGAACTTAAAGAGGGTGTTTAGGAACAAGGTAATGGAATCAAGTACCTTGTATTGAACAAGGTATTGTAAAATGTTCATAGTAATGCTAAATGAATCTTACCTGCTATTATTGGGTACCGGAGTGATACAAATGTGTTTTCACAATTGCATCAACACAAAAGGAAATCTGAAACTAAAGTGAGAAAAACATAGCAGTTCTTGTTTTATATCTGCTTGAATGTAGATTAACTGGAGTGCAGCCGGAGGGATAAAGTCAATGCTGTTCAGATTCTGCTGCAGCCCCTCTTCCTGGAACCTGCCAGCCTTGTTGTTGTTGTTGTTTACACAAAGCAGACAAATTGCTATGTTTTATAGATGACCTTAAGTATAGGCCTACCCTGGAGATACTGTGAATTTGGTTCCAGTCCATTGCAGTAAAGTGAGTATAACAATGAAGCGCATAGATGAATTTTTCGATTTTCCAGAGCATATAAAATTTATGTTTATACTGTATTGTAGCCTATTAAGTATGCAATAGCATCATGTCTAAAAAATGATATACATACCTTAATTAAAAAATACTGTATTGCTGAAAAATGCTGGCTGTCATCTGAGCTTTTAGTGAGTCTTAACCAGTGATCACAGATCACCAGAACAAGTGTAAATTTAATGAAAACATTTTAAATATTGCAAGAATTACCACAATATAACAGAGAAACACGAAGCGAGAAAATACTGTTGGAAAAAATGGCATTGGTAGACTTCCTTGATGTATTGCCGCAAACCTTCGATTTGTAAAATCACAGTCTGTGAGACGTGCAATAAAATTAGATATGCCTGTACTTATTTTTGTGTAATTATAATTCATCTAAACTAATCATTTTGGTTTTAGGTGTAGTATGAATATTATAAATATTTGAGGTAAATGTATACTGTGCCTGTGATCTGGGGTGAGTAAATGAGCATTGCTAAATCACCTCTGAAATGGGTACATTGATACCAGTCTGCCTATGAGTTTTTGAGGAACATTTGAGATTATTTATTTTCTGAATAGTACATTGTAAACTACAAATAATATGCAGAGGTAAGTATTATTATGCTTATGATACTTAAGGAAAATAAATAAATAAATCTATTTCAAGTGTAAGTTGAAATTTATCCATGTAAATCAAAGGATCCAAATTATAACACCTACCATGTTCAATCGTCTGTTGGATCTATGTTGTATTAACACACTAATTAACTTTATTAATTCAGCAGTACATATTTAAGAACACTTATATGGTAACCACAGACACAGAACCAAATAATATATATCCTCAACTCTGAATTAAAATGCAGAGTGTTGAGTGCTATAATGGAAGTAAATGCCATGAGTTACAGAAGCCTAGACATGGGTTTACCTTATTGATTAGAAGATTCTGGGAGGTTTTCTTTAAGACTGTGATGTTTAACTTGGTGAAAGATGTGCAGACCAATTTTCTTTATCTCACTTTGGGAGATAAGGAAAGGGGAGCACATACCATGGAAATTTATGAATAGCATATTTTATGGACTCAGTAAAACCTCACTGATTGAAAAGATGGATTCAATCGCTTTGACCGATAGTAATATGGTCCCTGATGTACAAGAGGCCCTTAAGGTTCATATGCTACTGAGAACTAAGTAGCTTCTTATGTAACAGTCACGTGTTAAGGGATGGGGGAGAGGGGTGCTATAAAAAGGTAGGCCTTTGGTTGTGAGCTGAGGGTGATGTATGTGATTGTCCTTGACACTTACACCTGAAATACATGGAAAGGGAGCCTTGCAGGAACACAAGTACCCTGAGAGCAGAGGATCCATTACTGTAGCATCCACTGCCTGCTACATCTACCTTGGAGAATTGCCGCATTAACAGAATGTTGTGTCTTCCAACTTGAGGTGGGAATTGGGGGAACAAGTAGGATGGAGGAGTCCTCTTTCTCATTCTCTCCCTCTTTTTATTTCTTTCCCCCTCCCTCTTCCCTTGCCTCCCTCCCTCCTTCCCTTCCTGTCTCTCTCTTGATGTGTAGAATTTAATACGGAATACTGTTTTGGCCAGTAGGTTATGTTGGGAGGATGTTGATAAGCTCTTGTCTCTCTGGTTCTTCTGGTTAGCTCAAGGGTGGTCACTCAGAATGAGACAAAGTTCAGATAAAGTGCTTGCCTCTTTGGTGCCACTGGAGGATGACTAGGTAGTGTGGGCAAGGATAGTGGTGAGAGTTTGGAATACTCACAACTAGAAAAGCAAGAGGAAGCTAAGCGATGCTGTATAGAATGAATGACAGGTGACGGGTGGTTTGTGTACCTTCCTTTCTGACCTAGCCTTGGGACCCACAAATATTATGGAAGTGCCTGCCTTCCTCTCAACATCCCTGTCTCAGTTTATAGCATCACCATCCACCCAGTTACTCAAACTAGATAGTCAGAAGTTATTTTTACCCACCCCTGTCCCCCTAGAAGTTATTCTTAATTCTTCTCTTTGCCTTTATCCTCTATTCTGATACTGAGCAAGTCTTATAGGTTCTTTTAGTGAATCTTGAATTTTTCCACTGTTTTGCCCCATCTCCATTGCCACCACCCTAGGCCAGGTTACTTCATTCCCGGCTTAGATTCACTGAAAAAGTCTCTTAACTGGACTTTCATGTTTACATTCTCTAATCCATTCTCTACATAGCATTTAGAGGTGATCTTTCAAAAATGTAAATCAGATCATGTCACACATTGGCTTAGCCCTTCAGCAGCTTTTCATTATACTTAGAACAAAATCCAAATTCCTTGTGGTGACTTACAAGGCCCTGCCTGATTTGGCTTCTGCTTATCTCTCCAACCTTGTCTTGTTCCTTCTTGCTGATTATGTTTCAGCCACAGAATCTTTCTCAGTTCCTTAAAGAAGCATTATTTCTGCCCAGACTCTTGGCCATTTCTCTGCATGAAAATTCTGACCTTAGATTTTTTTGCACAACGGATTTCTTTTCACTTTTGATGTCTCAGATTTTATTGCACCTACTCAAGGAGGACTTCTTTGGTTTGAACCTTGTGTCTTCCTTCACTCATGTTTTTCTCTCTTACAGCATCATCAATATGTTCTTTGTAGTACTTAGCACAATGTAGACTATGTGTGCTTGTCTTCTGGCTGTTATCAGCTTGCTGTTCCATGAAGATAGAAACCATGTCTCCCTTCTTTTTCCATCGTGTCTTTATCACAGGGGCCATGCCTGTTATATGTGCAAAGTCAGTATGCTTTTGGAAGAATGAAAGACTCAAAGGAAATGAGGAATAGGTTTTTCATAATGGTAATAAGAGGAGGGGAGCTGATCACTATAGATAGCATGTCAAAAATATAATTTTGATACTAATGTATAGTGGGCTAAGTACGAGTACTTGTTTATTTAGATGAGATAGATGTTGCATCCCTTCAGGTAAGATCTCAATCTTTATCTCTTGATAAAATTCACATAGTTATTCAGATTAGAGCTTAATATTTTATTTAGGTATTTGGTGAGTACCAGTCTTATTCACATCCTCATTCTTCCTTGTTCTTTCAATTTGTTCTTATTAATCATTAAAAAAGCAACTATTGCTCAACTTATCAGTCAAAATAAATAATATAAGTAAAGAAAAAATACAAGTAAAGGAAACATAAAACCATCCAACTTAAATATTTTAACTGGGAGAATTTATTGTTCAGAAGTCCGTTAAGCTAGTATGATAATTCATGCATGTCTATAGGGATTGTTTTGGAAAATAAATCACCTTGCATGTAGTAAGTTAGGTATTGTTTCATGAAGAATTGATTCAGTTAGGTGTTCGTACATGTATATGCTATGTGTCTATACTGGATCTCCAGAAAAGTGTATTTCTTGAAAAGGTTTGAAAAAATATTTGAAAGCTCTGTTCTAGGTGCTCTCATTCTAAAACCTTTGTTTATAATTCTTGCTAGCCCAAGCTCATACAAAAGTTCATTGAGGGAGGATTCAACAGATATTTTTGTTTGTAAGTATAACCAGAATATGATAATTCAGTCAGTTCTTACTGAACAGAAGTTATGTAATCTTCTTTTTCACAATTCTAGCTTTTCAATTTTATTGATAAATTTTTGGTTTTGGTATTTTCATCTGAAAGTTCTTTAGTCACTTCAGAGTCACCCTCTGTGAAGATATTCCTCCTGACTCCCCTATTACTGTTAAGGAATGATGTAAAGTTGATAAGAATTAATTATGGTTACAATAGCTATGGGTCATTAAGCACCATGCATCAAGTCTTAGAAATTAGTTTCATTATTGTAATAGTGATTTAGAAAACAATTTTTCCTCTTTGACTTGTACAATTATTATTACTGTGATATGTGATATTTGTGGGTCCATTTATCAAATATTAATCAATGAACTGCTTTCTGCCTGCCACTACAAGTTAAAAGACACCTTTCTAGCCTACAGGGAACATGCATTTAAGCATAGAATACAGACTGGTAAATAGATAAGATCATACAGTAAGATAAATGCTTCAATAAGCACAATGTAGAGGTTTGAGGGGAGTGATTTGAAGAGACACTCCCTCATTCTTGAGGATTCAGTGAAAACTTCTTTGTCCTGCAAGTGTTATTTAATCTGAGACATAAAGGATGAGTAAAAGTTCACAAAACAAAAAAGACAAATGTGATTGTTGTAGTTAATGTTCCAGTTAGAGAAAATAGCATAGTATGGGGAAATGAAGGTGGAGGAGGGCTATGAAATGAAGTGGCAAGAGTGAGCCAAGTTCAGGAAATTAAGTTCCATCCTGGGTGTAGAAGTTTTCAAGTGTGTGAGAGCACATACAACATTACAACATAGAAGAATTTTGATAGCACTGCTAATCTAAGTACACTTTAGCATAAATGGTGGACTCTTGACAATTAGACTAACATTGGACACAAAGGGCATCAACTGACAAAATCCTGCAGCTTTTGTGTGCAGTTAGAAATGGTAAGAAAATCAGTATTTAGGAGAGAATCTCCAAAACTGTCAGACAGGGAACATCTGTGTTTGCATCATGGTGGTGGGGCAGGGCACATCATTTGATATTAAACAAAACTGACTTACCAGAGTTTTATTTTGTACACACATTTTGTACACGCACGTGCATGCACACACACATACACTGAACACTAGACATATGTAAGAAGTTATATGCCATTCCCATACTGTGGGTTTCCCCCTCCTCTCGTGTGTCCTCTAAAAGGCCCTTAATCTAGGTCCTAGATGTTTCTTCAGTTTCATCTCATGCTGTTCATGCATTCATTTATTCATGCATTTATTCATACTTGACAAACGTGCATACATTATTATATTCAGTCAGTCATTTAGCCATTTCTTGGGAAAAATTTATAAAAATTTATATCCTTCCAGTTTCCTTGGTAGGCACAATATCTGAAATGTATAGTTCTCTGTCCTTGAAGAGAAAATGTTCAGAGTCATGAAAGAAATATATGTAAATTACTTTGGATTCTCCGGCTCTCTCTTTCTCTGCCCCTACCTCTCTCACGCTCTTTCTTTCTCTCTATCAAGAATCAATAAATAACCGTTAAAAAAAAGTCTATTGTGCTTTGTTTCCCTCTCTTCTCTTCCCCTACCTTCCCATATGTTCATCTGTTTTATTTCTTAAATTCCACTCAGTGAAACCATATGATATTTGTCTTTCTCTGATTGACTTCTTTAACTTAGCATAACACATTCTAGCTCCATCCATGTTGTTGCAAATGGCAGGATTTCATTTTTTTGGTCACTGAGTAATATTTCATTGTGTGTGTGTGTGTGTGTGCGCACACACACACACACACACACACCTCTTTATCCATCATCAGTTGATGGACGTTGGGCTCTCTCCATAGTTTGGCTGTTGTTGATAATTGTGCTATAAACATTGGGAAGCATGTACTTCTTCAAGTCATGTTTTTGTGTCTTTTGGGTAAATGCCTAATCGTGCAATTGCTGGATCGTACGGTAGCTCTATTTTTAGTTTTTTGAGGAACCTCCACACTGTTTTCCAGAGTGGCTGCCCCAGTTTGCATTCCCACCAACAGTATAAGAGGGCTCACCCTTCTCTGCATCCTTACCAACATCTATTGTTTCTTGTGTTGTTAATTTTAGCCATTCTGACAGGTGTGAGGTGGTATCTCATTGTGTTTCCCTGATGATGAGAGATGTTAGCTTCTTTTCATGTGTCATCTGGATGTCTTCTTTGGAAAAGTGTTTATTCATATCTTATGCCCATTTCTTTTTTCTTTTTTCTATAAATTACTTATTTTTTATAATTTACATCCAAGTTAGTTAGCAGCTGGTGCAACAATGATTTCAGGAGTAGATTCCTTAAGCCCCTTACCCATTTAGCCCATCCACCCTCCCACAAACCGGTTCTCCAGTAACCCTCTGTTTGTTCTCCATATTTAAGAGTCTCATGTTTTGTCCCCCTCCCTGTATTTATATTATTTTTGCTTCGCTTCCCTTATGTTCATCTGTTTTGTCTCTTAAAGTCCTCATGTGAGTGGAGTCCTATGACATTTGTCTTTCTCTGACTAATTTTGCTTAGTATAATACCCTCTAGTTCCATCCATGTAGTTGCAAATGACAGGATTTCATTCTTTTTGATTGCCAAGTAATATTCCATTGTATATATATACCACATCTTCTTTATCCATTCATCCATCAATGGACATTTGGGCTCTTTCCATACTTTGGCTGTTGTTAATAGTGCTGCTATAAACATTGGGGTTCTCCTGCCCATTTCTTAACTGGGTTGTTTGTTTTATGGGTGTTGAGTTTGATAGGTTCTTTATAGATTTTGGATATTAACCCTTTATCAGATGAATCCTTTGCAAATATCTTCTCCCATTCCATAGGCTGCCTTTTAGTTTTGTTGATTATTTCCTTTGATGTGCAGAAGCTTTTTATCTTGATGAGGTCCCAGTGCTTCAGTTTTGTTTTTGTTCCCCTTGCCTCTGGCAATGTATCTAGTAAGGAGTTGCTGCAGTGGAGGTCAAAGAGGTTGCTGCCTGTGTTTTCCTGTAGGATTTTGATGGTTTCTTGTCTCACATTTAAGTCTTTCATTCATTTTGAGTTTATTTTTGTGTATGGTGTAAGAAAGTGGTCCAGGGTCATTTTTCTGCATGTCCCTGTCCAGTTTTCCCATCACCATTTGTTGAAGGACGGTCTTTTTTCCACTGGATATCCTTTCCTGCTTTGTTGAAGATGAGTAGACTGCATGGTTGTGGGTCTATTTCTGGGTTTTCTGTTCTATACCATTAACTTGTGTGTCTGTTTTGTGCCAGTACCATACTGTCTTGATGACTATAGCTTCATAACATAGCTTGAAATCTGGAATTGTGATGCCTCCAGTTTTGCTTTTCTTTTTCAGGATCGCTTTGGCTATTCAGGGTCTTTTGTGGTTCCATACAGATTTTAGGATTGTTTGATCTAGCTCTGCGAAGAATGCTGGTGGTGTTTTGATAGTGATTGCATTAAATGTGTAGATTGCTTTAGGAAGTATAGACATTTTAACAGTGTTTGTCCTTCCAGTCAATGAGCTTGGAATGCTTTTCCATTCCTTTGTGTCCTTTTCAATATCTTTCATAAGTCTTCTGTAGTTTTCGGAGTACAGATATTTTATCTTTTTAGTTAGGTTTATTCCTAGGTATCTTATTGATTTCGGTTCAGTTGCAAATGGGATCCATTCCTTGATTTCTTTCTCTGCTGTTTCATTACTGGTGTATAGAAATGCAACAGAGTTCTGCACATTGATTTTATATCCTGGGACTTTGCTGAATTCATGTATGAGTTCTAATAATTCTTTTTAAGTCTTTTGGGTTTTCTGTATAGAGTATCATGTCATCTGTAAATAGTGAAGTTTGACTTCTTCCTTGCTGATTTGTATGCCCTTTATTTCTTTTTGTTGTCTAATTACTGAGGCTAAGACTTCCAGTACTGTGTTAAATAGTAATGGTGAGAGTAGGCATTCTTGCCTTCTTCTTGACCATAGGGGAAAGGCTCTCCGTTTTTCCCATTGAGGGTGATATTAGATGTGGTTCTTTCAGATATAGGAGGCTTAGAGGACATTTTTAAGTATTTTATTTTTTGTTGTTCTTAAAAATATTCTTTGGCTATATGCTCATAAGTAAATTTATAAAATTCTGGTTATTTCTCATATACTTAATTTGCATGTTTATGTCTGCCAATATTTCCATAGATGTTGGATTATCATTAAGTCCATCAAACTCTCTCTTAAGGTAGTTTTTCCATCCCTTTCAAATACACGTTATGAGGAAACAACTAAATATTTTATACAGAATCATTTATAAGATCAAAATACTTGAAGTAACTTCCATTGTTCTCAGGACTAGAGTAGAGAAAGTCCATATAGTATAAAAATACAGTCATTAAAAGTAACCAAGTAGATTAATATTTGTCAACATGGAAAATCCCTTGATATCTATAGATATAGATATAAAGATACAGATATCTCTTGGCAATTAGGATATAGGTGATTTTGTTCAGTTTCACATTTGGATTTTTATTTATGACATATTTTGGAAAATAAAAAATTTTCCATTTTATAAGAAAGAACCTGATGGATTTGGTGGAGACAATACAGTAACAGGTCTTGTGTCTGGGTACAGTCATGATGGTATCAGAAGTGTAGAGTAGCTAGACTAACTCCACATCCATTAGCTGAGTGGTTCAAATCATCTAACTCACTCCAACTTTTGTCCCCTTTAGTTTAGAAACTGAGCAGAGTTAGAATAATTAGCAATTGAGTTTTGAAATTTTGAGACAAAAAAAAAAAGGAATTACTGTCACTGCTTTGTCCTTCCACCATGCCACCTCCCTCTTCCACTCATAAAAACTCAAAACACTGAAATGCTGGTGACTTTTCACTCTCTTTGTGTTAGTCACCCTCACTACTTACCAAGTGTAATTCCTTCATCCATTCTTTTTAGTCCACACGCACCAACGTCATCATTAGAGATTCTAGCCTCTCCTGTGTGTTGATGATGCAGTGACTTTTCAACTGGTCTGTCTCTTTCTCTTCATTCTAAAACTGCTGCTAAGATAATGCTTGAAAATGTCATGATTCAACTCAAACTTTTAATCACTTCCTAATACACAGTGGAGAGTAGCTTCCTTTCATTTTGTGCTTCATCTGTTGACTATAAAACTTTTAGCTGGGCAGCCATTGTGGCACTGATATATACTTGGCTTTCCAGTCTCGTTTGTCTGGAATATCCTGATGTGGTTTTTATTACCTTGCCTTTGTTCCCTTTCGGGGGGGGCACCCCTATTACATCTTTGTTTTTTGTATCTCTCCATGTATCAAATTATAAACAGAAATATCAAGGTAAACCAGATAACTCCCCTAATTTTCAGTGCATTTGGGATCTTTGGAAAAATTCCACAGTTAAATTGTTCATATACTTTCAAGAATCTCGTCATTGCTAATTAGTCCTTTCCACTCAGCCATTTCCTAACTTTGGCGGGTAGTCGCATTTATCTGTTTGTCTTTTGATTCATCTGAAAGAAAAAAAGAAGATTCATGCTTCTAAGAGCACAATCAAATAATAACTTTTATCTTCTTAGTCTATGTGATAAAATGACATATTATGTATTCTATCTCCAACAGAAATACATCATCACTTGGTCTGTAATGATAAGAGAGAGATTGATTGAACAGATTTAACACATTTCAACATCTTTTCCATAAGTGATACAAATGAGTAACTGGGAAACTTATTTAACTTCCTTAAGCCTCAGTTTCCTTGTGTGAAAAGAACTACCACTTTTGAGTGATTTGCCTTCATGGAATATCTTTTCCTTTCTGTCAAACTTTTTTAAAATTTGCAACATCTCTTACTTTTTAGTTTGTAAATTTTATCTTTTGTGCTTTTACCCACTTATCCCCTTAATGCATTCATCCTTTTATTATTGATTTGTAAGATATTTTATGTATGTATGTATGTATGTATCTATGTATCTATCTATCTATCATCCATCTATCTTCTATTCCAGCTTTCTTTAGATGTAATTGACATATAACACTGTGTAAGTTTATTGTATACTTGTTAATTTGATACACTTATATATTGAAAAATGATTACTAGCATAGTGTTAGCTAACACCTGTATCATATCACTTAATTACCATTTCTTTTTTGTGGTGAAATCTATTGTCTTAGCAACTTCCAAGTATATAAGAGTATTATTAACTAATTACCATGCTACACATTATATCCCCAGAACTTATTTTTATTTTTATGTTATTTTTTATGATATTTAATTTTTTAATTTATTTTTAAAATTCCAGTATAGTTAACATACATACAGTGTTATATTAATTTCAGGTATTACAATATAGTGATCCAGCAATTCTATGCATTATTCAGTGCTCATCTCGTAAGTGTACTCTTAATCCCTTTGCCTATTTCCCTTTGCCCCATACCCACCTCCCCTCTAATAATGACCGGTTTGTTCTCTATATTTAAGAGTCTATTTTTTTTGTTTTTTTTTTTTTGTTTTGTTTTGTTTTTTTGGTCTCTTAAATTTCACATGCGGATGAAATCATAAGGTATTTGTCTTTGACTGACTTATTTCACTTAGCATTATACTCTCTAGCTCTATCCATGTTGCTGCAAATGGCAAGATTTCATTTTTTATGGTTGTGTAATATTCCATTGTATATACATATATGCCACATCTTCTTTATTCATTCATCTGCCGATGGACACTTGGGTTGCTCCTGTATCTTGGCTGTTGTAAGTAATGCTACAATAAACATAGGGGTGCATATGTATTTTTGAATTAGTGTTTTTGTATTCTTTGGGTAAATACTTTGTAGTGGAATTAGTAGATCATATGGTATTTCTATTTTTAAATTTTTGAGGTATCTCCATACTGTTTTCCACAGTGGCTGTATCAGTTTGTATTCCCACCAGCAGTGCACAGGGGTTCCATGTTTTTTTCTTTAAGTTCATTTACTTATTTTGAGAGAGAGAGACGGAGAACAGGGGAGGGTCAGAGAGTGAGAGAGAATCCCAAGCAGGCTCAACACAGCGAGCACAGAGCCCGACACAGGACACAAACCCATGAACCATGGGATCATGATCTGAACCAAATCAAGAGTCGGACTATTAACCAACTGAGGCACCTAGATGCCCCAGTGAACAAGCGTTCCTTTTTCTCCACATTCTCATCAACACCTGTTTCTTGTGTTTTTTATTTTAGCCATTCTGACAGATGTGAGATGATACCTTATTGTGGTTTTGATATTTATTTCTCCCATGGTTAGTGATATTGAGCATCTTTTCATGTGTCTGTTGGCCATCTGTATGTTTTCTCTGGTAAAATGTTTGTTCATGCTTTCTGCCCATGTTAAAATTGGATTATTTGTGGGTTTTTTTTGGTGTGGAGTTGTATAAGTTCTTTGTATATTTTGGCTACTAACCCTTTATCAGATATATCATTTTCAAATATCTTCTCCCATTCAGTAGGTTTGACTTTTAGTTTTGTTGATTATTTCCTCTGCTGTACAGAAGGTTTTTATTTTGATACAGTTCTAATAGTTTATTTTTGCTTTAGTTTTTTTTTTTTTTTTTTGCCTTAGGAGTCATATCTAGAAAAATATTGCTACAGCCAGTGTCAGAGACATTACTGCCTATGATCTCTTCTAGGAATTTTATGGTTTCAGGTCTCACGTTTAGATTTTTAGCCATTTTGAGCTTACTTTTGTGTATGGTATAAGAAAGTGGTCCAAGAACTTATTCATCTTGTAACTGTAAGTTTGTATAAAATTAAATAATTTTACTTTTGATTATTTATCTTTAAGAATTAAATAATGTGAAATTTGGATCTTCCAGAAAATTGTTTTATCTAGAATTCCTTTCAGTTCTGATCTGGTGTATTAGAGTCTTTTCCAAATATATAATTAATGTCAATTGAAGTTTTGCTGATTTTGACCCCACCTTGACTTCCTGAGATGTGGAATATTGAAAGTCCTTCTTTGCTACAATCAGTTCCAATCAAGAGATACTTATTGAGGACCTACTAACTGTAACAGTGTTACAAAGAAATAAATGTCTTTAGAGAACATGCATTCTTTACTGAAGCTTAATTCTTTAAGATGATAAAAGAAATGTCATAAGGTGATAACATGATTCATTGCTACATGAATAAAATAGACAGCAAGTGCTCTTGAGTTTTTGAGTGAGGAGAGAGCTCTTGAGACTTTAACCACCATGAATAACAATGTTCTCATGGCAAGACTAGCTCGAATTGGGCGTTTATGGGAATGTTTCAGTCAGTAACTTTAAAACTCTATCCAGCTAAGTACAGCCTTTTTGCCTTAGCAGAGAACAATAGAAAGGGTGGAGCAAAGAAGCTCACATATGAGAAACAGTTACATCTTAGGATCGGCATTGAATATTTAAAAAATGTGTATTTTAAAAATTTAAGTAATAGATGCACGTAGCCTAAAAATAAAAATAGTAGTAATAGGCCTATAAAGAAAAATAGCAGACACATTCCCCACTCCTCTACCTCTCTGTATTTAAAGGGAAAAGAACTTTTAGTTTCATTAAGTATTCCTTCAATATTTACCTTAGTATATTAACAGATGTTAGGTGTGTGTGTGTCTGTGTGTGTGTGTGCACGTGCATGTGTGTGTATACACGTGTACATGAATATATATATGCACAAATACAAATGTCTTCCCCTTCTTTACATAATCTCCACAACTTCTGCTGAGATGCATTGTCAGTATAATTGCTGTTATTTCCTTATAATATTTTTTCTTTCACTTCGTGGTCTGTTTCATCGTGTTTTGTTTTGTTTTGTTTCTTCTTGCTTCTGTTGGTCTTTCTTTTTTTTTTGTGTTTGAAGCTTCCTCAAATGTCTGATAATCCCTGGTTATGTTCATATTTAAGAGTAAGGTACTAGGGGTTCCCAGGTGGCTCGGTCGGTTAGGCATCTGACTCCTGATCACAGCTCAGGTCTTGATCTCAAGGTCATGGGTTCAAACCCCGCAGCATGCTGGCTGTGAAGCCTACTTAAAGAAAAAAAGAAAAGAGAAAAAAAAGTATGGCACTATGGCACTAAAGGCTCTCTATGCCTGGGGAAGGGTTGAAGAATAAACAGAAGGTGTGGGAGGTTTGATACCTGATGCGATTTTTAGAGGGTGATCAGTGATCTGGACTAAACTCTGTATCTAGGAGGGCTTCAAAGTTTCAGTATCCACAGAATTTTTCTCTGAGGCTCGTCAGATTTTCCAGACTGGAGTACTCTAGGTTTCTGTCTGAAGTTATGCACCTCTCTATCCATGTTCTGAAAGCTCAGTGGGGGAATAGAGCTAAGGGTCCCATAGTTAAATACATAGACTTCACTTAATTACTCATCCTTCCCACCCGCCCCCTGCTACCCTCTACACACACACACACACACACACACACACACACACACACACACAGTTTGCTTCATGGCCTAATTTGCCTTATTCTTCTCTTTGCTGTGCTGATTTTCTTCCTCTCTGGGGTCTCTTAGATTTAATTTCTCAAAGATAACCCACTTTGCAAGATTGCATTCACATGGTACAGTGGCCTGAGGGGTCATTACCTATGCACAAGTTGGAGTCACACACTCTTGAGTTAGTGGTTCTGGGACGACATGAGTCAGTCTCCCTCTCTTTGTATTTGTCTCTGCAGTCAGACAGCCTCTGCTCTGCAGGCTCTGTTGTCATTCTTCTAAGAGCTTCACATCATCTGAAATAGGTGTGATGCTCTTACTGGTTCTTTTGTTGTGCCTTTCATTTTGTTCATGTAGTTTAATGAACTCTTTGTTCTTTACTGCCAATTAGTGATTTGGGGGACAGTCAGGAGATAAATAAATATGTATTTTCAACCTGCCTCAATGAAATAGAAGCAAGTATTTTGGTCTTGCTATCTCTTATAAACATCCCAGGATATTTCCCTGTGAAGTTATTCCACTTTATACATGAAGGCATCCAGATTCAACAAAGGTTAAATAACTCAGCCAAGACATTTGACTCAAAAGTTTCTACCTTTCCCGCTGGTTCCCAGGAGTAATAAAAGAACATAAAAATTCAGGACTCCAAACTTTTTAAAAACTTTTTAAAATGTTTATTGTTTAGAGACAGAGCTCAAGTGGGGGAGGGGAAGAGAGGGCAGACAGAGAATCCAAAGCTGGTTCCAGGCTCTGAGTTGTCAGTACAGAGCCAGACGCGGGGCTCAAACCCACGAACCGTGAGATCGTGACATTCGCGAAGTTGGACTCAACCAACTGAGTCACTCTGGCACCCCAGGACTCCAAACTTTTTAACATGGGGGATGACTTTATTATTCCTTTTACCTTCTGTGCTTTCAGCAATTTTGTTTACCAAGCAATCTGCATATATACATACACAACTTTATTTTTTCTCTTGTTACATTCATCCAAATACATAGCCAAAATTTCCTCAGACTGTGAGTAGCCAGAGCTGTCCAACGGGACAGGGGTTTCCTTTCTTCAGTTTTCAGTATCAATTTTGTACTTTCATTTAAACTATCCTGAAGGACATCCAGCTTCCACCAGCAGAATTGTTTTCAGAACTCTTCTGCCTTTTACGCTTGCCATGCACTCTCACATTTGCTGATACACCTTTATGTTCTTGTTAGGGCAGCGCCTCATTACCAGGTCTTTGTTGTCTTTGCTTCCAACCCAGTTCCTTCACAACCTATTAGCTTAAACCAAAAATGATCATTTATTACCTCTCACGTTTTGTGGATCATGAATTCAGAAAGCACGGTAGGTACGGCTTGTCTCTCCCATCACAGTGTCTGGGGATGAGCTGGAATAATCAATGGTGGGGAGGTGGAATCATCTAAATCTCCTTTACTCAAATCTGAAGGAAGGTTCTGGCTACTTCTTGGCACTTGTGAGGAACTATGAAGGGTCTGAGGTTGTACTGGATATGTAAGCTATCATGGATGATCACACAAGATACAAGACTCCTGAGTCAGAGACAGAAGAGTTTATTACTCAGGACACAGCAGGCTGCATGGGTTTTCAAGGTCACATGTCTTTAAGACCAATGAGGAGGGAGACATGGAGTGACTCAGGCAGATGCTACGCATGGAGTGGGTGTACATAACAGCTGAAGGACTCTGATCTTAGGAAAACTCATTTTTTTCCAAGTGGTTGCAAGCAAACTTGCTGGAACTTTGCAGCAGAGGACAACATGCTCTTTATTATTATACTGGTCAGCACCAAATCTACCCTTGCTCCAGAGGGAGCAAGACCCTATCTGTAGCTCCCAAAGTTCTTTGATGCACAAACATCCTTAGAATCAGGAATAAAGGACAGTCAGTGTCTCTGCTAGTGAGAGGTGCAGATACACAAGAGACCCATTGAGAAATTTTCCTCAATGAAAGGAAGAAGAGGAGAATGGATATTGGAAAATAATTAGCAGCTTCAGACACGCTATTAGGACACACTTAATTAGAAACAAATCATTTCACCATCGTGTAGTAAGTAGAAAGGAATTTGGGCTTCTTAGATGGGTGGCCTTAAGGCAAGACTGACAAATTCTGCTTGGGGACTTTGAAAGGAGGCTTCAAATAGCAAATGCTTGAAGCGAGCAAATCAGGTACTGAGGAAATCTTCACACATGCTACTGTTGTGTTATTGTTACCATTGTCACTAGCTCTTTGGCCATATGCATATAACTTATCACATCTAAGATGCTTGAATAGTTTTAGGTGGCATATTTTCATATCAAGGTTTATTAACATTAAAGTAAATGTTTAGCCTGGAGAAGGGTAGACTCAAGGGTATGCACCATACCATGTTTAAATAATCTGAAGGAGTGAGTGCTGTAGGGTGACGAGGATGGAGGTTCAGACCGCTCCAGAATGCAGAACCCAGATCAATGAATAAAGGTTATGGGGAGGCAGATTTACCCTCACTACAAAGAAGAACTTTTTAATAATTAAAGCACAGCCTGGGAGGAATCCTAATTGACAAAGAGAAAGTGCAGCTTTGAAAGCAAATGCAGAGAGCGTCACAGAAAAGAGAGTGTGGAAAACCAAGACCTAAATATTCT
Organism: Panthera pardus; assembly: GCF_024362965.1. Lineage (NCBI taxonomy): Eukaryota > Metazoa > Chordata > Mammalia > Carnivora > Felidae > Panthera > Panthera pardus. Next base: position 31,986,030 of record NW_026527002.1, read on the forward strand.
AGTATCGTGTCGGTGTTCAGAAGCCACAGTGAGATGGCAAAAGGGTGACAGTGACCCTAAGAGAGAACTGCTTTTGTAAGACTGACAAGCATTCATTCAGTTTAAGCTTGGCAGGGACAAACCGAAGAAGGCTTAGTGCCCTGAAGTTACAGGCAAGGATCGGGGTGAAGAGGTAAAGAACAACAGCGAAGACAGTTGGAACAGACTCAGAAATGAGCCCCTTCTCCACTTTTCTTTTCCTTTACCTTCCCCCTTCTTTTTCTCCTCTCTCTCTCCCTTCTTTCCATCCTTTTCCCCTCTTTAATCATATAAACATGGTCTTTGCACCAGGCACTATGCTCAGACCAAAGGTGGTTGCATTAGTGAACAGAACTTGTGGTCTTTATTTTCAAGAAACCTGCAAGTTAGTGAGAGAAACAAAACAAATATAAGACGGCAAAGCATAAATGCCATGTAAGAAATAGGGCGCTTTAGAAGAGATATACAGGGGAGAGCTATATTGGATTGAGAGAATGGAAAAGTTTCACTGAGGAGGTGACACTGAAACTGAGATCTAAAGCCAGGGAAAGCCTGCCAGGTAAAGAAAGAGGGAGCTGTCGTAGAGGTTGTAATGGAAAAGACCTTAGCACGTTCAAAAACTGAAGGAAGGCCACCACTGTGGCTGGAGCAAACTTGATGCAGGGGAAGTGATTTGAAATGAAGTTGGAGAACTGGATGGGTCCCAAAGCTGAACGCTGCTTCTGCTTGGAGACCTGATAGGTAGTGAGTGGGTTAATATGGAGGATGAACCACCAGGGGACTATTGCCACGGTCTAGGTAGTGTGGACCAAAAAGTTGGCCTTGGAGGAAGAGAGACCTGGATGAATGCTTTTCATCACCACTGAGTAGAAGAACTTACCCACTCTTCAAAGAAAAAGGCTGATCATCCCCCAGCATTATTTTCTAATTGCCATGAGTTGTCTATGGCCCTCAGAAGGCATGATGGTGGGCAGCGAAGGCTCTGGAGTGAGACCTGCTGTGTCCAAGGCTCAGTTCTACGGCATATAAGCTTCATGAACCTGGGCAAATCTGACCTTCAGATCCATCACGAGCTGCATACGAGTAGATGTTTTATAGGAATTGCGAGATTGTCAAAGTGCCGATGGTCATGTGTGGAAAGACATCCCAGGAAGAATATACAAGTTTCTTTAACGAAGTTTGCAAGAACTTAATTGGGTGGCTGTAGTTGTACAAAGGAGTTATCTCCATTAGAAGAGCAAGTGTACCATGCCTTTAAGTGCATCAGTTGTGCCTTGGCATTCACCTGACCATTACGTCCTTTTTGATGTTTACTTTGTAGTGCCCTAGACCATTTTGGCTTGTCCCAATACTTATTAGATTGCTCATTAGATGCATATAACTGGTACAATACTCCCAGCATGTCACTGCGCTTATGTCAAGATTCGTGTAGTGTCCCTTAGCGGATCAAAGATTTAGCTCTATTTGAGTTACTCCTGCAAATTTTTGCTATTATTTAATGAGGCAATTTATATAAAAACTTGGCCCAAACTTGGAAAAACATGATATATGATAGAATGCAGGCTTTAATTGTTAGTGAATCGTTAAATAAATCCATGGCTTAGTTTTGGTTCTTCTACATTCTATTTTAAAGTTTATTCTAAAAAAAGAATTTCTTTTATTTTCCAAGGACTTATAATAAAGTACCCCTTCAAGTGTAATAATCCAGACATGTCTAAACTAAGTGAACCAGCTCACCATCTGCTCACAGTTCTGCTACTTAGGCAGAGATAACAGTAAAAACAGTGTGCTAGTGTTTCAGTTATGTAAATAAAATAGATGGTGGGAACCAGACTACTCTTGCTTTGCATTAACCCATAACTCTCAAAACTGACACTCAAATAGAAACAATCCCTCTATGTATTATTATGTCACATGAATATATTTTGTGAAAACCTTTTGTGAAGTGAAAAGTTTCAAAATATAAATAATTGTTATGTTTAAGATTACCTACTGAGCTAATAAATTATAGTCATTCATAATAGTAATAGTAATCATTGATAAAGTACATGTAGTTTCATTTGTAATTTGTTAAGGGGATACTTTTATATACCTAAGAGGGAAAAATAAGATTTATATGGTGGGTACTAAAATATCTGAGACAAGTTTGGTTGAGTACCTCAGGGTGTTATGAGATATCTCTTCAGGATCCTCATAAAGAAATTGGCCAGGTCTAGGCTCACAGACAGCTTGAAGAACGATTCAAGGGCTCATGGGGGTAATTAAAAGTAAAGATTAGCCAGTAATGGTCTGCTCAGCAACTGCATGAAGCCTGGATCAAATAATCTGCTGATAGGCAAACAATGCCATGCCTTTCTCAGGGGATAACACCTGACGTATCTCTCTTAGTGCACCTAGGAGCTCTCGGTTGTCAGAATTCATACATCATTAATGATTATTCTAATATTGTTTCTCCAGAATGATAACAGCAATAATTTGATCCTCTCTTCTCTTGCTGTTGATACAGTCTGCGTGTGCATAGTCCTTAGTCATCTTGTGTTCTCCAAAGCTGTCTCTCCAGGTTGTAGACTTACACTGGAGAGCTGTGGAGACATTTTTCCTCTCAGCCCTCTCTCTTGTTATGATGTTATTAATGATTTTGAATTGAGAATCAATAGAGAGGGGGCTGAGGAAAGAGAAAGAAAGAAAGAAACACCACATTGTACCATGCTTCTCTTTTTATATATTGTTTATTTCATGGTCATGGAGGGACTACCTTTTAAACAAAAGTATTTGTTAATTGTGATAAAAGGGACAACATGATGAACAACAGTGAACTGTACAGACAATAGTGAAACAGCTGAATATAAAAATATAAGGAGATGTCTTCAAAAACTGGTGTTATTTGGTAACAGAGGGAAGGAATTAATAGAAAGGTGCTAAAAAGTGACTTATGTTCTTTCTTTGCCCTGCTAGCATTTATTGTAGTCAGATGGTTGTTTGACACTTATTAAGATTTATTTAAATTTTGCAATTAGTCAGAAGTGGTAGATGATATCATATAAATGTTTATTCTTCATCTGTCTGAGATCCGTATCAGTGGAGAGGAACTCATAGAATAACTTTCGTTTAAAGTTTTCTAATATATTCCAGCAACTTAACTATTATCATTAAGCTATTAAAATTTATAACTTTACTAACACATGTCTAAGATACTAAGTGAAACTTTTAACTTTATAGTCCTATTTTTTTTAAAAAATTGTTAATGTTTATTTTTGAGGAAGAGAGACAGAGTGTGATCGGGGGAGGGGCAGAGAGAGGGAGACAGAATCCGAAGCAGCTCCAGGCTCTGAGCTGTTAGCACAGAGCCTGACGTGGGGCTCAAACTCACAGACCACAAGATCATGACCTGAGGTGAAATCAGACGCTTAACTGACTGAGCCACCCAGGTGCCCCGTACAGTCCTATTATTTTTAAAGGTCAAAAAACAAAGACTTGAGGATGTGATAAAAGATAGATGTGGAATCCTGTAGTCTTGCAATTGATAAGGAGTTGAGTATTTTCTCTGCATTTTATAGTAAAAGAACCTGAATTTTAGAAATCAACGGATATGATTAGATCGTTTCAAAGGACCAAATCCTTGATATCTTTGAGTATGCCTTTTCCACTGTACTATACCGCATTTAGAAGGTCCTAATAAATCTTGAAAAAACTTCCCAGAAACTTTTAAAAAGTAATAATACCTGTATTAATTATTATATTTCAGTTCAGTTTATTTTCTTTATACATACGTAATTGAGCTATCAATAACAAAGTAACAGGAAAATGTAAAAAGCTAAACTGTTTATAGTAGGGAAAATATGTTGAAATTAGTCCAAAAATTTACATAATATTAGTATAGAATTTTTTATTTTATTCCTATTTTAGATTAGTTTATTTATAAAGTCCAACATCTTACTTCATTAAACAGTCAAGATTATATAGAAAGGAAACTGAAAATCAATTTACATATGTATAATATATATGTATATATGTATATATATACATACTTATATATATAAGTATATGTATATATGTATATATATACATATATAGATATGTATCTATATTAGCTGCTGTATATATATATACACATATATAGTATATATATACATACATATGTATATACGTATACATGTATATATACGTATATACATACGTATATATATATATACGTATACATGTGTATACGTATACACTACGTATATACGTATATATATATATATATACGTATACACACATGTATACGTATACATGTATACGTATATACTTATATATACGTATATATATAGACATGTATATACATATATATCTACATATACGTACATGTATGTATTTATATATATGTATACTATATATACATATATTTATATATATATATGTATACTATATATACATATATAAATATATATGTATACTATATATATGTACACACTCTTTAATTTTAGAGAAACAGACTCATTAGCTTTCAAAAGTTTTAATGATGGTCAAATGACAGCTAATATCTTGGTACAGAATTTTAAAAAATTTTGCTAAACTCCAAATCCAGATGAGCTGAGTGAGCAGTTAGTGTAAAGCAGAACTTCAGGTGTGTCCTATCTTTATGTTTCATACATATTCTGTTTAATCTACAGTCAGGTTTAGTGTGATAATGTCATGTGCCAATTTGAAATGACCTTTTCTATTAGCCCAGAGAAATAATGGCCATTTGTTATTGTTACAGACAAAACTTAGTTTATTAATTATAGGAAATTTCAAGATAGAAATATAGAATTGTATGGATTTTGTCTAGAAAAAGTGGAAACGCATAGTATGCACATACTGCTGAATTGCTTTTAAAAACCATGTGCAAAATTTAATACTCTAGTCCAGGCTGATTTTCCTTAGTGACTGTAAAAGGTGACTTTTCAAACAGTCTGCCATATACTTTCTTAGAGCCTTTTACTACAGATTTATCAGCAAGTTAAAGGCAAAATATGGTGAAATGAAGAGAAAACTACAGTGCCATGCAGCCCTATTTTCACTCCCAACCTTGGTACATTAGGAGGTAACTACTTTAAAGTCATACTATGGAGCACTATCTCCCTCTTCAACTTCTACTCTGCTTTTAGCATGCCAGATGTTTTTTATACTTTCTGTGCAAAGCTGTTTGCTCCTAATTCTCCATTATTAAATACTTTTTAAAAATTTCTAAAAGGAATAATGTGTAAAGAGTATTTCCTGTATGCAACATGACAGGTAAGAAAGCTCTAGGTAGTGTTTACAAGTCATTTTTACCTAGTGTGCCTTTTTTTTCTTTCACCATACTCTTGTAAAAATGTAGATGGGGAAGATATTCTGTTTACAGAATTGTGAAAACTGAAGCAGGCAACATTTAAATCATTACTTTGCCCTTGTGCACTGTTGGTGGGAATATAAACTGGTGTGGCCACTATGGTAAATAATATCAAAATTTCTTCAAAAAATTAAAAATAGAACTACCATATGATCCAGCAGTCCCACTTCTGGTACATATCCAAAGAAATGTAATCATGATCTTGAAGAGATATGTGTACCTCCACGTTCACTGCAGCATTGTTCACAGTAACCAAGATACGGAAATTACCAGAGTGTCCATCTACAGATGAATGGATAAACAAAATGTGATCACACACACACACACACGCACGAATATTATTCAGCCACAGGAAAGAATATTTCATTATGTAAGTATATATCTATATACGTATATATATATATGTATACATATACATATGTGTGTGTATATGTGTGTGTGTGTGTATATATACGTGTATATATATATATATATATATACGTATATATACACATATGTATATACCACTTCTTCTTTATCCATTCATCAGTTTGGACACTTGGACTCTTTACATAAGTTGACTGTTGTCGATAATGCTGCTGTAAACATTGCAGTGTGTGTGTCCCTTTGAATCAGTATTTTTGTATCTTTTGGGTAAGTACCTAGAAGTGCAATCAAACCTGAGAGACTTAACTATAGAGGACAAAAAGAGGGTTGCTAGAAGGGAGGTGGGTGGGGGGATGGGTTAAATGAATGATATGTATTAAGGAGGGCACTTGTTGGGATGAGCACTGGGTTTTATGTGTAAGTGATGAATCACTAAATTCTACTCCTGAAACCAATATTACACTAGATATTAACTAACTAGAATTTAAATAAAAAATCGAAATAAACAAAAAAAAAGTAAATCATAAAGGTGCCAAATGTAAGATAATAGATAAGGTCTGTGGCAAAATGAAGAGGTTCATTGAATTAATATTCAGTCTCTTGTTTTGTTTTGTTTTTTTATGCAGAGCCGGTGAAAGAAATGACTATAGGCCATATTTGACATATGGATAGTG